>NC_140999.1:107459198-108059198 GCF_052327205.1 Somniosus microcephalus
CCCCTCCACTCCCCTTCCCCCCTCTTCCCCTCCCCTCCCCTTCCCCCCTTCCCACCCCTTTCCCCCCCTCCCCCCTCTCCCCCGCCCCTCTCCCCCACCTTCCCCACTCCTCCCCCCTCCCCCCTCTTCCCCCAGTTGCTCTCTCTCTTCCCCCCAGTCGCTCTCTCTCTTCCCCGCAGTCACTCTCTCTCTTCCCCCCAGTCGCTCTCTCTCTTCCCCCAGTCGCTCTCTCTCTCTCTTCCCCCCAGCCGCTCTCTCTCTCTCTTCCCTCGACCTCAGTCGCTCTCTCTCTTCCCCCCAGTCGCTCTCTCTTCCCCCCAGTCGCTCTCTCTCTTCCCCCAGTCGCTCTCTCTCTTCCCCCCAGCCGCTCTCTCTCTTCCCCCCAGTCGCTCTCTCTCTCTCTTCCCCCCAGTCGCTCTCTCTCTCTCTTCCCCCAGCCGCTCTCTCTCTCTCTTCCCCCAGTCGCTCTCTCTCTTCCCCCCAGTCACTCTCTCTTCCCCCGTCGCTCTCTCTTCCCCCCAGTCGCTTTCTCTCTTCCCCCCAGTCGCTCTCTCTCTCTCTTCGAACAACAACATGCCCTCGAAAAAGCCTTGGCACCGGCGGGCATTCCAGCTAGTATCTATATATATAAACGGATCGATCTGTCTGTCTGTCTGTCTATCTGTCTGTCTGTCTGTCCTCCGGTGTGCGTCTTTCCGGCTATGCACTCGAAAGCTATAGAGCGTACCTACGCGTGCGTTATGTCAAAAGAAAGCGTTCTGTTCCAAAACAGTCGTAAGCGTATTGACGTTTCGGCCGGACAAGAATTGCGCCCGCGGTATCCAAAAAACTTTCAAAATTCCACTCATTAGCATCTCATTATCCGCTCATTAGCGATAGAGTGACGTCGAGGTCGACCAATCGTACGCCGGGTTCCTGGCGCGTGCGGGCGGGCCCTCCTACAGTCGAGTGATGGGACGATTGACCAATCCTACGCTTCAGTAACCTGACGGTCGACCAATTGGTGCGTGTGTGGGCGGGGCCTTATCGTTCTGAACCGAGGTGAGTCGCCGCCATCTTGATTCCAAACTTTTCCTTTTTTTTTCCCGCTTTCTGCGTGTTTCTTTTCAAATCTACATTTCCAGCAAAAAAAACAGTTGCTTTTAAAAGACAAATTGTTTTTTAAAAAGTTAATTAATTTGTAAATCTTTTGCCTAACCTCCATAATTTTCCTACCTTTCACCGTTTTTCCAGGCCTCAAAGCCTGGGTGTCTGTTGACCAGCCACGCCCGAGCTAGGCGCCTCCCGTCGCGATCGACAAAAGGCCAGCGATCGCCGCCATCTTTGTGAAGGCTGGAGGGGGCGGGCCTGAGCCGAGCATCGCCACCGCCACCATCTTAGTAAAGGCGGGCGGGGCGGGAGTCAGTGCCCACGTCAACTTCTGCCCAGAGCGCGACTTGAGTCCGGTTGCGCGGTGGCGTCTCTCTGGTCTTGAAGCCGGCTCGGGAAGGCGGAGTTGGGAGGACAGGGCTCCGGAGAGCGGGAGGGCGGGGCTCCAGAGAGCGGGAGGGCAGGGGGCGGGGCTCGGGACATCGGGGGGGCGGGGCTCGTGACATCGGGAGATCGGGGGGCGGGACATCGGGAGATCGGCGGGCGGGACATCGGGAGATTGCGGGGGCGGGACATCGGGAGATCGCGGGGCAGGACATCAGGAGCTCAAGGGGCGGGACATCAGGAGATCGTGGGAGCGGGAGATCGGGAGATTGGGGGGTGGGAGATCGGGGGGCGGGACATCGGGAGATCGCGGGGTGGGACATTGGGAGATCGCGGGGCGGGACATCGGGAGATCGCGGGGCGGGTCATCGGGGGGCGGGACATTGGGAGATCGGGGGGTGGGACATTGGGAGATCACAGGGTGGGACATCGGGGGGCGGGACATTGGGAGATCGGGGGGCGGGACATCGGCAGATCGCGGGGCGGGACATCGGAGGGCGGTCATTGAGAGATCGGGGGCGGGACATCGGGGGTCGGGGCTCGGGGACTCCCCCTCCTCTCCCCCTCCCCTCCCCTCCTCCTCCCCTCCCCCTCCCCCCTCCCCCTCCTCTCACCCCCCTCCACCACCCCTCCTCCCCCTCCCCTCCCCCCTCCTCTCCCCCCCTCCCCTCCCACCCTCCTCTTCCCCCCTCCCCTTCCCCCCTCTTCCCCCCTCCCCTCCCCCCTTCCCCCCTCCCCTTCCCCCCTCCACTCCTCCCCTTCCCCCCCTCCCCTCCCCTTCCCCCCTCTTCCCCTCCCCTCCCCTTCCCCCTTCCCACCCCTTTCCCCCCCTTCCCCCTCTCCCCGCCCCTCTCCCCCACCTTCCCCCCTCCTCCCCCTCTCCCCCCTCTTCCCCTAGTCACTCTCTCTCTTCCCCCCAGTCGCTCTCTCTCTTCCCCCCAGTCGCTCTCTCTCTTCCCCCAGTCGCTCTCTCTCTTCCCCCAGTCGCTCTCTCTCTCTCTTCCCCCCAGTCGCTCTCTTTCTCTCTTCCCCCCAGCCGCTCTCTCTCTCTCTTCCCTCAGTCGCTCTCTCTCTTCCCCCAGTCGCTCTCTCTTCCCCCAGTCGCTCTCCTCAGTCGCTCTCTCTCATCTCCCCCAGTCGCTCTCTCTTCCCCCCAGTCGCTCTCTCTCTTCCCCCAGTCGCTTCTCTCTTCCCCAGTCGCTCTCTCTCTCTTCCCCCAGTCGCTCTCTCTTCTTCCCCCAGTCGCTCCTCTCTCCCCGCTCTCACGCTCCCCCATCGCTCTCTCCTCACTCTTCCCCCCAGTCGCTCTCTCTCTTCCCCCCAGTCGCTCTCATCTCCCCCAGTCTCTCTCTCTTCCCCCAGTCGCTCTCTCTCTTCCCCATTCCCATCCCCCCATCGCTCTCTCTCTTCCCCCAGTCACTCTCTCTCTTCCCCCCAGTCGCTCTCCCTCTTCCCCCCAGTCGCTCTCGCTCTTCCCCCCAGTCGCTCTCTCTCTTCCCCCCAGTCGCTCTGTCTCTTCCCCCCAGTCGCTCTCTCTCTTCCCCCAGTCGCTCTCTCTCTCTCTTCCAACAAAAACATGCCCTCGAAAAAGCCTCGGCACCGCCGGGCACTCCAGCTAGTTTTGGTATTGATTGGCCAGGCAACCATGGACAATGTCTCAGTTATCCTGTGTAAGTACTTTGCCTAATCTGTAGGCAGCTACCAGCCCTTTAGTTGTGGCTGTATTAGTGTGTATTTCCTTGATGGAACCCATTACATGCCCTCCCTGAGTTGCCGTGAGAACATAAGCGTATATTTGAACCCAGTTGTTACACTGATTTAATGGGGGAATTAAGTCTGAACTTAGTATCATTTGCAGTAATTGCCTCAGGTGTAGGGCATTCCAATCTTGGCAAAAGGTTTCCAATTTATCAAGGTTAGTTAAAATCCAGCAGGTATTTTCCTGGCTTGTGTTCCCCGGTCTACCACACATTGTGTCGATAGAGCGCAGGTTTACTTGACCTAGGGGCGCAATTTGTTGTTTCTGGGGTTGGCTTACTGGACCAGTAATCAGTGCGCCTCCAGCATTTAGATAAGATTGAGCTAGTGCTTGTCGGCATTGATTATAATGGATTCTAAGCTGTCTATAGTTTTCTCGAAGATTCTGGTCATTTATTTCATCATGAGCTTGCCACCTTAACCGGAATCCATGACCCTAGGAGCATAGGCTGCTCCAGGTCTTGCTATTCATCAATGGTTGCCACCACCTTGTTGGGCACCGTTCATTAGGCCTCCCAATTGTGCAGGTGTGCACCTTATCATTAAGGTATTTAGTGGATTTGGAGTATTTGTTTGATTATCCGACTGGATATTCTGTATCCCCTGGTTCTGGGGATCTGCCATGAGTTCTAACAGCTCCTTCGGCATCAAAGCCTTCTATTTCAAAAATTATCACTTGGTCTTGTGGAGGAACAGGGATAGGATTATTTCCCCTAATAAAGCAATCATTTGAATTTCCTAATAAAAAGACTTGGCCAATTCCGACAGGGTTTGCCATTTCGTCAGGACTGAACCTCAGTTAGGGTTTAATATGAACTTTATAAGAAACTTCTGGACCTCAATGGTATATTGAGGGAGTTCTAATTTAAGTTCTACAAGGCCTGATCAGGGTCTTGTCATCTCGAGACACTTAAATCTGGGTCTTAGTACCACTGTCAGTAAAACACTCTTTCTATACGTAACAATCTAAAAGATGGATATAGATACAAATATAAGTATAGGCTCTGTATCAACTCGTTAACACACACATTGGCCACCAACTGAGGGGATAATTACTAGTCCTAGCCCTTTTCGGGCTACCCCGGATTAGGCGTATTCCCCAGACGTTCACCTTCAACTAAAGTTAGAGATAGCTGAATCCTATAAGACGCTTAATTGGGTCTAAAGGTCCAGACTATCTCTCCCTAAAAGAAAGGAATGACCTGAAGATGTTACTGTCCTCCAGATAGCACTTTTAATAAGTTTAACTAGACTGTAACCTTCTGGATATTATGAGGATCCGGAAAACTCCCCCAGAATTCTGCAACTCCTCACCAAAGAGTGTACAGAGATTGAGTTTGCGAGTTTGATACAGAAGTACTATGTGAGACAATTCTAAAAATATATGATTTATTAAAGAACCGACATGTAATTACAGCTGGTGATTCAATCGCAACTTTAACAGTTCAAAATACAAATAGCTTACAATTCTTATTCTCAGAGATCCTTATTCTCAAATCTTAACTTCGTTACATTTTTACATTTCCAAGTCTTATTCCAGGATATCCACCAAAATCAAAATACCTTTGACTACCCGAGACTCAAAGGGTTGTAAGCTTTCAGAGCCTGTCTCTGAAGCTGAGAATCGCTTCGCCCCTTCCAGCAAATTCTGTCTTCCTATTTGAATGTTCTATATTTTATACCCTTTTTTCAGTGGTATGTCCTTTTAAGTTTCCTGCTGATGTAAGCTAATTGTCTCTAGTCATCTTTCTGTTAACCCCTGCTGTTCTTACAGTCAGTTCAGCTGGTAGCTTGCAGAATTCTGTCTGCTGTGTAGGTGTTCACAACTTATCATAAAAACAATGTGACAGTAGTGGTTTTATTTGATGCCATTTTTACGAAGGCCTTCTATTCAATTCTTAAGTCACCTTAACTGGTTGTAAGCAGACTTCGAGTCTCCTATGTGTTCCAAGTTCAACACAAAAACAATGTGATTGCTTGCTGCATCTATTGATGTCATATTTACAAAGTCTTCTGTTTGTATCTTTTACAACATGTAAATTAAAAACACTTCAACGGAGTACACAATTGTCTTCCTATCCACGATAACAACAGAAAATGCTGGAAAAACTCAGCAGGTCAGGCAACATCCGTGGAGAGAAATTTGAGTTGACGTTTCGGGTTTGACCCTTCTTCAAAACTGGAGAGAAAAGGAACTAGATCGAAGGCAGGGCTGCGATCGGACAAAAGAATAAAAGACCCAAAAGAAGTAAAAGAGATTAGAAGCTAGACGAGATGGTAATATGCTGGGATTAGATGTAAAGTGTACTGGCAGGGCGAAAGATAGCTGCCAGGTGTGAGAGAGAAACAAAAGGAAAGGGGGGGGGGGAGGAAAGGAGTGGAAAAATATAAGTAAAAATGAAATAGGGGCCGAGGTTATGATCTGAAATTGTTGAACTCGATATTGAGACCGGAAGGCTGCAGAGTGCCTAATCGGAAGATGAGGTGCTGTTCCTCGAGTTTACGTTGAGCTTCCGTGGAACAGTACAAGAGGCCAAGGACGGTGAGGTCCGAGTGGGAATGGAGCGGTGAATTGAAATGACAGGTGACCGGAAGCTCGGGGTCACCCTTACGGACTGAACGGAGGTGTTCCGCAAAGCGGTCACCCAATCTGCGTTTGGTCTCCCCAATGTAGAGGAGACTGCATCGTGTGCAGCGAATAACAGTTTCCTGGCCCCAACCGCTTCCTTTTCACCATGGACGTACAATCCCTCTACACCTCCATCCCCCACCCGGATGGCCTGAGGGCACTCCGCTTCTTCCTTGAACAGAGGCCCGACCAGTCCCCATCCACCACGACCCTCCTCCGCCTGGCTGAACTTGTTCTCACATTGAACAACTTCTCCTTTAACTCCACTCATTTCCTCCAAATCAAAGGTGTTGCCATGGGTACCTGCATGGGTCCTAGCTATGCCTGCCTTTTCGTGGGCTATGTGGAACAATCTTTGTTCCAGTCCTACTCGGGTCCCCTCCCTCACCTCTTTTTCCGATACATTGATGACTGTATCAGTGCCGTTTCCTGCTCTCGCCCCGAACTTGACAATTTCATTCACTTTGCCTCCAATTTCCACCCTTCCCTCACCTTCACATGGTCCATCTCTGACTCTTCCCTTCCCTTCCTCGACTTCTCCGTCTCCATCTCTGGGGATAGGTTATCGACCAATATTTACTACAAGCCCACTGACTCCCACAGCTACCTGGACTACACTTCCTCCCACCCCGCTTCCTGTAAGGACTCTATTCCATTCTCCCAGTTTCTCCGCCTCCGCCGTATCTGCTCCGACGATGCCACCTTCCACACCAGTGCTTCAGACATGTCTTCCTTTTTCCGCAACCGAGGATTCCCCTCTACCGTGGTTGACACTGCCCTCGACCGTGTCAGTTCTATCTCCCGCACCTCTGCCCTCACCCCTGCCCCTCCCTCCCGGAACCACGATAGGGTTCCCCTTGTCCTCACCTTTCACCCCACCAGCCTCCACATTCAACGGATCATCCTCCGGCATTTCCGCTACATCCAAAGTGATCCCACCACCAAACATATCTTCCCCTCCCCTCCCCTTTCAGCATTCCGCAGGGACCGCTCTCTCCGAGACACCCTAGTCCACTCCTCTATCACCCCAAACAGCCCTTCCCCTTCGCCTGGCACCTTCCCGTGCAAGCGGAGGAGATGTAACACCTGCCCCTATACCTCCCCCCTCCCCACTGTCCAGGGCCCCAAACACCCCTTCCAGGTGAAACAGCGATTTACTTGTACTTCTCGCAATCTAGTATACTGTATTCGCTGCTCACGATGCGGTCTCCTCTACATTGGGGAGACCAAACGCAGATTGGGTGACCGCTTTGCGGAACACCTCCGTTCAGTCCGTAAGGGTGACCCCGAGCTTCCGGTCGCCTGTCATTTCAATTCACCGCTCCATTCCCACTCGGACCTCACCGTCCTTGGCCTCTTGTACTGTTCCACGGAAGCTCAACGTAAACTCGAGGAACAGCACCTCATCTTCCGATTAGGCACTCTGCAGCCTTCCGGTCTCAATATCGAGTTCAACAATTTCAGATCATAACCTCGGCCCCTATTTCATTTTTACTTATATTTTTCCACTCCTTTCCTCCCCCCCACTTTCCTTTTGTTTCTCTCTCACACCTGGCAGCTATCTTTCGCCCTGCCAGTACACTTTACACCTAATCCCAGCATATTACCATCTCGTCTAGCTTCTAATCTCTTTTACTTCTTTTGGGTCTTTTATTCTTTTGTCCGATCGCAGCCCTGCCTTCGATCTAGTTCCTTTTCTCTCCAGTTTTGAAGAAGGGTCAAACCCGAAACGTCAACTCAAATTTCTCTCCACGGATGTTGCCTGACCTGCTGAGTTTTTCCAGCATTTTCTGTTGTTATTTCTGTCTTCCTATCCACCTCAGTTGGTTGTATTAAGAATTATGTCTCCTGTCTTTCATTTGATGTCATATTTATGAAGGCATATGTTTCTTTAATGTTCTGTGTTCCTGTTTCCCAAAGTGTTGGTTTATGACAACTTAACATCATACCATTGTGCTCTTTCATGTGCCTGTTTAGAAAGTGTTGGTTTAAAACAATTTAACTGGGTTATGGTATTGTGTTCTTCCCAAAGCTCAGACTTTCTGGAAGCTCCAACCTTCTAGCTTCAATAGGGCTATTGTTTCAGTGTCAACAACTGATTCTTATCTCAAAAGCCTGTATTCTGTTTACAGCTTTGTGTCATTGAGGCTTTTAGATTTTTAAACGTAGTTTGTTATGTTTTAATAAAGTCAGAATTCTGTTCATAGGATGGTGTATTTTTATGAATAGGTATGGCTCATTCCTTCACACTGCAAACAAGAATCCAACAGTGGTCTAACTAATGGCTTGTACAAATTCAACACCACTTCCTTCGTCCCTATGGGAGCGATGATATGATCAGAGACGCCCAAAGCTGGAGCTCCAAAATATTGGGCATCGAGGCCTAGGGCCTATTCAGTGCTCGATGCCAGAGAATGTGCGCCATGAGCACTTTGATTGAGCTGAGCCGCACACTGACTGAGTGCAAGGCTCATTGAGGCCTCAAAGTTGTACCAATGGAAAAGGAGCTCCCATAATGCCGCTGAATCACCTGAAAACTGCTGCAGCCACTCTGCCCCAACTTCAAACAAGCGCTTCAGGGGAAAGCAGAAATGACCTCATCCTCCTGTGGGCCCTCTCCTCCAAAATGGCCATTCTACAATACCGGTCCTCCTGTTGCTTTGCACCCACAGGCTGGGAACATAGGAACAGGAGTAGACCATTCAGCCTCTCAAGCCTGTTCCACCAATCAGTTGTATCATGGCTGATCTGTATCTAAACCCCATTTACCTGCCTTAGCTCCATATTCCTTGATACTCTTACAAACAAAAAGCTATCGCTCTGAATCTTGAAAGCTCCAATTGTCCTCCGGTATCCACAACCTTTCAGATTTCTACTACCCTTTGTGTGAAAAAGAGCTTCCTGATTTTGCTCCTGAAGGGCCCAGCTATAATTTTAAGAATGTGCCCCCTTCTTCTTGAATTCCCCCCCCCTCCCCATCAGAGGAAATAGTTTCTACCCTATCGAATCCTTTTAACATTTTAAACACCCTGATCAGATCACCCCTCAGTTTTCCCTACTCAAGGCTGACCCATTAATAAGGTGGTTATGGCCCAGGTTATTTCCTTGGTCCCCCAGAAAGTGTTGTAGCTTTAAGGGTAGCAGCAACCGGAATTGGAGGAGCGCAGAGTAGCTGCATATCTCTTTGGCTCAGCTATTAAAACCTGCAGTAAGTTAGAATAAATAATTAAATCATTTCTCATGAGGGCCCTTAAATACATTTAAGTAACAGCCTTTTGTCTGAGAGTTGGATCCTTCAGGAGAGGAGGGGAGAAAACTTGAGTAAAAGAATATTAAAAAGTAGCTTTATACTTCACACCAAGAGTGGGAGGACTAGAGATTTATTCAGATTTTGTTTAGCCCTGTACTGTAATTAGTGTGGGTACACAGTGGGTGTTTACAGGCACTCTATATGTGACCAGCTTTTCCTGGAATGCTATATGGGAACCACTCCATGGTAGTACAGTATAAAGTTACCAGTGTCTACCAGGCTATTTGGATACCATCTCCTGTACAGCCCATGTATATGTGCCTTGGATTTAAGTGAAGAAATGGAAGAGCATTGCATCTAGCGCAGATGTGGGGCTGAAGGACGGTCAAAAATGTATATCATTGGCTCCTCCAATGTCCCAGTAGGGAAGAGAACAACCTGGTGTAACACTGGGGTCTAAAGTTCAGAAGGTCCCACGTCTGTTTTCTGCTCTGTGCTGGGGCAGCGGGCGGCACAATTGGCAACAGTGCCCCTAAGACTAGGGAGGAGGAACATTTAGCCAGCAGCCCACACCCCCACCTCCCCCACTCCACCTCCTGCTGACCTCCCACTGGAAATTGCGTCTGTGTGAGTGTCAGGTGAGGATGGGACCGAGCGTGGCCATGACGGCGCACACAGTCGAACAGTCCGCCAATGTTCCAGGTCTAGGCTCGCATGCAACGAATGTGAGAAGAGGATGCCAGAGAATTGCTGGAGACCATAAATGAAAAACATGTCAGCTTTTTCAACGCAAAGAGTGGTTAAAAAAATTGGCACATTTCAGCCCTTGGTAGACACTAAGGCCTAGAAATTCAGTATAGCCACGTTTGGGGCACTACAGCATGGTGCTCGCTAACTTTTGCGCACGGCGCAACTTAGCGCCACCTTCGCCGATATTCAGTTGCATCGCCCCAAGAGGTTGCTGCTGCACTAAAGCAGGCGATGCACAACTATCATTAGGCGCTAAGCCGGCGATCCGGGGCGCAAACACCGAAGGCGGGCGCAGCACAGGTGCGGCGAGTTGCTCATTGAGGGCAGACAGTCAGGCGTCGGTCAGCACTTAAAGGGGGAGGGTGGAATTGTTTGGCTGCCACGCCCTGCACACTGCAGCCCTAAGGCAAGGCCTGAACACTGCTTCTGGAACTGCTCCACGCCCAGGAGAATGGAGAAGGCCAGGGAGAGAGCGCAGCGCTTCGGCGAGGGTGACCTGAGGCTGTTGGTTGGCGCAGTGGACCGCAGGCGCCATATCCTCTTCCCTGAGGGTGGCAGGAGGCCGCTGCCCGCCAAATATCGGAAAGCATAGAGGGAGGTGGCAAACAGGGTCACGTCCAACAGCGTGGTTGGCAGGACACCAACCCAATGCCGGAAAAAATTCAACAATCTCACTCGGGTTGTCAGGGTGAGTACCCTTTCCAGTATCCTCCTCATCCCTGCATGTGCACCTCACTTTATGGCCAAAGGGGCCTGAAAGCCTAACGGCCAGCCCTCATCCAGCAGCTATGGGACTGTCATGAAAAGCACTTGCACATTCAGGACTTTAGACACTGTCAGGGCTATTCGACCATGGGAGGCAGTGCAGGCGAAATCAGGGCTTGACACTGTCAGGGCTATTCAGCCATGGGAGGCAGTGCGGGCAAGATCAGGGCTTGGCACTGTACTTAGAGGCCATCCTTTCTCTTGTAGGGAAAGCTGGTGCATAACAGAAGACAGCAGCGACAGACCGGGGGAGGCCGTCCTGACCTGAAACAGCTGAGCGACCTCGAGCAGCGAGTGGAGCAGATGATGGCAGGCCGGCTGAGTGGCCCCGTCGCCACTGGAGATGCTGACCCTGTTCTGGGCACCAATGGTAAGGTCATCACCTTTTTGACCTCTCTCTTTCCACTTGCGCCTCACACCAGCATCCTTTGCCACTATCGAACCAATGCAGTGCACAGCAGCATTCATGCCTCCCTCGCTGCTGCCCTGTCCTCACTCTAAAGCAACTCTTGTGCCTCCCTGCTTTCAGATGGTGACTCGCCAGGTGAGGAGGCGGCCCCTCAAGCTGGCACTGTGTCCGAGTCAGACATAGAGGAGGAGGAAGAGGAAGCCGGCCCATCAGGGACACCCTCAGCCGAGGCAGCCCATGGCCATGATGGTGACACGTCTTCCCTGGAGGGAAGCAGGGGGGAAGGGTCGGAGGAGAGTGAAGCTCCGGGGACCAGTGGGCTGCAGCAACGTGGGAGGGGTGGGGAAGCTCGGCAGCCTTCTCCCCGGAGGGTGAGTGCGGCCTCCAGCCCTGCTACGGTGAGCGCAGAGGAGGTGCGGCTCCTAGCGGAAATGGGTGCCCAGGCTGAGCGCAGGCACACTGAGCTCATGGCTGCAGTGGCCAGGATGCCTCACTCCATAGAGTCACTGGCAAGGAGTGTGCAGGAATTCGGGGCAGCACAGGCCAGGAGTCTGCAACAATTCAGTGCAGCACAGGCCAGGAGTCTGCAGGACTTCGTGGCAGCACAGGCTAGGAGTCAGCAGGGCTTCGCTGCATCACAGGCGGCTTCTAGCCAAGTGCTCAGTCGTGCCGTGCATTCACTGGCTGGTGTCATGCAGACACAGACCAGGGCCACACGGGCACGAACTGCTGCCACCCTCGCTGGATCGGCCAGGCATCGCCGGGGCACTCGCCGTGCTGCAGCAGCCCAGCAGTCTGTGCTTCAGCAGATTGCTGCGCATGCTGCAGTGCTGGCCCGTGCGAGTGCCAATGTATCAGCTGACCAGGGAGTGCCTGTGATCTGTCAGGTTGGCAGCATTCCTGCAGCCAACACTGTCACTCCTCCATTGCAGCTGCCACCAGCCGTTGGACAGACTGATGCCGCCCAAGCAGAGTTGGAGCAGTCAGCAGCCGACCCCCAAGGGCATCTGCCATCTCACCATCTGACCCTCAGCAGCCTTCCCCCAGCCTTGCTGCAGCCACTGGGTCCCATTGAGGAGGAGCTGCAGGGCGGGTAGGGGCCAGTCACGGAAGCGAGACGGATCACCCTCGCAGGGGAAAAAGTAGAAGGTGTGGCCAAATGTTTTGTTTTAGATATAAAGGCCGAGACTGGTATATTTGTTTTATATTTAAAGGCCGAGACTGGTATATTTGTTTTATATTTAAAGGCCGAGACTGATATATCTGTTTTATTTATAAAGGCCGAGACTGATGTATTTCTTTTATATATAAAGGCCGAGACTGGTGTATTTGTGTTTTTGGGGGGGGTTTCTCTCCATTAGTTTGTCATGCGGGAAGGGCACAGAGGTATCACAGTACAAAATGTTCTTAACTCGCACTGTCCATGTTTTCTTTTGGAAGTCCTGGTTGCCCTGCTCGGCCGAGGGCTTGTGGAGCGGCTACATTCATCTTCTGCCATTGGCACAAGCCATTCCCTGAGAGGGGGCCTAGAACCGAGTTGCAATAAGCCGCCGACGGGCGGCCCTTGCACTTTCTGCCTCCCTCCCGTGCTGGTCCTCCTCCTCCTCCTCCTCCTCTGGTGGTCCTCCAATGTCTGCTGGCAGTGGCTGAGTCCTGCGGATAGCCAGGTTGTGCAGCATGCAGCACACGACAACGAAATGGGAGACTCACTCAGGCGAGTACTGTAGGGCTCCCCCGGAGCAATCCAGACAGCGGAACCGTTGCTTCAGCATGCTGATTGTTTGCTCAATTATGTTCCTGGTTGCTTGATGGCTGTTATTGTATCGCTCTTCAGCAGGGGTGCTGGGCGCACGGAGCGGGGTCATCAGCCAGGTGCACAAAGGATAGCCTTAGTCCCCGGGAAGCCATCATCGTGGGTGAGGCTGGGCCTCGAACATGTCTGCCACAGAAGTCTGGCGCAGGATGAAGGCATCATGGCTGCTTCCTGGAAAGCGGGCATTGACAGCTAGGATGAGCTGCCTGTGGTCACACACCAACTGCACGTTGAGCGAATGGTAGCCCTTCCAGTTGCAGTAATCCTCAGCATTCTCTAGAGGTGCCCGCAAAGCCACATGCGTGCAGTCAATGGTGCCCTGCACCATGGGGAAGCCCGCTAATATTGCAAAGCCCATTGCACGTTCTTGCTGCTTGTCCACGGTCATGGGGAAGGAGATGAACTGACGTCTCCTTCTGAAAAGGGCATTGGTGACCTGGCGGATGCAGCAATGTACCGCGAACCGGGAGATGTTGGAAATGTCCCCAGTAGCGGATTGGAAGGAGCCAGTGGCATAGAAGTTGAGAGCCACCGAAAAGCGGAATATAGGGAGTTAGGAGATAAATTAAAAAACAGGACCTCAAAGGTAGTAATCTCAGGATTGCTACCAGTGCCACGTGCTAGTCAGAGTAGAAATAGAAGGATACTTCAGATGAATACGTGACTAGGAATGGTGCCAGGGGGAGGGACTCAAGTTCCTGGAACATTGGAACCGGTTCTGGGGTAGGTGGGACCAGTTCAAACCGGACGGTTTGCACCTGGGCAGGGCTGGAACCGATGTCCTAGGGGGAGTGTTTGCTAGTGCTGTGGGGGAGGGTTTAAACTAAAATGGCAGGGGGTTGGCAACCTGAGCAGGGAGACAGAGGAAAGGGAAACAAGGATAAAAGCAAAAGATAGGAAGGAGAAAAACAAAAGTGGCAGTCAGAGAAATTAGCGGTTTAAATCAAACATGGCCACAGTAAATAATAATTCTAATAGGTCTAAGAGCGTTAAAAAAACAAGCCTGAAGGCTTTGGCCTAGAAACTCAGTTTGGGCCCGCCAGTTGGTTTGCGCCCAAAAGTTAGCGCTGGGCGGGGGGCCATTTGCGACCGTCAGAAATTCAGTTCTTGCGCCCCAAGTCAGAACCGGGCGCTATTCCAGGGTGTGGCCGCCCCCGCTTGGGGCGCTGAAACTGAATTCAGCGCTGTAGGCGCCGCAGCGCCACCCGATGCGGTGCGGCAGGCTGCGGTACTGCAGGCCTCCTCCTTCTCTTAAGGTGGAGGTGCCTGCAACGGGGAGATTGCCGCTGGATTGTGCCAGCAAATGAGCCCGGCACCACAGAGAAGTGCCGGGCTCGCGGAAAGCAGCCGGCAATGCCGCGGGGGGGAGTGGTGGAGGAGGCCGGGGAAGGAGGTGCGGGCAGGCGGCAGCCGAAAAAGCGGCCGGCCGCACCTCCACCTTTATGCGCCCCACTAAGGCTGCAGTAAGGCCCTGGTCTCCGGATGTAAGTAGCGGCTGCCACGGAGGAGGCGGCGGCAACTGAATATGGGATTCGGGCCGGCATCGGGGTGGAACCGGGGCACTGCGCCAACCGATGATGTCATCGGTGCCAGCGCAGCGCTACCGGCTACCGCCGCCATTACCGCAGCGCTGAATATCAGCGCGAACTCCTCTAGTGGCGCAAAAGCCCTCTTTGGGCGAAAACTGGGCGCAAAGCCAACCGAATTTCTAGGCCTTTGTGTCTTAATGCAAGGAGCATTTGTAATAAGGTAAATGAATTGGCTGCGCAAATAGAAGTAAACAAATACGATTTGGTTGGGATTACGGAAACGTGGCTCAAGGAAGGCCAGGACTGGGAACTCAACATCCAGGGGTATTCGATATTCAGGAAAGATAGGCAAAAAGGAAAGGGAGGTGGGGTAGCATTACTGGTTAAAGAAGGGATTAACACAATTGTAATGAAGGATATTAGCTCTGATGAGGTGGAATCTGTATGGGTAGAATTGAGAAATACTAAGGGGAAAAAAACGTTAGTGGGAGTGGTTTATAGACCTCCAAACAGTAAGGCGGAGGTTGGGGATGGCATTAAAAGGGAAATTAAAGAAGCGTGCTATAAGGGCACAGCAGTCATCATGGGTGACTTTAATCTACATATAGATTGGGCCAACCAAATGAGTAACAATACTGTGGAGGAGGAATTCCTGGAGTGTTTACGGGGTGGTTTCCTGGACCAATATGTCGAGGAACCAACCAGAGATCAGGCCATCTTAGACTGGGTATTATGTAACGAGGAAGGATTAATTAGCAATCTTGTTGTACGAGGCCCCTTGGGTCGGAGCGATCATAATATGATCGAATTCTTCATTAAGATGGATAATGAAGTAGTTGACTCGGAGTCTAGGGTCCTCAATATAAATAAAGGAAACTACGATGGTCTGAGGAGCGAGTTGGGTAGGATTGATTGGGGAATGGCACTCAAAGGGTTGACGGTGGATAGGCAATGGCAAACATTCAAAGACCGAATGGATGAACTACAGAATTTGTTCATCCCAGTTTGGCATAAAAATAAAACAAAAAAGGTGACCCAACCGTGGCTAACAAGGGAAATTAGGGATAGCATAAGGTCCAAGGAGAGGGCATATAAATTGGCCAGAAAAAGCAATAATCCTGAGGATTGGGAGCAGTTTAGGATTCAACAAAGGAGGACAAAGGGATTAATTAAGAAAGGGAAAATACATTATGAGAGTAAGCTTGCAGGGAACATAAAAACTGACTGTAAAAGCTTTTATAGATATGTGAAGAGAAAAAGATTGGTGAAGTCAAGTGTAGGTCCCTTGCAGTCAGAATCGGGGGAATTTATAATGGGGAACAAAGAAATGGCAGACCAACTAAATACATATTTTGGTTCTGTCTTCACAAAGGAGGACACAAATAACCTCCCAGAGATGCCGGGGAACATAGGGTCTGATGAAAGGGTGGAACTGAAAGAAACCAGTATTTGTAGGGAAATGGTGTTAGGAAAATTGATGGGACTGAAGGCCGATAAATCCCCAGGGCCTGATAATCTACATCCCAGGGTACTTAAGGAAGTGGCCCTAGAAATAGTAGATGCATTGCTGGTCATCTTCCAGAACTCGATAGACTCTGGAACGGTACCCATGGATTGGCGGGTAGCTAATTTTACCCCACTATCGGTAGTGGGGAAAATGCTAGAGTCCATTATAAAAGATGTAATGGCAGAGCACTTGGAAAGCAGTGACTGGATCGGACAAAGTCAACATGGATTTACAAAAGGTAAATCATGCTTGACTAATCTACTGGAATTTTTTGAGGATGTAACTGGTAAAATAGATAAGGGAGAACCAGTGGATGTGGTGTATTTGGACTTTCAGAAGGCTTTCGATAAGGTCCCGCATAAGAGATTAGCATGCAAAATTAAGGCACATGGGATTGGGGGCAAGGTATTGACTTGGATAGAGAACTGGTTGGTGGACAGAAAGCAAAGAGTTGGAATAAACGGGTTGTTTTCCGAGTGGCAGGCAGTGACTAGTGGGGTACCGCAAGGATCGGTCCTAGGACCCCAGCTGTTCACAATATATATTAATGATCTGGACGAGGGAATTGGATGTAATATCTCCAAATTTGCAGACGACACAAAGCTTGATGGGAGGGTATGCTGTGAGGAGGATGTCGTGAAACTCCAGTACGATTTGGACAGGTTGGATGATTGGGCAGAAACCTGGCAAATGCACTATAATGTGGATAAATGTGAGGTTATCCATTTTGGTGGCAAAAACAGGAAGGCAGATTATTATTTGAATGGCAATAGATTGGGAGAAGGGGAAGTGCAAAGAGACCTGGGTGTTCTTGTACACCAGTCGCTGAAGGTAAGCATGCAGGTGCAGCAGGCGGTTAAGAAGGCAAATGGTATGTTGGCCTTCGTAGCAAGAGGGTTCGAGTACAAAAACAAGGATGTCTTGCTGCAGTTGTACAGGGCCTTGGTGAGACCGCACCTTGAGTGTTGTGTGCAGTTTTGGTCGCCTTACCTAAGGAAGGACGTTCTTGCCTTGCCATGGAAGGAGTGCAGCAAAGATTCACCAGGCTGATACCTGGGATGGCAGGAATGACGTATGAGGAGAGATTGTGTCGATTGGGCTTATACTCACTGGAGTTTAGAAGATTGAGAGGGGATCTCATCGAAACCTATAACATTCTGTCAGGCCTGGACAGACTAGATGCAGGAAGGATGTTTCTGATGGCTGGGGAGTCCAGAACCAGGGGTCATAGTCTAAGGATAAGGGGCAAGCCATTTAGGACGGAAATGAGGAGGAATTTCTTCACCGCAGCAACTGGGAACCGTTCCCCTCTACCAGTCACGGGGGGCGCCAGGCGCACAATAGGCCGGCGCCAATGAATTTCCGGTTCGGGGCGCACAAAGGGCGTTGCACCATGAAATGACATCAGGATCTGTGCGCGCATCTGAGCACACGCAAAGGTTTTGCACCGCCACTAAATCTTAACTGAATTTCGCGAGAGGCGCAGATCGCGCCGCGCCCGGGCGCTTGCCGCTTAGTACCCCACTTCTCCTCCTCCTAAGGCGCTAGCGGCTGGTGCAAACAACTGAATTTCTAGGCCTAAGTACCCTCTCTTGATTATAACATCCGTAACCATGAGGGAAAAGTCCTAGGGGCTGAAATTGGTGCTTTCCGGAAAACAATATTGGACGTGGTGTAGAAGGAGCTGCCGATTTGCCGTCGCTCATTTCCACACAACTGCCGTGAACCAATTTCACTCCACTGCTGTCTGGAGGGCTGATGCTGGGTTTTACTAGATTGATGTCTTGTGGGAGAGACAAAAGGACATGCTAGATAATGGCAGACGAGCACCAAATCCCGATCACCCATCACTCCTGTGCTCGCTGACCTACATTGGTCAGTCCCCGAACACCTCCATTTTTAAATTCTCTTCTAGTTTTAAAAGAGTAAATAAAGAGGAACTGTTTCCAGTGGCAGGAGGGTCAGTAACCGGAGGACACAGATTTAAGGTAATTGGCAAAAGAACCAGAGGGGAGATTGTAAGATCCGCAAAATTGAACATTGTATTATAAGGGTCTATTGGCAGAAGAGGCCTTGTTTTAAAGACTGTTTTAAAAGAAGCTCAGGAAAAAGGGGCATATAAAATCGCCGCCAGACCCCGTGACTAGCTTTTTGGACACTTTGAAATGGTTCCTGCAGTCCCCAGACAGCCTTTGTGGATTCAACCCACAGAAAGTTCTGGAAGCCGGTTCTGAGAAATCGAAACCAGACACAAACACATATATATGGATTGGATGCAGATCCAGTCAGATCAGCCTGTAGATAAAGGCCATCTAAATATTTACCCAGACAAAGGGAAACAGTTTTATATTCATAAGGGGAGCACCAAAGACCCATTAAAGACATCAAGAAGACATTCAAAACAATGCAGGGTCATTCCAGACCAGAGATGGCCATCACCGGCCATCCCGAAAGCAGTTTAAATATAATAACTACCCCGCTGTGCAACAAGCCCGCCAAAAGTTAAACAAAGACTAACCTTGATTTGGCGGGAGATAAAGGCTTCTCTTGAGAAGTATATTTGGGGTCCCGGGGTAGCCATCAAGAGTGATGAGAGAAGAAGCGATCAGCCAGACACACTTTTAAGCTTGTCCTTGTGAGAGCCGTGGAGAAACATCGACCAAGAAGGGGATTCGAGTCTGCGTCCCGCCCCGGGGTAACCATTGGGAGATCATCGACAAACCCCGGGCCACTGACGAGACAAAAGGGCAGCAGCCCTACAGAGGAAACCCATATGAAAATGGTAACCAGCTAGAGACCTCTCCAACTGTGGTCAAACAGATGGTCTCCGTCCCCGCCGACGTCCAGGCCTGCCGGTGTCCAGCCTGCCCGTGACCTTCACCACGAGAGAGAGAGAGAAGTGTAGCGCAGCTCGCTGTGGCTCCACTGACCACACAGAAACAAGACGCCTGAGGGGATCAAAACGCAGACTTGTTTCAAAACTCTAAAAATTTTCCAACTGGATTGGTGAGCATGTTTCTGGCCCTTCATAATCGGATCTAGATAGCTTTAAGGGGGTGGGCATTTTGGGTATAATTAACATGAGTTGTCCCTCGATGTTCCGTGTGTTTCCCCATTTCATGATGATGTTTGTAAAGTATAATATGCCTGTATCTATTTTAGTTAGTACTGTATTTTGATTTGTTTTTCCCTCCCATGTACCCTCTTATTTGCTTGCATTTGATTTGTTTTTGCTTATGCAATAAAATTTCATTTTGTTTCATTAAACTTGGTCTATAAGAATATTCTCTGCATTGTAGTTCCTGCATCTAAGTCCAGTGTCTAGAACCTAAGGGGTGAGTGGGTCGAACAACTCAAGGTTTTACTGTGCAAGAGGGAGAGAGAGGCCTCTAGAGAGAGAAACCTCTGCGATCCAAAGAGGAGAACCCCTTACAGAAAATGGCGACCACAGCAGGACACTGGCAGCAGGATTGCAATGTATTAGACCCAGGTTTGAATGGTTGAAATGTTATGGATGAGAGGATAGCGGATTATGTTTTTGGTAAGGTAAATCTCACTAAGCAGTGGATTTCCGATCTCTTACTGGATGGGCATCCGGTAGACGCAGCCATCAGGTGGACAGAGAGCAAAGAGCATAAGAAGTCAGTGGAAAAGGCAGTGTGGCTGATGTGTTACAAGAAACAAGTTCAGATTTTGGACAGAGTCGTTGCAGCACAGGCAGCCAAGATCACAACCCAGGCAGCAGAGATAGAGGAAAAGGCCATGGGTGGGGAAAAACTCATCACAGCGTTTCACATGCTGAATCAGGAACGCCAAGTTGTAGCCAGCCAACACCAGGCTAGAATAGAGTATCTGGAATGCCAGGTTACTGAGGCAAAGATCCATGAAGAGAGAATACGGGAGAAAAACGCCCGCCTCGCACAACAGCTAAGAGCGCAGGAGGAGAGAGTAGTGGAAGTTAAGGCAGCTTACAAGCTGGCTCTCGAGCACGGGTTTGAGAGCACAGACCATGGCCCCTGCCAAAAGACCATAGAAGACCTGAGAACGGCTTTGGTTAAGGCAAAAGGCATGGTATGCCTCGTAAGCCCAAAAGCCAGTCACGTGGACTTTTTAAAGGAATCAAAAAAAACGATTCCATACGAAATAGTTGTGGCACCAGCCATTGAGCCCTCAGCACCGCCGAGCTATAGCGAGGCTTGGCCCGAAAAAAGGGGGGTGGTAGAAATGGAGGTACCCAAGGTGGAGCGGGAGGAAGAACAGCCCCTGGTAGTAAAGCCGGAGCCGGCACCAATGTGTCCTACTCGGCACCAGAGGTTCGGTCCCAACGCCGATGATGGCACGGACGGACCCCACCTGAACCAGCTCGTGGTGCCCTATGGTGCCCAACAACTAAGATCCATGATAAGCCACCTCCCAAAACTCTCCGAGAAGGGAGATCCCTCAGTCCATTTCAGGGAGGTAGAGGAAACAGCCGCCATCAATGATTGTGATGATCTTGAACAGGCAAAGATGCTGCTCTTCTCCCTGGATAGCACAATCCTTCAGTGCCTCTCAGCAGGGAGTAAGAGGGGACAGACAGGGTAAGTGGAGCTCAGAGAAGAGGTCTTGGAGGTTTTGGGAGTGGACGACGGTAATCCGTTCCTCCGCGTGGAAGGGACTGTGCAGCTAACTGGAGAACCCCCGCGGGTTTTCGCAGAAAGGCTGTGGCCAGTGTATCGGCGCAGTTGTCGGGGCATGCCGGAACGGGCCGCAATGAACGCCGAACAGCGGGTTCATTGGCTCCTTTGTCTGGTTGCTAACAGCTTGCCCCAGATACGGACCCTAGCCAAATCTTGGTTTGACCCCCAAGGTCCCGGTATCACGGAGGAGACCGTGCTCCGACAGCTTAACATTGCGTACAAGAACTGTAGAAGTCAGGAGGCACCTCCCTCTAAGGGAAAAGTGCATGAGGCAAAGCCCGCAGCCCCAAGCAAGAAGGAGTGGCGTCAGGAGGGGAATCGCCCTGCCCAAGCCAAGCTCAATTGTTACGGGTGTGGGAAGGATGGACATTGGCGCAAGGACTGTAAAAATCCGTGGAAGGATAATAAGGGAAAAGCTCCCGCAGCCCAAGCCCAGACCGCCGCCCCAGCACGAGTCCAGGTCCAAGCCACAGCCCCTGCCCTAGAAAGAGGAACCGGTGCAGCTATGGATCCCGCTGCGATAGAGTCAATTTTAGAGACAATGCGGTCTCTTATGATTTCACAGGGGAAGTTAGCAGCCACCACCGGTGTGATGGTTCCCTCGGCCTCCTTTGACAACCCACAGAATTGACTAGAGCCAGCGCAGCCTGTCGACCTGTGTCCTCTAGAAAGACATGCACAGGAAGAGACCTCCTGTAAAATGGAGGAGTACCTGTGGTGCCAGGTTGCGGAGGCTAAGTTAGTTGAGCAGGCTTTAAGGGAGGAGAATGCTAGGTTAACAGTGAGGGCTGGCAGTTTAGAGGGTCAGCTAAGGGCTTGTAAATGGTTTCACATCAATCAGTGCAAACTGTTTAAGCCGGGTGCAAAAGAACCAGCAACTGAAGCCAGGTCTGAAGGCAAAAATCCTCAGCCTGAGGCACGCGATGAGTCACAGACCACACAGGCTGGAACCGCAGCCTGCTTGAAGGGAGAAGCTGTCCCGCCCACCTGGGAGGCTTCCCCAATGGCCTGGGATTCGGACGAGGAGGAGCCCGAAGACCAAGGCCCTCCTCCTGATCCGAACGCCATCGGGGGGGAGCCCGAACAGCTAGGCCCCGCCCCTGACACGATTCTGGAGGAGGTGGAGTCGGAGGACGGCGATCCCGCCCTCGACTCAAGCTTAGGGGAGGTAGAATTTTGGGGCGGAGATTCTCCACCTGTAGGGACAGGTAGGGAGGAGTCGTCTGCCACAGACCCGAATCCCAAAGGGGCGGAGCCTGAGGAAAGGGAGCCGAAGCCGGCAGTCGTGGAGGAGCCACGGGCTGTGAGGGCTAAAGTCCCACCCAAAGGTCCACTCGCTAAGGGAGCCTCACCAAAGGTAACCCCTCGCAGGTCGGCTCAGACGCCTCAGCCAAGGAAACTCTGGCCGGGTTCCCCTTACCCCAGCCGACACCGACTTGGGAGATCCCTAGAAAAACGCACTTCCCAATTGGCAGAAAAAGGCTGCGGGGGACCCAAGCCACAGGTCAGTGCAGCCCCGCCACAGGGAGCGGTGAGCTGCAGTCCAAACAGGGATTAGGCAGGCCACCCGGGGGCGGGCGGCATTGTACATAAGTTAAGTTTAAGTTTAGTTAAGTTAAGGTGTGTATTTTTAAGGTGATGGGTGTTATAAGGAATAGTTTTGGAATCTGCCCAGCATGTGTGTTGTTTTGGATCGAGGTCGAAAGACCCGATCGTGCCTTCACCTAGGCCAGAATCTCTCGGGAGCCTGGCTGTATCGTTTAATTTGTTACAGGAACCAAAGAGATAATGAGAGGAATTCTCGTCGCGTTCGCGGTGATCGGGTGTAGCGGGGCCTATCAGGACCGCACCAAGGACTCCACGATTTATGGGTGCTCTGGAGACACAGCCCCCATCGCGACCGATGGGTCGGGTGCGCGGGGCGTTGAGGAGACAGCCACCTATTTCCACGAAGGGTGGTGGCCAGGATGGCTGGGGTCGAACTCTGCGGAATACTCCAGCCAGTTCGGTTTTAAGTACAGAGAGACTTCTCTAATGTGTCCCCGAGTGAGGATCATCGCACCCAGAGTCAGCGTTACCGTCGGGAAAAGGATTTGTTTGCAATGTACAGGACATGTTCCTTTGAACCGATGGTGGTGGTTGCACAAGTTGAGCAAAACCATGAAGAACTCCACGGTCGAGTGGGAGAGACTGGGTAACAATACCCATCGGACTATTATGAGGACTCATGGGGGATTGAGTGTCTGTTGGGACAAATGGTGGGAACCAGATGAGGGGATTTACATCTGTATGTGGGGTTCAGAACGCGCCTGCCCCACAGGCGTCTCCATCTTTTTCCAAAGGCAGTGGCAGGATGCTGGGAAAGGAATGAGGTGGGACGTCAGCACACGGGCGTGCGGAGTCCCATACTCTCAGATCTCAGTAAACGCCACTGAGCTCATCACCCGCCCCCGCAAGCCCCTGCCCACGATTCCGGTAGCCAAAGCCCACAAGGAAAGGTGCCCCACCACTACCAAAGGACCCGGGAACGGATTGGTATTAGTGCCCACAGGTCAGGGGCTGTACCAAGGCGTGTACTAGGTGGTGGCTTTGGTGATTTTAAACCTCACCGAGGTACGATTGCCAGAGTGGTGCCCCAAGGAAATGGAGCAATTGTACCAGGTCCTGTTAACAAACATGTTCAGACAGTTTTATGAATTCGACTTTGCTGATGTAGACAGAGCCGGATTGTACACCACACCACATGAGGTTTTGGACAGGGTAGGGAGACAAAGAAGGGGTACAGTGTTGTGTATGTAACCTGTTCCACCTTAAGAGAGCTTAAGCCTGTTCCACCTTAAGAGATGTACTACTTTCTCAGGCTGCTGTAGACGTAATACCGGGGGTGAACACACCGGTATATAAGCACTGTGCAGTAATCTTGTATTCAGTGTAGTCCCTACCTCCAACCAGTAAAGACCTGTTTTATTGTTA
This sequence comes from Somniosus microcephalus, assembly GCF_052327205.1. Lineage (NCBI taxonomy): Eukaryota > Metazoa > Chordata > Chondrichthyes > Squaliformes > Somniosidae > Somniosus > Somniosus microcephalus. Next base: position 107,482,734 of record NC_140999.1, read on the forward strand.
CTGATTAAGTCTGAGTATTAATTACTTGAACAACTCACAGACTTAACACTGGCGACGAGTCAGGTTCTTACCCTGCGGCAGTTATTCCACGGCGGCTTCGTCCACAGACAGGACGTTGAAGAGAGGTTTCAAATCTCACCACCCCACTGGAAGCGACAGGCATTAGGACCCTGAAGCCTCCATCAGCGACTGAAAACTGGAGGACAGAAGACATCCTGCAGCTTCTTTTTCAACCTCGGTGGTGGGTAAGCCAAGCAGCGTTGGCTGCAAAGACAGGGCTGGGGGAAGTCGGAGGTATAAGGGCCATCGATCGAAATCCCTGATAAGGGCCGCACTCGGGCTGAAAGGCGCAGCGTCGGCAGACACTGAAGGCGCGAGAGCCGCGGTGAAAAGCGCGGGCCATCGATCGCGGCGGAGATAAGGGCCGCACTCGGGGCTGAAGGGAGACGGCATCGGGGGACGGGTGAAGACTGCCAAGCGCGGGAAAACCACCATTTTGTGGGCGGAGGACGACGGCAAGAGCGGGAAGCCGCCATCTTGGATAGCAGTAAAAAAAAAAAAAATCTGAGAAATTGCAAATCTGATAAAGCACTACAATGCCTAAACACGGGAATATTAGCAACTTTGATAGTGACATCGAAGATTGGGCCATATATGTTGAACGAGTTAAAAATTATTGTAAGGCCAATAAAATTCGTGAGGCTGATAAAGCACTAACATTATTAAATTTAATGGGTGCGAAGACATACGGGCAATTGAAACACCTGTTATCACCAGATGAACCGGCGGATAATCCGGTCGATGAGATTGTTACTGTCCTGAAAGATCATCTAAACCCCACGCCGCTGATGCTAGCGGAACGATTTAAATTTTATGACAGAAGGCAGCTACAGCATGAAAGCAATGCTGAATATTTGCTGGAATTGCGTAAATTAGCGAAATATTGCCAGTTTGGAACGGGACTGACAGATGCACTACGAGACAAATTTGTGTGTGGTTTATTTAAACAGGATACACAAAAGCGACTGCTCGAGGAGAATGAGCTGACGCTTGAGAAGGCGGTCACTATGGCAGCAGCACACGAAGCCGCAGCGAGAGGCACGGCAGTAATGCAGCTACGGTCACCGGAGCTCAGTGCACACAAATTGGGTGTGAGTTCTGGCAAATGTTATCGTTGTGGAAAGACAACGCATGATCAGAACCAGTGTTGGTTTAAAAACCAAGAATGTAGAACTTGTGGTAGGCTTGGACATATAGCTAGAGTATGCAGGTCAGAGAAGAAGACCAGCAACAAGAAGTCACCGCAAGGAAAATACGCAAAAGTACACAAGGTGGCCGAACAGGAGTCCGATTCAGACGCTAGCAGTAATGAACTGGCTGGCTTAAGCAGTATTGAACTGGCTAGCTTAAGGGTACTCAACGTTGGTAAGGGTGCAGACCTCCAGACAATTTGGGTTACTCTTCAGATAGAAGGAGTCCAAGTAAAAATGGAATTGGACACTGGATCGGCATTGTCGGTCATGAATAAGAAAGATTACAGAAGGTTATTCCAACATATTCCCCTGCAGGATACGGAGATTATATTGACAACCTACACGGGGCAGAGAGTGTACCCCATCGGGACAATAAAGGTTGCAGTGGCCAACAAGGGCGAAGGAAGTCAAATAATGGACTTATATGTGCTACCGGAGGGAGGTCCACCACTACTAGGCCGGGAGTGGTTTAGAAACATAAATATGGACTGGCATTCGCTAAAAGCCATAAAGAGTGAGAACTCAGTGCAGATAATCAGCCCAGACTCTAGAACTGATGATGGTAAGACCAACCCATGTGCAAAAGACAAAGTTTCAGCACAGAATTCCACTGAGCAACAACAACATAGTTTAACAGAGAATTCTGAGTCTGTCAAGTCTACTGATATGCACATTCTTGAGGGACACTGAGCTCGAACTCAACTCCATTTCAAACTACAACAGCAATTAGAACAAATGATTCGCCGTTTTGAGCAAGAGATGAATGAAATAAAAAAGTTCTTTGTTACAGAGTGGGAGAATCTGGAAAGGCAACAGAAGCAACTGATGGAGAAAATGGAGCAGGAGCACACCAACCATCTGCGCGAGGAGGCCGAACGAATCAAAGCTGATTCAGGTTCTGAAGGTGCGTGCCATAATCTGGTGTCAGAAGAGTTAACGGTCAGCCAACTCCTTCATATGCTGAGGGACAAGACTCTGAAATGGGAAAAACTTGAACACGAGCTGCGATCTTCAAAGGAAAAGGGTTCGGAGCTCTCAAAAGTCATTGAGATGGCTGATGTGACGACACAGACTGAAACGACTGCAACAGAGCAGCCATTGGATGCCAAAAGTACGCTGACTCACGTCAATGTAGAACAACAGACCGCTGAAACAGCTGCTCCGATAGAGGGATTGCATAGTCCGATCAATCAATCTCCAAAGGAAGTTGAAGTATTAAAATCACAAATGAGGTCACTAGTAAACGACTTGCTGAAAGCCCAGAAAAAGCTGGATGCAGAGGTACACATGAAGAAGTCTCTTCAGGAAAGATGTCTGGATTTGGAACAAGAGCTGGCTAACGTCCAGCTGGGTATGGAGGAAATAGACGACCCTCTCGCTGACCTGTCGGACGACTCCGAATATTACTATGTCCTGTCCTGCCCAACTTGTAACTTCGACTCCCACCATACAGAAATCATGGAGGAGCACCGAAAGTCTACGGAACATCGGGAGAAGGTGGCTCTACTACGAAAAAAGGAGGAAGAGAAGGAGGAACTGCGCATGCAGCTGGCAGCTGTGGCAGCTGACAATGGAGCCCAGAGAGTCTCCAAGAAGCAGAAAAGGAAAAGTAAAAACAGAAGATGACCCATCTGAACCATTATCACCTCTACCAGATCACACACGTGGTCCCTCCGAACGGAGCCAAATCAGTTCGGAAGTTCAAGCTGTTAAATCCATGAAAGGACTATTGAATGAGTAACGTGAACCGACTACACCACAGAGATTGAATCTGTGAACTGTTTTCCGCAGAGACTGAATCTGTGATATGTTACGTTAAACATGAAGTTATATATGTATATATGTTATTACGTTATGTTAAATGGGGGGGTGACTATAAAGCTAAGAAGGGAGGAGTGTTGTGTATGTAACCTGTTCCACCTTAAGAGATGTACTACTCTCTCAGGCTGCTGTAGACGTAATACCGGGGGTGAACACACCGGTATATAAGCACTGTGCAGTAATCTTGTATTCAGCGTAGTCCCTACCTCCAACCAGTAAAGACCTGTTTTATTGTTACTGATTAAGTCTGAGTATTAATTACTTGAACAACTCACAGACTTAACATACAGTAAATGATATTTTTACAGCTTTTAACACAGGGACTTCCGTCATCAACACTCTGGATGACGTGGAGCTGCAGACCCAGATCAATGGTTTGAAAACACAGTTAAGAAAGATACTGACGGATGAGAATAAGGTAGTGGGTTCTGAGTTACATGAGGACCAGGCCATGACACGACACTTAAAAGAAATCATTGCTGAGCTGGAGAAACACGCTAAAACGGTAAATGCTCTCATCAGGGAGGATCGGAATGCGTCAGATCAGGCTGCGCAAAACGAGGCGCGCGTGCTGTATGGGGCGTGGTTACTGGGCGAGGGCCGCAGTAATCTGGAGGATTTAAAACAAGGTTTAGTCCCCTCCTGGGTCAGCAACAAGCACCTCGTAGCCCTCCACCCTTTTGAGAATGCATCGAGTCCGTGCCAGCTCAGACTAGCTTCAGAGGCCTACCCAGTCCCAATGGACTGTGGACGGTCTAATCACACCATTATGGGCATAGTGGTAAGAATGCCGGTGATGGGAAAGACAGCTAAACCCGCCCCGGTATACAGGGTGGAGAACATTGGAGTCATTCAAGGGGGTGCACACATTCGCTGCACAGCAGTCCCACCGTACATCATTCGATGGGAGCATGCAATGATGGGTACCGACCTCTCGGGGTGCTGGAGCCGGGGAGCACACATCATCCTGTGTCCCCAGCACTTGAATGCCTATTCAAAACCACAGTGCAGGTTCAGAACTGCTGGCGCGAAGCCTATAAATTGCATCATGGAGGCAATGGCACAAGGCCATGTGCCCCCGCAGGTGGCATATATAGGAGGTGGGACATAGTGTGTCACCACTGCAGCACCCCACTACCAACATGGACAGCACGGCTGGTGTCCGGTGAGTGACAGCAGTTTCTGCTTCAAACCCAGGGCAGAAGTTCAAGTGGCCCAAGAGCGAACTGTCCCCATTCCTGAACCTTCCACTGTTCACATCACTGTTAAAGAAATTTCACCGATCTGCAATGATTCATTGCACATTTTGGGTATATCATTCCCCCTCTCCCTGAACACCTCACCAAGATATTAAAAGCCGTTGTCGTTTCACAGAAACATTTTTACACACTGGAGCAGAAGACTTTAGAAATAGGGGCAAACATACTAGATATAGTAACCCCACCATGGTGGGATCTGTTCACTAATATAGAAGTCCCTTCTTGGATTAGGATAGCCTCTCACATCCTTGTAGTGTGTCAGGTTTTTATTGTGATTTATTTACTGTTTCTACACTGTAAAAAGGCCAGACATTCGCAGAAGTATGAGAACAGATGAGATGGTGAGAGCATTATGTGCGGGTAGAAGAAGAGACACCCGTTTAGATTCTGCTGCTATGTATAAAGTTAAAGTTTCCCTCCCTCCTCTATGTTTGATGTTTATTCATGTGCAATTTTGTGTGTGTACTTTATTTTTATTATTGAAGTTTATTAAGCGAGTTGTTCTTAATAAAAGATAATGTGTATGAACCAGGTAGTGTAGGGGTATTAGGCCCCCCTCCACGCCTGGAAATGAGTGTGTCAGATTTTAAATCCAATGTATTGCCATCTATAGATGCTTAATGTACACTGTAGGTTTTGTGAAATGGGAAATGTATGTGTCGTGGGGTCATAGATAGGTAAATACAGGGGATGGTTTAATTATGGAGAGTCAGAAAATTTTGCTCACACAGAATTATGATATTTCAAGCGAGTTATAGTATCATCAGGGGGGACTGTAAGATCCTCAAAATTGAACATTGTATTATAAGGGTCTATTGGCAGAAGAGGCCTTGTTTTAAAGACTGTTTTATAAGAAGCTCAGGAAAAAGGGGCATATAAAATGGCCACCAGACCCCGTGACTAGCTTTTTGGACACTTTGAAATGGTTCCTGCAGTCCCCAGACAGCCTTTGTGGATTCAACCCACAGTAAGTTCTGGAAGCCGGTTCTGAGAAATCGAAACCAGACACAAACACATATATATGGATTGGATGCAGATCCAGTCAGATCAGCCTGTAGATAAAGGCCATCTAAATGTTTACCCAGACAAAGGGAAACAGTTTTATATTCATATAATAAGGGGAGCATCAAAGACCCATTAAAGACATCAAGAAGACATTCAAAACAATGCAGGGTCATTCCAGACCAGAGATGGCCATCACCGGCCATCCCGAAAGCAGTTTAAATATAATAACTACCCCGCTGTGCAACAAGCCCGCCAAAAGTTAAACAAAGACTAACCTTGATTTGGCGGGAGATAAAGCCTTCTCTTGAGAAGTATATTTGGGGTCCCGGGGTAGCCATCGAGAGCGATGAGAGAAGAAGCGATCAGCCAGACATGCTTTTGAGCTTGTCCTTGTGAGAGCCGTGGAGAAACATCGACCAAGAAGGTGATTCGAGTCTGTGTCCCGCCCCGGGGTAACCATCGGGAGATCATCGACAAACCCCGGGCCGCTGACGAGACAAAAGGGCAACAGCCCTACAGAGGAAACCCATATGAAAATGGTAACCAGCTAGAGACCTCTCCAACCGTGGTCAAACAGATGGTCTCTGTCCCCGCCGACGTCCAGGCCTGCCAGTGTCCAGCCTGCCCGTCACCTTCACCGAGAGAGAGAGAGAGAGAGAAGTGTAGCGCAGCTTGCTGTGGCTCCACTGACCACGCGGAAACAGGACGCCTGAGGGGATCAAAACGCAGACTTGTTTCAAAACTCTATAATTTTCCAACTGGATTGGTGAGCATGTTTCTAGCCCTTCATAATCGGATCTAGATAGGTTTAAGGGGGTGGGCATTTTGGGTATAATTAACATGAGTTGTTGTCCCTCGATGTTCTGTGTGTTTCCCCATTTCATGATGACGTTTGTAAAGTATAATATGCCTGTATCTATTTTAGTTAGTCCTGTATTTTGATTTGTTTTTCCCTCCCATGTACCCTCTTATTTGCTTGCATTTGATTTATTTTTCCTTAAGCAATAAAATTTCATTTCATTTCATTAAACTTGGCCTATAAGAGTATTCTCTGCATTTTAGTTCCTGCATCTACGTACAGTGTCTAGAACCTAAGGGGTGAGTGGGTCGAACCACTCAAGGTTATACTGTGCAAGAGGGAGAGAGAGGCCTCTAGAGAGAGAAACCTCTGCGACCCAAAGAGGAGAACCCCTTACAAGATGAGGAGATTTTTTTTACGCAGCAAGTCATTATGATCTGGGATGCACTGCCTGAAAGGGTGGTGAAAGCAGATTCAATAGTAACTTTCAAAAGGAAATTGGATGAATACTTGAAAAGGAATAATTTGCAGGGCTATGAGGAAAGAGCAGGGACTAATTGGATTGCTCTTTGAACGCGCCATGACAGGCACAATGGGACGTATGGCCTCCTTCTGTGTCGTATGATTCATCCTCCTATTTAACTCCCTCCATGGCCTCGCCCTCCCTATCTCTGTAACTTCCTCCAGCCCTACAATCCTCCCAGAACTCTGTGTTCCTCCAAATCTGGCTTCTTGTCTATCCCCATTTCCTTCGCCCCACCAGTGGTGGCTGTGCCTTCAGTCGGCTCGGCCCTAAGCTTTGAAATTCCCTCCCTAAACCTCTCCATCTCTCTTCCTCTCTCTCCTGCCTTAAGACACTCCTTAATACCAACCTTTTGACCAAGCTTTTGGTCACCTGTCCTAATGTCTCCTTCTTTGGCTCGGTGTCAATTTGTGTCTGATTACGCTCCTGTGAAGCACCTTGGGACATTTTACATGTTAAAGGCGCTATATACTCACTCGGAGGTCGAAATCCAAACCATCGTCAACACCTTCACCGAAGCATATGAGAGCATGGGCCTTACACTAAACATCCGTAAGACAAAGGTCCTCTACCAACCTGCCCCCGCCACACAGCGCTTCCCCCCGATTATCAAAATCCACAACAAGGCCTTGAACAACGTGGACCATTTTCCATACCTTGGGAGCCTACTGTCAACAAGGGCAGACGTCGACGACGAAGTCCAACACCGCCTTCAGTGTGCCAGTGCAGCCTTCGGTTGCCTGGGGAAGAGAGTGTTTGAAGACCAGGACCGCAAACCCGGCACTAAGCTCATGGTCTACAGGGCAGCAGTGATACCCACCCTGCTGTATGCCTCAGAGTCATGGACCATGTACAGCAGGCACCTCAAAGAACTGGAGAGGTACCACCAACACTGCCTCCGCAAGATCCTGCAAACCCATTGGCAGGATAGGCGCACCAATGTCAGTGTTCTTGCTCAGGCCAACATCCCCAGCATCGAAGCTCTGACCACGCTCAATCAGCCCCGATGGACGGGTCACATTGTCCGCATGCCCGATACAAGACTCCCAAAACAAGCGCTCTATTCAGAGCTCCGGCACGGCAAGAGAGCCCCAGGTGGGCAGAGGAAACGCTTCAAGGACACCCTCAAAGCGTCCTTGAAAAAGTGTAACATCCCCACCGATACCTGGGAATCCCTGGCCCAAGACCGCACAAAGTGGAGGAGAAGCATCCGGGAAGGCGCCAAACACCTCGAGTCTCTTCGCCGGGAGCAAGCGGAAGCCAAGCGCAGGCAGCGCAAGGAGTGCACGTCAACCCAAGCACCCCACCCACCGTCTGTCCCACCTGTGACAGAGACTGTAGGTCCCGCATTGGGCTCATCAGTCACCTACGAACTCATTTTTAATGTGGAAGCAAGTCATCCTCGGTTCCGAGGGACTGCCTAAGAAGAAGATAAATGCAAGTTGCTGTTGATAGTACAGAGGTGGTCTTTAAAAAATGGACTTTTACAGGGAACGAGGTTGAGAATTACTGGCCCATTTTATGGAAACCCGCTGACACATTCTGCAGCCAACATACATGGTGCTGTGTACCTTTTGTGATTTATATACTGTAGAGGGATCAAACTAAAAAGTCATGGGCCTGTGAGCCTGAGGACATGCTTCTCTGGTTTCCATATTATTCTACTGGGTAGGAGCTTGGTAAGAAAATCTGTCTGAAATGTTATATTAGCACTTGAGTTAATGGTGCTCTTGTGAATGGATGAGCTGGCTTCTGAGATGGTCATAAAGCACTGTTGTATAGATGCCCGGAGGGGACAAACACTTCATTTCCACAAACTGCCTTAATTTACTGAATCTGGATAATGAATGTCTCTCTAACCAGCGCAAGAATACAACTCACCAGCAGTGTATCCCTGTCCAGGGTATATTTCAGCACTAACACCTTGTTAAAAGTTCACGGTATCACACTGTACTAGTGGCAGTGCGGAAAGAGTGCAAGGTGTGTAAAGGACAGCCCCCAATTTCAACGTGACGGGAAAAACTAACTGGATTGGCGGCCGTGCTTTCAGCCATCTAGGCCCTAAGCTCTGGTGTTCCCTCCCTAAACCTTTCCGCCTCTCTCAACAACAACAACAACTTGTATTTAGATAGCGCCTTTAACAGTAAAACATCCCAAGGTGCTTCACAGGAATATTTTAAGACAAAAAATTTGACACCGATCCACATAAGGATCAATTAGGGCAGATGACCAAAAGCTTGGTCAAAGAGGTAGGTTGTGCACAGATTTGGGTTTCTGCAGCTTGCAGGTCATTTTTGAACCTTGGAAGCCACTCTCACTACATTGCTACTCACTATCGCAACACTGAGGGATTGGCCCTCTGATCTCCACTTTACCTTCCATTTACTACATCAGCATGGGTGCTGCTTATACTGTCTCACCTTGGTCCTCAAAATCGGACCAAGATGAGCCCCAGCACCAACAACACCAGTCACAACACCAGCAGTAGCAACAGCATCCACAATAGCAGCCTTCTCCTCAATGACCTGATGCTCCACAGGAGAGAGGGGGTCAGCACAGAGCTGCACCATGCTAGTGATGATGCCCCCAACACAGGGTATACAGGCAGAGGATGAGCTTCCTCAACATGACGGAGCAGTTGTACTTCAGGAGGCTCAGGCTATCGCGCCAGGTCGTCGCAGACATTTGTAGCTTGCTGGAACAAGACCTGCTGCTCAGAGGACCTAGTGGATACTCCTTACCAGTGGCTGTCAAAGTCACCATCACCCTCAACTTCTTCGCCTCAGGCTCCATGTAGGGATCTGCAGCAGACATTTGCAGGATCTCGCAGTCGGCCATCCACAGATGCATTACCCAGGTGACCGATGCCATGTTTGACAATTCAGCCAATTATACTAACTTTGTCACTGATGAAGCCAGTGTTACAGAGTGGGCGCTCGGATTTGCGGTTCTGGCTGACTTCCCACAGGTGCAGGGCATCATCAACTGCACACATGTGGCCATCAAGGCACCCCATCATCACCCAGGAGTGTTTGTGAACCGCAAGGGCTTCCACTCCTTTAATGTGCAGCTCGTTTGCAACCATAAAAAGATCATCATGCATGTGTATGCCAGATTCCCCGGCAGCTGTCATGACTCTTTCATGCTGCACCAGTCCACCCTCCCTCAGCTCTTCGCACCTCCAAACAGACTTACCGACTGGCTGCTTGTAGACAAGGGCTAGCCACTGAAGACATGGCTGATGACACCCCTGAGGACGCCAAGTACTGAGGCCGAGGAGTGTTATAATAAGAGCCACATGTCCACCAGATGTGTCATAGAACAAGCAATAGGCATGCTGAAGATGTGCTTCAGATGCCTTGACAGATCTGGAGGAGCCCTTCAGTACACACCAGCCAGGGTCTCCAGAATCATTGTCATCTGCTGCGCGCTGCACAACATAGCTCAGCAGCAAGGATTGGAGCTGCAGGAGGAGCAAGGCACAGAGCACACAGCCCCTTCAGAGGAGGAGGACGAGCAGGTGGAAGACAAGGAGGAGGAGGAGGAAGCTGCCACATGCTGTACTAAGTCCCTTCTCCTCCCCCCCTACTCCGCCCCTCCAGCAACAACATCATAAAACATCCCTACAATGGCCAATCCATTCCTCTCACCCAAATCGCCAGTGGTCGAGGTTAAGTAATGTCTCACCATTCACTTCAAGTGACAAAGCCACTTGCAAGGTTTGAGGCAAAAATGTAGAAGACCCGAAAGTGGTGCAAAGAAAAACATTTATGTGTGTCATCAAAATTACTAGAACTTAGCACTGAGATTATTTGATACACCCATGTGCACAGCCTTGTGCTTCTACTTTTGTGTCATTTTTCTTTTGTGAGTACTAGTATGAGGTGCAACCCCTGTGGCTTCAGCAGAGGTAGAGGAGGTTGCTTACTTCCCTGCTGTGACTGCACAGACACTATTTGTGGACATCCTCTGGGTTTTGGAGCCTGTGATGGCCGCATCAAAGTTTGCTCCTCCTGCAACTGTGCAGGGGCAGACTCGGCCATCGCGATCCCAGGAAGCATGTGAGGCTCTGACTGAGGGAGAGGCAACAGGGGAGAAGTGGGAGTGCTTTGAGAGGAGCCCCCACTTCCATGTTCCTTCTTGCCATCATTGCAGAGATAGGGAGGGATGAGGTTATGGAGGGATTTGAATACAAGGATGAGAATTTTCCATTGGAGGCGTTTGTGAACCGGGAGCAATGTAGGTCAGTGAGCACAGGCGTGGTGGGTGAGTGATTATGGAGTGTCCTCCTCAAATTCGGCTGCCCTCAAAAGTTTGTCACCATCCTCCGCCTGCTTCATGACGACATGCAAGCTGTGATCCTGACCAACAGATCTACCATAGACCCAATTCACGTATGGACTGAGGTCAAGCAAGGCTGTGTCATCGCACCAACGCTCTTCTCGATCTTCCTTGCTGCAATGCTCCATCTCACCCTCAGTAAGCTCCCCACTGGAGTGGAGCTAATTTACAGAACAAACGGGAAATTGTTCAACCTCCGTCACCTCCAGTCCAGATCCAAGGTCGACCCATCCTCTGTCATCGAATTACAGTATGCAGACGCCGCTTGTGTCTGCACACACTCGGAGGTCGAACTCCAAACCATTGTCAACACCTTTACCGAAGCGTATGAGAGCATGGGCATTACACTAAATATCTGTAAGACAAAGGTCCTCTACCAACCTGCCCCCGTCACACAATACCGCTCCCCAATTATCAAAATCCATGACGAGGCCTTGGACAACGTGGACCACTTTCCATACCTCGGGAGCCTACTGTCAACAAGGGCAGACATCGATGACGAAGTCCAATACCGCCTTCAGTGTGCCAGTGCAGCCTTCGGTCACCTGAGGAAGAGAATGTTTGAAGACCAGAACCTCAAACCCGGCACCAAGCTCATGGTCTACAGAGCAGTAGTGATTCCCACCCTCCTGTATGCTTCAGAGACATGGATCATGTACAACAAGCACCACAAAGCACTGGAGAGGTACCACCAATGCTGCCTCTGCAAGATCCTGCAAATCCATTGGCAGGATAGGCGCACCAATGTCAGTGTTCTCGCTCAGGCCAACATCGCCAGCATCAAAGCTTTGACCACGCTCGATCAGCTGCGATGGACGGGTCACATCATCCGCATACCCGATACGAGACTCCCAAAACAAGCGCTCTACTCGGAGCTCCGACACGGCAAGAGAGCCCCAGGTGGGCAGAGGAAACACTTCAAGGACACCCTCAAAGCCTCCTTGAAAAAGTGCAACATCTCCTCCGACACTTGGGAATCCCTGGCCCAATACCGCACAAAGTGGAAGAGAAGCATCCGGGAAGGCGCCGAACACCTTGACTCTCTTCGCCGGGAGCAAGCGGAAGCTAGGCGCAAACAGCGGAAGGAGTACACGTCAACCCAAGCACCCCACCCACCGTCTGCCCCACCTGTGACAGAGACTGTAGGTCCCGCATTGGACTTATCGGTCACCTGAGAACTCATTTTTAGTGTGGAGTCAAGTCATCCTCGGTTCCGAGGGACTGCCTAAGAGAGAGAGAGAGAGGTGGGTGAGCAGGACTTGGTGTGAGTTAGGATACGGGCAGCAGAGTTTTGGATAAGCTCAAGTTTATGGAGGGTGGAAGATGGGAGGCCAGCCAGAAAAGCATTGGAATAGTCAATAATTCAATATAGGCCCTTAAATATAAGGGCCTGCAGCAACATGAGATTGGGGAAGGCGGACTGATTGACGCTTGGAGAATGACTCATATGAAGATTAGTGATTTTTCATTTTGTTCTCTGCTGCTCTAAGGCTTTCTTCCATTGAAATATCAAATCTTGAAAAGATATTGGTCCTGCCATTGTCCTCTGGCAATAGTAATGGGTCTCATGGCACTTTGACACTCCCAGGCTCCCAGCAGTAATTCATGCTCAAAGAGTGAGCACAGTTATTAAGCAACAATCAAAGGGAAATGAGAAACCAGGCGGGTTTTGCACCTCATTAACCCACATCAGTCATCAGAGAGACAAAACAGTCTCAAACTTAGAACCACTTGAGCAAAGCCAATTGGAGATTGCAGCAAAATCTGGATCATTGATGGTCAGGATCTATTAGTAACATTAGGAACAGGTGGAGGCCATTCAGTCCCTCGGAGCTACTCCACCATTCAATCAGATCATGGCTCATCTGTACCTCAACTCCATTTTTCCACATTTGCTCCATGTCCTTTGATAGCCTATTATATAAATCTTACAAATAAACAGTCGATAGGGTGTTGAATTATCTGGCCATTGCTACTACTTTGTAAGGCTGATGTAAACGTAGAGCAACAACTATAATTTTACATTAAGGTGGTTAAGCCAGATCATTTGCATCGGGAGTAGCAGAGTGTATCGCTGTAATGCCTCCTTCGTATTTGTGAGTCGGGCACTGAGTCGTTATATGTTCCATGGTCAGTTCTGGGTGACCACAGTCCCGCACTGGAGAGCTTTTGTGTATCAAGTATCCGCACCTGCCATGGTTTGCGCGAATGCGGTTTAGGGTTGCCCATAAGCTTCTGGCCATAACAGTAGAGTATAAGTCGGAGGGAGTCGTGCTGAAGCTGTACAGTGCTCTGGTCAGGCCACACCTCGAATGCTGCGTCCAATGCTGGTCACCTAGACACTGGGAAGACAGTCAAGCCCATGAGGCAGTTCAGAGAAGCGCCACGACACATATCCCTAGTTTCAGGGGAATAAGTTATGATGAATGATTAAAGATGAATGTAGGACTGAGGCTAGGAAGCTCTTCCTCACACAAAGCGTGACAGGTTGAATAATCAAGGCAAAAACCTGTAATCCTATATTAAACCATTGGACACAGTGATGGGGCAGGGGCTGTGGGGTTTATCTGGATGAATGAGCTAAGATGGGATGAATGGCCTTCCTTATCCATAATTATCCTCTGTTCCTGTACAGGCTCCGCAAAGAAAACTCAGGATTTTAAAATGAGAAACAATCAGAAAGCAGAAGAGTGACTGTGATAAAGGATGTGAACAAGGTTGGCCCCTAATTTTAATTAAGAAATTATTCAGATCATTGACCATCCTCAGCTGCCTCTCCTATAAAACCTGGGAATGAGCTCACTCACTCACTACAACTCCATTTTTCTTTGCCAGTGTTTAACTTGTCAGCTGTGGCTCAGTGGGTAGCACACTCGCCTCTGAGTCAGAAGGTTGTGGGTTCATAGTCCCACTCCAAGTCCCACTCCAGAGACTTGAGCGCATAATCCAGGCTGACATTTGAATGCAGTGCTGAGGGGGGTGCTGCACTGTGGAGGTGCCGTCTTTCAGATGTGATGTTAAACTGAGGTCCCTGTCTGCTCTCTCAGGTGGACGTAACAGATTCCATTGTGAAGAAAAGCAGGAGAGTTATCCCTGGTGTCCTGGCTTTATTTATCCCTCAACCAACACCTAAAACAGATTATCTGGTCATTTATTTCATTGGCATTTGTGGGAGCTTGCTGTGCACAAATTGTCTGCCACATTTGCTACATTACAACAGTGAATACACTTCAAAAGTACTTCATTGTTTGTCAAGTACTTTGAGACATTGGGCTGGATTTTACCAGCCCTGAGGAGATGGGACTGGTGGGAAAATGGGAAAAATTGGGAACGGGTCCCAGCCCCGCTCCCAACCTGCCTCCGAATGATCTTCCCAGGAGGCGGGTCCCTATCTCGCACAGGGGCCCATCTCCTCGAGGCGGGAAAGGGATTAGAGCCAATTAACTGCCAGTTAAGAGGCTTTTCCCCATTTTACGCCTGCTGATGTGGGCTTCCCGACATCGAGAAACCCCGCTCGGGTCAGCGAGGCAAGCAGTGGGTCTGCCGAAATGTCTGCTGTAGAGGTGAGTGATGGGTGCAAGTGTGGGCAGGTAAGTATGAGAGATGAGTGTAAAATGTTGGAAAAAGTTTCCTTACCTTTGCTTCTTCCTGCAGGCTTCAACACTTGGGGATCCGGAGGTGCCTCATCTCAACAGCAGAGATGACAGAATGGCTGCTGCATGCCCAGATACAGCAGCCATCTGCTTTCTGCTGAGGAGAGAGGTCCTGGTGAGTCTTCTGTGCAAGGGCTCACCTTAGAACAGAGATTGTCAGCGTTTGACAGCTTCTCAAAGCTGTCAAACATAGACAATTCATCTGTCAAAAAATTTTCAACAGATGAAGCATCATACGCTGACGCCATCTGTCACCGGCTTTCCCTTAATTAGTCGGCTAAACCCACAGGGTGGGCTTAACAAGGCCAATCAAGGGAAAATAGTGTGGGTTGGTCAGATGTTGCAGGGGGCAGGTTGAAACTCGAAAACCAGCAGTCCCGCCCCCAACGCACCTCCATTGACAAGATCCCGGCCTTAGTGTGTTTGAGAAAGGTGCTATATCAATGCAAGTCTTTCTTTTTTTGTCAGACTGCAGCCTCTGACTCATTGGAGGAAATTTCAACCTAAAAAAACGGGTGGGTTTGGAGCGTATGGGTAGCTAAATTGTTAAAAATCAGAATCCCGACTGAACCCGCCTCCAACCCACCCACTTCCCGTTTTAACGGTGGCGGGGCAGGACAGGGTCGAGCAGCCAACCAGCTCCCAGGAGGCGGGACGTCAATTTAAATATTACAATGAGGCTGGAAGCCTCTTTTTTAACCTCCATTTTGTTTTAAACTGCAGCTGGACGGTGTTATATCCGTGTATCTTAATGTTGTGTCCTTCAATAATCAGACAAAGACTGCAGGGAACGATCAACAGGTGTTTACTGAATGAGGGTTCAAACTGCAACTGACTGTACAGATCACTACTCAGGGTTTATATACAGGTGTGGTCACTGCCGATACTACAGGATACAGGAGCTATAAAAAGTAGTTCTCCCCCTTAAAGGTACATACATTACAATTCCTCCCCTTTTAGATTACCAGTACCATAACACTCATTTAACAATTAATACACAATGAGTGGTAGGACCCTAGGAAGTACAGAGGGTCAGAGGGACCTTGGTGTACATGTACATAGATCCCTGAAGGCAGCGGAACAGGTAGATAAGGTGGTTAAAAAGGCATATGGGATACTTGCCTTCATTAGCCGAGGCATAGAATATAAGAGCAGGGAGGTTATGATGGAGCTGTACAAAACGCTGGTGAGGCCACAGCTGGAGTACTGTGTGCAGTTCTGGTCGCCTCACTATAGGAAGGATGTGATTGCTTTGGAGAGGGTGCAGAGAAGATTCACCAGGATGTTACCTGGGATGGAGCGCCTCAGCTATGAAGAGAGGCGGGACAGGCTGGGGTTGTTTTCCTTGGAGCAAAGAAGGCTGAGGGGGGACCTGATTGAGGTGTACAAAATGATGAGGGGCATAGATAGGGTAGATAAAGAGGAACTTTTCCCCTTAGTAGGGGGGTCAATAACAAGGGGGCATAGATTCAGGGTAAGGGGCAGGAGATTTAGAGGGGATTTGAGGAGGAACTTTTTCACCCAGAGGGTGGTTGGAATGTGGAACTCAATGCCTGAAAGGGTGGTAGAGGCAGGAACCCTCACAACATTCAAGAAGCATTTGGATGAGCACTTGAAATGCCATTGCATACAAGGCTATGGACCAAATGCTGGAAAATGGGATTAGACTGGACAGGGATGGATGGGCGGTGCAGACACGATGGGCCGAAGGGCCTCTTTCTGTGCTGTAAAACTCTGTGACTCTATGACTCTATGACTAAATATCAACTAATTACAATTAACACTTTTAACATGCAACATTAATTGAAAATAGTCTATTTATAAATTCAGTCTTTGGGGAGGCTTCCTGATTCTTTCTGGATAACGCCTTTCCCGAGTGTCTCGCTCTTGGTGCGGAGGCGATTCTAACACCCTGTTGTCAGTTGATTCATCAGCTTCCAATGCTATTGTTTCTGAGGTAGATGCGACCTGTACGTCGGGTTCCTCACCAGGTACGTATGGCCGAGACATGGGGTTGACTCGTTCCTGTGACTCTAGAATTTGGTCAGCATGGCGTCTCACAATGTTCTCCCCAACATCCACTGTGTACAGTAGTGGCCCCTGCCATGTGCATATCATTCCTGGTTGCCATTTCTCTGTTCGGTAGTCGCGGGCCAAGACTGGTTGCTCTACATTGAAGCTCCTTGTCGGCTTCTCATTGATGGCTGGAATTGCTTACTCTCAACATCTCTTCGTACATTTGGTCTGAGCAAATCCAGACGAGATCTCAACCTTCGGTTAAAGAACATCATGGCCGGGGCCTGGTTGGTGACTGCATGTGTCGCATTTCTGTAGGCTAACAGGAAATTGTCCACCTTATGTTGCAGTGGAATGTCGTCATCGCACATGGCCTTTACTGCTTTTGTAAAGGTTTGTACGAACCTCTCAGCCTGTGAGGGTGCCAGTCAGTTCCTTCTGTAACCTCTAGATGGCACCTTCACTTGTTTGTTTCTAGCCCTTTGTTAATTGTTCCTAGCCTCCTGTGTTAATTCTTAACGGCCTGTTAGCTGTTCATGGGTTTCACCTGGTTTTCTTGGTATATAAGTTCTGTGGTTGCTTCCCTCTGGGCTCAGTCCTAACCGGGGACTAGCCTTCGCTCTGTGGCTGCTGGTCACTGTCACCTTAAAGTCCCCACTGATGCGAACCTTCTTTGGTTCCCCAGGTGTATTACTCAACGACCTCTTCATTACAGGAACGATGGGTGTAACCCACTCGCTCCAGTCCACTTTGGACAGTACTCCTGAACGTTCCAAACCTTCCAGCTCTGCTTCGACGGCTGGGTGGATCGCATAAGGTACCGGTCTGGCCTTAAAAAACTTTGGGCTTGCATTTTCCTCTATTTTGATCGTTGCTATTATGCCTTTTAGTGTTCCGAGTCCCTCCTGGAACACTTCTTGTGTGTCAGTTAGCATTTTTGACAGTCGCCCAGGTTTGACTTCGCCATCCTTTTTGGCATCTACAGTCAGTGCTTGTATGGAGTGCCAATCTAGCTGTATCTTCCGGATCCATTCACGTCCTAGTAGTGGTGGTCCTCCATCTGGCAATACATATAGGTCCATTTTTGGTGTTTCCTTGCCATTATATATAACGTTCACCCTTATTTTTCCTTTGGGGTAGACTATTTGCCCCGTGTACGCCTTCAAGACAATCTTTGTATCTCTCAAGGGTATATGTGAGAATAGCTGCTTGTAGTCCCTTCGGTTTATGAATGTTAGGGCTGATCCTGTGTCCAATTCCATTTTCACTTGGACTCCTGCTATCTTGAGCGTGACCCAGATAGTTTGGTGATCCTCCGTTTTGATCACAATATGTAGTTTCAGACAACCCAGCTCCTTGTTTCCGGAGTCTGTATCACTCTTCTGTTCATCTGAACTACTCTCCGTCACATTATGTACCTTCTTGTACTTCTCCTGTGGAGATTTCTTGCTGCTGGTTTTCTTTCCCGACCTGCAGACTCTTGCTATGTGTCCTACTTTTCCACACTGTCTGCACACTTTGTCCTTGAACCAGCAACCATTATGGTCGTGTGTTGTTCTGCCGCAGCGATAGCACTTCACTGTTCCGTATGACATTTCATTTGTGCCATATTCTTGCGGTCTCCGTTGTATCTCTGCAGCGCCCCGTGCTGCTGCTTCATGTGATACTGCAATGCTGAAAGCCTTGTCCAGCGTAAGATCCTTTCCTGATAGAAGCCGTTTCTGGGATCCTTCACTTTGAAGCCACACACAAACTTGTCCCTTAAAGTATCTGCTAGTCCCGTTCCAAACTGGCGGTGTTTCGATAGCTTGCGCAGTTCTGTTAAATACTCAGCATTACTTTCACCTTTATGCTGGTTCCTTTTGTGAAACTTAAATCTTTCTGCTATCAGCAGCAGTGTGGGGTTTAAGTGGTCCTGTAGGATTGACACTGTGTTTTCAAAATCCTTTTCTACTGGCTTCTCTGGGGTTACTAGGTTTCGTAGTAAGCCATACGTTTTTGCACCCATTGAATTCAACAATACCAGCGCTTTCTTGTCATCTGGCACTTCATTCGCCTTGCTGTATACTTCTATGCGTTCGACATATGTCGTCCAATCTTTGACTTCATTGTCGAACGCTGTGATACTGCCACTCTTCGGCATTTTTGGGTGTGGTTAGGCTGGCTTAAAATGGCGTCTCCTGCGCTTTCCTTTCTTCCCCGCTGTGGCTTAAAATGGCGTCTCCCGCGCTTTCCTTTCTTCCCCGCTGTGGCTTAAAATGGCATCTCCTGCGCTGCTGCCAACGCCGCTCTCGGCGGTCCTTGTGGCAAATGGCGATGCCCTGTGGGTTTCTTTCGCTGCTCCTGCGCTGCTGCCAATGCCGCTCTCTGCGGTCCTCATGGCAATGGCAGCGCCTCGCGTTTTCCTGCGCGCCTCTCTCCCCCGTTGACGCTGCTCGGCCCTTGAACACCGGCTGCGCTCTGCTCCCTCTCGTCTCTCTCCCCATTGACGCCGCTCAGTCCTGAACACCGGTTGTGCCCTGTGCACTCTGCCCTCTCTCTCTCCCCCGTCGACGCTGCTCGGCCTTTTGCTGTGCCACTCGATCGGCTATAGCCGCCACTGTCCGGGAAGGGTCTGCGCAGTACCTGTTGCCAGCCCGTTTCGCTGGACCACCGTGACTGGAAAGCCAAGCCTGGCTCTCGACAGCCTCCCCTGCAATGCTCAGGTCTCCGCTGGATGACTGGGCGGTTGCCCGTGGTCGACGCCCGTGATTCTAGACTCGACCTCCTTCCACTGTTCTCCAGGAGTGAATCCCTGGGAGGTGATGCAGAGTTGCAGGTAGGTTCGAATCTGCGTCGTCGCCAATGTTATATCCGTGTATCTTAATGTTGTGCCCTTCAATAATCAGACAAAGACTGCAGGGAACGATCAACAGGTGTTTATTGAATGAGGGTTCAAACTGCAACTGACTGTACAGATCACTACTCAGGGTTTATATAGAGTTGTGGTCACTGCCGGTACTACAGGATACAGGAGCTGTAAAAAGTAGTTCTCCCCCTTAAAGGTACATACATTACAGACGGATTTCACACACCTCGTAAAACCTGGCAGTTACAGCAAGGCAAGGACTTATACCTACCTCCTGGATCCAGGGCCTAGCCCACCCCCCGAGATTGGAGAGCCCCGCCCCCATGAGGCCTCCGAACGCTTTCCCGGATCCCCCCCTCCACAATCCTCTGGGGACCAGCCTTGATCTTCCGTCTCCAACACAACCCCCCCCGCCCCGCCCCTCAGTCCCACGCTGGCCTTGAACGTCTCTTCCATGCCAGCCTCGACCTTCCTCCTACCCCCGCCACCCCCAGCCCCATGATGTCCCTGATCTTCTCTTCTCCCTCCCCGCCAATCCTCCGGAAGCTGGCACTGGCCTCCGCCCAATCCCTCCCTCCCTCCTCTGTGCAGCCTTGTGCCTCAGGCCTACCCACCTGCAGCCAGCCAGCCTCTCCAATGGCTGGCTGCGGGCAGGGAACAGAGGCTTCAGATGCAAATCAGGCCCTGTTGTTAAAGTTGGCAGGGCCTGTGGGAAACCCGTTCTTCTGGGTTTCCCGCCCACATCAGAGCACCCCGCCCCCAACCTGCTTTCCCCATGAAAATCCAGCCCTTTCTGCCTCTTGCTAGCTGATGGCCCGTTATTTAATTAGGTAGGTGTGGCGGAGCCACTAAGGGACTCCGATCAATTGTATATAATTCCTTTTAACAATATGTTAGCTACAGCCTGAGTCTGTATCTTTGTATTCACTGTTTACATGTACAGAGCGCGATCACTTTAATAGCGCGGGTAAATACGATGACATCACGCCGTTCATCACGTGATCCCCCACCGGTGGGAAAAACGTGATGACGTCATGACGTCAGCCACGGGACCGCCCAAGCAGTCCTCGTGGAGCCTCCGAACTGACTAGACCTATATTCGATGTTCTCCTGTAATTATCCATTAAACTCTGTTAGTTTTCATTAAACCTCATTTATTTGATCGCCTGAGTGGACCTCAGTCTTTTGATAGGAACTAGACATTCCTACATTGGTGACCCCAACTTTTGCGAACGGTTTTCGCAGAAGTTACTGAACATGGAAACGAATGCCGTTGCTTTGAAGCTACCACAGTTCTGGGAGCAACAGCCAGCCGCGTGGTTCATCCAGGCTGAAGCCCAGTTCTCAATCAGGAACATCGTTGCGGATCAGACCCGTTACTATTACGTGGTCTCCGCCCTCGACAGCGCCACAGCATCACGGATCGTCAGCCTGCTTGGTAATCCACCTGAAGATCGTAAGTATGAAACGATAAAGGCGCGGTTGTTACAGGTCTTCGGGCTCACGAAGTCAGAGCGCGCCCGCCGGCTGCTCGCTATGCCCGGCCTCGGGGACTCCAAGCCGTCCAAGCTCATGAGCCAAATGCTCACACTCCTGGGCTCCGAACCGGAATGCTTCCTCTTCAGGGAGCTATTCCTCCGCCAGCTACCGGAGCAAATTCAGGCAGCCCTAGTCAGGTTGGAAGTCACAGACTGCGCAGAGCTGGCTGCCGAAGAGGACAAGATTTTCACGGTGACACAGCAGTACTGCGCTGCCATGAGGCGCCCATCCCCCACAGACGCTGCTCCAGCCCCTCAACCTGCGGGGTTGTGATCCTACCACGCCCGTTTTGGCGCGAAAGCAAGACGCTGCCGCCCTCCCTGCAGCTTTTCGCTCAAAAAACAAAAACAACAGCAACCCTGTCGAAAGAGGACCGGTTATAACGAGCCCCCCGCGGCTGCGATGGCAATCGGTAATTCGGGAAAACTCCTCTTCATCACCGACCCCCTATCTGGTCGGCGTTTCCTCTGCGACACCGGGGCACAGTGTAGCATCCTACCCGCGTCAAATCTTGATATACAAGCTGGGGGGCACGACCTCTCCCTCGAGGCGGCTAATGGCGGGGCCATTCGGACCTTTGGAAGCGGCGGGTCCAGTTGTGCTTCGGCGGCCAGCGGTTTTACTGGGATTTCATCACGGCCAAAGTCTCTCAAGCCATCCTTGGGGCGGATTTTTTTGTGCGCCAACGGCCTCCTGGTGGATGCAAGGCACCGCCGGTTGATCAATGCGGCCACTTTTCACTCCATCCCATGCCACCGCGGTAATGCCGTGTCGCGCACTGTCTCCTGTGCATTCCCACCTCCAGATGACTTCACTCGCCTCCTCGGAGATTTCCCAGACCTCACCAGACCAACTTTCTCTTCCACGGCCACGAAACATGGTGTCGAACATCACATCACCACTACTGGCTCCCCGGTCTACGCACGGGCCCGGCACCTCGAACCTGGCAAGCTCGCGGCTGCGAAAGCGGAGATCGACACGATGGAGCGGCTCGGGATTATTCGCCGGTCGAATAGTCCCTGGTCTTCGCCTCTCCACATTGTTCCGAAACCTGGCGGCGGATGGCGGCCTTGCGGCGACTACCAACGCCTGAACGACGCCACTACTCCTGATCGGTACCCGATCCCTCATATTCAGGATTTCTCTGCACATTTGGCAGGAAACACCATTTTTTCAAAAGTCGACCTTGTCCTTGGCTACCACCAGGTCCCCGTGCACCCGCAAGATGTCCCGAAAACTGCAGTCATCACCCCATTCGGCCTGTTTGAATTTCTGCGGATGCCGTTTGGATTGAAGAACGCTGCACAGGCTTTCCAGTGCTTGATGGACTCCGTGCTTCGGGACCTCAAGACGACATCCTCATCACCAGCCCTAATAAAGAGGAGCACATCTGCCATTTACACACCCTCTTTAGACGCCTCAGTCAACATGGCTTGATCATCAACCCGGCCAAGTGCCAGTTCGGCCTGCAGCAGATTGATTTCTTAGGCCATCGCATCACATCGGACGGCGCAATTCCCCTGCAAACGAAGGTGGAGGCAGTTACTTCTTTCCTGCACCCGCAGACTGTCAAGGCCCTGCAGGAGTTCCTCGGGATGGTAAATTTTTATCACCGGTTCGTCCCTAATGCAGCTCTGCTTATGCAGCGTCTGTACGAGGCCCTCAAGGGCAAGTCCGGCGAGGATCCGATTAGCTGGATGGTCGACATGGACCGGGCGTTCGTCGACACAAAAGGCGCCTTAGCCAACGCAACCATGCTGGCACACCCGCTGCCAGGTGCCACCATCGCCCTTACCACCGACGCATCAGACTATGCCATCGGCGCAGTGCAGGAACAGTGGGTGAATGGGACGTGGCAACCGCTGGCATTTTTCAGCCGTCAACTACGGCGAAACGAACGGAAGTACAGCACGTTCGACCGGGAGTTGCTGGCCCATTTTCTGGCCGTCCGTCATTTCCAGTTCCTGCTAGAGGGCCGTCTGTTCATGGCTTTTGTGGACCATAAGCCACTAACGTTCATTATGGCCAGGACCGCCGAACCATGGTCAGCTCGGCAACAACGTCAGTTGGAGTTTATCTCAGAATTCACCACTGACATTCAGCAGGTGTCCGGTAAAGACAACCTGGTGGTGGATTGCCTCTCCCGCGCGACCGTTCATGCAGTCGAGCTCGGCATCGACTATGCCCTCATGGCTGCGGATCAAGCCTCGGATCCGGAAGTCCAAACTTACAGAACCAACCCCTCTAGCCTCCAAGCGGCTGACGTCAAATTCAATGTCGCGGGCACTACGCTACTCTGCGATGTCTCCGTAGGAGATCCTCGTCCTATCGTGCCGGTCGCCTGGCGCCGAAAAGTTTTTGACGCCATACACGGGTTGTCGCACCCTGGCATGAAGGCCTCGCAACGGCTGATGTCGTCCAAATTCGTGTGGCGGGGCATGCACATGGATGTCCGCGACTGGGCCAACACCTGCATGATCTGCCAAATGGTCAAGGTGCAGCGTCACGTCAAGGCTCCATTGGCCACTTTCGCTGTTCCGGAACGTAGGTTTGATCATGTGCATGTGGACCTGGTGGGGCCACTTCCGCCTTCGCACGGGTTTACTCATCTCCTTACAATGGTGGACCGCACCACTAGATGGCCTGAGGCGGTTCATTTGTCACCCACCACTTCCGCAGCCGTCGCCAGGGCATTCATCTCCGCTTGGGTCGCCCGTTTCAGGGTACCGGCGGACATCTCATCTGATCGTGGGCCGCAGTTTTCTTCTGAGCTCTGGAACGCTGTGGCTCAGGGGCTCGGTGTCAAACTACATCGCACCACTGCCTACCATCCACAGGCGAACGGCCTGTGTGAATGATTCCACAGGTCGCTCAAAGCCGCACTGCGAGCCAGCCTTCAAGGCGTTGGCTGGGTGGACATGCTTCCATGGGTCCTTTTGGGTCTTCGTACGGCACCTAAAGAAGATCTTCAATCGTCCTCAGCGGAGCTCGTATGTGGCCAGCCGCTACGCGTACCAGGAGATTTCCTTCCGACTCCAACAGAGCCATGGTTCACATCCCAGCAGCTCATCAGCCACCAGGAGGCAGCCAGAAGTTTCGCTCCAGTGCCTACGTCGCATCACGGCTTGCAGAGCTCCCACGTCCCAGCTGAGCTGAAGAACGCCGACTATGTGTTTATCCGCCACGACGCTCATCGGGATCCGCTCAAAGCCCCTTACACTGGTCCTTTCCGCGTGCTAGAGCTGGGAGACAAAACTTTTTCGGCCGATATCGAAGGTTAACCGGACCACATTTCGGTTGACCGGTTGAAGCCGGTACACTTGGACCTTGACCGCCCAGTCGAGATCACACAACCGCCGAAACGTGGCCGACCGCCCACAGTCGCCATGCCAGATCAAACGCAACCACCCGCCAGCTCACCCGCCGTCCATCAGCTTCCACTTCAAGGCTACAGAAGTCGATCTGACAGGCTTGTCAGGCCTCCTCGCCGTTTTACTTTTGCTGTTAAAGACAATTCTGGGGGGGCGCATGTGGCGGAGCCACTAAGGGACTCCGATCAATTGTATATAATTCCCTTTAATAATATGTTAGCTACAGCCTGAGTCTGTATCTTTGTTTTCACTGTTTACATGTACAGAGCGCGATCACTTTAATAGCGTGGGTAAACGCGATGACGTCACGCCGTTCATCACGTGAACCCCCACCAGCGGGAAAAACGTGATGACGTCATGACGTCAGCCACGGGACCGCCCAAGCAGTCCTCGTGGAGCCTCCGAACTGACTAGACCTATATTCGATGTTCTCCTGTAATTATCCGTTAAACTCTGTGGCCTAGAAATTCATTGACGCCACTTTTGGGGCGCTAAAGTGGGGCGTCCGCTAAAGTTTGCGGCCGCCGCCAAATCGATGCCACTTCTCCGATATTCATTAGCTTCGCCCTAGGAGTTCGGGCGAGCGCTAAAACTGCTGCTGGACGCCTCTCTTTGGGCGCTAAGCCGGAGGTGGTGATCGATAGCGCCGAGGCCGGGCGCAGCGCAGGTGCGGCCATCTCGTGATTGACAGCAGACACCCTGGCGCCGGCCAGCTCTTAAGGGGGAAGGGTCGACTGTGTCTGCTGCCACGCCCTGGATAGTGGAGCCCTCCAGCTAGGCCTGAACACTGCTGCTGGACCCAAATAGCGCCTGAAGACATGGAGAAGGCCCGTGAACGTGCGCAGCGCTTCTCAAAGCGTGATCGGAGTGTGCTGATTGCTGCTGTGGAGAAGAGGCGCCATGTTTTGTACCCGGACAATGGCAAGAAGGCGACGGTCCGTGTCTACAGGAGAGCCTGGAGGCATGTCGCCACCAAGCTGTCAGCCAACAGCGACGTCCCCAGGA
This sequence comes from Somniosus microcephalus, assembly GCF_052327205.1. Lineage (NCBI taxonomy): Eukaryota > Metazoa > Chordata > Chondrichthyes > Squaliformes > Somniosidae > Somniosus > Somniosus microcephalus. Next base: position 107,508,167 of record NC_140999.1, read on the forward strand.
GCGGTGCCCAATGCCGCAAAAAGTTAAATGACCTCACACGCATTGTCAGGGTGAGTACCCTTTCCAGTGACCTCCTCATCCTTGCATGTGCACCTCACATTATGGGCAAAGGGACCTGAAAGCTCTAATGGCCAGCCTTCATCCAGCAGCTATGGGACAGGCATGAGCATCAATTGCACATTCTGCACTTAACACACTGGCCAAGCTATTCCACCATGGGAGGCATTGCACACCAGATCATGGCGACACACTGGCCAGGCTATTCCACCATGGGAGGCAGTGCACACCAGATCATGGCAACACACTGGCCAGGCTATTCCACCATGGGAGGCAGTGCAAACCAGATCATGGCGACACACTGGCCAGGCTATTCCACCATGGGAGGCAGTGCACACCAGATCATGGCAACACACTGGCCAGGCTATTCCACCATGGGAGGCAGTGCACACCAGATCATGGCGACACACTGGCCAAGCTATTCCACCATGGGAGGCAGTGCACACAAGATCACGGCGACACACTGTACTTAGAGGCCGTCCTTTCTCTTGCAGGCCAAGCTGGTGAATAATCGCAAGAGCCGGACTGCAACCGGGGGAGGCCGACCCCATATGCAGCCACTCACCAACCTGCAACATCGCGTGGAGCGCCTCATGGGTGGCCGGGTGATTGGGCCCGTTGCATGTGGAGATGCCGACCCTGTTCTGGGCAGCAATGGTAAGGACATCACCTTTTGCACCTCTCTCGTCCCACTTGCGCATCAGATCTACATCCTTTGCCACTGTCCGACCAATGCGCTGAATGCCACCACTCATGCATCCCGCACTGATGCCCTCTCCTCACTCTAAAGCTACTCTTGTGCCTTCCTGCTTTCAGATGGTGAAGAGGAGGTCCCTCAACTTGCCAGTGACAGACCCTCCGAAGAGGAGCAGGAGGAGGAGCAAGAGGAAGGCGGCCCATCAGGGGAACCCTCAACCGCGGCCACCCAGGCCAATGTAGGGGACACGTCTTCCCTGGAGGGCAGCATGGCGGAAGTGTCGAAGGGGAGGGGAGCTCCTGGGACCTGCGGGCTGCAGAAAGGCGGGAGGGGGTTGGAAGCTCGGCGGCCTTCTCCCCAGAGGGGGGAAGCGTCGGAGGGGAGTCCAATTGCTGGGCCCAGCGGCCTCCAGCAACGCAGGAAGGGTCGGCCAGCTCGGCGGCCTTCTCCCCAGAGGGAGAGTCCGGCCTCCAGTCAGGAGATGCTCTTCGCCGAGGAGATGGAACGCCTCGAAGACTTGTCCGCGGACTTGGAGCGCCGGCACACGGAGTTCATGGCGGCAGTGGCACGGTTGCCTGAGTCCATCGATTCCCTCTCTCGGAGTGTGGTCGAGTTCGGGCCCTCAGAGGCCACCAGTCGGGCGGAATACCGGGCAGATCAGGCAGCGAGTCGGGCGGAATTCGGGGCAGCTCTGTCAGCGACTGGCCAGGTGATCAGTGGTGCCATCCAGTCACTGGCTGCTCTGATGCGGTCAGTGAACAGGTCAACACGGGCACTCACTACTGCCACGCTCGCGGTGTAAGCCAGGCATCGCCAGGGCACCCGGCGCGCTGCAGCAGCACAGCGGTCTGTCCCTCGGCAGATTGGTGCGCATGCTGCAGTGCTGGCCCGGGCGAGTGCCAGTGTCTCAGGCGACCAGCGAGCGCCTGCCATCCGCCAGCTTGCCGCCATTCCTCCAGCCGCCACTGCCAGTCCCCCAGTGGAGCTGCCAGGAGCTGCTGCAGCGACTGATGCTGGCCAGCCACAGCTGCAGCAATCAACAGCCGCCCGCTCGACGGCCAGACCTCGACTAGGCCGACCCCCAAGGGCATCTGCCGTCACGACATGTGCCCCTCAGGAGCCTGCCCCCAGCCTTGCAGCAGCCAATGGCCTTACTTTGAGGCGGAGCAGCAGGGCGGGCAGGGGCCACCCAAAGATGGCCAAGGCATCGCCCTAGCGGGCCAAATAGTCGAATGTGTGGCCATTTGTGTTTGTTTCTTGAGGCCGAGAATTGGATGTTTGTTTTTTGAAGGCCGATGATGTGATGTTTGTTTTTGACGAAGGCCGAGAATGACGGCCATTTTAGTTGCCCTATTTTGTTAATCCTCTCCAGGTTGTGGGAGCGAGTAATGTGTTTGAGTGTTTTTTGGGGGTTTCGTCTGTTTTTGGTTTTCATGTGGGAAGGGCCCAGAATTTGTACAATAAACCATTTTATTTATTCACATTGTCCATGTTTGATCTTTGAAGTGTTTGTTGCCTTAACCGGCTGAGGGCTTGCGGAGTGGCTGCAATCATGTTCTATCATTGGCACAAGCCATTCCCTGACAGGGGGCCTAGAAGTGACGTTCAATAAGCCGCCGACGGGCGGCCCTTGGACCTTGTGCCTCCCTCCTGGGCTGGTACTCCTCGTCCTCGTCATCCTCATGCTCCTCCTGCTCCTCCTCCTGAGGTGGTGGTCCAACGTGAGGTGGCAGTGCCTGAGTCCTGCGGATAGCCAGGTTGTGCAGCATGCAGCAAACGACGATGAATTGGGAGACTCGATCCTGCGAATACTGGAGGGCTCCCCCGGAGCGATCGAGACAGCGGAACCGTTGCTTGAGCACACCGATTGTTTGTTCTATGAGGTTCCTTGTCGCTTGATGGCTCTCGTTGTATGCCTCTTCAGCAGGGGTCGTGGGCGCGCGGAGCGGGGTCATGAGCCAGGTACACAAAGGATAGCCTTTGTCCCCGATAAGCCATCCTCTTGGGGGAGGCTGTGCCTGGAACATGTCAGCCACAGTTGTCTGTCGCAGGATAAAGGCATCGTGGCTGCTGCCTGGAAAGCGGGCATTGACAGCTAGGATGCGCTGCCTGTGGTCACACACCAGCTGTACATTGAGGGAATGGTAGCCCTTCCGGTTGCGGTAATCCTCGGCATGCTCAAGAGGTGCCCGCAAAGCCACATGCGTGCAGTCAATGGCGCCCTGCACCATGGGGAAGCCCGCTATTCTTGCAAACCCCACTGCACGCTGCTGCTGCTTGTCCAGGGTCATGGGGAAGGAGATGAATTGATGTCTCCTTCTGAAAAGGGCTTCGGTCACCTGGCAGATGCAGCAATGCACGGCGAACTGGGAGATGTTAGCGATGTCCCCAGTAGCGGATTGGAAGGAGCTGGTGGCATAGAAGTTGAGAGCCACCGTCACCTTCACTGCCACCGATAGAGACGTCCTGCGCATCAGCTGTGGCTGCAGATCTCGCTGAAGCAGCCGGCAGATGTCTGCAACCACCTCCCTTCGGAATCGCAGCCTCCTAACACACATCGCGGCAGACATGGTCAGATAGGAGGTCTGCTGGCGGTATACCCTGGGTGGGTAAGGCCTCACTTGGTGACGCCTGTTGCCCACTCTGCATCTAGCCAGGGCTGCCACTCTCTCACGGCGTCTGTAAGCCCTTCTGGCATAAGGCTGAAATTCAGCGTTGCCACCCAATGCAGCCCCCATTATATGCTGGCAAACACTGAGCTCTGAATGAAGGCAAAGATAATTGGTAAGCTCTGGCCTGAGCCAAAAATACCTGTCCAAGTGTTGGTCCAAACCAGTAAACTCTCCTCCTTGGTCTCTGTCCAAAAAACCGTTGCACAAGAGTGAATGCTGCAAAATGGCTGGCCTTTATACTGCTGGGTAAGTGCCCTTTAATTTGCGCTCCCCGCGGCCCGGCTGGGCTGTGTACCGTTCCACTTCACAGTCGCTCGGGCCGCCCGGCGCACAATGGGCCGGCGCGAGTGAAGTTCCGGTTCGGGGCGCACAAAAGGCGTTGCACTAGCAAATGATGTCATGATGTGCGCGCGCAGCAGGGCGCGCGCTAAGACTTTGCGCCGGCGCTAAATGTGTACTGAAGTTGGGGCGAGGCGCAGATCGCACTGCGCCCGGCCGCTAAGCGCCTAGCGCTCGAAATCTACTCCTCCTAAGGCGCTAACGGCTGCCGCGCCCAACTGAATTTCTAGGCCTGTTAGTTTTCATTAAACCTCGTTTATTTGATCGCCTGAGTGGACCTCAGTCTTTTGATAGGAACTAGACATTCCTACATAGGAACCTGATGCTTTGCGTGAATTTCCTTGGGAATTTTGGAACTTCTTTCGGGCTCGTAGGATTAGATCAAAGTGAATGCTTCTCCCCAAACTGTTTGGTTGCTTCTAATCTGAGCCTCAAATGGCCAAGACCACAGATGAGGTCAACTATATCTTATCGATAATGTCTTCAGTCCTACCTGTAATCTAGATCCTTTTTTTAAAGCCCTGACAGAGCTTTTATTAGAAATTGAACTTCCCCTTCTAATTGGTGTGTTTCTGTGGCGCTATATGTTAGAGAGTACTGTAGGGATTGATGGGGGGCTGTGGGGTTGATTGATATCTGCAGGGTACTTCATCTAAGGCATGTGATTTTTCAATGTTCCATGCTGCACACACTAGTAGTCTGACCTTGATTTGATTATGATCTCAGAACCACTTGCCTCAGCATTGGCCTAGGAAAGAATTGATGTTATTAAATCAGATCAAGGTAGGCCTTGGCCTCCTTTTCCAAGGGGAGGGAACACTAATTAGAATCTTTAATGACAGCCTCCCATAAGATGGGGAAATGTCAATAAAACTGGAAATAGATATTCGGTACCAGAATATTTTCAATTTAGGAGTCAGGCAAAATTATCATGGGTGGTCTTTGGGGGCAACTAAACCTGTTTGTCGTGGAACGCTTAGCTCAGTATCTCATTCGATGCTGAATTAAAGGAGAAAGAAAGTGTGTGGGGGGAGCATTACTGTTTACAGAGTATTCTTCCCATTTCCTACTTTAAAAAATGGAATTATGATATCTCCCACTTCTGTAGGTATATCAGCCTCATACAGGTCCAACATTTTAGCTGTCTAGTCCCCTCCTGAGTTGCTTTGGTGATCATGGGTCAGCTGTGGCTCAGTTGGTAGCATTCTCACCTCTGAGTCAGAAGGTTGTGGGTTCAGAGACCCACTCTAGGTACTTGAGCACAAAATCTAGGCTGACACTCCAGAGCAGTGCTGAGGGACTGCTGCACTGTCAGAGGTGCCGTCTTTCTAAATCGATGCCCTGTCTGCTCTCTCAGCTGGACGTAAAAGATCCTCTGGCACTATATCAAAGAAGAGCAGGGGAGTTCTTCCTGGTGTCCTGGCCAATATTTATTCCTCAATTAACATCACTAAAACAGACTATCTAGTCATTATCATATTGCTGTTTGTGGGAGCTTGCTGGGTGCAAATTGACTGTCGCATTTCCTACATTATTTACAGACTACACTCCAAAAATACTTCATTGGCTGTAACGCACTTTGGGATGTCCAGTAGTCGTGAAAGGCGCTATATAATTGCAAATCTTTCTTTCTTATAGATTGATACAGCACAGAAGGAGACCACTCGGCCCATCATGCCTGTGCCGCCTCTGTGAAAGAGCTCACCAATTAGTCCCAATCCCCCTGCTCTTTTCCCATAGCTCTACAGCCTTCTACCCTTCAAGTATTTATCGAATTCCCTTTTATAAGTTTTTACGGAATCTGCTTTCACTGCCCTTTCAGGCAGTGCATTCCAGATCACAACAACTCGCTGAGTAAAAATAATTCTCCTCATCTTCCCTCTGGTTTTTTGCCAATTATCTTCAATCTGTGTCCTCTGGTTACCGACCCTCCTGCCAGTGGAAACAGTTTCTCCCTATCTACTCTATCAAAACCCCTCATGATTTTGAACACCTCTATTAAATCTCCCCTTAACCATCTCTGCTTGAAGGAGAACAATCCCAGCTTCTCTCTCCACATAACTGAAGTCCCTCATCACTGGTACCATTCTAGTAAATCTCCTCTGCACCCTCTCCAAGGCCTTGACATCCTTCCTAAAGTTTGGTGCCCAGAATTGGACACAATACTCCAGCTGAGGCCTAACCAGTGGTTTAGCATAACTTCCTTCATTTTGTACTCTGCCTCTCTTTATAAATGTAAGAAGTCACACAACACCAGGTTATAGTCCAACAGCTTTATTTGAAATCACAAGCTTTCGGAGCGCTGCTCCTTCTTCAGGTGAAGTGGAGAAATGTATAAAGACACAGCTTATATAGTCAGAGAATCATGTCAGATGTTTACAGGTAACCTTTCCAACTGCCATTTATCACACCTCGGCAGAGAGATAATCACAGCAGTCAAAGGTGTGAATGGTGTCCAAACAGGTCAGTCAGGGAAACATTACATCAAAGAACAATGAGGTGGGGTCACAAGGGGTCAAATATTGCAGATGCTGGGGTCTGTATGAAAAACAAAAAAACAGACAAAAAACATTTTTTTTGGCTGGAAATCACAGCAGGTCCGGCCGCATCTGTGTAGAGAGAACAAGCCAATGTCGACTCGAGTCTGGATGACCCTGCGTCAGGTGGGGTTACATGTAGCGTGACATGAACCCAAGATCTCTGTTGAGGCCGTCCTCATGGGTGCGGAACTTGGCTATCAGTTTCTGCTCGACGATTTTGCGTTGTCGTGTGTCTCGAAGGCCGCCTTGGAGAATGCTTACCCGAAGATCGGAGGCTGAATGTCCTTGACTGCTGAAGTGTTCCCCGACTGGGAGGGAACACTCCTGCCTGGTGATTGTTGCGCGGTGTCCGTTCATCCGTTGTCGCAGTGTCTGCATGGTCTCGCCGATGTACCATGCTCCGGGGCATCCTTTCCTACAACGTATGAGGCAGACAACGTTGGCCGAGTCACATGAGTATGTACCATGTACCTGGTGGGTGGTGTCCTCACGTGTGATGATGGTATCTGTGTTGATGATCTGGCATGTCTTGCAGAGGTTGCTGTGGCAGGGTTGTGTGGTGTCATGGTCGCTGTTCTCCTGAAAGCTGGGTAATTTGCTGCGAACGATGGTCTGTTTGAGGTTAGGCGGCGGTTTGAAAGCGAGTAGTGGAGGCGTGGGGATGGCCTTAGCGAGGTGTTCATCGTCATCGATGACATGTTGAAGGCTGCGAAGAACATGGCGTAGTTTCTCCGCTCCGGGGAAGTACTGGACGACGAAGGGTACTCTGTTGGTTGTGTCCCGTGTTTGTCTTCTGAGGAGGTCTATGCGATTTTTCGCTGTGGCCCGTCGGAACTGTCGATCGACGAGTCGAGCGTCATATCCCGTTCTTACAAGGGCGTCTTTCAGTGTCTGTAGGTGTCCATCGCGTTCCTCCTCGTCTGAGCAGATCCTGTGTATTCGCAGGGCTTGTCCATAGGGGATGGCTTCTTTAACGTGGTTAGGGTGGAAGCTGGAGAAGTGAAGCATCGTGAGGTTGTCCGTGGGCTTGCGGTAGAGTGAAGTGCTGAGGTGTCCGTCTTTGATGGAGATTCGTGTGTCCAGGAATGAGACCGATTCTGAGGAATAGTCCATGGTGAGTTTGATGGTGGGATGGAACTTGTTGATGTTATCGTGTAGTCTTTTCAGTGATTCTTCGCCGTGGGTCCATAGGAAGAAAATGTCGTCGATGTATCTGGTGTATAGCATTGGTTGGAGATCCTGTGCAGCGAAGAAGTCTTGCTCGAACTTGTGCATGAAGATGTTTGCGTATTGGGGTGCGAATTTGGTCCCCATGGCTGTTCCGTGTGTTTGGGTAAAGAACTGGTTGTCGAAGGTGAAGACATTGTGATCAAGGATGAAGCGGATGAGTTGTAGGATGGCGTCTGGAGATTGGCTGTTGTTGGTGTTGAGTACTGAGGCTGTCGCAGCGATGCCGTCATCGTGGGGGATACTGGTGTAGAGTGCCGAGACGTCCATCGTGGCGAGGAGTGTTCCTGGTTCAACTGGTCCGTGGGTGCTGAGTTTCTGTAAGAAGTCTGTAGTGTCACGACAGAAGCTGGGGGTTCCCTGTACGATGGGTTTCAGGATGCCCTCGACATATCCAGAGAGGTTCTCACACAGGGTTCCATTGCCTGATGCGATAGGACGTCCAGGTGTGTTGGCTTTGTGTATCTTTGGGAGGCAGTAGAAGTCTCCCACGTGGGGAGTACATGGGATGAGAGCATGTAGGATGCTTTGAAGGTCTGGATCAAAGGTTTTGATCAGTCTGTTGAGTTGGCGGGTGTGTTCTTTGGTCGGATCTGCGGGTAACTGTCTGTAGTGTTCCTGGTTGTCCAGTTGTCGGTATACTTCTTTGCAATAGTCCGTTCTGTTCTGTATGACGATGGCACCTCCTTTGTCTGCTGGTTTGATGATGATGTTGCGGTTGGTCTTGAGAGCGTGGATGGCGTTGCGTTGTGCTCGGGTGACATTCTGGACTGTCTTGTGAGTGCGGCTGATGAATCTGGCGTTGATGCATCTCCTGACAGCTTGAGCATACATGTCAAGCTTAGGGCAGCGACCCTCCGGAGGGGTCCAATTTGACTCTTTCTTCTTCGGTAGCTGCACTGCGGATCCCTCTGTCTGCTGTTCCGGATCATTGATTGTCTCATTGGGTTCGCTGCTGACATCTTGGGATTTGTGGAAGAATTCCCAGAGCCTCATTCTCCTGATGAATTCCTCTGTGTCTGCCGCGAGACCGATGGGGTCCATTTTGGTGGTGGGGCAGAAATTGAGCCCTCGGCTGAGAACTTCAATTTCGCCTGGTTGAAGGGTGTGGTCGGACAGGTTGACGATGGATTTCCCTGTGGTTTCAACCGTGGTACCGGGGGAGGCTTGGTTGCTGCTGCTGGTGATGCCAAGTTTCTCAAGCTTCCTGTTCTTGGTGTGCATGTAGGTAGCGTAGTTCCATTGCCTTGTTTGTTTGGCGGTGTCTCGTAGCTGGTCTGCTGCGTCCTGAGCACAGGCTGAGAACATGGACTCCATCTCGGTTTCGAGGTTGCGGCGTCTGCTGTAGAGCTGGTGTACGAGATGGTTGAGGAGTGTGCGAGAGGTACGACGGCAGAGTCTCTCAGCGTAGTCTGTGTTGTAGGTCGACTTGAGTGGGTTAGTGATCTGTAGTCCTTTCGGGATCTAGCCAAGTTCCGCACCCATGAGGACGGCCTCAACAGAGATCTTGGGTTCATGTCACGCTACATGTAACCCCACCTGACGCAGGGTCATCCAGACTCGAGTCGACATTGGCTTGTTCTCTCTACACAGATGCGGCCGGACCTGCTGTGATTTCCAGCCAAAAAAAATGTTTTTTGTCTGTTTTTTTGTTTTTCATACAGACCCCAGCATCTGCAATATTTGACCCCTTGTGACCCCACCTCATTGTTCTTTGATGTAATGTTTCCCTGACTGACCTGTTTGGACACCATTCACACCTTTGACTGCTGTGATTATCTCTCTGCCGAGGTGTGATAAATGGCAGTTGGAAAGGTTACCTGTAAACATCTGACATGATTCTCTGACTATATAAGCTGTGTCTTTATACATTTCTCCACTTCACCTGAAGAAGGAGCAGCGCTCCGAAAGCTTGTGATTTCAAATAAAGCTGTTGGACTATAACCTGGTGTTGTGTGACTTCTTACATTTGTCCACCCCAGTCCAACTCCGGCATCTCCACACCATCTCTTTATAAAGCCAAGGACCACGTGTGCCTTTTTGACTGCCTTATCAACTGGTCCTGCCACCTTCAAAGATTTGTGTACATACACCCCCAGGTCTCTCTGTTCCTGCACCCCCTTTAAAACTGTAACATAGGTTACAGAAGCAGTCTTAGAGCATCCCAGGACAGCTCTAGTTTATTTTAAAGTAGAATTAAAGGGCGGTACCAAGCTTTGTCCTGGTTAAGTCCACAGGCTCGTAATGGAATCATTGGAATAGTTGTGGGAAGGATGTGTAGTGCTTCCATAACCTAATGGCATTGGAGGCATGGCACAGAGAGACAAAAATCAGAGTGCTCGACAGAGAGTTAGGAACTGGGCAGAATCATAAACTGCATCAATGTTGTGAAGCCCAAACAATCGGATACCAAAATGAGCATGTATTAAAAATGAAGATGATATCATTAAATAAATAGGGGGCCATTTTAACCTAATCCACCCATCGGGAAACTGACGGGATCGGGTTTCGCACCCCACCTGATTTCACTCTCCATTCAGTCAGTTGACACTAATATTGGGCGGGGTGTAAAACCAGCATTCCATCCGATCCCATGGGTTTCCCACCTCGTGGATTAGGTTCAAATCACAACTGGCTGTTGCAATATATGGCAGCAGTTTCCAAGGGAAATAAAATACTGAAGTGTTGGATCCACAAAGCATAAATCCAAAATAATTAGCTTGGCGCTCCAAGGGTCATTTTCTGAGTATGTGCTAGTGTTGGGAACCTCACTCGCTTCCAACGTATATCGGTAACTCAACAGGATTGCACCCGCAATATTCCAATGTGCACTGGTGACGGGTGAGGCTTCCTGTCAGTGTATACCCAGAAAATGACTCCGAAATAGACAGGTTACTGTCTCTGTTCAAATTGTGGGCAAAGGAAAGTCTAGTGGGCACATTAGACACTCGCACTCTGCTATTGCTAACTGTAATCTCCAGGCTTATAAATTGCTTAAGATAAGATATAAAGGGAGTAGAAAGGACTCAGGAAAGGGAAACAAAGATAATTCCAGGTTTTAGATCACTGAGTTAGAAAGAATTTATCTAGAGTCTGATCAATTCTCTGAGAAATGTTCCAAAATGCTTCACGTTCAATGAATCACTTTGATGTGTAGTTACTGTGATGCGGGCAAGAGATGCTGAGGAAATGAATCTATTCTCATTAGAATGAAGAAGATTCAGGGGGGAAAGATATGTCTTAGATTAAGTGCAGTCACTGTTGTAAACGTAGGGAAACGCGGCAGCCAATATGCGCACAGCAAGGTCCCACAAACAGCAATGAGATAAATGACCAGATAATCTGTTTTAGTGATGTTGGTTGAGGGATAAATATTGGCCAGGACACTGGAGAACTCCCTTCTCTTCTTTGATTAGTGCCATGGGAACTTTTATATCCACCTGAGCAGGCAGAATCAGTTTAACATCTCATCCAAAAAACGGCACCTCCGACAGTGCAGCACCCCCTCAGTGCAGCACTGGAATGTCAGCCTAGATTATGTTCTCAAGTCTCTGGAGTGGGACTTGAACTGACCCAGAGGCGAGAATGCTACCACTGAGCCAAGCCTGACACCTTACTCCCCAAGGCTACCAGTGTGATTCATATGAATGGTGATGAAACATGACAGTTTCTTCTCTCATGTGTTGAGCGGCTGGCTGGATATATCGCCTCATTGTATTAGTGTCACAGTTGGAAAGTACACTCCCGCCTTTCTTTGATGAGAGAAGCACCAAACCTTCAATGCCTACAGATGTTTCTCATGTCTGAAAACCAACACCATGGTGTTTCCCCAGAAAGCTCCTGTCAAAGGTTGTGTCGTTGAGGCAAAGATAAATTTTTTAACATTCCTATTTATTTCCGATAATTCGCACTTTACCCCAAAATTCTATGGATGCTGGGCCAACTGAAGCTTTCAAGACTGAGGCTGATAAGAATTTTGTTGGGTAAGTTTATCAAGGGGAATGGAACAAAGGCGGGTAAATGGAGTTGAAGTACAGATTAGCCATGGTTTAATTGAATGTTGGAACAGGCTCGAGAACATAGAGCCATGCAGCACTGAAGGAGGCCATTTGGCCCACCATGCCTGTGCCAGCTCTTTGAAAGAACTATCCAATTAGTTCCACTCCACCTGCTCTTTCCCCACAGCCCTGCAAATGTTTCCTTTTCCAGTATTTATCCAATTCCTTTTTGAAAGTTACTGTTGAAATTGCTTCCACCGCCCTTTCAGGCAGTGCATTCCAGATCATAACAACTCGCTGTGTTAAAGAGAAACCTCCCTCTGCTTCTTTTTCTAATTATCTTAAATAATTGTTCTCCAGCTCCTGACTGCAAAAGGGAGGAAAATAAACTGGTTCAAAATGACCTAATGGTACTAAAAGGTCATCAACAGGTCATGGGGGAGCTTTCAGTTCAAACTGAGCTTGTGCACGAGCTAGAACAGTCGAGCACTCACGTCGAATACTCTGATGTTGCATTACTGCATCAACAGCTGTGAAGACTGAATGCTGCAGCGAATACGCAACTGCACCAATGCATTGGAGCACCAAGGCACTGCCTATTGCAACGCCAGAACACCTGTACATCCCTGGCCACACCCTTCCCACCAATGAGCTCACGATCTCATCCAAGCTGCTGTGGGGCAGACCAAGTGCAGGGCAGGGCCAGCTGACAGGAAACTGGAGCACGAGTCAGCTTTCACACTCATGCACACACTCACGCTCGCTCTTGTGCTCGCTGCTGTTGTGTATGTACCTTTAAGAGAGAACTGATTTTATACTGCAGTACCGGCAGTGACCACGCCTGTATATAAAGCCATAGCAGGCTTCTGTGCTTCAGTCTTAAGTTTACTCTCTGTTCAGTAAATACCTGTTATTATTGTTCTCCTGCAGTCCATGTATTATTGATACTCGGATACTACACTGGCGACGAGCAGGTTCGAACTCACCTGCAGTACTGCATCACCTCACGGGGATCTTTCCCTGAGAAGGAGCTTCTTGGAGGTCGAATTCAGAGCAACGGGCGTCGACCGCGGGCAACCGCCCAAGGATCCATCGAAGTTCGGAGAATTACAGGAGAGGCTGTGCAGAGCTGGGCTTGGCTCCCCAGTCAAGGTGTTCCAGCAAATCGTGCTGGTAGCAGGTAGTGCGCTGACCCTTCCGGACTGCGGCGGGCTCGAGCTCGATCGAGCAGCTCTGCAAAGGGGCCATGCAGCGTCGTCGGGAGGAAAAGAGAGAGAGAGAGGGTGGAGCGCACAGGGCGCGGTCGGTGCTCAAGAACCGGGCAGCGTAGAGAAAATAAAACGAGGGGAAGGAAAAGTGAGATGCGCCGGAGCCGCGGGTCACCGCCATTACCCTGTAGAATGCTAGGAGCAGCGTGGCAGCAAGGGGAAGAAGGAAAAGCGCGGGAGGCGCCATTTTATTCCATTGGGGAAGAAGGAAAAGCGCGGGAGGCGCCATTTTAATCCATTGGGGAAGAAGAAAAAGCGTGGGAGGTGCCATTTTAAATCACCCAAGATGCCGAAGAGTGGCAGTATCACTGATTTCGACAACGAGGTAGAAGACTGGACCACGTACGTGGAAAGAATTGAAGTGTACTGCAAGGCAAATGAGGTGGCCGAAGGAAAGAAGGAGTTGGTATTATTAAATTTGATGGGCGCGAGAACGTACGGCCTATTGCGGAATTTAATTACCCCAGCTAAACCAATGGAGAAAAGTTTTGAAGAGATTGTTAATATCTTACAGGAACACCTAAACCCTACACCGCTGCTGATGGCAGAAAGATTCAAGTTCCATAAAAGAAACCAGCACAAAGATGAGAGCAATGCTGACTATCTTACGGAACTACGCAAGTTATCGAAGCACTGCCAGTTCGGAACAGGACTGGCAGATACCTTAAGGGATAAGTTTGTCTGCGGGCTCCAGAGTGAAGGAACCCAGAAACGACTACTTTCGGAAAAGGACCTGACGCTAGAACAGGCTTTCAGCGTGGCAGTATCCTATGAAGCAGCAGCACGGGGAGCTGCGGAAATACAACAGAAACCACAAGAATATAGCGCTAATGAAATGGCATATGGAGCAGAAAAGTGCTATCGCTGCAGCAGAACAACCCATGATCAGAAGGACTGCTGGTTTAAGGACAAAGTATGCAGGCAATGTGGGAAAGTGGGACACATAGCAAGAGTCTGCAGGTCGGGAAAGAAAACCAACACTAAAAGAACTACTAAGGAAAAGTACAAGAAAGTAAAAAAAATGACAGACAGTAGTTCAGAAGATCAGGAAAGTGATAATGACTCCGGGAGCAGGAGACTAAGTTGTCTAAAGTTACACAACGTGATCGCAAAGGAGGATCACCGAACCATTTGGGTCACCCTCATGATAGCAGGGTCCCAAGTAAAGATGGAATTGGACACAGGATCAGCCCTAACTGTCATGAATCGACGAGACTATGAGCGGCTATTCTCACACATACCTTTGAAGGACACGTCCATTGTATTGAAGACATACACGGGGCAAAAAGTCTACCCCAGAGGAAAAATAAGGGTGCCAGTTAAATACAGCGGCAAGGAAACACAGAAACTGTATCTATATATACTACAAGATGCAGGACCACCATTATTGGGACGTGAATGGATCCGAAAAATACAATTGGATTGGCATTCCATTCAGGCGCTAACTGTGACTGACAAAAAGGATGATGACGTCACACCTGGACGACTGTCAAAAATTCTAACTGACGCAAAAGAGGTGTTCCAACAAGGACTTGGGACTCTAAAAGGAGTAACGGCAACGATAAAAATCGAAGATAACGCAAATCCAAAATTTTTTAAGGCCAGACCGGTACCGTACGTGATCCTCCCAGCTGTTGAAGCAGAGCTGGAGAGTCTGGAGTGTTCGAGTGTGCTGTCCAAGGTGGACTGGAGTGAGTGGGCCACACCCATCATTCCTGTAATGAAGAAATCATTGAGCAGCACGCCTGGGGAGCCGAAGAAGGTTCGCATCTGTGGGGACTTCAAGGTAACTGTGAACCCAGTCCTGCACACTGTACAATATCCACTTCCACGGATAGAAGATATTTTCGCCTCACTATCTGGAGGGAAACGCTTTACGAAGATTGATCTGGCCCAAGCGTATCTACAAATGGAGGTAGAAGAAGCATCTAGGAAATACCTCACGATAAACATTCACAAAGGCCTTTACCAGTACAATCGACTGGTATTCGAGGTAGCATCAGCCCCGGCTATTTGGCAGAGGGCGATGGAACAAGTCCTGCAAGGGATCCCGGGGACCCAGTGTTATTTGGACGACATCCTGGTTACGGGCGAAAATGACAGTGAACACCTTGCCAACCTGGAGCAGGTGCTCACTAGATTACAAGAATATGGGCTACGAGCCAACCGCCCCAAATGCGAGTTCTTCAAGAGACGAATCTCGTATTGCGGCCACATGATTGATGAGGAAGGGTTGCATAAGTCGCCAGACAAGATTGAGGCTGTAGTCAAGGCTCCAGCACCGGGAAATGTGTCGCAACTGAGGTCGTTTCTCGGGTTGGTGAACTACTACCATAAGTTCTTGCCGAATTTATCTACAATTCTGCACCCACTGAACGCCCTGCTGCAAACTGGAGTAACATGGAAATGGAGTGATGAGTGTAAGCGTGCCTTTCAGAAATGTAAATGCCTAATCACTTCAAAAGAAGTATTGGCCCACTACAATCCAGCACTACCGATTCGGTTGGCATGTGATGAGTCTCCCTACGGCATTGGAGCGGTGCTGTCACACAAATTCCTTGCCGGTTCAGAGAGGCCAATAGCCTTTGCGTCGCGCTCGTTAACCTCAGCCGAGCGTAACTACGCCCAGATTGACAGGGAGGCCCTCAGCCTGGTGTGGTGGGTGAAGAAGTTCAATCACTATCTGCACAGGCAGAAATTCACCCTACTGACTGATCATCAGCCCCTGGTCTCCATTTTTAACCCAAAGAAGGGTGTTCCGGTGATGACGGCGCAACGGCTGCAAAGATGGTCACTTTTTCTAGGGGCACGTCAGTACGACATAGAGTACAAGGGTACAAAACAGCATGGAAACGTTGATGGGCTGTCGCGCCTACCGTTGCCGACGGTAGAGGAAGCACCTGCAGTGGACCCTGTTGAGATATTCCATTCGACCACAGTCAAATGTCTACCTGTTACAAACTCAAGTATAGAGAAGGAAACCCGAAATGACCCGACACTCTCTCAGGTCTATGATTTGACGGTGAAGGGATGGCCAGCACATGGCGACTCACTGTTGCCAGCATTCTTGCCAAAGACAGAACAGCTGTCAGTGTGCCGGGGGATTTGATGTGTGGATCCCGAGTGGTAATTCCACCCAAGTTGAGAGATAGAGTGCTCAATGAGCTTCATGAGGGTCATCTGGGAGGGGTAAAAATGAAGAGCCTAGCCAGGGCGTTTGTGTGGTGGCCGGGAATCGATAAAGAAATCGAGGATATGACCAAGAGATGCACAGGATGCCAGAAGGTCCAAAACGCTCCACCACAGGCCTCGCTACATCCATGGGAGTGGCCCTCATCTCCATGGCAATGGGTACACATTGATTTTGCTGGTCCATTTATGGACTCAATGTTTCTAATCGCCGTGGATGCCCATTCGAAATGGCCAGAGGTCATCAAAATGTCCTCCACCACCACGGAGAAAACTATTGCAGTCCTACGGACCATCTTAGCCAGGAATGGCTTGCCAGAACAGATTTGCTCCGACAATGGGCCACAGTTTGTGTCCGAGGATTTCCGGAGGTTTCTGAGGAATAATGGGGTGAAACATTACACATCTGCCCCATATCATCCAGCCACAAATGGATTGGCTGAGAGGTTTGTTCAGACCTTTAAAAAGGCAATAAAGGCGATGTATAATGACGACATACCACTACAACACAAGGTGTATGATTTCTTGTTTGCTTACCGGAATGCGACACATGCAGTCACCAACCAAGCTCCAGCCATAATTTTCTTCAACCGAAGGCTAAGATGTCGCCTGGATTTGCTCAAACCAAACATAAGACGAGATGTTGAGGATAAGCAATTCCAGCACATCAATGAGAAGCCAACCAGGAGCTTCAAGATAGGGCAACCAGTCTTGGCCCGCGACTACCGAACAGAAAAATGGCAGCCAGGAACGATATGCACACAGCAGGGACCACTAATGTACACAGTGGACGTTGGAGAGAGCATCGTGAGACGCCATGCTGACCAGATTCTAGAGTCACAGGAACAAGCCAAACCCATACCACGAGCATGTGCACCTGGTAATGAACCTGAAGTACAGATTGCGTCTACCTCAGAAGCAGTGGTATTGGAAGCTGACGAACCAACCAATGACAATGAGCCAGAATTGACTCCGCCGCAAGAACAGGATACTCGAGAAAGGCGCTATCCAGTCAGGATCAGGAAGCCTCCTCAAAGACTGAACTTATAAATGATTATTTCAGTTGATGTATATAGTACAGAGAAAATTGTAATTGTAATTGGTTATTATTTAGTTGTAAATGAATGTTATGTACTGTTTATCTAAAAGGGGAGGAATTGTTGTGTATGTACCTTTAAGAGAGAACTGATTTTATACTGCAGTACCGGCAGTGACCACACCTGTATATAAAGCCATAGCAGGCTTCTGTACTTCAGTCTTAAGTTTACCCTCTGTTCAGTAAATACCTGTTATTATTGTTCTCCTGCAGTCCGTGTATTATTGATACTCGGACACTACAGCTGCCACCCTCCACCACCGGGCTTGTGTGTTAGACACAGGTTAGTTATCAGTAGACGGGAGGCTAAAGCTGGTGTGAGCTGCAGGGGTGTTAGATCTAGGTTAGCCTTGGTTGGATTTGTCTCTCTGTCTGCAAGCTTATATAATGGCATTGCACAGTAGGCAGGGTCTGTACTGTTCCATTGCCATGGTAAAGTACACTCTGCATTCAGAATTCAGTAAGGGAGTTATGTTTGTCTCTCTCTCTCGCTCTCCATGCTCAGAAAATCCTTGTCTCCTGTCGCTTTAATTAAAATGAATATTGTTCCCGACTAAATCGCAGCCATTACTCATCGTAGCCACTGTACAATGAGTACATTATCATCACTGAATCCCTTGTTGCTCTCCACGTTGTACCAAAGAAAATGATTGAACCTGAAATCAATGGCTACCAAATTGAAAAGAAGGGGATGGGGTGACACTGCACCATAATAAATCCAAAAAAATTACAGTAATATTGCCTGAAAGCGCACTACATCTCTTCTGACAATACACCATCAGAGCCCACATCATTAAGTGATGAATCCCCAGCATCCACATATTGACTACTATTCTCACTTTCAAACAACATCAGAAACCTCCAGAGAGAAACTGGTGGTCATTTTGACTTTAGGCGATAGTGTAAAACGCGCAGAGGTCTGGGAAGTTGGAAGCTAAGTTTAAGTGAAGAGCCAGTGCTCACTGATGAGAACAAAGAACAGGCATGGTCGGGGGATGGGCAGTGGGCTCAGGTAACTTTAACCTTGCAGCTTGAACTTGCAGTTACGGATAAAATGCACCCACTATTAGAGCCAGGGGAACGTAAACAGCAGAAGAGAGGAGACTGGGGGAGAAAGAGCAAAGGATGGCAACGGATGGCCAAGGATGGCAACACGGGAAACTGTTCCATCTCCGTCGCCTCCAGCCCAGATCCAAGGTCGTCCCATCCTCTGTCGTCAAATTACAGTATGCAGACGACGTTTGCATCTGCGCTCACTCAGAGGTCGAACTCCAAACCATCGTCAACACCTTCACCGAAGCGTACGAGAGCATGGGCCTTACACTAAACATCCGTAAGACAAAGGTCCTCTACCAACCTGCCCCCGCCACACAGTACTGCCCCCCGATTATCAAAATCCACGACAAGGTCTTGGACCACTTTCCATACCTCGGGAGCCTACTGTCAACAAGGGCAGACGTCGATGACGAAGTCCAACACCGCCTTTAGTGTGCCAGTGCAGCCTTCGGTCGCCTGAGGAAGAGAGTGTTTGAAGACCAGGGCCTCAAACCTGGCACTAAGTCTACAGAGCAGCAGTGATACCCGCCCTGCTATATGTCTCAGAGACATGGACCATGTACAGCAGGCACCTCAAAGCACTGGAGAGGTACCACCAACACTGCCTCCACAAGATCCTGCAAATCCATTAGCAGGATAGGCGCACCAATGTCAGTGTTCTCGCTCAGGCCAACATCCCCAGCATTGAAGCTTTGGCCACGCTCGATCAGCTCCGATGGACGGGTCACCTCGTCCGCATGCCCGATACAAGGCTCCCAAACCAAGTGCTCTACTCAGAGCTCTGACACGGCAAGAGAGCCCCAGGTGGGCAGAGGAAACACTTCAAGGACACCCTCAAAGCCTCCTTGAAAAAGTGCAACATCCCCACTGACACCTGGGAATCCCTGGCCCAAGACCACACAAAGTGGAGGAGAAGCATCCGGGAAGGCGCCGAACACCTCGAGTCTCTTCGCCGGGAGCAAGTGGAAGCCAAGCGCACGTCAACCCAAGGAACGCACGTCAACCCAAGCACCCCACCCACCCGCCCCTTCAACCACCGTCTGCCCCACCTGTGACAGAGACTGTAGGTCCCGCATTGGACTCATCAGTCACCTGAGAACTAATTTTTAATGTGGAAGCAAGTCATCCTCAGTTCCGAGGGACTGGCTAAGAAGAAGAAGAAATCGCGCAATATCAGCCGGGCGGCCAATTATACACCTCTCCTCGATTTTCATTCCCAGAAAGCCCCCAGTATGTTGCAATGGGTTAGTCTATACCCCGGGCGCCTATGTTCAAATCCAGGCCAATATTGCTAGGAAAATAGTATTCTCTCCCTGCTGGCTGTGGGGTTGTACATGGAATGAGTTGGGTAGTCTGTGCCCAGTACCACCACCCACCCCCCCCCCGCCACCCCCTGCCCCCTACTCTCATTGTGCACTAATTATCAATCTTTCCTCAAGGGTCTGCAGGATGGCTGTTGTGGGAAATGTCACACTGGTGCAGTAAGGGCTAATCGTCTGAGTCTGGGCTCTGAGTCATGGGCTAGATTTTGTCAATGGGGAGCTTTTGGAGGCGGGACTCCCACTTGTCGGGTTTTATTCCCGCCTTCAACGACCTGTGGCCAACCCATGCTATTTTCCCTTGATTGACCTGGTTAAGCTCGCCCAGCAGGCTTAGCAGGCCAATTAAGGGAAAGCTGGTTACAGGTGACGCCAGCGAGTGACGTTTCATCTGTAAAGAGCTTTTGACAGATGAAATGTCAGCGTTTGACGGCTCTGTGAAGCTGCCAAACACGGACAATCTGTCCTCTAAGTTTAGTCCTGTCACTCAGACTCAGTTAGAGAGCTCTCCTGAGCAGAAAGCAGAGGCTGCAGCTTTTGACAGTTCAGCAGCCATTCTGCTTTCTGTGCCGGTGAGCTGAGGGACTCCCGAGACCTGAAGGGAGGAAGCCTGCAGGAAGAAGTAAAGGTAAGTAAAACTTATTAAAACACTTTACACACACCTCACACACTTACCTCTGCATACATGCACCCATCACTCACCTGAACACCAGACATCTCGACCCCTCCAACCCCCGCAGACCGACGGCCTGCCTCGCTGACCCTGGCGAGGTTCGGAGCTGTCGGGAAGCCCACACTTCAGGGCTCAAAATGGGGATTCTCTAAAAAACTGCCTGTTAACTACCTGTTAACAGGCAGTTATTTGGCACTAATCCCCTTCCCGCCTCGAGGAGACGGGACCCGGCGCAGGTCGGGTACCCGCCTCCTGGGAACATGGCATGGAGGCAGGTTGGGTACCTGCCCCCAGATTCTGCCATTTTCCCAGCAGTCCCGCCTCCAATCCCGCCTCCCCAGGGCGGGCAAAATCACCTTCAAAATGTTGAGCCGAATAGAGGCAGAATTACTCTGTATCTAAACTCACTGGGAAATACACACAGGTGGACATGGAGTGCACACTTCACTTAGTTAAACCCAGAGATCAAAGTGGTGGGTTGCCAAGACAAAAATACATAGAGGGGTCCCACCAACAGCTGTTTGTGGGACCTTGCTGTGCACAAAGATTCCCAACATTACAACAGTGACTACACTTCAAAATTAGTTCAATGGCTGTGAAGCACTTTGGGACATCCTAAAGTCATGAAAGGTGCTATATAACTGCAAGTTATTTCCTATGCACTGCACTGATTGCATTCTGGTTCATTTCACTGCAGTAATACCCGTATATGGGACAGGAGAAGGATGCTTTAACTATCCCATTATTAACACTATTATTATCTAAGTAGTGTAGGAATCTCCAGTTCCTATCAAAAGACTGAGGTCCACTCAGGCGATCAAATAAACGAGGTTTAATGAAAACTAACAGAGTTTAACGGATAATTACAGGAGAACATCGAATATAGGTCTAGTCAGTTCAGAGGCTCCACGAGGACTGCTTGGGTGGTCCCGTGGCTGACGTCACGACGTCATCACATTTTTCCCGCCGGTGGGGGATCACGTGATGAACGGCATGAAGTCGTCGCGTTTACCCGCGCTATTAAAGTGATCGTGCTCTGTACATGTAAACAGTGAAGTAAAACGGCGAGGAGGCCTGACAAGCCTGTCAGATTGACTTCTGTAGCCTTGAAGTGAAAGCTGATGGATGGCGGGTGAGCTGGCGGGCGGTTGCCTTTGATCTGGCACGGCGACTGTGGGTGGTCGGCCACGTTTCGGTGGTTGTGCGATCTCGACTGGGCGGTCAAGGTCCAAGTGTGCCGGCTTCAACCGGTCAACCGAAATGTGGTCCGGTTTACCTCTGATATCGACCGAAAAAGTTTTGTCTCCCAGCTCTAGCACACGGAAAGGACCAGTGTAAGGGGGTTTGAGCGGATCCCGATGAGCGTCGTGGCGGATAAACACATAGTCGGCGTTCTTCAGCTCAGCTGGGATGTGGGAGCTCTGCAAGCCGTGATGCGACGTAGGCACTGGAGCGAAACTTCTGGCTGCCTCCTGGTGGCTCATGAGCTGCTGGGATGCGGACCATGGCTCTGTTGGAGTCGGAAGGAAATCCCCTGGTACGCGCAGCGGCTGGCCATACACGAGCTCCGCCGAGAGCGATTGAAGATCTTCTTTAGGTGCCGTACAAAGACCCAAAAGGACCCATGGAAGCCTGTCCACCCAGCCCACGCCTTGAAGGCTGGCTCGCAGTGCGACTTTGAGCGACCTGTGGAATCGTTCGCACAGGCCGTTCGCCTGTGGATGATAGGCAGTGGTTTGATGTAGCTTGACGCCGAGCCCCTGAGCCACAACGTTCCAGAGCTCAGAAGAAAACTGCCGCCCACGATCAGACGAGATGTCCGCCGGTACCCCGAAACGGGCGACCCAAGCGGAGATGAATGCCCTGGCGACGTCTGCGGAAGTGGTGGATGACAAAGGAACCGCCTCAGGCCATCTAGTGGTGCAGTCCACCATTGTAAGAAGATGAGTAAACCCGTGCGAAGGCGGAAGTGGCCCCACCAGGTCCACATGCACATGATCAAACCTACATTCCGGAACAGCAAAAGTGGCAAATGGAGACTTGACGTGACGCTGCAACTTGGCCTTTTGGCAGACCACACAGGTGTTGGCCCAGTCGCGGACATCCATGTGCATGCCACGCCACACGAATTTGGACGACATCAGCCGTTGCGAGGCCTTCATGCCAGGGTGCGACAACCCGTGTATGGCATCAAAAACTTTTCGGTGCCAGGCGACCGGCACGATAGGGCGAGGATCTCCTACGGAGACGTCGCAGAGTAGCATAGTGCCCGCGGCATGGAATTTGACGTTGGCCGCTTGGAGGCTAGAGGGGTTGGTTTTGTAAGATTGGACTTCCGGATCCAAGGCTTGATCCGCAGCCATGAGGGCATAGTCGATGCCGAGCTGGACTGCATGAACGGTCATGCAGGAGAGGCAATCCGCCACCAGGTTGTCTTTACCGGACACATGATGAACGTCAGTGGTGAATTCTGAGATAAACATCAACTGACATTGTTGCCGAGCTGACCATGGTTCGGCGGTCTTGGCCATAGCGAACGTTAGTGGCTTATGGTCCTTAAAAGCCGTGAACGGACGGCCCACTAGCAAGAACCGGAAATGGCGCATGGCCAGAAAAAGGGCCAGCAACTCCCGGTCGAACGTGCTGTACTTCCATTCATTTCACCATAGTTGACGGCTAAAAAACGCCAGCGGTTGCCACATCCCATTCACCCACTGTTCCTGCACTGCGCCGATGGCGTAGTCTGACGCGTCGGTGGTAAGGGCGATGGTGGCACCTGGCAGCGGGTGCGCCAGCATGGTTGCGTTGCCTAAGGCGCCTTTTGTGTCGACGAACACCCGGTCCATGTTGACCGTCCAACTAATCGGATCCTCGCCAGACTTGCCCTTGAGGGCCTCGTACAGGGGCTGCATCAGCAGAGCTGCATTAGGGATGGACTGGTGATAAAAATTTACCATCCCGAGGAACTCCTGCAGGACCTTGACAGTCTGCAGGGGCGGGAAAGAAGTAACTGCCTCCACCTTCATTTGCAGGGGAATTGCGTCGTCCGATGTGATGCGATGGCCTAAGAAATCAATCTGCTGCAGGCCGAACTGGCACTTGGCCGGGTTGATGATCAAGCCGTGTTGACTGAGGCATCTAAAGAGGGTGCATAAATGGCAGATGTGCTCCTTTTTATTAGGGCTGGCGATGAGGATGTCATCGAGGTAGACAAATAGAAACTTGAGGTCCCGAAGCACGGAGTCCATCAAGCGCTGGAAAGCCTGTGCAGCATTCTTCAATCCAAATGGCATCTGCAGAAATTCAAACAGGCCGAATGGGGTGATGACTGCAGTTTTCGGGACGTCTTGCAGGTGCACGGGGACCTGGTGGTAGCCACGGACAAGGTCGACTTTTGAAAAAATGGTATTTCCTGCCAAATTGGCAGAGAAATCCTGAATATGAGGGATCGGGTACCGATCAGGAGTAGTAGCGTCATTCAGGCGTCGGTAGTCGCCGCAAGGCCGCCATCCGCCGCCAGGTTTCGGAAACAATGTGGAGAGGCGAAGACCAGGGACTATTCGACCGGCAAATAATCCCTAGCCGCTGCATCGTGTTGAACTCCGCTTTCGCAGCCGCGAGCTTGCCAGGTTCAAGGCGCCGAGCCCATGCGTAGACCGGGGAGCCAGTAGTGGTGATGTGATGTTCGACACCATGTTTCGTGGCTGTGGAAGAGAAAGTGGGTCTGGTCAGGTCTGGGAAATCTCCGAGGAGGCAAGTGAAGTCATCCGGAGGTGGGAACGCACAGGAGACAGTGCGCGACACGGCGTTACCGCGGTGGCACAGGATGGAGTGAAAAGTGGCCGCATTGATCAACCGGCGGTGCCTTACATCCACCAGGAGGCCATTGGCGCGCAAAAGATCCGCCCCGAGGATGGCTTGAGAGACTTTGGCCGTGATGAAATCCCAGTAAAACTGCTGGCCGCTGAAACACACCTGGACCCGCCATCTTCCGAAGGTCCGAATGGCCCCACCATTAGCCGCCTCGAGGGAGAGGTCATGCCCCCCGGCTTGTATATCAAGATTTGATGTGGGTAGGATGCTACACTGCACCCCGGTGTCGCAGAGGAAACGTCGACTAGATAGGGAGTTGATGATGAATAGGAGTTTTCCCGAATTACCGATTGCCATCGCAGCCGCGGGGCGCTCGTTATAACCGATCCTCTATCGACAGGGTTGCTGTTGTTTTTTTTTGAGCGAACAGCTGCAGGGAGGGTGGCAGCAGCTTGCTTTCGCGCCAAAACGGGCGTGGTAGAAGCACAACACCGCAGGTTGAGGGGCTGGAGCAGTGTCTGTGGGGGATGGGCGCCTCATGGCAGCGCAGTGCTGCTGTGTCACCGCGAAAATCTTGTCCGCTTCGGCAGCCAGCTCTGCGCAGTCTGTGACCTCTGACCTGGCTAGGGCAGTGTGGTGTATGTAACCGTTCCACCTTTAAGAGAACTATTTTAAGAGATGCACTACTTTATCTTGGCTGCTGTATACTGTAATACCGGTGGTGACCACACCGGTATATAAGTGCTGTGTAATGATTTATTGGGCAGTTCAGCCTGACCTTCGACTAGTAAAGACCTGTTGAATTTATTCTTGTGGTCTGTGTGCAGTGATTCTTATTAACAATAACTAGAACACACAGACTTAACAGTGGCGACGATGACGATCTTACCCTGCGGTAGAGATATATCCAAGGCAGTTTAACGGGCGTCGAGAAGAGGCATCCGCCCTCATCATCCTGCTGAGAAAAGACTCGGGTCTGAAGAGCAAGGAAGAATCCTGACACGAAGCCTTCCATCAGCAACAGGCAGTGATCATCCCTTCTACACGGTGGTGGGTAAGCCGATCAGCGACGAGCAGCAAGTCGGCCACGTTGGCTGTGAAGTAGGGGAGGGAAAAACAGAGGATATAAGGGCGGAGAACTCAACCACGGCTGGGGAAAAGAGCCGGACAGAAGTCGGGGCCAGAGGCGCTGAGACTGGGGCAGCGTAAGGCACGGGAGCCGCGGTGAATGCAAACGCAGCCGGTGTAAAAGACCGGGCTGCAAGCGGGCTGGGAGACGCAACAGCGTCGAGAGAGAGCTCGACCACGACCGGGGAAAAAGGCCGGGCAGCTACCGAGGCCGCGAGGTGCGGGAGAAAATAAAAATAATTTTTTTAAAAACCGCGGAGAACTGCAAGAGGGGCTGGGAGGCATGATTTGAGAACCGCTGGGGAGGGCGAACGCAGCAATATGGCAATCGCCATTACAGCCAGCGGGGGAGAAAGGCAAACGCGGGAAGCCGCCATTTTCGTAGGCGGGGGAAGAAGACAAGCGCGGGAAACCGCCATTTTGAAAAAAAAAGAAAAGAAAAATTTCTTTTTGTTTCTCAAGAAGATTGCGAGGATGGCTAAGCGTGGTAACATCAACGATTTCGATGCCGATGTTGAAGATTGGGCCACGTATGTAGAACGCATAGAGATTTATTGTAAGGCAAATAAAATATCAGATGAAGATAAAGCACTAACCTTACTAAACTCAACGGGTGCGAAGACATACGGGCTATTGAAGCATCTTCTATCACCAGCTAAACCGGCGGATCAGGCTTTCGCTAATATTGTTGCTGTCCTGAGAAATCATTTGAACCCCACACCGCTGATGTTAGCGGAACGATTTAAATTTTATGCGAGAACGCAACTGAAAGAGGAAAGCAACGCGGAGTATTTAATTGAACTGCGTAAGCTAGCGAAATACTGTCAGTTTGGGGAAAGACTGACAGAGGCACTGAGAGACAAATTCGTGTGTGGATTGTCGAAAGAAGGAACACAAAAGCGGCTGCTTGAAGAGAATGATCTTACACTTGATAAGGCTGTCACTATTGCAGCATCGCACAAAGCCGCAGCGAGAGGCACTGTGGAAATGCAGCTGAAGGCAGTGGTACTCAGCGTAGATCAAATGGCTTTGGGTACAGCGAAATGTTATCGTTGTGGAAAGACAACACACGATCAGAACCAATGCTGGTTTAAAAATCAGGAATGTAGAAAATGTGGCAAGCTTGGTCACATAGCTAAAGTATGCCGGTCAGGAAAGAAGACCAGCAACAAAAAGTCACCGCAGGAAAAGTGCAGAAAGGTACATAAGGTGGCTGAGACGAGTTCGGATGAACAAAATTCGGATTCAGACTCCAACAGCAAGGAACTGGGTAGTCTGAGAATTCACAATGTGAGTAAGTAAGCTGACCTACAAACTATCTGGGTCACACTTCAGATAGCAGGAGTCCAAGTGAAGATGGAATTGGACACCGGATCGGCGTTGACGGTCATGAATAAGCAAGATTACAAAAGGTTATTCACACATATTCCCCTACGGGATACGGAGATAGTATTGCAGACATACACGGGGCAAAGAGTATACCCCATCGGAAAGATAAAAGTCAAGGTGGTACACAAGGGCAAAGAACACCAAGAAATGGACTTATATGTACTACCTGAGGGAGGTCCACCACTTCTGGGACGGGAGTGGATCAGGAAAATAAATATGGACTGGCACTCCCTAAAAGCAATAACGGTAGATTCCGGAAAAGAAGATGTCAAACCTGAACGATTGTCCAGAATATTGGATGAGGCTAAAGAGGTGTTCCAACAGGGACTGGGAACACTGAGAGGAATTACGGCAAAAATCAAGATTGCAGAACATGCAAACCCAAAATTTTTCAAAGCCAGACCGGTACCTTATGCGATACGACCTGCTGTGGAAGCTGAGCTGGAAGGGCTAGAACGTTCAGGAGTACTGTCTAAGGTGGACTGGAGTGAGTGGGCCACGCCCATTGTTCCCGTCATGAAGCGTTCATCGAGTAACAAACCAGGGGAACTGGGGAAGGTCCGCATCCGTGGAGACTTCAAGATCACGGTTAATCCAGTGCTTCACACGGTGCAATATCCGCTTCCGCGGATTGAGGATATCTTTGCTTCATTGTCTGGCGGGAAACACTTCACCAAGATAGACCTGGCGCAAGCGTACTTACAGATGGAAGTTGAGGAAGAGTCGCGCCAGTATCTCACAATCAACACGCACAGAGGCTTGTATCGATATAATAGACTGGTTTTTGGAGTGGCTTCGGCCCCAGCAATTTGGCAGAGGGCCATGGAGCAGGTATTACAGGGAATTCCAAGCACTCAATGTTACTTGGACGATATCCTGATTACAGGAGATGACGATGAGGAACACCTTGCAAATTTGAAACTGGTGCTCACCAGATTGAAGGAATATGGACTTCGAGTTAATCGCCAGAAATGTGAGTTCTTTCAGAAACGGATCTCGTACTGTGGTCATGTCATTGACCAGGAGGGGCTGCACAAGTCACCTGACAAGATCGAAGCTGTTGTGAAGGCTCCCGCTCCGGAAAATGTATCCCAGTTGAGGTCGTTCCTAGGGTTGATTAACTATTACCATAAGTTTCTGCCAAATCTATCCACGGTGCTGCACCCGCTGAACGCTCTTTTGCAGAAAGAAGTACCATGGAAGTGGAGCGAGAACAGTAAGAAGGCCTTTCGCAAAAGCAAGACATTGATCACCTCAGAGGAAGTGTTGGCTCACTTCAACCCAACGCTACCTATTCGTTTAGCGTGTGATGCTTCTCCTTATGGTATTGGAGCAGTACTCTCACACAAGTTGCCAAATGGCTTGGAAAGGCCAGTCGCATTTGCATCCAGATCATTGACCTCCGCTGAGCGCAACTATGCTCAGATAGATAGGGAGGCTCTCAGTCTTGTGTGGGGAGTAAAGAAGTTTAATCATTACCTGCAGGGCCAGAAGTTTACACTGCTGACAGACCACCAGCCGTTGGTATCCATTTTTAACCCTAAGAAGGGTGTTTCGGTGATGACAGCACAGAGGCTCCAGAGATGGTCCCTTTTCCTAGGGGCACATCAATATCAGATAGAATTCAAAGGCACAAAGCAGCATGGTAATGCTGATGGGCTGTCGCGCCTGCCACTACCTACTGAGGAGGAGGCACCGACGTTTGACCCGGTGGAGTTATTTCACTCGACCATCATCGAATGTTTACCTGTCACCAATGCAAATATTGAAAGGGAGACTAGGAATGACTCGACACTGTCCCGGGTCTACGAATTGATAGTAAAGGGATGGCCAGCCCATGGTGATCCACTGTTACCAGCATTCTCAGCAAGACGAGAACAGCTGTCCATCTGTCAGGGAACATTGATGTATGGAACAAGGGTGATTATCCCTCCTAAGTTAAGAGAGAGAGTTCTAAAAGAACTACATGAAGGTCATCTGGGGGGAGTCAAGATGAAAAGCTTTGCTAGGGCTTATGTGTGGTGGCCGGGTATCGACCAACAGATAGAGGATCTGACGAAAAGCTGCTCAGGGTGCCAAAATGTCCAAAATGCACCTCCAATTGCACCGCTGCATCCATGGGAATGGCCTTCAACCCCATGGCAACGTGTACATATTGACTTTGCTGGTCCATTCATGGACTCCATGTTTTTAATTGCGGTGGACGCACATTCTAAATGGCCAGAAGTGATTAAAATGACTACCACTACCTCGGAGAAGACGATCGCGGTGCTAAGAACGATATTTGCAAGAAATGGATTGTCAGAGCAATAATGTTCAGACAACGGACCACAGTTCGTGTCAGAGGAATTCCAGAAATTCCTGAAGAAGAATGGGGTGAAACATTATACCTCTGCCCCATATCATCCAGCTACGAATGGGCTGGCCGAGAGGTTTGTACAGACGTTCAAAAAGGCAATAAAGGCCATGAGCGAAGATCAGATTCCACTGCAACACAAGGTGGACAATTCCCTACTGGCATATCGAAACGCCACCCATGCAACAACAAACCAAAGTCCTGCCATGATGTTCTATAACAGGAGGTTGCGGTCCAGGTTGGACTTGTTAAAACCAAATGTGCGGAGGGAAGTCGAAAACAAACAGTTCCAGCATATCAATAACAAGCCCACTCGGAGTTTTGAAATAGGACAACCGGTGTTAGCCAGGGACTATAAAAATGAGAAATGGCAATCTGGAACAATTCAGGCCAGACAAGGCCCCCTGATGTACACGGTAGATGTTGGTGAAAACGTAATGTGACGTCATGCTGACCAACTGGTGGGATCGAGAACAAGGGTCGAGCCCATGGTTACGACAGAGACAGCCGTGGAGGAAGTTAGTGAACCTGAAGCATCTACCTCAGAAGTGAATATACCTGATGATGATGTCCTATCCATAGGGGATCAACTAGATGAGTCACCCCAGCAACGAGAACCAGAGACCCCTGAAAGGCGTTATCCGTCTCGGATCAGGAGGCCTCCTCAGAGACTGAATCTGTGAACTGTTTTTACATGAAGTTGTGTATATATGTTATTATGTTATGTTAAATGGGGAATATATACTGTTAAGCTAAATAGGGAGGATTGTGGTGTATGTAACCGTTCCACCTTTAAGAGAACTATTTTAAGAGATGCACTACTTTATCTTGGCTGCTGTATACTGTAATACCGGTGGTGACCACACCGGTATATAAGTGCTGTGTAATGATTTATTGGGCAGTTCAGCCTGACCTTCGACTAGTAAAGACCTGTTGAATTTATTCTTGTGGTCTGTGTGCAGTGATTCTTATTAACAATAACTAGAACACACAGACTTAACAGGCAGCCTGAACTTGCTCCGGTAGCTGGCTGAGGAATAGCTCCCTGAAGAGGAAGCATTCCGGTTCGGTGCCCAGGAGCGTGAGCATTTGGCTCATGAGCTTGGACGGCTTGGAGTCCCTGAGGCTGGGCATAGCGAGCAGCCGGCGGGCGCGCTCTGACTTCATGAGCCCGAAGACCTGTAACAACCGCGCCTTTATCGTTTCATACTTGTGATCTTCTGGTGGATTACCAAGCAGGCTGATGATCCGCGAGGCTGTGTCGCTGTCGAGGGCGGAGACCACGTAATAGTAACGATGTTCCTGATTGCGAACTGGGCTTCAGCCTGGATGAACCACGTGGCTGGCTGTTGCTCCCAGAACTGTGATTGCATCAAAGCAACAGCGTTCGTTTCCATGTTCAGTAACTTCTGCGAAAACCGTTCGCAAAAGTCAGGGTCACCAATGTAGGAAAAGACTGAGGTCCACTCAGGCGATCAAATAAACGAGGTTTAATGAAAACTAACAGAGTTTAATGGATAATTACAGGAGAACATCGAATATAGGTCTAGTCAGTTTGGAGGCTCCACGAGGACTGCTTGGGTGGTCCCGTGGCTGATGTCACAACGTCATCACGTTTTTCCCGCCGGTGGGGGATCACGTGATGAACGGCATGATGTCATCGCGTTTACCCGCGCTATTAATGTGATCGCGCTCTGTACATGTAAACAGTGAAAACAAAGATACAGACTCAGGCTGTAGCTAACATATTATTAAAGGGAATTATATACAATTGATCGGAGTCCCTTAGTGGCTCCGCCACAGTAGTTTCTTTATTAGAGAAACCTAAATGAAGGGCTAGGACCCATTGTGCACAACACACTAAGGCTGGAAGGAAGAGATGGGTTAAATATCGAACATAACCTTGCCTGTTTTCACATGGGTAGTATGGAAGTAGTAAGCAGGATGGTTAGACTCACCAACCCCCTAAAGGAAACGTGTTTAGAAATAACTGTGGTTAGGAAGTAAGAACAACAGAGATAAAGTTGGTTAAGGCTTGGCGAAGAAGATTTGGTTCACAAACACCACTGTGAGTTGGTGTGGGACTTGTCCAAAGCAGCATAGTGGGGCCCTCACAGGAGTACAAATGCTAGCGTCAGTAGTGTGGCAGCACGAGCGATTCAATGTTTCATCTGCAGTTTAACCATCCTACTCCACCACAGGTGCTGCTGAATGTTGGGCATGATACATATGACCAGACTGATCGTTCAGCTCACATCTTGGCAATGCTGCCATTGTAGTGAATGTTGCTACCAAGGTAGAAGAATGTTCAGCATAGTTGTTACATCATTTCCAACTTGCAGGGACACAGCTGATGGAGATGGTTAATGTTGCTTCTAGTCTTAGTTCTGCTGATTCTCACTTCGATCTCAACAGTTCCTTTGGGTAGACGATCAAGGGCCTCGGATTTACGGGCCCCAAAATTCCAAAGGGGGTGGGGTTCTACTGGCCTCCCACCGTAACTCCAACCAGTGGTGTACATGGCCATTTTTGGTTGCTGCCAGTCTCGTGCTGCAGTTACGGTGGGAGGCCCCAAGAACCACCGCAGGATTTCAGGGCTGTGTTGTCCTATTCAGCGGAAATGGCCATATTGTCAGTTTGGCTCAGACAGTGAGGAAGGTGTCACGATGTGGATTCCAGCTGTTGATCTAGCCATCGATGTCCAACTCCTTCCCTCTCCTGAAGAGAGACTCCCCTAAGTCCTGCCTCTCAAAGGTAAACATAGCTAAACTCCTGGCTATTTAGATCACCTCACGTCCTGTATCATTTGTCCCTGCCTAATTGCTTTCCATAACGTAACATTTCCATAGGCCAAGGAATCACCACATTCCACACAGGATTTGACCGTTTCTACCTCTGCTCCTCTTGTTAACACTCAACCCTGTTTCCAACCAGATATTCATCCAGCTGTTTTTGTAAAGATGTTAACTGATTCCACATTAACAGCTGTAGCTGGGAGTCCATTCTGATTCTGGAACATAGGAACAGGAGGAGGCCATTCATCCCCTCGAGCCTGTTCCGCCATTCAATGAGATCATGGCTGATCTGTACTTCAACCCCATTTACTCGCCTTTGCTCCATATCCCTTGATATTCTTACCTAAAAGAAATCTATCAATCTCAGTCTTGAAAGCTCCAATTGATCCACAGCATCCACAGCCTTTTGGGGGAGACAGTTCCAGATTTCCACTATCCTTTGTGTGAGGAATTGTTTCCTGATTTCACTCCTGAATGGCCTAGATGTAATTTTAAGCTTGAGCCCCCTTGTTCTGGATGCTGCTGATATAAGTTAATTGTTTTCAGACAACAATGATCAAACTTTCTGAATCAACTGCACACATTTTCTTGTATATCCCTGAGGTTTTCCAGTGATTTTCCCTGAGTGCTCACAGGAGCGGAAACACACACACGAAGATAAGGAAACAATGGGATTGTTCCCAATATTTTGGTAGTTTAAAAAAATGAGTTCCATCTGGTAGGAGCAGGTGTGCCTCACTGACCCATGAATGGCCTGCCCTTAATGGGCTTCAAGCATTGAAAATCAGTGCTTAGGTAATGGCATTTACATTCTGTAAGCCATGTGTGTATCCTGCCTGCTGTGTGTCATAGACTCTGCATGCTCTGAGTTTTAAATTCATTATTTAATGAGCTGTTCATTGGGCATCAGGACCAGGACACGTCTCTCCATCTTGCTCTCTCTTTCTCTCTCTCGCCTCTCTCTCCCTCCCTTCCCTCCCTCTCTCCTCCTCTATCCCTCATCTCTCTCTCTCTCTCTCTCTCTCTCTCTCTCTCTCACAATTCACAATTCAAATGCTTTATTGGCATGAAAGTTTACAGAGAACCATATTGCCAAAGCTTACACAACAAAAAAGTACAGTTTTCCAACATTCTGTAGGTGTCAAACAATTTTGACCCTTGTTGGGTACATACAATATTACTTTTAAACAATATTAATTTAAACAGTCTTTGTACATCATTGGGTACATTCAGTATTAATTTTAAACAGTCCTCAGGTTGTGACATGTTGTTACATATTTGGCACCAAGGTATGGTCTGTCTCCCTCACCCAGGACTAATCTTAATTTTGACAGGTCATCCAAATCCTTGAAATCTGGGGTTGTTTGGCTGAGCTTGTTAAATAATATGTTTCTTGATGTGTTGAATTTTTCGCATTTTAGGAGGAAATGCATTTCTGTTTCAACCTCGCCGGTCAGACATTGATCGCATATTCTATTCTCTCTAGGCTGCCAGGATTTCTTGTATCTCCCTTTTTCAATTGCCAGTTGGTGGTCGCTTAGTCTGTACCTGGTGAGGGTCTGTCTCTGTTTTGTGTCTCTGATGGTCGAGAGATAGTCTGCCAGTTTATATTGGCCCAGAAATTCCAGAACGGGGCTTGCAGCGCGTGCAAGCCCCGTATTTGCACTTACCCCGCGCTCGTGCCGATCAGCTTCTGGGACGCCTGAACTTGCAGAAATAGAAAGCACATTCCCGGGCAGCGTATGACGTCACGCCGCCCAGGAGTGCAGCCAGCGCGAAGGCAGGAGCGTGCAGTGTAAGTGAGACACGCCCCTTGAGGTCTCAGTTTCACTGGACACGCCCCCAATGTTTCTGTCAAGCTGCTAAGGATTTTTACATGCAAAGCAGCAGTTTAAATAGGTTTTTGGAAGTTTTTTGAAGATTTTGGTAACTTTTATAAACTTTTTAAAATGTTTACATTATTTTGAGTAATCTGAAGTAGTTTTAAAGAGAATTAAAGCAATTTAAAGACTTTTAAAAGCCCTAAAAGAATTTTTTTTATTCCATTTATTTATTTAGCAATGTCGTCGTCATACGTGTCTTCACACTGTTCCCTTTGGGGAACTGTATGAAGTGGTGGAAGGATTTATGGCCATGATTAACGCTCATTCCGTGACCGTAACCATATTTGAACCAGCCATTAGGGCGGTTAGTCCTATGGCGGGAGGGTTTTACGGGCTCCCACAAGCTATACAAGGAGGGGGGGCCACCCACACCCACGGACGCAAATATCCCACTGGATGTCAACCCAGAATTTAGAGCCGGAGCTCCGACTCCACTTGCCGGGACTGTCTGGAGCGGGGTTCGAAACCCTACCCTGATCTGGCCCAGCGGCGGGGATCCTACCGCTATGACAAAGACCCAATCCAATTAGCAACGTGAAATGGCAGCATAGGGCTCCAGTCACGGGGAGGGAAAAGGCGCAGGAAACGTATGGGTGTCACCTTTTGTGCGGAGTGGGCCTTTTGCGTAGCAGTAAGCATCCCCGCCGCTGGGCCAGAAGGAGTAGGGTTTTGAACCCCACTCCAGACAGTCCCGGCAAGTGGAGTCGGAGCTCCAACTTTAAATTCTGGGTGGACATCCAGCGGGATACTTGCGTCCGTGGGTGTTGGTGGCCCCCACCCCCTCAGATGGGTTGTGGGAGCCCGTAAAACCCTCCCGCCATAGGACTAACCACCCTAATGGCTGGTTCAAAGATGGTTACGGTCACGGAATGAGCGTTAATCACGGCCATAAATCCTTCCACCACTTCATACAGTTCCCCAAAGGGAACAGTGTGAGGATACGTACGATGATGACCTCTTGCGCAATGCACCTCCTTGGACCCTCAGTCGCAGTTGCGAGGGGGCAAGTCGTGCAATTGTTAAATTTTTTATTTTATTGACATGTAAAATGTTGGCCCAGTAATTCCCTTCCAAATGCGCTAGTACGGTCGGGGTACTTACGCATCTGGCCGGATGAAATGCCGGTTTTCAGCATGCACAGTGCATGTGGGGAAAACCGGCATTTCCTGTCCTCTGAACGAAGGGGTTCAGAGGCAGAACACGTGCGACTGCACAGGCAGCGCGTGCGCAGTATAATTCGCCGCTTTCATTAATGCTTTCAGTGAGGTCCAGTCATTACAACTTACACATGAAAAAAGCACGGGTACAGTTGCTCCAGAGGCTGCGGAGGAAGATATTTCTTATCGTGGAGCTTCTGAAAGTATGTATGTCTGTATATATTCCTTTGCGTGTTATGTATATATTCCTTTACTTATGTGTATGAATGTATTATTTAATTATGACTTTCAGAGAAAGTAACTTATTGGAAAATCATAATTAAAAATATACATTCATACACATTAGTAAAGGAATATAAAACATACATACATATACGTAAAGGAATATATGTGGACATACATACATAACTCATTCTCACATTCCATTCACACAGCCACAATTGCTCCTTCTACCTACCGTTCTGAAAACCCGTTTAAAAAAAAAAAAATTAAAGTTTAAAACTTACTTAAAATTTCTTAAAATAACTTCCCTCCCTTTCCCAAACCTAAATATTGCATTTCATAAGCTCCTCCATAAAATATATCTCCTTCCCCAGCCAATGAACAACTTTACACTTGCTTTTTTCACGTGTAAGTTCTAGGGACTTACCCTCACTGAATCCATCAGTGAAATCTACAAAGTTCACTGCGCAAGCGCTGCCTGTGCAGTCGCACGCGCTGTGAATAGACCTCGGGTCTGGAAATGCCGGCGTTCCCCGCATGCGCTGTTCCTGCTGAACGCCGGCATTTCCAACGGCCAGATGCGTGAGTAACCCGACCGTACTCACGCTTCTGGCCTGGAATTTCTGGCCCATACTCTTTTTAGGGCCCGGTAACATTCTAATCTGCTTTGGCTTTTGGTTATTTTGTTCCAATGTTCCAGGTAGGTTTCTTTGCATTGTTTAATGATTTGGTTCACTGTGTTGGTCTGGGACTGGTCAGGGTCCGGCTGAGTAGGAGTACTTAGTTTCAGTAGCAGCTGACTCAGGGGACTCTTTTCTGGGTTTAGCTCTTGGGCCTGGAAAGCTTTAAAATGAAGGGTGTCTGGGGAGCTAGTTTTGAGGTGACTTAGGAATTTTAGTGCTCGTTTTTGGATGTTTATTATCAGTGGGTATCTGCCTAGTTCGGCTCTGCATGCATTTGTTGGTGTTTTCCTTTGGGTGCGAAAGATGCTTCGGCAAAATTCTGCATGTAGGGCTTCTATTGTGTGTTTTTCCCATTTAGTGTAACTCTCTCTCTCTCTACCTGACTGCCTTTCTCTGTCTCTCTCTTTCCCTCACTCGCTTTGAATTTCCTCAGAGCTGGTCCTGATCCGTCACCATAACATTGCCGTTAGTGCGGCGGAAACCACCTTTACAGGCATAAAAGGAGTTTCCACAACACTTCCAGCAAAGTTATGGAGGGTGAGCAGCAGTAGCTGGAGGACATTTCCAGCCTGTCTCTATCTCCCCACCTGTGTTTGTTTCTGCCTCTCTTTGTCTCTTTCAATCCTTCTCCATCTGTTTCTGTTTATCTTTCTGTCTCTCCCTATCTGCCCCTGTATCTTCACTCTGTCTTTCTCTCTCTCTCTCTCTCTCTCTCTCTTTCTCTGTCTATTTCTCTTTCTCTCTGTCTAGCTCTACGTGTCTGTCCTGACTCTCCATCTCTCTGTCTATCTCTCTTCATGTCTCAGTCTACCTCTCTCTCTCCCTCTTTCACTCTCTTTTCTCTCCTTCCCCCCCTGGAGTTGTACCTGTATTGTCCAGTAAAATATAGTAATCATAGAACTATGGAAGTGGTGGATGGCAGACAGTGTCCGGTAGTTCAGAGGTGGATGGCAGACAGTGTCCGGTAGTTCAGAGGTGGTTGGTAGACAGTGTCTGGTAGTTCAGTGGTGGGTGGTAGACAGTGTCTGGTAGTTCAGTGGTGGTTGGTAGACAGTGTCTGGTAATTCAGTGGTGGTTGGTAGACAGTGTCTGGTAGTTCAGTGGTGGATGGTAGACGGTGTCTGGTAGTTCAGTGGTGGTTGGTAGACAGTGTCTGGTAATTCAGTGGTGGTTGGTAGACAGTGTCTGGTAGTTCAGTGGTGGATGGCAGACAGTGTCTGGTAGTTCAGTGGTGGTTGGTAGACAGTGTCTGGTAATTCAGTGGTGGTTGGTAGACAGTGTCTGGTAGTTCAGTGGTGGTTGGTAGACAGTGTCTGGTAGTTCAGTGGTGGATGGTAGACGGTGTCTGGTAGTTCAGTGGTGGTTGGTAGACAATGTCTGGTAGTTCAGTGGTGGTTGGTAGACAGTGTCTGGTAGTTCAGTGGTGGATGGTAGACGGTGTCTGGTAGTTCAGTGGTGGGTGGTAGACAGTGTCTGGTAGTTCAGTGGTGGATGGTAGACAGTGTCTGGTAGTTCAGTGGTGGATGGTAGACAGTGTCTGGTAGTTCAGTGGTGGATGGTAGACGGTGTCTGGTAGTTCAGTGGTGGATGGTAGACAGTGTCTGGTAATTCAGTGGTGGATAGTAGACGGTGTCTGGTAGTTCAGTGATGGGTGGCAGATAGTGTCTGGTAGTTCAGTGGTGGATGGTAGACAGTGTCTGGTAGTTCAGTGGTGGATGGGAGACATTGTCTGGTAGTTCAGTGGTGGGTGGCAGATAGTGCCCGGTACTTCAGTGATGGGTGGCAGATAGTGCCCGGTACTTCAGTGATGGGTGGCAGATAGTGCCCGGTACTTCAGTGATGGGTGGCAGACAGTGCCCGGTACTTCAGTGGTGGATGGTAGACCGTGTCTGGTAATTCAGTGGTGGTTGGTAGACAGTGTCTGGTAGTTCAGTGGTGGATGGTAGACAGTGTCTGGCAGTTCAGTGGTGGACGGTAGACAGTGTCCGGTAGTTCAGTGGTGGTTGGTAGACAGTGTCTGGTAGTTCAGTGGTGGATGGTAGACAGTGTCTGGCAATTCAGTGGTGGTTGGTAGACAGTGTCTGGTAGTTCAGTGGTGGATGGTAGACAGTGTCTGGCAATTCAGTGGTGGTTGGTAGACAGTGTCTGGTAGTTCAGTGGTGGATGGTAGACAGTGTCTGGCAATTCAGTGGTGGATGGTAGACAGTGTCTGGTAGTTCAGTGGTGGTTGGTAGACAGTGTCTGGTAGTTCAGTGGTGGATGATAGACAGTGTCTGGTAGTTCAGTGATGGGTGGTAGACCGTGTCCGGTAGTTCAGTGATGGGTGGTAGACAGTGTCTGGTAGTTCAGTGGTGGGTGGTAGACAGTGTCTGGTAATTCAGTGGTGGTTGGTAGACAGTGTCTGGTAGTTCAGTGGTGGATGGTAGACAGTGTCTGGTAATTCAGTGGTGGTTGGTAGACAGTGTCTGGTGGTTCAGTGGTGGATGATAGACAGTGTCCGGTAGTTCAGTGATGGGTGGTAGACCGTGTCCGGTAGTTCAGTGATGGGTGGTAGACAGTGTCTGGTAGTTCAGTGATGGGTGGTAGACAGTGTCCGGTAGTTCAGTGATGGGTGGTAGACAGTGTCTGGTAGTTCAGTGATGGGTGGTAGACAGTGTCCGCTACATCAGTGGTGGATGGTAGACAGTGTCTGGTAGTTCAGTGGTGGTTGGTAGACAGTGTCTGGTAGTTCAGTGATGGGTGGTAGACAGTGTCTGGTAGTTCAGTGGTGGATGGTAGACAGTGTCTGGTAGTTCAGTGATGGGTGGTAGACAGTGTCTGGTAGTTCAGTGGTGGGTGGTAGACAGTGTCTGGTAGTTCAGTGGTGGATGGTAGACAGTGTCTGGTAGTTCAGTGGTGGGTGGTAGACAGTGTCTGGTAGTTCAGAGGTGGATGGTAGACAGTGTCTGGCAGTTCAGTGGTGGATGGTAGACAGTGTCTGGTAGTTCAGTGGTGGGTGGTAGACAGTGTCTGGTAGTTCAGTGATGGGTGGTAGACAGTGTCTGGTCGTTCATTGGTGGGTGGTAGACAGTGTCTGGTAGTTCAGTGGTGGGTGGTAGACAGTGTCTGGCAGTTCAGTGGTGGGTGGTAGACAGTGTCTGGTAGTTCAGTGATGGGTGGTAGACAGTGTCTGGTAGTTCAGTGGTGGATGGTAGACAGTGTCTGGTAGTTCAGTGGTGGGTGGTAGACAGTGTCTGGCAGTTCAGTGGTGGACGGTAGACAGTGTCTGGTAGTTCAGTGCTGGGTGGTAGACGGTGTCTGGTAGTTCAGTGGTGGATGGTAGACGGTGTCTGGTAGTTCAGTGGTGGATGGTAGACGGTGTCTGGTAGTTCAGTGGTGGGTGGTAGACAGTGTCTGGCAGTTCAGTGGTGGACGGTAGAGAGTGTCCGGTAGTTCAGTGGTGGATGGTAGACAGTGTCTGGCAGTTCAGTGGTGGATGGTAGACAGTGTCTGGCAGTTCAGTGGTGGATGGTAGACAGTGTCTGGTAGTTCAGTGGTGGGTGGTAGACAGTGTCTGGCAGTTCAGTGGTGGGTGGTAGACAGTGTCTGGCAGTTCAGTGGTGGATGGTAGACAGTGTCCGGTAGTTCAGTGGTGGATGGTAGACGGTGTCTGGTAGTTCAGTGGTGGGTGGTAGACAGTGTCTGGCAGTTCAGTGGTGGACGGTAGACAGTGTCCGGTAGTTCAGTGGTGGATGGTAGACAGTGTACGGTAGTTCAGTGATGGGTGGTAGACAGTGTCTGGTGGTTCAGTGGTGGACGGTAGACAGTGTACGGTAGTTCAGTGATGGGTGGTAGACAGTGTCTGGTGGTTCAGTGGTGGACGGTAGACAGTGTACGGTAGTTCAGTGATGGGTGGTAGACAGTGTCTGGTGGTTCAGTGGTGGACGGTAGACAGTGTACGGTAGTTCAGTGATGGGTGGTAGACAGTGTCTGGCAGTTCAGTGGTGGACGGTAGACAGTGTACGGTAGTTCAGTGATGGGTGGTAGACAGTGTCTGGTGGTTCAGTGGTGGGTGGTAGACAGTGTCTGGTAGTTCAGTGGTGGATGGTAGACAGTGTCTGGTAGTTCAGTGGTGGGTGGTAGACAGTGTCTGGTAGTTCAGTGGTGGGTGGTAGACAGTGTCTGGTAGTTCAGTGGTGGGTGGTAGACGGTGTCTGGTAGTTCAGTGGTGGGTGGTAGACAGTGTCTGGTAGTTCCGTGGTGGGTGGTAGACAGTATCTGGTAGTTCCGTGGTGGGTGGTAGACAGTGTCTGGTTGTTCCGTGGTGGGTGGTAGACAGTGTCCGGTAGTTCAGTGGTGGGTGGTAGACGGTGTCTGGTAGTTCAGTGGTGGGTGGTAGACAGTGTCTGGTAGTTCAGTGGTGGATGGTAGACAGTGTCTGGTAGTTCAGTGGTGGATGGTAGACAGTGTCTGGTAGTTCCGTGGTGGGTGGTAGACAGTGTCTGGTAGTTCCGTGGTGGGTGGTAGACAGTGTCTGGTAGTTCAGTGGTGGATGGTAGACAGTGTCTGGTAGTTCAGTGGTGGATGGTAGACAGTGTCTGGTAGTTCCGTGGTGGGTGGTAGACAGTGTCCGGTAGTTCAGTGGTGGGTGGTAGACAGTGTCTGGTATTTCAGTGGTGGATGGTAGACAGTGTCTGGTAGTTCAGTGGTGGGTGGTAGACAGTGTCTGGTAGTTCAGTGGTGGATGGTAGACAGTGTCTGGTAGTTCCGTGGTGGGTGGTAGACAGTGTCTGGTAGTTCAGTGGTGGGTGGTAGACAGTGTCTGGTAGTTCAGTGGTGGGTGGTAGACAGTGTCTGGTAGTTCAGTGCTGGGTGGTAGACAGTGTCTGGTAGTTCAGAGGTGGATGATAGACAGTGTCTGGTCGTTCAGTGGTGGGTGGTAGACGGTGTCTGGTAGTTCAGTGGTGGGTGGTAGACAGTGTCTGGTAGTTCAGTGGTGGATGGTAGACAGTGTCTGGTAGTTCCGTGGTGGGTGGTAGACAGTGTCTGGTAGTTCAGTGGTGGGTGGTAGACAGTGTCTGGTAGTTCAGTGCTGGGTGGTAGACAGTGTCTGGTAGTTCAGAGGTGGATGATAGACAGTGTCTGGTCGTTCAGTGGTGGATGGTAGACAGTGTCTGGTAGTTCAGTGGTGGTTGGTAGACAGTG
This sequence comes from Somniosus microcephalus, assembly GCF_052327205.1. Taxonomy (NCBI): domain Eukaryota; kingdom Metazoa; phylum Chordata; class Chondrichthyes; order Squaliformes; family Somniosidae; genus Somniosus; species Somniosus microcephalus. The sequence continues at coordinate 107,548,908 of NC_140999.1, forward strand.
TCTGGTAGTTCAGTGATGGGTGGTAGGCAGTGTCTGGTAGTTCAGTGGTGGGTGGTAGACAGTGTCTGGTAGTTCAGTGGTGGGTGGTAGACAGTGTCTGGTAGTTCAGTGGTGGATGGTAGACAGTGTCTGGTAGTTCAGTGGTGGGTGGTAGACAGTGTCTGGTAGTTCAGTGGTGGATGGTAGACAGTGTCTGGTAGTTCAGTGGTGGTTGGTAGACAGTGTCTGGTAGTTCAGTGCTGGGTGGTAGATAGTGCCCGGTAGTTCAGTGGTGGGTGGTAGACAGTGTCTGGTAGTTCAGTGGTGGATGGTAGACAGTGTCTGGTAGTTCAGTGGTGGTTGGTAGACAGTGTCTGGTACTTCAGTGGTGAATTGTAGACAGTGTCTGGCAGTTCAGTGATGGGTGGTAGACAGTGTCTGGTAGTTCAGTGATGGGTAGTAGACAGTGTCCGGTCGTTCATTGGTGGATGATAGACAGTGTCTGGTACTTCAGTGATGGGTGGTAGACGGTGTCTGGTAGTTCAGTGGTGGGTGGTAGACAGTGTCTGGTAGTTCAGTGGTGGGTGGTAGACAGTGTCTGGTAGTTCAGTGGTGGATGGTAGACAGTGTCCGGTAGTTCAGTGGTGGATGGTAGACAGTGTGCGGTAGTTCAGTGGTTCTTGGTCAGCAGTCTCTGGTGTTGTGCCATCAGGTGCTGTAAATTGTAGGTCCGAGTGATTATTTAGTAAACGGTTTGTGATTTTACAGCTTCACCTACCCAGAACTTCATTTGCATTTGCAACAGCAATTAATCAATAAAAGGAGACAAATCTGACCCTGGCCAACGTAAGTCAGATTAAACAATTGTTGTGTATGTACCTTTAAGGGAATAACTGGGCTCAGACTGCAGTACCGGCAGTGACCACCCCTGGATAAAAGGCCCTAGCAGGCTTCTGTAGTTTCAGTTTCCAGGTTGTCTCCATTCAGTAAAGACTTGTTATAATCAACTCCTGCAGTCCGTGTCTCAATTATACACGGACATAATACTGGCGACGAGTAAGAAACGAACTTACCTGCAACTCGGCAGCACCTCAGACGACGTTATTGAAGGTCGAAGCCAGAAGAAAGAAAAAAAAAATAATCCAAAGAAATTCGAGAAACGGGCGTCGACCGTGGGAAACCGCCCTCCAAATCATCGAATTGAAAAGTGCAGGAGAGACTGTCGAGAGCCAGGCTTGGTTCTCCAGTCTGTGGTTTCCCAGCTAATCGGGCTGGTGGCAGGTAGTGCACTGATCCTTCCTGGGCTGCGGCGGGCTAGAGCTCGATCGGGTGGCTCTGCAACGGGGCTGGGCAGCGAGTCGGGAAGCAAAGAGAGAGAGAGAGGGTGGAGCACACAGGGTGCGGCCGGTGCTTCGAAGCCAGGCAGCGTTCGGACCTAAGAAGAGGGAGGGAAGTGTCCCAGAGGGTCCGCTCCACGACGGGAATGGTTCTTCAATTAACGGAGCAAATATTGAAGCGCGATAGAAAAATAAAAATACCGTGGAGAGCGGCGTGGCAGCAGCGATCGGGGAGGCGCGAAGACCATAGGGCGTCGCCATTACAGGATAGTAAAATAAATATAATCGCCAGCAACAGCATTGGCTGCAGCGGCAGCGGTGCGAAAGCGCGGGAGGCGCCATCTTAATTCGGCGGGGAAGAAGGTAAAGCGCGGGAGGCGCCATTTTGATCCATCGGGGACGAAGGCAAAGCGCGGGAGGCGCCATCTTAGATTTTCAAGATGCCAAAGGCTGGCGATATCACTGCCTTCGATAATGCAATAGAAGACTGGACCACGGATGTGGAAAGAGTCGAGGTATATTGCGAGGCAAACGAAATAGCCGATGAGAAAAAGGCATCGGTATTGCTAAATTTAATGGGCGCAAGAACGTACGGCCTATTGCGGGACCTGATTACTCCAGCCAAACCGAAGGCGAAGAGTTTTAACGAAATTGTTGCTATCCTACAGGAACACCTAAATCCTACACCGCTGCTGATAGCAGAAAGATTTAAATTCCACAGGAGAAATCAGCATAAAAATGAGAGCAATGCTGGTTACCTTACGGAACTACGCAAGCTATCAAAGCACTGCCAGTTCGGAGCAGGACTGGCAGATACCTTACGGGACAAATTTGTCTGTGGACTCCTGAGTGAAGGAACCCAGAAGAGGTTACTCTCAGAGAAAGAGCTGACGCTAGATAAGGCTTTCAGCGTGGCAGTATCGTGCGAAGCAGCAGCAAAGGGAGCTGCAGAAATACAACAAAAGCCACAGGAATACGGCACCCACGAAATGACACGGGGATTTGCAAAATGTTATCGCTGCAGCAGAACCAACCATGACCAGAAGGACTGCTGGTCCAAGGACAAAATATGCAGGCAATGCAGAAAGATGGGACACATTGCACGAGTTTGCAGGTCTGGGAAGAAGATCAATGACAACAAAAAGGCTACTAAGGAACCGTACAGGAAAGTACAAAAGATGATGGACAGTAGTTCCGAAGACCAGATGAGCGATAGTGAATCCGGGAACAAGAGACTAAGCTGTCTCAAACTTCACAACGTAATCGCAAAAGAGGATCACCGAACCATTTGGGTCACCCTCACGATAGCAGGGTCCCAAGTCAAAATGGAATTTGATACAGGATCAGCTCTAACCGTCATGAATCGACGAGACTATGAGCAGCTATACTCACACATACCCTTGAGAGAGACATCCATTGTCTTAAGGACGTATACGGGGCAAAAAGTATACCCCAGAGGAAAAATAAGGGTGCCTGTCGAATACAACGGCAAGAAAATACAGAAATTGTATCTCTACATTCTGCAAGATGGTGGACCACCGTTATTGGGATGTGAATGGATCAGAAGGATAAGTTTAGACTGGCACTCCATTCAGGCACTGACGGTGGCTGGTAAAAAGGATGACAACGTCACTCCTGGACGATTGTCAACAATCTCAGCTGACGCCAAAGAGGTATTTCAACAAGAACTGGGCACTCTTAAAGGCGTATCCGCCGAGATATAAATAGAGGAGAATGCAATTCCCAAGTTTTTCAAAGCAAGACCGGTACCATATGCAATTCGCCCAGCCATCGAGGCAGAGCTGGAGAATCTGGAGAATGCAGGCGTGTTATCTAAGGTAGACTGGAGCGAGTGGGCGACACCCATCGTTCCTGTCATGAAGAAAACGTTAAACAATAAGTCTGAGGAGCCAAGGAAGGTTCGCATCTGTGGGGACTTCAAGGTGACGGTGAACCCAGTCCTTCACACAGTACAATATCCTCTTCCAAGGATAGAAGATATCTTCGCCTCATTATCTGGAGGGAAGCGTTTTACAAAAATTGACCTAGCACAAGCATATTTGCAGATGGAGGTTGAAGAATCCTCTAGGAAGTATCTCACAATAAACACTCACAAAGGTCTTTACCAGTATAATCGACTGGTATTCGGAGTAGCATCAGCTCCGGCGATATGGCAAAGAGCAATGGAACAAGTCCTGCAAGGGATTCCGGGGACTCAGTGTTACTTGGACAACATCCTAGTGACAGGTGAAGATAACAGGGAACACCTTGCCAACCTAGAGCAGGTGCTCACTAGACTACGTGAACATGGGCTACGAGCCAATCGCCCCAAGTGCGAGTTTTTTAAGAAACAGATATCGTATTGTGGCCACGTGATTGATGAAGAGGGGTTGCATAAGTCCCCTGACAAAATTGAAGCGGTAGTTAAGGCTCCAGCGCCTGAAAATGTGTCGCAACTGAGGTCATTCCTCAGATTGGTGAATTACTACCATAAGTTTTTGGCATATTTGTCCACAATTCTGCATCCACTGAACGCCCTACTACGAACGGGAGTAGCTTGGAAATGTTGTGATGAATGTAAGCGGGCCTTTCAGAAGAGTAAGGACCTAATCACTTCAAGAGAAGTATTGGCTCACTACAACCCATCACTACCGATAAGACTGGCGTGTGATGTGTCTCCTTACGGTGTTGGGGCGGTACTGTCACGTAAATTCCTTGATGGTTCAGAGAGGCCGATAGCTTTTGCGTCACGCTCGTTAACTTCAGCCGAGCATAACTATGCCCAGATTGACAGAGAGGCCCTCAGCCTGGTGTGGGGGGTGAAGAAGTTCAATCACTACCTGCACGGTCAGAAATTTACTCTACTAACTGATCATCAACCTCTCGTCTCCATTTTCAACCCTCAGAAGGGCGTACCGATAATGACGGCACAACGGCTACAGAGGTGGTCCCTTTTCCTAGGGGCACACCAATATGACATCGAGTACAAAGGAACTAAACAGCATGGGAATGCTGATGGATTGTCACGCCTACCGTTGCCGACGGTGGAAGAAGAACTGGCAGTGGATCCAGTGGAGTTATTCCACTCGACTATAGTCGAATGTCTCCCTGTGACGAATGCAAACATAGAAAAGGAAACACGAAATGACCCGACACTCTCCTGGGCCTATGATTTAACGGTGAAGGGATGGCCAGCACATGGCGAACCACTGCTGCCAGCATTCTCGCCGAGAAGAGAACAGCTGTCAGTGTGCAGAGGAACCTTGATGTGTGGATCCAGAGTAGTAATTCCACCCAAATTGAAGAATAGAGTGCTCAATGAGCTTCATGAGGGTCATCTGGGAGGGGTAAAAATGAAGAACTTAGCCAGAGCATTTGTGTGGTGGCCGGGAATCGATAGAGAAATCGAAGAGATGACCAAGAGCTGTACAGGATGCCAGAAGGTCCAAAACGCCCCACCACAAGCCCCTCTACATCCATGCGAGTGGCCCTCATCTCCACGGCAAAGGGTGCACATTGATTTTGCTGGTCCCTTTATGGACTCGATGTTTTTAATTTCGGTGGATGCACATTCAAAGTGGCCAGAGGTAATAAAAATGTCCTCAACCACCACAGAAAAAACTATCACAGTCTTAAGAACCATATTCGCCAGGAATGGGCTGCCTGAACAGATTTGCTCTGACAATGGACCACAGTTTGTGTCTGAAGAGTTCCGGAGGATCTTAAAGAACAATGGTGTTAAGCATTACACATCCACCCCATATCATCCAGCCACTAATGGATTGGCCGAGAGGTTTGTTCAAACATTCAAGAAGGCTATCAAGGCAATGTGTAATGAAGATATACCCCTACAACACAAGGTGGATAACTTCTTGTTTGCCTACCGGAATGCGACACATGCGGTTACCAACCAAACTCCAGCCATGATGTTCTTCAATCGAAGACTACGATGCCGCTTGGATTTGGTTAAGCCAAAAGTCAGAAGAGATGTGGAGAACAGGCAGTTTCAGAATATTAATGAAAGGCCGACCAGGAGTTTTAAGATAGGTCAACCAGTTTTGGCCCGGGACTACCGCACAGAGAAATGGCAGCCAGGAACGATCTGTACATGGCAAGGACCTCTAATGTATACCGTTGACATTGGAGAGAGCATTGTAAGACGCCATGCTGACCAGATTCTAGAGTCACTGGAAAACGTCAACTCCACACCACGATCTGATACACCTGGCGATGAAACCGAAGTACCAATTGCATCTACCGCAGAATCGGTGATATTGGAAGCATACGAACCAAACAACGACATTGATCCCGACGCAACCTTGCCAGAAGAACCTGATATCCCAAAGAGGCGTTATCCAGACAGAATCAGGAAGCCTCCTCAAAGACTGCACTTATAATTGCTTAACTTCAACCAATGTATCTAGCAACCGTAATTGTAATTGTAATTAGTTATTATTTAGTTGTTAAATGAATGTTATGTACTGTTTATCTAAAAGGGGAGGAATTGTTGTGTATGTACCTTTAAGGGAATAACTGGTCTCAGACTGCAGTACCGGCAGTGACCACCCCTGTATAAAAGGCCCTAGCAGGCTTCTGTAGTTTCAGTTTCCAGGTTGTCTCCATTCAGTAAAGACTTGTTATAATCAACTCCTGCAGTCCGTGTCTCAATTATACACGGACATAATAACAATCAAAATTTGGACAAGCTTGGAGTTCAGGTTGAGGTCAGTGCTTGACCTTTTCAATGACCTTGTATGCAGTTCCTCGGCCTAGTCCTCAGTGGATCCCATAGAAAGCTGGCCAGAAATGTTTGTAGCTGATGGGCTTTCTCATCTTTTACAAAAGGAATTGGTGGCACTTCAGAACCCCACTAGTCTGATAGTGTCCGCAAGCATTCTAGGAAAGAGAATGCTGAAGGGTGACTTGATTGAGGTCTTTAAAATTATGAAAGGGCTCAATAGGGTAGATGGGGAGAAGATGTTTCCACTTGTGGAAAAAAGGGGCCACAGAAATGGCCTGTTAGCCGAGAGCTGCCAAGAAGACAATGTATCCGCAGCCAAAACAAAGAGTACAAGAACATTAAGTGCCGCCAGCTCACTGGGGACGTCAAGCTGTTGTATGAATTATCAATGTCAACATCATGGCAGCTTTGCTAGATGAGTCAACCCTGTCTCTCCATCTGTTTATCCTGAGCCAATGAGCAGTCTCCTGCAAGGGGAACATGAGTATCTACTCAAGGTTAGACACCTCGGCAACCACCTGGCCCAATATCAGGAATTGATGTAAATGTTAAGATATATGTTGCTGGGGAAGCTTCTCTATAGATTGGAAATGGCTTTCTTTCTTTCTCCTTTTTTAAAAGTGTGACACCAAATGTTGGAGAAGAATGTTCCAGTGTTTTTTTCCCTTATTGGCTTGGGTTTTTATCTGCCTTTTTGCCTCTCCCAGGAGATTACATGGCTCCGGGTGGAATGGGGTGTGGAGTGTCTGTATCATGATACAGGGGGCATCACATCTATATGGTATAGGCTGCATGGATCAGTCGGTCTTTTCCTGTCCGTCATTTGTGGATGTTCATAAAATTTGTATGTGTGACACTTGAGGTCCAGCAAACATGTCCCAAAACAGTAAAAAAAAATATGGTTTAAAATAGAATAGTACTAAAGTGGAAGAACTCTTTGATGATTTCTCTATTCCAACCTTTTCAAGCCAATTATAAGACACTGATCCCCTTCCACTCTCCTAACTCAAGCCAACCCCAAAGAAGTTATACTTTTGTGATGAAATATGCCTTCATCAGACCTGCTTGTATTTTACCTGCTTGTATTGTGTGAACCACACCGTTTTGTTCCTATTGTGTGTATTGGCTACGCCCCTGTCTTTTGCCATATAAAGGTCTCAGGAGCTGTGTGAGTCACTCACTACCAGATGAACCCGATGTGGGAAGACCTGCTATGCTGCTATGTTCTTAGTGATTAAAAGCCTTCAGTTGAATCCTTGTCTTTGAGTCATTGATGGCATATCAATTTTAATCACTAAAACACCAAGATGGATCGACTCCTGAAACCAGAGCGCTTGGATCTGGACCCCTGTAGTGTATGTACCCGTCTACCTTTAAGAGAACTATTGTATGTAACCGTCCACCTTTAAGAGAACTACTTTAGGTGTTGCACTACTTTGTTGGCTTCTGTATACTGTAATACCGACGGTGACCACACCGGTATATAAGTGCTGTGTCAGGATTTATTGGGCAGATTCGCCCTGACCTTCGAATAGTAAAGTCCTGTTTTAAGTTACTCTGGTAGTCTGTGTATTAATTAACTAAACAACCCACAGACTTTACAGTGGCGACGAGTCCGATCGTACCCTGCGGCAACAATACTTCCGAAGCAGTTAACGAGCGTCGAGAAGAGGCAACCGCCCTCGTCATTCTGCTGGGAGAAAACTCGAGTCTGCAGAGCTGGAAAGGAGGAAGAATTCAGAGGCAAAGACTTCCATCAGCAACAGGCACTGACTGTCCCTTCTGCCACGGTGAGGAGTGAGCCGATCAGCACGAGAAGCAAGCCGGCCACGGTGACTGTGAGTAAGGGAAAAGTAAAAAGAATAACCGGAGGATAAGGGCGGTGCACTCGGCCACGGTCGAGGGGGAAAGGAGCCGGACAGAAGTCGGGCCCAGAGGCGCTGAGACTGGGGCAGCGTGGAGCAAGGAAGCCGCGGTACAGACAGGCTGGGGACGCAACGGCGTCGTGAGACAGCTAGACCGCGACCGGCGAAAAAGGCCGGGCAGCGACCGAAGCCACGAAGCGCTGCGACCGGGAGCGTAGGCGTGGGAAGATATAAAAACTCAGCCGCAGCCGGGGAGGGAAGCACCGGACTGCGAGAGGGCTGGGAGGCGCGATTGGGAGCCGAGCGAGCGGGAGAGGCAGAGCCGACCAAGGGAGACTGAGCGAGAGCCAGTCCAGCGGCTGAAACTGTTCGCCGTCAACGGGGTGTACCCAGCGCCAGTAGAGCCGAGCGAGCGGGAGAGAGACAGAGCCCAAGCAAGGGGAACTGAGCGAGAGCCAGCCCAGCGGCTGAAACTGTTCGCCGTCAACGGGGCGTACCCAGCGCCGGTTGCCCTGCCGAGAAAAGGGAAAGCACTGAAGCCGACGCGCAGGCTGTGAACCTGAAAGCCAGCGGCCGTCGCCCGTGGGGAAAGTGTACCCCTCCCGCGGGAAACCGCCATTAGGCGGAGAAGAAGACAGAAGCGGGGAACCGCCATTGAAGTGGGCGGGGAGAGAAGATAAGCGCGGGAAACCGCCATTTTCACGGGAACCGCCATCTTGAAGAAAAAAAAAGAAAATTTAAAGAAATAATCCATGGTGTTATCAGGAAGAGAGGAAGATGCCTAAGCGTGGTAACATCAACGATTTTAATTCCGAGGTAGAAGACTGGGCCACGTATGTGGAACGGATTGAGATCTATGGTGAGGCCAATAAAATAGAAGAAGATGACAAAGCTATAACCTTGCTAAACTCGATGGGCGCGAAGACATACGGGCTCTTGCAGCATCTACTAGCACCAGCTAAACCGGCGGATCAGACTTTCGATGATATTGTTGCTGTCCTGAAGGATCATTTTAACCCCGCACCACTGATGTTAGTGGAACGATCCAAATTTTACGCGAGAACGCAACGGAAAGAGGAAAGCAACGCGGAGTACCTGATTGAACTGCGTAGGCTAGCGAAACACTGTCAGTTTAGGGAAAATCTGGCAGAGGCACTCAGAGACAAATTCGTGTGTGGAATGTCGAAGGAAGAAACACAAAAACGACTGCTCGAAGAGAACGATCTTACACTTGATAAGGCTGTCCTTATTGCTGCATCGAACGAAGCCGCAGTGAAAGGAACGGCGGAAATGCAGCTAAAGGCAGCGGCACTCAGTGTGCAGCAAATTACTTCGGGTACAACGAAATGCTATCGTTGTGGGAAGACAACACACGACCAGAACCAATGCTGGTTTAAAAACCAGGAATGTAGGAAATGTGGCAAGCTCGGTCACATAGCTAAAGTATGCCGGTCAGGAAAGAAGACCAACAATAATGAGTCACCACAAAAGAGGTACAGAAAGGCACATGAGGTGACTAGGAAGAGTCCGGAAGAACAGAATTCGGACTCACACTCCAACTGCAAGGAACTGGATAGTCTGAGAATTCACAATGTGAGTAATGAAGCTGACCGACAAGCTATCTGGATCACACTACAGATTGCAAAAGTCCAAGTGAAAATGGAAGTGGACACCGGATCGGCGTTGACGGTCATGAATAAGCATGATTATAGAAAGTTATTCAAGCATATTCCCCTACGGGATACGGAACTAGTATTGCAGACATACACGGGGCACAAAGTATACCCCATCGGAAAGATAGAAGTCAAGGTGAGATACAAGGACAAAGATCACCAAAGGATGGACCTGTATGTGTTGCCTGAGGGAGGTCCACCACTTCTGGGACAGGAGTGGATCAGGAAAATAAAGATAGACTGGCATTCACTAAACACCATGACGGTAGATTCCGGAAAGGAAGATGTCAAACCTGAACGGTTGTCCAGAATATTGGATGAAGCTAAAGAGGTATTCCAGCAAGGACTGGGAACACTGCGAGGAATTAAAGCAAAGGTTAAGATTGCAGAACATGCAAGCCCAAAATTTTTCAAAGTCAGATCGGTACCTTACGCGATACGACCTGCTGTGGGGGCAGAACTGGAAGAACTTGAACGATCAGGGGTACTGTCAAAAGTGGACTGGAGTGAGTGGGCCACGCCCATTGTTCCCGTCATGAAGTCTTTACCAAGTAACAAGCCAGGGGGACCGGGGAAGGTCCGCATCTGCGGAGACTTCAAGATCACAGTGAATCCGGTGCTTCACACGGTACAATACCCGCTTCCGCGGATTGAAGGTATCTTTGCTTCGTTGGCTGGAGGGAAACACTTCACCAAGATAGACCTGGCACAGGCATACTTACAAATGGAAGTCGAGGAAGAGTCGTGTCAGTACCTCACCATCAACACACACAGAGGCTTGTATCGTTATAATAGACTGGTTTTTGGGGTAGCTTCGGCTCCAGCAATTTGGCAGAGGGCCATGGAGCAGGTATTACAAGGAATTCCAAGCACGCAGTGTTACTTAGACGATATCCTGATTACGGGAGAAGACGAGGAAGAACACCTCACAAATTTGAAACTGGTGCTCACTAGGTTGAAGGAATATGGCCTTCGACTTAATCACAAGAAATGTGAGTTCTTCCAAAAACGGATCTCGTACTGCGGTCATGTCATTGACCGAGAGGGGCTGCACAAGTCACCTGACAAGATAGAAGCTGTCGTGAAGGCCCCCGCTCCGGAAAACGTATCACAGTTAAGATCATTCTTGGGGTTGATTAATTATTATCACAAGTTTCTGCCGAATCTATCCACGGTGCTGCATCCGCTGAATGCTCTGTTGCAGAAAGAAGTACCATGGAAGTGGAGTGAGGAATGTAAAAAGGCCTTTCGCAGAAGCAAGGCGTTGATTACCTCTGAAGAAGTGTTGGCTCATTTCAACCCAACGTTACCTCTTCGTCTAGCTTGTGATGCTTCCCCCTATGGAATTGGAGCAGTACTTTCACACAAGTTACCAAATGGCTCGGAAAGGCCAGTGGCATTTGCGTCCCGATCATTGACCTCCATGGAGCGAAATTATGCTCAAATAGATAGGGAGGGCCTCAGCCTTGTGTGGGGCGTAAAGAAATTCAATCATTACCTGCAGGGCAAGAAGTTCACATTACTGACAGACCACCAGCCGTTGGTGTCCATATTCAACCCTAACAAGGCCGTTTCCACCATGACAGCACAAAGGTTACAGAGGTGGTCCGTGTTACTTGGGGCACACCAATATGACATCGAATACAAAAGGTCCAAACAGCATGGAAATGCTGATGGATTATCACGCTTGCCATTGCCGATAGTAGAAGAAGCGACTACAGTGGACCCGGTAGAGATGTTCCACTCATCCATAGTGGAATGTCTACCAGTAACAAATTCGATGATCGAAAACGAAACAAGAAATGACCCGACTCTCTCACGAGTCTATGATTTAACGGTGGAGAGATGGCCAGCACAGGGCGAACCAACGCTGCCAGCATTTTCGCAGAGAAAAGAACAGCTGTCAGTGTGTCGAGGAACCCTGATGTGTGGATCTAGAGTGGTGATTCCACCCAAACTTCAACAGAAGGTGTTAAAGGAGCTGCACGAGGGACATCTGGGTGGAGTGAAAATGAAGAACCTAGCAAGAGCGTTTGTGTGGTGGCCAGGCATTGGTGGGGACATCGAAGAAATCACTAAGAGCTGTCTAGGATGCCAGAAGGTCCAAAACGCGCCACCACAGGCTCCTCTGCATCCATGGGAGTGGCCCTCATCTCCTTGGCAAAGGGTACACATCGACTTTGCTGGTCCATTTATGGACTCAATGTTTCTAATAGCGGTGGATGCACACTCCAAGTGGCCGGAGGTAATAAAGATGTCCACCACCACCACGGAAAAAACCATCACAGTGTTAAGGACCATGTTTGCTAGGAATGGGCTGCCGGAACAGATCTGTTCTGATAATGGACCGCAATTTGTGTCCGAAGAATTCAAGAAATTCTTAAAGAGCAATGGGGTTAAGCACTACACGTCAGCCCCATACCATCCCGCCTCCAATGGATTGGCTGAAAGGTTTGTCCAGACCTTCAAGAAGGCCATAAAGGCCATGGGTAATGAAGCCATTAACTTACAACATAAGGTGGATAGCTTCTTGTTGGCGTACAAGAATGCAACACATGCGGTCACAAATCAAACTCCCGCCATGATGTTTTTTAATAGACGACTAAGATGCCGGCTGGATTTGCTTAAGCCAAACGTCAGAAGGGACGTAGAGAACTGGCAATTCCAGGGCATGAATGAAAGGCCAACTAGATCTTTTCAGATAGGTCAACAAGTTTTGGCCCGGGACTACCGTACCGAGAAATGGCAGCCTGGAACTATTGGAAAAAGGCTAGGGCCGTTGATGTATACGGTGGACATTGGGGACAGTATAATAAGGCGCCATGTTGACCAGATCATAGGGTCAGCCACAAATGGCCAACCTACTCCACCACCTTACACGGTTAATGCTGAGACAGAAATACCCAGAACACCTACCTCCGATTTGGTAATACTGGAATCAGATGAACCTGACACTGTCCTTCAAGCCGAATTGGCCTTGCCAGAAGCACCTACTACCCCGCCGGGAGTTACGACACCACCGAGGCGTTATCCGGACAGAGTCCGGAAACCTCCAGAGAGACTGAATCTGTGAACTGTCTTGCATAAAGTTGTATATATGTTATAATGTATGTTTAATGGGGAATCAGTATGTTGTAAGCTAAAAAGGGAGGATTGTAGTGTATGTACCCGTCTACCTTTAAGAGAACTATTGTATGTAACCGTCCACCTTTAAGAGAACTACTTTAGGTGTTGCACTACTTTGTTGGCTTCTGTATACTGTAATACCGACGGTGACCACACCGGTATATAAGTGCTGTGTCAGGATTTATTGGGCAGATTCGCCCTGACCTTCGAATAGTAAAGTCCTGTTTTAAGTTACTCTGGTAGTCTGTGTATTAATTAACTAAACAACCCACAGACTTTACAACCCCCATGCCTCAGACGCAGCCACACAGTTCGGACACTGGTTCCAATGCTTCGAATTTTTCATTGCAAACTCATCCACTGCCATAGCCGCAGCCGAAACCGCTACCGGAGACATGAAACTGGTAATCCTGCGAAACTGGGTGAGCCATCGGGTCTCCCCTCTCATCCAAGATGCCACCAGCTATGAGGAGGCCTGCACCATCCTGAAGGCCCACTACACGCGGCCAATAAACGTGGTGTATGCCAGGCATCTTCTGACTACTCGCACGCAGCGGCATGGTGAGTCACTAGAGGACTTTATACTAAACCTAAAAGTACTGGGCAGAGACTGTAACTGTAAGGCCGTGTCTGCCATCGTGTACATGGAGGAGCTGATTCGAGACTCCCTTATTGCGGGCCTCAGTTCAAATTATATTCGGCAGAAACTGTTTGAAAAGGAGGGACTGGACTTAAAACAGGCTATAGATATAGCGCGATCGCTGGATATGGCCCAGAGGAACTCTGAACCCTGTTCCCCAGGCCACGCCACCCACTCCGCCTCGTGCGCGCCGTGGGGGCCGCCATCTTGGAAGCCATCTTCACCTCCCAGGTCTCAGGCCAGCCCAGCACCATCGGAGCCCCAGCCTCCACCCAGGAGCCCCACTACTGCCGCGATGCATCGGGGCCCGAAATGCTACTTCTACGGTCAGGACAAACACTCCAGGCATCTGTCCCCAGTGAAGGGCACCACCTGTTTTAAATGCGGGAAGAAAGGACATTTCAGCAAAGTCTGCAGAGGGAACCCCGCCTCCAACTCCACCACTGCCGCGTGCGCGCCGTGGGAGCGGCCATCTTGGAAGCCATCTTGTCCACCCTCATGGAGTCCACCATCTTGCCCCGACTACACGGACCTCCAGGACCCACTGGTGGCCTCGATCACAGTGGATCAATCCAGGCCACATTCGTTGTCTAAATCGATGATGGACATAGAGGTAAACGGGTACAAGGTTAAATGCTTGATTGACTGCGGGAGCACCGAAAGCTTTATTCATCCTAGCCTGGTAAAACGACTTTCTCTAACGATTGTCCCCACACAGGGCAAAATCGCCATGGCCAATAAGACTCATACCTCAAAAATTACAGGTTTCTGCGCGGTTATGTTGTCGGTAAAAGGCAATGATTACAGAGATTTTAAACTATTGATAATGCCAGATCTCTGTGTGAGCGTGATCTTGGGTCTGGACTTCCAGTGCCACCACCAAAGTATCACGCTTACCTACGGTGGGTCCCAGCCGCCCCTCACAGTGTGCGGTCTGGCTACCCTGAAAGTCAAGCCGCCCTCTCTGTTCGCCAACCTCGCACCCAACTGTCGACCCATAGCGGCCAAGAGTAGGCGGTACAGCTGGGAGGATAGACGGTTCATTGCGTCGGAAGTAGAAAGACTCAAGCGGGAGGGTATCATCGAATGCAGTACCAGCCCGTGGCACGCCCAGGTAGTAGTAGTTAAGGGTAGCGAAAAGAAGCGGATGGTGATAGATTATAGCCAGACGGTTAATCTATACACCCAGCTAGACGCCTACCCTCTGCCCCGCATAGCAGATATGGTTAACCAAATCGCGCAATACCGGGTGTTTTCCACCATCGACCTAAAATCGGCATACCACCAGCTCCCCATTAGGCCGGAGGACCGTCCATACACCGCCTTCGAGGCGAACGGACGTCTCTACCACTTCCTCAGAGTCCCCTTTGGGGTAACGAACGGGGTCTTGGTCTTCCAGCGGGAGATGGACCGCATGGTCGATGAGAACCAGTTAACAGCCATCTACCCATACCTAGACAACGTCACCATCTGCGGCCACGACCAGCAAGACCACGACTCGAACCTCGCGAGATTTCTGAAAACCGCCCTCAGACTCAATCTCACCTACAATGAGGATAAGTGTGTCTTTAGCACCACGCGCCTCTGTATCCTGGGCTGCGTGGTGGAAAACGGGGAAATCGGTCTGGATCCCGACCGACTGCGCCCCCTACGGGAGCTACCCCTACCAAACACTCCCAAGGCCCTGAAAAGGTGCCTGGGGTTCTTCTCCTATTACGCCCAATGGGTCCCCAATTATTCCGACAAGGCCCGTCCCCTCCTGAAATCAACGTCCTTCCCGTTCACAGCCGAGGCCCACGCCGCCTTCAACAGCATTAAAGATGACATTGAGAAGGCCGCGCTGCGGGCAGTGGACGAAAACATCCCTTTCCAGGTCGAAAGCGATGCGTCTGACTTCGCTTTAGCAGCCACCCTCAACCAGGATGGGCGGCCCGTAGCCTTTTTCTCAAGAACCCTCCAAGGGCCCGAGATCAGGCACTCCTCGGTAGAGAAGGAGGCCCAGGCCATAGTGGAGACAGTGCGGCACTGGAGGCACTACCTAGCCGGCAAACGCTTCACCCTGCTTATCGACCAGCGGTCGGTAGCCTTCATGTTTAACAACAAACAGAGGGGGAAGATCAAGAACGATAAAATTCTCAGGTGGCGGATCGAACTCTCCACGTTTGAGTACGACATAATATATAGGCCGGGGGCCCTCAACGAATCCCCCGATGCCCTATCACGAGGGATGTGTGCCAGCATCCAGGGGGACAGGCTACAGGGCCTCCACAATGGTCTCTGCCACCCGGGGGTCACCCGGCTATTCCACTTTATAAAATCCCGTAACCTGCCCTATTCCATTACAGGGGGTTTCTCTTGCTCGTTCTGGTCTCCTGCCAGGTTTCATGCAATAATTACCCTTGAGTGGTTTGACCCACTCCCCCTACGGTTCTAGACCTTGGGCTTAGATGCAGAGAACAGTAGTGCAGAGAAAGAACTCAATAGACCAGGTTGAATAGCACGAAATGGATGCTTTTATTTTTAAACAGTTTGAAGCATTACAAAATACATGTCATAGGCACAGATTAAAGTTACTACAATCATACACAAATTTATGAACTTAACTCTATGGAAATGGGGAACACACGGCACATCGTAAAAGGGGACACACATTACGATTACCCTTAACTCCCTCCCCGATACCTAAACTAAGTTTCGACCTGGGGAACTTGGGATCATGCTCACCACTCTCGAAATCGCAAAAAAAGGGGGTTCGCAGCCTTTTGGCACCGCTTTCCGTCGTCACGTGGATTTGGAAGCTTCTGGCGCAGTCGATATTCTCTCTCCCTCGAGGCGGTGGGGTAGACACAGCCTCGATGAGCGCTCGTCAAGGTTGAAATCCAGTAAGTCTGTCGTCGATTTTTGTTCATGGAGCAGAGCAACAACCCAATGGGATGTTGAGACACGGAGGTGTCAGGCCCTCTCTCTGGCCTGGATCGTCGGTTTTCCTGAGGGTGTCTTCTCCTTCGGCCTGGGTCATCGATGATCTCCCGACCTCAGTACCCGGGCCACCCTTGTCGTCTTCTCGTCGTGGCCGAGCCTTGTTTGGCTGAACACCGACCACGTTGTCTTTTCACCGAAATCGTCCGTCTTTAAAAAGACGAAACGTTTTCATCGATTCCGCATCTGCTGAAGTGGAAGAGGCGCTGATTCTGGCACCGTCCGTCCTTCGTTCGTTCCTTGTAGAAGAAGTTCTTGAAGGAAATGGAAGTCTGAAGTCGTCCAAGAAGAAGAAGCAGCCGCCGTCCAGTCAAGTTGCCCTTTTTGATGGACTTTCAATCCATAGTTATACTCTTTTGGGACAGTCTTATCTCCTGCCAAATCATAATCCTGTCTTTGTATTAATTTTGGCGGGCAGAAATCTCTGCAGGGGCGCTTTGTCTTGTAACGGAGCCGGTGATAACTTAAACTGGCCTTCCTGGCCGATAATGTCTTTTAATGTCTTTTTCATTGTCACCGCGGCTCGGTTCGCTTATTGATCGGTCCGGAGATTTTCCTTGATGGCTGCTAAACGGTTTTTCCTTTGTACAATAAATGGGTATAAGTGTTTTTGCATTGTCCGCCCGTATCTTGATGGGCCCCATCCTGTACTTAGAATCCATTGAATATGTATGCTGTTTCTCGGAGTTTCAGTTCCCAGATACTGGCTTTCGCGGGCTTACTGTCTTCAATCCACAAGCCTGTCTGGCTTGCAGTAACAGAAATAAAATGGTTCAGAAACTGATCACGGGGCCTGGCGGCCATTTTGTATGCCCTTTTATCAAAGGTTTTTCTGTGCAAGCTTACTTTGGTCAATAAACAGTCTTATTTTATCCAGTTTTCTTGCGTGATTTTTGCTGAAAATTTCAAATCTTACAGGCCCCCCTGTGATACTGATAGCTTGCTTAAAGTATCAATAATCCTTGGTGAGCAAATTTTCCCTGATTCCCCACATCCAAACATTCCTGGCACTTAACTATCTTTGACCCTCACGACACATGCAGTTCCCATTTCCGAAGAAAACGAAAATTACCTTTTGCACATTTGGACCATCATAGACAGCATATTTTAAACTATAACACATTCATCTGTCAGATGTGCAGGGGTCGATACCCTCTTGCACCATCTGCATACACTTTTTATTAATCCAAAAACTTAAGAACAACTAATAACATAACAATACTTATTTCCTTATAACCCAAAACAAACACAAAGAAACGCGAAGTTTGAAAATTTTTTTAAATGGAGGGACACTTAATCTTATACTAGCAGCTTAAAGTGGGGTGTCTTCTTCCCCCATTCGCACATAGCGTTCTCTCCATTCTCCGGCGTTCTCGTGCCTCTGGAGGCGTTTGCCTCTTTTGCAATGCACGAAGAGCAAAAATATCACAATTAAAACCTGACACACTACTAGGATGTGGGATGCTATTCTAATCCAGGCTGGGACCTCTATGTTGGTGAACAAGTCCCACCATGGTGGGATGGTTATGTCCAATATGTCTTTTCCTATCTCTAAAGTCTTCTGCTCCAGTGTGTAGAAATGTTTCTGTGAAACTATAACGGCTTTTAAAATCTTTGTGAGGTGTTCGGGAAGAGGGGGAATGACATAACCAAAATGCGCGACAAATCATTGTAAGTCTGTGAAATTCTCTTTGATAGTGATGTGAACGGTGGAGGGCGCAGGAATGGGGACAATTCGTTGTTGTGCCACTTGAACCTCGGCCCTGGGTTTGAAACAGAAACTGCTATCACCGATCGAACACCACTCGTGTTGTCCATATCGGTACTGAGGCACTGCAGTGGTGACGCAGTATGTCCCACCCCCGATATATGCTACCTGCGGGGGCACATGGTCCTCTGCCATTGCCTCCATGGTGCAATTTACCGGCTTCGCGCTAGCAGTTCTGAACCCGCACTGTGGTTTCAAAAAGGCATTCAAGTGCTGGGGACACAGGATGATGTGTGCTCCCCGGCTCCGACATCCCGAGAGGTCGGTGCCTGTCATCGTACGCTCCCATCTGATGACGTAAGGCGGGACCACTGCGTAACGAATGTGTGCGCCCCCCTGAATGACTCCAATGTTCTCTACTCTGTATACCGGGGCGGGCTTTGCTGCGGGACCCAACACCGGCATTCTTACTACTATTCCCATGATAGTATGATTCGAATGTCCGCAGTCCACTGGGACTGGGTACGCCTCTGCAGCTAGTCTGAGCTGGCACGGGCTTAATGCATTCTCAAAAGGGTGGAGCGCTTGCAAGTGCTTGTTGCTGATCCAGGACGGGACCAAACCCTGTTTTAAATCCTCAAGATTACTGCGGCCCTCGCCCAGTAACCACGCCCCGTACAGCACACAGGCCTCGTTTTGCGCAGCTTGATCGGACGCATTCCGATCCTCCTTAATGAGCGCATTTACCGTTCTCGCGTGTTTCTCCAGCTCAGCGATTATATCTTTAAAGTGCAATGTCATGGCCTGGTCCTCATGCAACTCAGAACCCACTACCTTATTTTCGTCTGTCAGTATGTTTCTTAACTGGGCTTTTAAACCGTTGATCTGTGCCTGCAGCTCCACGTTATCTAGAGCGTTGACAACAGATGTCCCGGTATTAAAAGCAGTGAATATGTCATTTACAGTACCCCTTCTTTGCCTCCTGACTCGATCCAACACTTCTGGCGGTGTGATGTATAATTTGTCTCTGTCGATGTCGGCAAAGTCAAATTCGTAAAACTGTCTAAACATACGGGTTAACAGGACCTGGTATAATTGTTCCGTTTCTTTGGGACACCACTCCGGCAATCGTACCTCAGTGAGATTTAAAATCACTGAGGCCACCGCGTAGTGTACCCCTTGGTACAGCACCTGACCGGTGGGTACCAATACTAAACCGTTCCCGGGTCCCTTGGTGGTGGTTGGGCACCCTCCTTTCTGGGCTAGTGCTATCGGAAGCGTGGGCAGGGGCTTGCGTGGGCGGGTGATGAATTCAGTGGCGTTTACCGGAATAGGGGAGTATGGGGCTCCGCACGCTCGAGTGCTAACATCCCATCTCATCCCCTTCCCTTCATCCTGCCACTGCCACTGCCTCTGGAAGAAGATGGATACGCCCTTGGGGCAGACGTGTCTCGAACCCCACATACAGACATATATTCCTTCATCTGGTTCCTGCCATTTGTCCCAACACACACGTAATTGTCCGTGAGTCCCCGTAATAGTCCGATGGGTATTATTACCCAGTCGCTCCCACTCGACCGTAGAGTTTCTCATGTCCTTTCCCAGCTTTCGTAGCCACCACCATCGCCTTAGTGGTACGTGCCCATTGCACACCAGACAAATCCTCTTTCCCACGGTAACGCTGACTCTGGGCGCAAGGATCCTCACCCGAGGGCACGTTAACGAAGTCTCTTGGTAGGCAAAACCGAAATTGCTGGAATATTCCGTAGAATTCGTTCCCAGCCAACCTGGCCATCTCCCTTGGTGGAAGTAGGTGGCGGTTTCCTCAACCTCTCGCTCCCCTGTCCCATCCGTTGCGATGGGGGCCGTGTCCCCGGAGCACCCGAAAATGATGACGTCCTTGGTGCGGCCTCGGTAGGCCTACCCGCACCCGATCGCCATGAACGCGATGAGAATCTTTTCCATCATATCCCAGGTTTCTGTAACCAATAAAATGATGTAGCCGGGCTCCCAGTAGGTGCTGGCCTAATTAACTGGACGCGCGGGTTCCTGGACCCCGCTCCCAAACAAACACACATATCGGGCAGACTTTGAAAATTGTACTCTTAACATATCTTAACGCTATATATTTCCTTAAATTATTGCCATAATTATTTAACTTAACTTATGTACAGCGCCGCCCTCCGCGGGGCGGCTTGCCTAATCCCTGTGAGGTCTGTCGTGCGCCACACCCTGCGGTGGGGCTGCACTGATCTTTGGCTTTGATCCCCCGCAGCCTGTCGCTGCTGAACGGGGACCATGCCTTCCTGGGGCTGCTCTAAACCGTGGTTGGGAAAGATGGGGAGAATCTGGCCAAAATTTTCTGGGCTGGGGCGCTCGAGCCGACCTACGAGGGGCTGCTTTGGGTTGGGCTCCCGGGGCTGATGGACCGGGGGTTGGGACTGCCACCGTCACAGCCTGTGGTTCCTCCACAGCTGCCGGCTCCAGCTCCCCTCCCTCGGGCTCCGCCCCCCCGGGGTCGGGATCTGTGGCTTCCGACTCCGCCTCACCTGTCCCTACAGGTAGTGAGTCTCCGCCCCCATTCCCTACCTCCCCCAAGCTTGAGTCGAGGGCGGGATCGTCGTCCTCTGACTCTTCCTCCTCCGTGATTGGGTCTAAAGCGAGGTTGAGCTGTTCGGGCTCTCTCCTGCCTAAATCCCATTCAAAAGATGAGACCTCCCACTCCAATGGGATGGCCTCTCCCTTCACGCAGGCTACTGTTCCAGCCTGTGTGGTCTGTGACTCTGTTACAGGCTGAGGATCTTTGTTCCCAGACCTGGTCCCCTTTGATGGCCCTTGTGCACCCGGTTTAAACAGTTTACACTGGTTGATGTGAAACCATTTGGTACGTCGGGGCATCTTCACTGCATAAACCATGGGGCTGGCCTTGTCCACAATGCTGTAAGGCCCCATGTACAGTGGTTCAAAACTCCCTACCCTGGCGTAGTTTCGGACCATGACCTGGTCTCCGACTACCCACTCTTGTTGTTTCCGAGGTTCCAATAACAGTTTATTTCCCTGGTGCTGTCTTCCCATGTTCCCAGCCGCCTGCCCATAAATCTGTCTCAGGCGCTCCAAAAGGGTTTGGGCGAATTTGTCCCGTTTCACCTCTTGGAGCTGGCCCTCAGTGAGCACCGGGGCTAGTACATGGGTGGGTGTTCGCATGATCCTTCCAGTCATTAATTCGTGCGGGGAATACCCCGTACTTTTGGACTGGCTGGCTCGGATCCCCATGAGGACTAAAGACAGGACCTCCGCCCATTTCTGGGGCGAGCCCATTGTCTCTTTCCTCAGCTTTTCCTTGAGGGTCCGATTCATACGCTCAACAATCCCGGATGACTGGGGATTGTATGCTACGTGCCACTTCCCCTCAATGCCCAAGAGCATGAGGGCGTTCTGCATTACTTGACCGGTGAACTGACTCCCTTGGTCGGACTCTACAAAACGGGGGAGTCCCCACCGTGCGAACACTTCCCGAATCAAGATTTTAGCAGTACCCAGTGCGTAGCTGTTCTGCACGGGAAGGCTTCTACCCATTTGGTGAACACATCTACCAGGACAAGGCAGTATTTATAGCCTCCCTGGGTGGCGGGCAGGGGCCCTATGTAGTCGACCTGAATCGACTGCCATGGTCCCTCTACCCTCCTGATGTGCCCCATGGCCACCTTCCTTTTGTGGGGGTCTGGGTTGTTAGCAGCGCACACAAGACAGCTTGTGCAGAACTCGCGGACATCGTCCCGAAGTCCCGGCCACCATCCCGCCTGCTCTATCCGTTGCCAGGTGACCTCAGGCCCGGGGTGTCCCGCTCCTGGACCCTCGTGGGCCAGTTGCAGGAACTCCCTCCGGTGCTGCTGCGGCACAACCCACTGCTCCTCTCGGAACAGCATAGCTTCCTTGACTGTGAGGGCTGCCGCACTGTACGGACCCTCTACCTGCTTGCCTTCGGTGATGGCTTTTAGGACTGCTTTTAGGGCGGGATCCAGGGTTTGGACGGTCTTTAGGTCTGGGGGCGGTGTCACCCCGTGTTCCCTGGAACTCCCTGCCTGCCTTGGATCGCCGCCACGGGTCCGGGTCCATAGGGGTCCCAGAGAATGCCATTGCAGGCACCCTCCCTGGCTAGCGCATCCGCCTGCTGGTTGCCCTGGCCGCGGGGTTCTGTGGTGGAGTGAGCCTTTACCTTATGGAGGAACACCTCTCCTTTCTCCCCCACAGCTGCTAGGATCTTTTCCAGCAAGGGCTTAACTGTTAAAGGCCGCCCGTCCGCGGAGGTGTATCCGCGTCGGGACCAGGTGGCGAGGTACTCTGTACACAAATTGCAGGTGAACATGCTGTCTGAGCAAATCGTGTATGGGGTTGGGAAAATCTCGGGGTGGGTAACCACGTACGCCACCGCGGACAGTTCAGCCTGCTGTGCGCTCATAGTGCTGGGGAGCTTAATTGCCAGGGCAATGTTTGCCGCAGGGTCATAAACTCCACACCCTGTGAGTCGTTTGCCATCAGATACAGTGCTAGAACCGTCTACGTAGATTTCGCGGCCTGTGGGATGTATCCCGGCCCGTAAACCTATGTCGACTTCCCATACCCCTTCTACGGAACATCGATGGGCTGTCCCGGGATATGCCATATTGGCTGCGAGCCTTGGCGTGCAGAGGCCTTTAACTTTGAGATCCATCTGAGAAAGGAGGAGGGTCCAGCGCGCAATCCGAGCGCTGCTTACGGTCCCGTCCTTAATCCTTCCATCCAGAAGCATCTTTGTGGGGGTGTGATGGGTGAGGAGCGTGATGGGAGAGGTTCCTGTGAAGATCACTGATCTGTTCACAGCCCAATGCGTGGCCAGGAGATGCCGTTCGCAATTGGAGAAACTCCTCTCTACATCCGTGAGCACCCGGGAGGAATAAACCATTGGTCTCAGCTTGCCGTGCCGCTCCTGGAGCAACACTGCGCTCAGGCTGTCCCCACTAGCGGCTACCTCCAGGAAGAACTCCTCTCCCCCATCTATGGCCCCTAGGGCTGGCGCGGTCTGCAGATCTCTTTTCAACTTCTCGAATGCTGCCTGGCACCCCTCATCCCAAGACCACTCGACTCCCTTGTGTAAGAGTCGAAGTAGCGGGGCTGCTGTGGCAGCATAGTCCTCGATGAAATCTCTGCAGTACCCGATCAACCCCAAAAAGGACCTTACACCCGTTACTGTGTTGGGAATCGGCAGATCTTGTATTGATTCCCTTCTGGCCTTATCTATGGCTCTTTCTCCAGCGCGGATGGCCAGACCTAGGAATTTGACTTCCCGCTGGCCGATCTGGGCTTTCTTTGGGTTTACTTTGAAACCTTTCCTTTCTAACAGTCCCAACAATTCGGCTAATAGTGGGCAGTGCTCCTCCCTTGTGTCCGTGAACAGGAGTAAGTCGTCCACATACTGTACTATCTGGTTGGGCTGGCTAAACTCTTTTAAACTCCCCGCCATGCATTGATGGAAAATGCTGGGGCTGTTGTGAAAACCCTGTGGTAAGCAGTTCCAAGTGTACTGTTGCCCTTTGAAAGTAAAAGCAAACTTGTACTGATCCTCCCGCCGCAGCGGGATGGACCAGAAACCGTTCGAGATGTCCAGCACCGTGAACGTGGTCGCCGATGCTGGAATGCTCCCTATTAGGTCTGCAACTGCTGCTACCGTGGGCGCGCAGGCTGGGATATTACTATTGAGGACTCTGTAGTCCACTGTGGCTCTCCATGAATTGTCCGGCTTCTTTACCGGCCATAATGGGGAGTTCACGTGAGTGGCTATCGTTCTCAATACGCCCTGCTGCACCAATGAAGATATTGCTGTCTCCATGTCGGGTTCTGCCTCCTTGGGGAAATTATACTGCTTTTGGGGTCGGATCATGGGGTCCCCGTCTACGCTGACTTCAAACCCAGTGACTCTCCCACAGTCATGCTTGTGGGTGGCAAACGCGGTCAGATTTTCCGACACACACGCCTGCAAGTCCGTTGGGACGTTCGCTACCATGAGCTCGAGATCGTAACCTCCTGACGGCTTCATGGTGCATAGGGCCCCCTTTTCTTCCTTCCCTGGGATAACGACTACCTTACCTAAACCGCTCTTGGCTCCCCAGAGACAGTGATTTCTCAGGTCCACGAGGATCCCGTGTTCCACCAAGAAATCAGCCCCGAGGATGCCTTTTCCACCCCCCTCCTTCCACTTTAATAGGATGCACGTCCATGTGGTGTGGAGTGCTCCCAACTGAATGGAGAGCGGGATGGAGTACGCGCCAGCCTGTTCTCTGCCTGTGAAACCCGCTACTGAGTATGGAGCCTGGGCGGACAGAGGTGAGGCGAAAGGTTTATCTGTGTGGATCACGGTACACGAAGCTTCCGTATCCAACAGGTAACTACCCTTTTGTCTTTCCACCTCCATCTCCACCACAGGTCTTCTCCAGGCGTCATAGCGGAGCGGACACAGGTAGACGGGCTGCGCGGGCGTCAGTCATTTAGGTTCTTCGGTTGGGGTCTCGGGAGCGATAGGGCTGTTGGCGACCGCTACCTTCCCCTGCCAGGTCATTAGAGACCGCATAGCCTCCAAGACTGACTCGATCGCAGCGGGATCCACAACCGCACCACCCCCTGTGGTTGGGGCGGGGGCTACGGTTGGGTTCTGGACTGGTGTTGGGGCAGCGGTCTGCACTTGTGCTTGTGCTGGTGCCGGGTAAACGATCGGACCGTGGGCGACTTGGGCTTGGGCTCGGTCTTGGGCTGCGGTGAACGCTCTCTCTCTCTTATCCTTCCATGGATTCCTACAGTCCTTGCGCCAATGACCCTCCTTCCCACACCTGTAACAACTGCTGTTGGCTTGGGGAGGGCGATTTCCCTCCTGACGCCATTCCCTTTTAGCAGAGGCTGCGGGCCTCACCTCATGCACCTTTCCTTTTACAACAGGCGTTTTCTTGCCTTTGTTGTTCCTATAACTGATCATGAGCTGATCTAGTACTAGATCCTCCGTGGAGCGGGCGTTAGTGGGGTCAAACCATGCTTTGGCCTGCTCCCTCACTACTGGCAAGCAACCTGCTACCAGGCATCGAAGCCAATGAGCTCTCTGTTCACCATCCAGCCCGGCCCGGGCCCGCCCGCCCGGGCAGCTGCGCCAATACACTGGCTACAACCTGTCGGCGAAAACCCGTGGGGGTTCTCCCTCTAGCTGCACTGTCTTTTCTAAACGGAGGAACGGAGTTCCGTCCCCCTCTCCCATGATCTCCAGAATCTCATCCCGTAGCAACTCATAGTCCCTGTGCCCTCTCTTGCTCTCGTCAGGGAGACACTGGAGGAGCGAACTGTCCAGGGAGAACAGCAGCATTTTAGACTGTTCAACCCCGTCGCAGTCATTGACTGCTGCGGTCTGCTCCACGTCCCTGAAATGCACGGAGGGATCTCCTGACTCGGAGAGTTTTGGGATGTGACTTATCATTTCTCTTAGCTGTCGTGCGCTATGGGGCATTACGATCTGACTCTCAAGGGGTCCGTCATCGCCATTCGCTTCATTTGGACCGAGCCTCCGGTGTCTCGTTGGACACATCGGCGCCGGCCCTGACTCTACTATCTGGGGTTGCTCTACCTCAGGACTCTCTTCCTCTACCGTCTCCGTCTCCTCCTCCGGAGTCCAAGACTCCTCATAAGCAGGAGGCGCAGAGGGTTCGGGAGTTGGTACCCCAACTGCCTCTTGTGGGATCGGTCTTTTGGATTCCTTGGCTAGCAATAGCTGACTCGCTGGTGGATTTATGAGACGCACCAACCCGTTTGCCTTGGCTAGGGCCGTTCTCAGGTCCTCTTGCTCCCGACGGCAAGCGCTGTGGTCGGTGCTCTCAGATCTATCCTCCATGGCCATCTTATATGCTGCCCTGGCTCCCAGAAGTTTTTCCTCTTGGGCCTCTATTTGCTTAGCTAGACGGAAACACCACTCTCTCATTCTACCTTCACTGGCCTTGGCTTCAATGACCTGACATTTTATATATTCTACCCGGGTCTCGTGGCAGCGAATTATGGAGTGGCGTTCCTGATTCAGCGCGTTAAGCGCTTCAATCAGTTGCTGACCTCCCGCAACCTTCTCCTCTACGTCTTTAAGCAAACCGTTGATCTGGGCTGTCTGTGCTGCAACGACCTGGTCCAAAAGCTGGACTTGCTTCTTGTAGCACATCAGCCAGACCGCCTTCTCTACAGATTTCTTATGCTCTTTACCCGCTGTCCACTTGATGGCTGCGTCTAGCGGGCGCCTATCTCTCAACAGGTCAGATATCCATTGCTTTGTGAGGTTAACTTTTCCAAAAACATAATCGGCTATTCTTTCGTCCATCACATCTCGTTTATTCAGACCTTGATCTAACACACTACTTTCCTGCTGCCAAGGTCCTGCCGCGGTCGCCATTTCTGTAGGGGGTTTCTCTTGCTCGTTCTGGTCTCCTGCCAGGTTTCGTGCAATAATTACCCTTGAGTGGTTCGACCCACTCCCCCTACGGTTCTAGACCTTGGACTTAGATGCAGAGAACAGTAGTGCAGAGAAAGAACTCAATAGACCAGGTTGAATAGCACGAAATGGATGCTTTTATTTTTAAACAGTTTGAAGCATTACAAAATACATGTCATAGGCACAGATTAAAGTTACTACAATCATACACAAATTTATGAACTTAACTCTATGGAAATGGGGAACACACGGCACATCGTAAAAGGGGACACACATTAAGATTACCCTTAACTCCCTCCCCTATACCTAAACTAAGTTTCGACCTGGGGAACTTGGGATCATGCTCACCACTCTCGAAATCGTGAAAAAAGGGGGTTCGCAGCCTTTTGGCACCGCTTTCCGTCGTCACGTGGATTTGGAAGCTTCTGGCGCAGTCGATATTCTCTCTCCCTCGAGGCGGTGGGGTAGACACAGCCTCGATGAGCGCTCGTCAAGGTTGAGATCCACTAAGTCTGTCGTCGATTTTTGTTCATGGAGCAGAGCAACAACCCAATGGGATGTTGAGACACGGAGGTGTCAGGCCCGGAATGTCCTCTCTCTGGCCTGGATCGTCGGTTTTCCTGAGGGTGTCTTCTCCTTCGGCCTGGGTCGTCGATGATCTCCCGACCTCAGTACCCGGGCCACCCTTGTCGTCTTCTCGTCGTGGCCGAGCCTTGTTTGGCTGAACACCGACCACGTTGTCTTTTCACCGAAATCGTCCGTCTTTAAAAAGACGAAACGTTTTCATCGATTCCGCATCTGCTGAAGTGGAAGAGGCGCCGATTCTGGCACCGTCCGTCCTTCGTTCGTTCCTTGTAGAAGAAGTTCTTGAAGAAAATGGAAGTCTGAAGTCGTCCAAGAAGAAGAAGCAGCCGTCGTCCAGTCAAGTTGCCCTTTTTGATGGACTTTCAATCCATAGTTATACTCTTTTGGGACAGTCTTATCTCCCGCCAAATCATAGTCCTGTCTTTGTATTAATTTTGGCGGGCAGAAATCTCTGCAGGGGCGCTTTGTCTTGTAACGGAGCCGGTGATAACTTAAACTGGCCTTCCTGGCCGATAATGTCTTTTAATGTCTTTTTCATTGTCACCGCGGCTCGGTTCGCATATTGATCGGTCCGGAGATTTTCCTTGATGGCTGCTAAACGGTTTTTCCTTTGTACAATAAATGGGTATAAGTGTTTTTGCATTGTCCGCCCATATCTTGATGGGCCCCATCCTGTACTTAGAATCCATTGAATATGTATGCTGCTTCTCAGAGTTTCAGTTCCCAGATACTGGCTTTCGCGGGCTTACTGTCTTCAATCCACAAGCCTGTCTGGCTTGCAGTAACAGAAATAAAATGGTTCAGAAACTGATCACGGGGCCTGGCGGCCATTTTGTATACCCTTTTATCAAAGGTTTTTCTGTGCAAGCTTACTTTGGTCAATAAACAGTCTTATTTTATCCAGTTTTCTTGCGTGATTTTTGCTGAAAATTTCAAATCTTACACCATCGAGGAGGTCTGGTCTATGACCAGGGACTGCCACACCTGTGCGGAATGCAAGCCCCGTTTTTTCAGACCCGACCGAGCCCACCTGATCAAAGCTACACGGCCATTCGAGTGCCTGAGCTTAGATTTCAAGGGACCACTCCCCTCCACTGACTGCAATGTGTACTTTCTCAACATTGTGGACGAGTACTCCCGCTTCCCATTCGCCTACCCCTGCCCAGATATGACCAGTGCCACAGTCATCAAGTGCCTCGGCAACCTGTTTTGCACGTTCGGCATGCCTAACTACATCCACACTGACAGGGGGGTGTCGTTCATGAGCGTTGAACTGCGCCAATACCTGCTGTCGAAGGGGATAGCCACGAGTCGGACCACTAGTTATAACCCCCGGGGTAATGGGCAAGTGGAGAGGGAGAACGCGACAGTGTGGAAGGCGGTTACCTTAGCACTAAGGTCTAAAGGCCTCCCCACCTCCCGCTGGCAGGAGGTCCTCCCAGACGTACTCCACTCGATAAGGTCGCTACTGTGTACTGCTACTAACGCCACTCCTCATGAGAAGATGTTTGTTTTTCCCCGCAAATCAACCTCAGGAGTATCCCTACCCTCGTGGGTCTCCACCCCAGGGACAGTCCTGTTACGGAAGCATGTGAGGGGCCACAAAACAGATCCCCTCGTGGAGGCAGTACACCTACTGCACGCAAACCCACAGTACGCGTACGTCAAGCACGCCGATGGGCGTGAAGACACCGTGTCCATAAAGGACCTCGCCTCGGCAGGAAGCGACGACGACGACCCATCACCACCACCCCCAGAAGAACCTCCACCATCCCCAGAGGTATCCTCACCACCCCCAGAAGTACCTGCAACACCCCCGGCACATGGGTATGCCCAGGAGGGCACCACGGACTCCCGGTCAGAACCCGAGGTACTGTTGCGACGTTCAGGAAGGACTATCACACCCCCGGACAGACTAAATCTGTAGAAGGGGTGAATGTGATGAAATATGCCTTCATCAGACCTGCTTGTATTTTACCTGCTTGTATTATGTGAACCACACCCTTTTGTTCCTATTGTGTGTATTGGCTACGCCCCTGTCTTTTGCCATATATACAGGTCTCAGGAGCTGTATGAGTCACTCACTACCAGATGAACCTGATGTGGGAAGACCTGCTATGCTGCTATGTTCTTAGTGATTAAAAGCCTTCAGTTGAATCCTTGTCTTTGAGTCATTGATGGCATATCAACTTTGATGCCTTGATCTATACCTGATGTATGATGGGATCCCCATTTCATGCCGTTTGCAAAGACAAATTCATCTAAGCCTCAGGTCATGATGCAGCGAGCTAGTGGGACCTGTAGGGGGAGCTCAGGTCATGGTGTAGTGAGCTTGTGGGACCTGTAGGGGGAGCTCTGGTCATGGTGCAGTGAGCTTGTCACACCTGTAGGGGGAGCGCTGGTTATGGTGCAGTGAGCTTGTCACACCTGTAGGGGGAGCGCTGGTCATGGTGCAGTGAGCTTGTGCGACCTGTAGGGGGAGCTCTGGTCATGGTGCAGTGAGCTTGTCACACCTGTAGGGGGAGCGCTGGTTATGGTGCAGTGAGCTTGTCACACCTGTAGGGGGAGCGCTGGTCATGGTGCAGTGAGCTTGTCACACCTGTAGGGGGAGCTCTGGTCATGGTGCAGTGAGTTTGTGGAACCTGTAGGGGGATCAGAGTGTTCCTGTGTTTTTTGATCATTGTGTGTGCTTTACTTCCTTGGTTACTGAATGCTGGTCCATGTTTGTTAAATAAATTCTCTTCTTAGGCAGTCCCTCGGAACCGAGGATGACTTGCTTCCACATTAAAAATTAGTTCTCAGGTGACTGATGAGTCCAATGCAGGACCGACAGTCTCTGTCACAGTGGGGCAGACGGTGGTTGAAGGGGCAGGTGGGTGGGGTGCTTGGGTTGATGTGCGCTCCTTGCGCTGCCTGCGCTTGGCTTCCGCTTGCTCCCGGCAAAGAGACTCGAGATGTTGTGCGCCTTCCCGGATGCTTCTCCTCCACTTTGTGCGGTCTTGGGCCAGGGATTCCCAGGTGTCGGTGGGGATGTTACACTTTTTCAAGGAGGCTTTGAGGGTGTCCTTGAAGCATTTCCTCTGCCCACCTGGGGCTCTCTTGCCGTGCCGGAGCTCCGATTAGAGCACTTGTTTTGGTCGTCTCGTATCAGGCATGTGGACCATGTGACCAGTCCATCGGAGCTGATTGAGCATGGTCAAAGCTTCAATGCTGGGGATGTTGACCTGAGCAAGAACACTGACGTTGGTGCACCTATCCTGCCAATGGATTTGCAGGATCTTGCGGAGGCAGCATTGGTGGTACCTCTCCAGTGCTTTGAGGCGCCTGCTGTACATGGTCCATGTCTCTGGGGCATACAGCAGGGCGGGTATCACTGCTGCTCTGTAGACCATGAGCTTAGTGCCGGGTTTGTGGTCCTGGTCTTCAAGCACTCTCTTCCTCAGGCAACCGAAGGCTGCACTGGCACACTGAAGGCGGTGTTGGACTGTGAAGTGAAGTGCATCTGTGAAGTGCATTTATCTGGATTGTGTGTAAGGTGTTTCTACTAAAAATAGTGCATGTAGCTAAAATGGTGTCGCTGTAGCCAGACCTGTGGTCAGTCAGTGATATTCTTATTGGAAACACTGGTCTAAGCAGACTTCAGTAGTCAACAACAGCTTACGTTTCTATAGTGTTCCTCATGTAAAAGAAATAGGGGTGAATTTCCTTGAGGCGTCTCCGCTCTACTCGGGCTTCTGCTGAAGTTGCATCGACGGAGTAGAAGAAGCCTCAAGAAAGTTCACCCTCATAGTTTCAGAGCACTTCATCAAGGTGGAAAAAGGGAGGATTAAGTAGGAGGGGAACTGAGGACGTGCTCAAAGAGAAGGGCTCGTAGGAGTCAGGGGAATAGGTAGCAAGTGGAGTGCATTTGGAAGAACATTCCAGAGGCAGGACGACAGTAACTGGTGGTGGTGGGGTTGGGGTTGAGCAGTAACCTGGCATGAGAGGAGTGGAGAGTGCAGGCAGCAACGGGAGGCTAGAAGAGACCACCACATAAAGCGGGCAAGGCTGGGATTGGATTGGACAATGAGAATGAGGATACAGATATCAATTGAATGAAGTAATCGTGATGTTCTTTATATAATCCATGTGTTTCCTGAACATCGCGTATAGTATAGGGTCAGAAGACGAGCACGATACAATTCTCCGGGCTGTGTATTGCAAAGATTCAGAGCTTCATTGCTGTAGCACAAACTCATTTTTTGTTACAATGTTTAATCAATAAGTATGTTGTTGATTTGAAGAAATCCAAGTGGTCTCCACAGAGTTAAGCATCGACTGCTTTAAGAAGTTCCTATGCTTCTAGGGGAGGGAGGTGAAAGGGCCATTCTGTGTGTTTACACAGTACAGTGCTGGAATAGATACCCAAATGCTTTTATTTCAGAATAAAAGACATTTTTCTTTTATCCCCACTGATTGGCTGGCAGAAAGTGTTTGTTCTCAGTATATGGGCAACAGTGGCAAGGACACATTACCCATCTCTGGTTGCCTTGAAAACATGGTTGCTAGGTTACGTCAGCAGACATTAAGGGCTAGATTTTCGGGGAGCTGTCAGGCGGGGTTTCAAGCATGTGGGGGGGGGGAAATCCCGAATTTGGGGGTCCCGACACCATCCTGCCCAAAACTCCGCCCCACGTAAGTTTCAGGGGCGGCGGGTACCTGCCCCGCACTGGGATCTGCCGAAACCAGGCAGGAAGGGATTAGTGCCAACAGGTAGTTAACAGGCAGTTTTTAGCCTAATCCCTATTTTGAGGGGTTTCGTGTGGGTTTCCCGATGGCTCCAAACCACGCCAGGTAGAGCAGGCGGGCCATCGAGTTGAAAGAGTTGGAGGGGTCGCGATGTCGGCGCTCAGGTGAGTGATGGGTGCATGAGT
Organism: Somniosus microcephalus; assembly: GCF_052327205.1. NCBI lineage: Eukaryota > Metazoa > Chordata > Chondrichthyes > Squaliformes > Somniosidae > Somniosus > Somniosus microcephalus. The sequence goes on from NC_140999.1 coordinate 107,580,939, forward strand.
GCAAAGGTAAGTGTGTTTGGTGTGTCTAAACTGTGTAAAGATCTTTTACTTACCTGTACTTACCTTAACAGCCTTTCTTCCTGTAGCCGTCGGGAGCGCATCACTCAGCCGGAACTGAAAGCTGAACGGCTGCGATCTGTCAAAAGTGACAGCCTTCAGCTTTGAGTGCTGCTGAGAGTTCTAACCGAGTCTGTGCAGAATGACTCAGCTTAGAACTCAGAGTGTCAGTGTTTCACAGCTTCAAACAGCTGTGAGACACTGACATTTCATCTGTCAAAGAACTCTTGACAGATGAAATTTCAGTCTGTGACGTCACCTGTTGCCGGGTGGCCCTTAATTGGCTTGCTGAGCCCGCTGGGCAGGCTCAACAAGGTCAATCAAGGGAAAATCGCGCGGATTGGCCGGACGTCGAAGTAGGTGGGTCAAAAACCCGAAAGGGGAAGTCCCGCCTTCTTCCCGACAGGTTCAGCAAAATCTACCCCTAAGAGTCAACAACATAGCAGGGACTAGAATCAGATGTAGGCTGGGCCAGGTAGAGGTGGCAGGTTCCATTCCCTGAAGGACATTAGCGAACCACTTCAGTTTTGAATACATCACCTTTGCCTTGCCAATCATGGGAAAAAGAATAGGCCATTCAGCCCCTCGAGCCTGTTCCACCATTCAATCAGATCACGACCATAACCACTACACTAATGTACCAAACATATGTAACGCCTGGTGCGTATCTGGCAGAGAATGCATATAATCCACTGCTGGTATATCAATGCCCATCCACCAGTGAACTACATGTCTCTCACAAGTCAAAGCAACAGCTACAACCTCTTACCTTTTGTGGATCAACCCTTCATCCTTCTTCACCCATGGGCATTCATGGCCTCAGTTTCTAATCTCAAATGGAACTCCCGTATCTGTCCTTTACTAACGCCGCCTCCACGAAGCTTGACTTTTTCTTCTGTGCCAAACATTTCATTTGTCCCCAGCAACCCTTAACTCCTTAGAAAACCCAAGCCAGTCCAAGACTTGACTATTGCTTCCATATTTGGGAAGGGTCCTCGAACACCTTTTACTCATTTTTGTACAGGGCATGAAAAGGCGTGTTACCTGATAGGGATTCCCTGTATTGTCTCCAGCTTCCAACCTCTCTCTATTGTAACCTTTGTTGTCTCGCTCCATTTTCTTGGTATTACTTAATTAACACTCTGCTGAATTTTCCTCCCTTGTTCCTTCTAGACTTCTAATGCACCATTATACACCCTCCTGCTCCTCCTCCCTAAATCATTACCGCGTTCAAATTAAGAGTCATCGCAACTCATTGTAACTCCAACTCTAAATCATTCTTTCCCAGGGCCGCAAAACTGTCGACCTCTTTACCTCCCTCCAGTTAATTCCTCCCACCATCTTCAGGGTCTAAAACATAAGCTTGGTGCCAACAAATGAATACCACACTTCGAAAGTACTTCAGTGGCTCTGAATTGCTTTGGGACGTCCAGAGGTTGTGAAAGGTGTTTCATAAATGCAAGCTCATTCAATCCTCACCTTCTGTTCTATTTTTGGATACTCAGCATCGTGGGTCTTGGTCCATCGCCTTGGTTTGTCAATAGAAAACAAATCTTCCCAGTCTTACCACTCGTGGCAGTCTAAGTGTTGATGGAGAGAGATGTTTAGTGGTGTCAGATATGCATCCAATCATTGATTGGATTGTCTAGCATGAAAGGGATTGCAGTACCCATGCTCCCGGGGGCAATGGCCTGTGTTATCAATGAATAGATTTCTAATTGTTTTTCTGATGTTGACTCCGAGATTACCACTTTAAGGCCAAGCATTCAAACATTCATAATAACTTTCAAAAGGAAATTGAATAAATACCTGAAGTGGAAACATTTGCAGGGTTAGAGGGAAAGAGCAGGGGAGTGGGACTAATTGGATAGCTCTTTCAAAGAGCCGGCACAGGCACGATGGGCCGAATGACCACTTTCTGTGCTGTATCATTCTATAATCTATGACTGCACTTCAAAAATACTTTGTTGGCTGTAAAGCACTTTTGTGTGTCCTGAGGTCGTGAAAGACTCTCTATAAATGAAGCAGCCTGTGACAGCCTATAGCAGGATCTAGACGACAACCAAGCTTGGGTTGACAAGCGGCAGGTAACATTCATGCCACATAGGTGTCAGGCAATTATCATTTGCAACAAGAAAAAGCCCAACCACCTCCCCCTGACCTTCAATGGCACCACCATCACTGAGTCCCTCACCATGAATATCTTGTGGGAGGTCTTCAAGGATATTGGAGCATGGCTACAAGAGCTTTGCAGCTGCTGGGTACTCTGCATTGAGTAACTCGCCTCCTAACCCCTCAAAGCCACTCCAACATTTAAAAAGTTTAAGTCAAGGTCTGATAGAATACTCAACACTCATTTGGCATGGGTGCAGTTGCAAAAACACTCAAGTAGTTCACCATCATCCAGGACAGAGCAGTTTACTTGCTTGGCGCCTCTGCCATTGGACTCAGTATCCATCCCCTCAATCACTAATACACCGTGGCTGAAGTATGTACAATCTACAGGATTTTTCAATTCATTCATTCTCAGGATGTGGGCATCGCTGGCAAGGCCAGCATTTATTGCCCATCCCTAATTGCCCTTGAGAAGATGGTGGTGAGCTGCCTTCTTGAACTGCTGCAGTTCCTGTGGTGAAGATATTCCCATAGTGCTGTTAGGGAGTTCCAGGATTTTGACCCAGCGACAATGAAGGAACAGCAATATATTTCCAAGTCAGGGTGGTGTGTGACTTGGAGGGGAACTTGCAGGTGATGGTGTTCCCATGTGACTGCTAACCTTGTCCTTCTAGGTGGTAGAGGGCAGATGGTACACACTACAGCCACGGTGCGCCGGTGGTGGAGGGAGTGAACGTTTAAGGTGGTGGATGGGGTGCCAATCAAGTGGGCTTTGTCCTGGATGGTGTCGAGCTTCTTGAGTGTTGTTGGAGCTGCACTCATCCAGGCAAATGGAGAGTATTCCATCACACTCCTGACTTGTGCCTTGTAGATGGTGGAAAGGCTTGGGGAATCAGGAGGTGAGATACTCGCCACAGAATACCTAGCCTCTGACCTGCTCTTGTAGCCACAGTATTTACGTGGCTGGCCCAGTTAACTTTCAGGTCAATGGTGACCCTCAGGATGTTGATGGTGGGGGATTCAGTGATGGTAATGCCATTGAATGTCAAGGGGCGGTGGTTGGACTCTAACTTGCTGGAGATTGCCTGGCACTTGTGTGGCGCGAATATTAGTTGCCACTTATTGGCCCAAGCCTGAAGGTTGTCCAGGTCTTGCTGCATGTAGGCATGGACTGCTTCATTATCTGAGAAGTTGCGAATGGAACTGAACACTGTGCAATCATCAGCAAACATCCCCACTGTAGTGTATGTACCTTTAAGGGGAGAACTACTTTTTACAGCTCCTGTATACTGTAGAACTGGCAGTGACCACACATTTAGATTTAGAGTAACCCTCATCCAGTACACACCTGTTGATTGTTCCCTGCAGTCTCTTGGCTAATTATTGAAGGACACACAACATCAAGATACACGGATCTAACATTGGCGCCGAGAAGATTCAAACCTATCTGCAACTCTGCATCACCTCCCAGGGATTGGCTCCTGGAGAACAGTGAAAGAAGAAGGCCGAGTCCAGAAGCACGGGCGTCGACCATCCAGCGGGGACTTGAGCATCGCAGGGGTGGCTGTTGAGAGCTGGGCTTGGTTCTACAGTCACGGTGGTCCAGCGAAACGGGCTGGCAACAGATACGGCGTGGACCCTTCCCGGACAGCGGTGGCTAGAGCCGACCGACGGCACAGAAAAAGGCCAAGCAGCGTCGACGGGAGAAGAGAGAGGGTAGAGCGCACAGGGCACAGCCGGTGTTCAGGACCGAGCGGCGTCGACGGGAGAAGAGAGAGGGTAGAGCGCACAGGGCGCAGCCGGTGTTCAGGACCGAGCGGCGTCAACGAGAGTGCACAGGGTGCAGCCGGTGTTCAGGACCGAGCGGCGTCAACAAGAGAGAGCAGAGCGTAGCCGGTGTTCAAGGGCCGAGCAGCGTCAACGAGAGAAAGAGACGCGCAGGAAAATGCCCAGAGCGTAGCCGGTGTTCAAGGGCCGAGCAGCGTCAGCGGGGAAGAAAGGAAAGCGCGGGAGCTGCCATTTTGAGCCGCAGCGGAGAAGAAGGGAGAACGCGGGAGATGCCATTTTGAGCCAGTCTAACCACACCCAGGGATGCCGAAGAGTGGCAGTGTCACAGCGTTCGACAATGAAGTCGAAGATTGGACGACATATGTCGATTGCATAGAAGTGTACTGCAAGGCGAATGAAGTGCCAGATGACAGGAAAGCGCTGGTATTGTTGAATTCAATGGGTGCAAAAAAGTATGGCTTACTGCGAAACCTAGTAACCCCAGAGAAGCCAGTGGAAAAGGATTTTGAAAACATAGTGTCAATCCTACAGGACCACTTAGACCCCACACCGCTGCTGATAACGGAAAGATTTAAGTTTCACAAAAGGAACCAGCATAAAGATGAAAGTAATGCTGCGTTTTTAATGGAACTGCGCAAGCTATCGAAACACTGCCAGTTTGGAACGGGACTAGCAGATACTTTAAGGGACAAGTTTGTGTGTGGGCTTCAAAGTGAAGGAGCCCAGCAACGGCTTCAATCAGAAAAGGATCTTACGCTGGACAAGGCTTTCAGCATGGCAGTATCAAATGAAGCAGCAGCTCGGGGCACGGCAGAGATACAACGGAGACCGCAAGAATATGGCACAAATGAAGTGTCATACGGAACAGTGAAGTGCTATCGCTGCGGCAGAACAACACACGACCATAAGGATTGCTGGTTCAAGGACCAAGTGTGCAGACAGTGTGGAAAAGTAGGACACATAGCAAGAGTCTGCAGGTCGGAAAAGAAAACCAGCAGCAAGAAATCCCCACAGGAGAAGTACAAGAAGGTACATAAGGTGACGGAGAGTAGTGCAGACGAACAGAAAAGTGATACAGACTCTGGAAGCAAGGAGCTGGGTTGTCTGAAACTAAATAATGTGATCAAAATGGAGGATCACCAAACTATCTGGGTCATGCTCAAGATAGCCGGAGTCCAAGTGAAAATGGAATTGGACACAGGATCAGCCCTAACAGTCATAAACCGAAGGGACTAAAAGCGGCTATTCTCACATATACCCTTGAGAGATACAGAGATTGTCTTGAAGACGTACATGGGGCAAAAAGTCTACCCCAAAGGAAAAATGATGGTGAACGTTATATATAACGGCAAGAAAACACCAAAAATGGACCTATATGTATTGGCAGATGGAGGACCACCACTACTAGGACGTGAATGGATCCGGAAGATACAGCTAGATTGGCATTCCATACAAGCACTGACTGTAGATGCCAAAAAGGATGACGATGTCACACCTGGACGACTGTCAAAAATGCTAACTGACGCACAAGAAGTTTTCCAGGAGGGACTCGGAACACTAAAAGGCATAACAGCGATGATCAAAATAGAGGAAAATGCAAGCCCAAAGTTTTTTAAGGCCAGAGCGGTAACTTGTGCGATCCGCCCAGCCGTCGAAGCAGAGCTGGAAGGTTTGGAACGTTCAGGAGTACTGTCCAAAGTGAACTGGAGCGAGTGGGCTACACCCATCATTCCTGTAATGAAGAGTTCGTTGAGTAATACGCCTGGGGAACCAAAGAAGGTTCGCATCTGTGGCGACTTTAAGGTGACAGTGAACCCAGTCCTTCACACGGTACAATATCCGCTTCCACGGATTGAAGATATTTTCGCCTCGCTATCTGGAGGGAAACGCTTCACTAAGATTGATCTGGCCCAGGCGTACCTGCAAATGGAGGTAGAAGAAGCCTCGAAACAGTACCTCACGATCAACACTCATAAAGGTCTCTACCAATACAACCGGCTGGTGTTCGGGGTAGCATCAGCTCCGGCTATTTGGCAAAGGGCAATGGATCAAGTCCTGCAAGGGATTCCAGGGACCCAGTGTTATTTGGACGACATCCTGGTCACGGGCGAAAATGACAGTGATCACCTCGCCAACCTGGAGCAGGTGCTCACTAGATTGAAGGAATATGGGCTCCGAGCTAATCGCCACAAATGCGAGTTTTTCCAGAAGCAGATCTCGTATTGTGGCCATGTTATTGATGAAGAGGGGTTACATAAGTCCCCTGAAAAGATTGAGGCAGTAGTCAAGGCTCCAGCACCGGAAAATGTGTCACAACTGAGGTCGTTCCTCGGGCTGGTGAACTACTACCATAAGTTCTTGCCGAATTTGTCTACAGTACTACACCCACTGAACACTCTACTGCAAACAGGGGTACCATGGAAGTGGAATGACGAATGTAAACCAGCTTTCCAGAAGTGCAAAGAATTGATCACATCAAAAGAGGTGTTGGCTCATTTCAACCCAGCACTACCAATTCGGTTGGCGTGTGATGCATCACCCTATGGCATTGGAGCGATGCTGTCGCACAAATTCCCGGACGGCTCGGAGAGGCCAGTAGCCTTTGCGTCTCGGTCACTAACCTCAGCCGAGCGTAACTATGCCCAGATTGACAGGGAGGCCCTCAGCCTAGTGTGGGGAGTGAAAAAGTTCAACCACTTTCTGCACGGGAAGAAATTCACCTTGCTGACTGACCACCAACCACTTGTCTCCATCTTTAATCCAAAGAAGGGCGTTCCGGTGATGACTGCAACAGCTACAAAGATGGTCCCTTTTTCTAGGGGCGAACCAATATGAAATCGAGTATAAGGGCACGAAACAGCATGGAAACGCTGATGGGCTATCACGCCTGCCACTGCCTACTGCGGAGGAAGCACCAGCCGTGGATCCTGTCAAAATATTTCATTCGTCGATAATTGAACGCTTGCCAGTAACTAACGCTGATATAGAGAAGGAGACCCGAAATGACCCGACACTGTCTCGGGTATATGACTTGACGGTGAAGGGATGGCCAACACATGGCGACTCACTGTTGCCAGCATTCTCATCCAGAAGAGAACAGCTGTCAGTATGCCAGGGGACCTTGATGTGTGGATCCCGAGTGGTAATTCCACCCAAGTTAAGGGAGAGAGTGCTCAATGAGCTTCACGAAGGCCATCTGGGAGGGGTGAAAATGAAAAGCCTTGCTAGGGCTTATGTGTGGTGGCCGGGGATCGATCAGCAAATCGAGGACCTGACAAAGAGCTGCTCAGGATGCCGGAAGGTCAAAATGCACCACCACATGCCCCTCTACACCCATGGGAGTGGCCCTCATCTCTATGGCAATGGGTGCATATTGATTTTGCTGGTTCATTCATGGACTCAATATTTTTGATAGCCGTGGATGCGCACTCGAAATGGCCTGAGGTGATCAAAATGTCCTCCACCACCACGGAGAAAACTATTGCAGTACTATGGGCCATATTTGCCAGGAACGGCTTGCCAGAGCAGATTTGCTCTGATAACGGACCACAGTTTGTGTCCGAAGAGTTTCGAAGATTTATGAAAAGGAATGGGGTAAGGCATTACACATCCGCCCCATATCATCCAGCCACAAATGGATTGGCTGAGAGGTTCGTACAAACCTTTAAAAAAGCAGTAAGGGCCATGTGCGATGATGACATTCCACTGCAGCATAAGGTGGACAATTTCCTGTTAGCCTACAGAAATGCGACACATGCAGTCACCAACCACACCCCGGCCATGATGTTCTTTAATCGAAGGTTGAGATCTCGTCTGGATTTGCTCAGACCAAATGTAAGAAGAGATGTTGAGAATAAGCAATTCCAGCACATCAATGAGGAGCCGACAAGGAGCTTCAATGTAGGGCAACCAGTCTTGGCCTGCGACTACCGAACAGAGAAATGGCAACCAGGAACGATATGCACACGGCAGGGGCCACTAATGTACACAGTGGATGTTGGGGAGAACATTGTGAGACGCCATGTCGACCAGATCCTAGAGTCACAGGAACGAGTCAACCCCATGTCTCGCGTACCGGGTGATGAACCCGACGTACAGGTAGCATCTACCCCAGAAACAGTAGCATCGGAAGCTGATGAACCAACCGACGACAGGGGGCCAGAATCGCCTCCGCACCAAGAGCAAGACACTCAGGAAAGGCGCTATCCAGAAAGGATCAGGAAGCCGCCCCAAAGACTGAATTTATAAATGGACTATTTTCAGTTAATGTTGCATGTTAAAAGTGTTAATTGTAATTAGTTGATCTTTAATTGTTAAATGAATGTTATGGTACTGTTAATCTTAAAGGGGAGGAATTCTAGTGTATGTACCTTTAAGGGGAGAACTACTTTTTACAGCTCCTGTATACTGTAGTACCGGCAGTGACAACACCTGTATATAAACCCTGAGTAGGGATCTGTATAGTTAGTTTTAGAGTAACCCTCATCCAGTAAACACCTGTTGATTGTTCCCTGCAGTCTCTTGGCTAATTATTGAAGGACACACAACATCAAGATACACGGATCTAACACCCACGTCTGACCTTATGATGGAGGGAAGGTCATTGATGAAGCAGCTGAAGATCATTGGGTCTGAGGAACTCCGGCAGCGATGTCCTGGGCCTGTGATGATTAGCCTCCTATCACCATAACCATCTTGCTTTGTGCTAGGTATGACTCCAGCCAGTGGAGAGTTTTCCCCCTGATTCCCAGAGACTTCAGTTTTACTAGGGCTCCTTGATGCCACACTCGGTCAAATGCTGCCTTGATATCAAGGGCAGTCACTCTGACCTCACCTCTGGAATTCAGCTCTTTTGTCCATGTTTGGACCAAGGCTGAAATGAGGTCTGGCGCCAAGTGGTCCTGGTGTGAATAACCTTGAGGTTTTATGGCTTTAATTAGTTTATAGCCTTTAGCTTAGAAGATTTTATGACCAAATTGTTTGGGAAACTCCATGGCCAAAAGCTTGGCTGATGCTTAGCCTCACTTGTGTTAGCTAAAAGCCATTTCCCAGTATTCAGTTCAACAGTTAAACTCCATTTTGTGTGGTGAGTTTTCAAGCTAAAACTCAGTTTTGGGGCAAGTATAATGTTCCTTGTGGCAGCATGGCTCTCATTGTAGGCCTCCTGTGCACGTGTGCATGGGTTCCGGACTGGAGTCAGGAGCCATATCATGAATGGATCATTTTTGTCGCCCAATAGACAGCCTTTGACTTGAAGGCACACTTCGGGCAATTTACAAGGCATTGGCCTAGAAATTCAGTATAGCCACTTTTGGGGCGGAAAAGTCGGGCGGCCGGTAAAGTTTGCGCCCGGCGCAAAGTCGAGGCCACTTCGCCGATATTCAGTAGCTTCGCCCTAAGAGTTTGCTCGAGCGCTAAAACTGGCGTTACACAACTATCTTTAGGCGCAAAGCCGGCGGTGCTGAGCTAAACCGCCGAGGCCGGGCGCAGCGCAGGTGCGGTCATTTCTTGATTGACAGCAGACACCCTGGCGCCGGCCAGCTCTTAAAGGGGGAAGGGTCGAGTTCGTCTGCTGCCACGCCCTGGACACTGCAGCCCTCCAGCTAGGCCTAAACACTGCTGCTGAACAGAAATAGTGCCGGGAAAGATGCAGAAGGCCCGTGAACGAGCGCAGCGCTTCACTGGCCATGATTTGAGGGTGCTGGTTAGGGCTTTGGAGAGGAGACGCAAACTCTTGTTCCCGGACAGTGGCAAGAAGCCTGCCACCAGCGTCTACAGGAAAGCCTGGAGGGAGGTCGCCCACAGGGTCACATCCAACAGCGAGGTCCCCAGGACTGGTGTCCAATGCCGGAAAAAGTTCAATGACCTCACAAGGATTGTCAGGGTGAGTCCCCTTTCCAATGTCCTCCTCATCCTTGCATGTGCACCTCACATTATGGGCAAAGGGACCTAAAAGCCCTAATGGCCAGCCCTCATCCAGCAGCTATGGGACTGGCATGAACATCAATTGCACATTCTGCACTTTACACACTGGCCAAGCTATTCGACCATGGGATGCAGTGCACACAAGATCAGGGCACCACACTGGCCAAGCTATTCGACCATGGGAGGCAGTGCACACAAGATCAGGGCACCACACTGGCCAAGCTATTCGACCATGGGAGGCAGTGCACACAAGATCAGGGCACCACACTGGCCAAGCTATTCGACCATGGGAGGCAGTGCACACAAGATCAGGGCACCACACTGGCCAAGCTATTCGACCATGGGAGGCAGTGCACACAAGATCTGGGCACCACACTGTACTTAGAGGCCGTCCTTTCTCTTGCAGGCCAAGCTGGCACACAATCAGAAGAGCCGGACTGTGACCGGGGGAGGCGGTCCCCAGATCCAGCAGCTCAGTGACCTTGAAGAGCGCGTGAGTAGCCTCATGGGTGCCCGGGTGATTGGCCCCGTTGCATCTGGAGATGCCGACCCTGTTCTGGGCACCAATGGTAAGGACATCACCTTTTGGACCTCTCTCGTCCCACTTGCGCTTCAGATCTACATCCTTTGCCACTGTCCGACCAATGCGCTGAATGCCACCACTCATGCCTCCCTCGCTGACGCCCTCTCCTCACTCTAAAGCTACTCTTGTGCCTTCCTGCTTTCAGATGGTGAGGAGGAGGTCCCTGAAGCTGCCAGTGACAGCCCCTCGGAAGAGGAGGAGGAGGAGGAGGAAGAGGAAGAGGAAGGCGGCCCATCAGGGGAACCCTCAGCCGTGCCAGGGGATGCCAATGGAGGGGACACGTCTTCCCTGGAGGACAGCCAGGGGGAAGTGTCGCAGGGGAGTGTAGCTCCTGTGCCCAGTGGCGTGCAGCAACGCGGGAAGGGTCGGGCAGCTCGGCGGCCTTCTTCCCAGAGGGGGGAAGGGTCGCAGGGGAGTGTAGTTGCTGGGCCCAGTCGCATCCAGCAACGCGGGAAGGGTCGGCCAGCTCGGCGGCCTTCTCCCCAGAGGGAGAGTCCGGCCTCCAGTCCGGAGACGGTCCTCGCCAAGGAGGTGCGCCTCCTCGATCAAATGTCCGTGGACTCGGATCGCCGGCACACCGAGTTCATGGGGGTTGTGGCACGGTTGCCTGAGGCCATCGAGTCCCTGGCTCATAGTGTGGCCGATTTCGGCACCTCACAGGCCAGGAGTTTCGAGCAATTCGAAGCAGCACAGGCCGCGAGTCGGGCCGAATTCGGGGCAGAACAGTCCGCGAGTCAGGCAGAATTCGGGGCAGAACAGTCCGCGAGTCGGTCCGATTTCGGAGCAGAACAGTCCGCGAGTCGCCAGGTGATCAGTGGTGCCGTGCAGTCACTGGCTGGTCTGATGCGGGCACAGACCAGGGCAGTACGGGCACTCACTGCTGCCACACTCGCTGTGTCAGCCAGGCATCGCCAGGGCAGCCGCCGCGCTGCAGCAGCACAGCGGTCTGTCCTTCAGCAGATTGCTGCGCATGCTGCAGTGCTGGCCCGGGCGAGTGCCAGTGTCTCAGGCGAGCAGCAAGCACCTGCCATCAGCCAGCTTGCCCCCATTCCTGCAGCCGCCACTGCCACTCCCCCAGTGGCGCTGCGACGAGCTGCTGGAGACTGCTGCTGCCCAGCCACAGCTGCAGCAGTCACCAGCCGGCCCCTCGAGGGCCAGAGCTCGTCTAGGCCGACCCCCAAGGGCATCTGCCGTCACGCCATGTGCCCCTCAGGAGCCTTCCCCCAGCCTTGCAGCAGCCACTGGTCACACTTTGAGGAGGAGCAGCAGGGCGGCCAGGGGCCGCAAAAGGCTGGTCAAGGAATCGCCCTCGTGGGCCACAAAGTAGAGGGTGTGGGCAAATGTGTTTTTATATGGGGATGGTTGTTTTGTTTATGGGGATGGTTGTTTTTATATGGGGATGGTTGTTTTGTTTATGGGGATGTTGTTTTTATATGAGGATGGTTGTTTTGTTTATGGGGATGGTTGTTTTTGTAAGGCCGAGGATGAAGGCCATTTTTGTGGAAATGTTTAGTTATTCCTCCCCAGGTTGTGGGAGTGAGTCATGTGTGTGACTGTTTTTTGGGGGTGTTGTCTGTTTTTGGGTTTCATGTGGGAAGGGCCCTGAGTTTGTTCAATAAAGCATTTTATTTATTCAGCTTGTCCATGTTTGATGTTTGAAGTGGTTGTTGCCTTAACCGGCTGAGGGCTTGCGGAGCGGCTGCATTCAGGTCCCTTCATTGCCACAAGCCATTCCCTGACAGGGGGCCTAGAAGTGACGTTCAATAAGCCTCCGACGGGCGGCCCTTGGACCTTGTGCCTCCCTCCTGGGCTGGTACTCCTCCTCCTCCTCCTCCTCCTCCTCATGCTCCTCCTGCTCCTCCTCCTGAGGTGGTGCTCCAGCGTGAGGTGGCAGTGCCTGAGTCCTGCGGATAGCCAGGTTGTGCAGCATGCAGCAGACGACCACGACCTGGGAGACTCTCTCCGGCGAATACTGCAGAGATCCTCCGGAACGATCCAGGCAGCGGAACCGTTGCTTGAGGACGCCAATCGTTTGTTCTATGATGTTCCTAGTGGCTTGATGGCTTTCGTTGTATGCCTCCTCAGCAGGGGTCCTGGCCGCGCGGAGCGGGGTCATGAGCCAGGTACACAAAGGATAGCCTTTGTCCCCGATAAGCCATCCTCTTGGGGGAGGCTGTGCCTGGAACATGTCAGCCATAGTAGTCTGTCGCAGGATAAATGCATCGTGGCTGCTGCCTGGAAAGCGGGCATTGACAGCTAGGATGCGCTGCCTGTGGTCACACACCAGCTGTACATTGAGGGAATGGTAGCCCTTCCGGTTGCGGTAATCCTCGGCATTGTGGATAGGTGCCCGCAAAGCCACATGCGTGCAGTCAATGGCGCCCTGCACCATGGGGAAGCCCGCTGTTCTCGCAAATCCCACTGCACGCTGCTGCTGCTTCTCCAGGGTCATGGGGAAGGAGATGAATTGGTGTCTCCTTCTGAAAAGGGCATTGGTCACCTGGCGGATGCAGCAATGCACGGCGAACTGGGATATGTTAGCAATGTCCCCAACAGCGGCTTGGAAGGAGCCGCTTGCATAGAAGTTCAGAGCCACCGTGACCTTCACTTCCACCGACAGAGACGTCCTGCACCTCAGCTGTGGACGCAGATCTCTGTGAAGCAGCTGGCAGATCTCTGCAACCACCTCCCTTCTGAAGCGCAGCCTCCTAACACACTGCGCGGCAGGCATGGTGAGATAGGACACCTGCTGGCGGTATTTCCTGAGTGGGTAAGGCCTAGGTTGCCGACGCCTGTTGCCCCCTCTGCGTCTAGCCAGGGCTGCCCCTCTCACACAGCGTCTGCGAGCCCTTCGCACATAATGCTGAAACTGAGGGTTGGCACCCCATGCAGCACCCATAATATACTGGCAAACAATGACCTCACAATGAAGGCGAATTGCCAAGCTCTGGCCTGAAGCCAAAAATACCTCTCCTATGTTGGGCCAAAGCAGTAAGCTCTCTTCCTTGGTCTCTGTCCAGAAATCCGTTGCACAAGAGTGATTGCTGCAAAATGGCTGGCCTTTATAGTTCAGGGTAAGTGCCCTTTAATTTGCGCTCCCCACGGCCCGCATGGCCTCTGCTGCGTTCCAGTTCACAGTTCTTAGGAGCGCCACGCCCACATTGGGCGGGCGCGACTGAAGTTCCGGATTGGGGCGCACAAAGGGCGTTGCACGAGGAAATGGCGTCATAATCTGCGCGTGCAGCTGAGCGCGCGCAAACACTTTGCGCCGGCGCTAAATGTCTACTGAAGTTGGGCGTAGGCGCAGATCGCGCTGCGCCCGGCCGCTAAGTGCCTAGCGCTCGAGATCTACTCCTCCTAAGGCGCTAACGGCTGGCGAACGCAATTGAATTTCTAGGCCACTGTTCCTACAATCTTGACATGGTCTGTCAATTTAAAAAATCATGTCATTTCCACGAAGAAGGAACACTGGGAGCAGTTGAAGCGTTTCTACTGAAGTATGTCATAAGAACATAAGAACATAAGAAATAGGAGCAGGAGTAGGCCAATCGGCCACTCGAGCCTGCTCCGCCATTCAATAAGATCATGGCTGATCTGATCCTAACCGCCAATCTACTATCACAGAACCATCTCCTGAATCTAACAGAATTAGACACACGAAATAGGAGCAGGATCAGGCTACACGGCCCCTGGGCCCACTCCGCTACCCACAGGGCCATGACCGATCCGAACCTAGACTCATGTCCAAATTCCTGCCCGCTCCCCGTAACCCTTAATTCCCTTTACTTCTAGGAAACTGTCTATTTCTGTTTTAAATTTATGTAATGATGTAGCTTCTACAGCTTTTTGGGGCAGCATATTCCATGGACCTACCACCCTCTGAGTGAAGTAGTTCCTCCTCATCTCAGTTTTGAAAGAGCAGCCCCTTATTCTAAGCCTATGCCCCCTAGTTCTAGTTTCACCCACCATCGGAAACATCCTCCCCGCATCCACCTGATCCAACCCCTTCACAATCTTATATGTTTCAATAAGATCGCCTCTCATCCTTCTGAACTCCAATGAGTAGTGTCCCAATCTACTCAACCACTCCTCGTATGTCCATCCCCTCACCCCGGGATTAACCGAGTGAACCTTCTTTGTACTGACTCGAGAGCAAGTATGTATTTTCTTAAGTATGGACACCAAAACTGTATGCAGTATTCCAGGTGCGCTCTCACCAATACCTTGTACAACTGAAGCAATACCTCCCTATTTTTATATTCTATCCCCCTAGCAATGAAAGCCAACATTCCATTGGCCTTCTTAATCACTTGCTGCACCTGCATACTAACCTTTTGAGTTTCGTGCACGAGGACCCCCAGATCCATTTGTACTTCAGTACTTTCCAGTTTCTTGCCATTAAGATAATAACTTGCTCTACGATTTTTCCTGCCAAAGTGCATAACCTCACACTTTCCAGTATTGTGTTCCATCTGCCAAATCTCTGCCCACTTACTTAGCCTGTCTATGTCCCCTTGCAGGTTTTTTATGTCCTCCTCACTCACTACTTTCCCTCCCATCTTAGTATCACCTGCAAACTTTGATATGTTACACTCGGTCCCCTCCTCCAAATCGTTAATATAGATTGTAAAGAGTTGGGGACCCAGCACTGACCCCTGCGGAACACCACTAGTTACTGATTGCCAGTCTGAGAATGAACCATTTATCCCAACTCTCTGCCTTCTGTTAGATAGCCAATCCTCTATCCATGCCAGAATATTACCCCCAATCCCGTGATTTTTTATCTTAAGCAATAATCTTTTGTGTGGCACCTTGTCAAATGCCTTTTGGAAGTCTAAATACACTACGTCCACTGGTTCCCCTTTATCCACCCTATATGTTACTTCCTCAAAGAACTCCAGCAAATTTGTCAAACATGACTTCCCCTTCATAAAACCATACTGACTTTGTCCTATTAAATTATGATTATCCAAATGTCCTGTTACTGTCTCCTTAATAATGGACTCCAATATTTTACCTACCACAGATGTTAGGCTAACCAGTCTATAGTTTCCAGCCGTCTGTCTACTGCCCTTTTTAAATAAGGGCGTTACATTAGCAGTTTTCCAGTCTGCCGGGACCTTTGCTGAGTCCAGGGACTTTTGGAAAATTATTACCAATGCATCCACAATCCCTACCGCCACTTCCCTCAAGACCCTAGGACGTAAGCCATCAGGTCCAGGTGATTTATCCGCCTTGAGTCCCATTATTTTACCGAGTACCACTTCCTTAGTGATTTTGATCGTGTTTAGCTCCTCCCCCCCTATAGCCCCCTGTTTGTCCAGTATTGGGATATTCTTAGTGTCTTCTGCTGTAAAGACTGATGCAAAATATTCATTCAGTGTTTTTGCCATCTCCATATTTCCCACCATTAATTTCCCGGTCTCATCCTCTAAGGGACCAACATTTACTTTAGCCACCCTTTTTCTTTTTATATAACTATAAAAACTCTTACTATCTGTTTTTATATTTTTTGCTAATTTACTTTCATAATCTATCTTCCCTTTCTTAATCAATCTTTTTGTTATTTTTTGCTGTCTTTTAAAGTTTTCCCAATCCTCTATCCTCCCACTAGATTTGGCTACCTTATATGCCCTTGTTTTTAGTCAAATACTATCCTTAATGACTTTACTTAGCCACGGATGGCTGTCTTTTCTTTTACACCCTTTTCTTCCCAGTGGAATATATATTTTTTGGAAGTTGTAAAATAACTCCTTAAATGTACACCACTGATCATGTATCGTCTTACCCTTTAATCTATTTTCCCAATCCACTCTACTCAATTCCACTCTCATACCTTCATCATCTCCTTTATTCAAGCTTGGCATGCTTGTTTGAGATCCAACCTTCTCACCCTCTAATTGAATATGGAATTCAACCATGTTATGATCACTCATTCCAAGGGGATCCTTTACTAGGACATTTTTAATTAATCCTGTCTCGTTACACAGGACCAGATCTAAGGTTGCTTGCCCCCTGGTCGGTTCAGTTTCATACTGCTCAAGAAACCCATCCCTATTACACTCAATGAACTCATCCTCAAGGCAGCCCTGCCCAATTTGATTTGTCCAATTAATATGATAGTTAAAATCCCCCATAATTATAGATGTTCCCTTATTACAAGCCTCAACTATTTCCTGATTGATACTCCGTCCAACAGAGTTGCAACTGTTCGGAGGCCTATAGACTACGCCCACTAGTGTTTTTTTCCCCTTATTATTCCTTATCTCCACCCAAACTATTTCATTATCCTGATCTTTTGACCCAATATCATTTCTCTGTATTACAGTGATTCCTTCCTTTATTAACATAGCCACCCCACCTCCCCTCCCTTCCTGCCTGTCCTTCCTGATCGTTAAATAACCTGGTATGTTTAATTCCCAGGCATTGTCACCCTGCAGCCATGTTTCTGTAATGGCCACAAGATCATACCCATATGCAGTTATTTGTGTCATTAACTCGTCTATTTTGTTACGAATGCTACGTGCATTCAGATAGAGAACTTTCAAATATGTTTTGTGACACTTAGTTCCTGCTTTTGCCCTTTTTATTACTTTACCTTTTACTCCATACCTTCTGCCCCTTCCTGACACGCTCTGGTTTTTAATTTCCCCACTGCTACCTAAGTCTATGACCTTCTCTGTTGTCATTTTCATTATTTGCCCTCTAGGAACCTCCCCCCCACTAGGCCTTTGAAAGGTGTGAAAGCCTTGGATTGGGTGCAGAGGAGATTTACTTGAATGATACCAGGGATGGGGGAACTTCAGTTTTGTGGTGGAAGCGGATTCAATAATAACTTTCAAAAGGGAATTATATAAATACCTGAAAAGGAAACAATTGCAGGGCTATGGGGAAAGAGCAGGGGAGTGGGACTAATTGGAGAGCTCTTTCAAAGAGCCAGGACAGGCATGATGGGCTAAATGGCCTCCTTCTGTACTGTCTGATTCTATGATTCTACTTGTTCAGGGATTTCCTTAAGTCCATCAGTGCACACCACTGAGATAAATCATTGCTGTTGTTCACCCAGAGTAGCTGACCTGTAACCATGTCACAACAAATGAGTGCATCATTTTGTAACTGTGAAACATTATTTATGTGATTCGCAGCTCAATCAGGAGGCAGTCAATGGGGTTAAGAGGAGAGTTTATTTCCAGATATATGTAATTGTTTTTGTATTGACCAGTGTGACTGTGGGGAAAAGAGTGTTAATCAGCTAATCGCACTGTGTACAGAATAAGCACACAACACGTTCCTTATTTGCTCGGTGTAATGCCAATAATGTGTTCCAGGAATTTGTGGAAAACTGTAAGAGCTGTGATGGTAATGGAACAAAATGGATTCATAATTTAAGATAATGGAACAAACAAGTGGACAACTGTCATAGCAGCTGTTAAGGTGTCACCACTTCTGGTATATATTCAACTGGCATTGGTGTTCTTTCTGTGCCAGAGGTTTGCAAGCCAGAAAGGTCTGGTGATAAATGGCCTTGAAGGAGCAAGCCACCCTAATGACATTCCAGCAATAACTGCTATATGTATTGTCTCATTAAATTGGGCATGGGCTGAGCATAAAGAGGAGTCTATCAATCTTCAGTCAAGTCAACCACTGTATTTGACCCATAACACCACATACAATGTGGTCGTTTACATTAAATATTTTTCATACTTCATAGAGATGACATTTACTGCATATTTTAGTCACAAAGTTCATCTGAAACCTATATTCAAACAATTAAACCTGCACCACACAACGATAATCATATCAAGACTAGCACTGTCTCCAGCTATACTGAAACCAAACCCCATAGGAATGTAGTATGTCATCAAGCTCATCTATTATACCTCATTAGCTAATTAACTTTACCTAATTAATTTTTAATGCATGATAGAAACAGAATGCATTATGAAGACCCATGGGATATGATTTATTTCCCATGCATTGCATTGACTGTAATTCATTTGTGATTTTGTTGCTCATCGGTTACCAGGCCAGTTCACTTATGGGCTATAAATAACATCCTCAAAACATACCCTGTCTATCGTCATTTTCTTTCTGTTTCAATTACACTTCTTTTTCAAAGATAATTAAAACCTTTTTAACCATCTGCCACTACATCCCTATGCCCAACGCCTAAGCTATTCCCTCCACTCCACATTTCCTTCCAAAGCATATCCCAAATTCCATCATCTCCCTCATCACCAGCGGTATCATTACCAATGACACAATCTCCTTAACCAATGCCATCCATTTCCATCACTACCAGTTTCACCATCTTCTCCTTATTCATCACCTCACCATCATTGCCACCAGCCCCAACCACATTTCCCACTTCCACCTCCATTGCCACCACCACCTCTTCCCAATATTCCATCCCCCACTGCCTGCTGCTATTCTGCCATTAACGCATCGATCAGGATAATTTACCTCAAGCTTCCAGGTGTCAGTCAAAACCTAAAGCTATTTTAAAGCTAATCATACTCACACATTCAAGCCAGGAATGACTATTGGCATCTCAATACTCCTCATAGCGTAAACATCTAAACTTGGGCTTTGAAGAGTGGGGTGATTCAATTAGGCTACTTTTGCAGTTAATTCCAGCTGGCTGCATCTGCCTTGATTGCGTGTAGAGGCTAGTTTGTCCTGTGTGTGCCTGAACATTGTTATAACTCACAGATTATTTTTTGGGTGTCAGCTGTGGCTCAGTGGAGGCACTATCACTTCTGAATCAGAAGGTTGTGGTTCAAGTCCCACTCTAGATTAAAGCACAAAATCTAGGCTGATACTCCAGTGAGGGAATCCTGCACTGTTGGAGCTGCTGTATTTTGGATGCGATGTTAAACCGAGGCCCTATCCTCCCTGTAGTGTATGTACCCGTCTACCTTTAAGAGAACTATTGTATGTAACCGTTCACCTTTAAGAGAACTATTTTAGGTGTGGCACTACTTTGTTTGGCTTCTGTATACTGTAATACCGACGGTGACCACACCAGTATATAAGGGTTGTGTCAGGATTTATTGGGCAGATTCGCTCTGACCTTCGAATAGTAAAGTCCTGTTTTAAGTTACTCTGGTAGTCTGTGTATTAATTAACTAAACAACCCACAGACTTTACAGTGGCGACGAGTCCGATCGTACCCTGCGGCAACAATACTTCCGAAGCAGTTAACGAGTGTCGAGAAGAGGCAACCGCCCTCGTCGTTCTGCTGGGAGAAAACTCGAGGCTGCAGAAATAGAAAGGAGGAAGAATTTGGAGACAAAGACTTCCATCAGCAACAGGCACTGACTGTCCCTTCTGCCACGGTGAGGAGTGAGCCGATCAGCACGAGAAGCAAGGCGGCCACGGTGACTGTGAGTAAGGGAAAGTAAAAAGAATAACCGGAGGATAAGGGCGGTGCACTCGACCACGGTCGAGGGGGAAAGGAGCCGGACAGAAGTCGGGTCCAGAGGCGCTGAGACTGGGGCAGCGTGGAGCAAGGAAGCCGCGGTACAGACAGGCTGGGGGACGCAACGGCGTCATGAGACAGCTAGACCGCGACCGGCGAAAAAGGCCGGGCAGCGACCGAAGCCACGAAGCGCTGCGACCGGGAACGTAGGCGCGGGAAGAGATAAACTCAGCCGCAGCCGGGGAGGGAAGCACCGGACGGCGAGAGGGCTGGGAGGCGCGATTGGGAGCCGAGCGAGCGGGAGAGGCAGAGCCGACCAAGGGAGACTGAGCGAGAGCCAGTCCAGCGGCTGAAACTGTTCTCCGTCAACGGGGTGTACCCAGCGCCGGTAGAGCCGAGCGAGCGGGAGAGAGACAGAGCCCGAGCAAGGGGAACTGAGCGAGAGCCAGCCCAGCGGCTGAAACTGTTCGCCGTCAACGGGGTGTACCCAGCGCCGGTTGCCCTGCCAAGAAAAGGGAAAGCACTGAAGCCGACGCGCAGGCTGTGAACCTGAAAGCCAGCGGCCGTCGCCCGTGGGGAAAGTGTACCCCTCCCGCCAGGGGAAGAAACGCGGGAAACCGCCATTAGGCGGAGAAGAAGACAGAAGCGGGGAACCGCCATTGAAGTGGGCGGGGAGAGAAGATAAGCGCGGGAAACCGCCATTTTCGCGGGAACCGCCATCTAAAAAAAAAAGAATATTTAAAGAAATAATCCGTGGTGTTATCAGGAAGAGAGGAAGATGCCTAAGCGTGGTAACATCAACGATTTTAATTCCGAGGTAGAAGACTGGGCCACGTATGTGGAACGCATTGAGATCTATGGTGAGGCCAATAAAATAGAAGAAGATGACAAAGCTATAACCTTGCTTAACTCGATGGGCGCGAAGACATACGGGCTCTTGAAGCATCTACTATCACCAGCGAAACCGGCGGATCAGACTTTCGATGATATTGTGGCTGTTCTGAAGGATCACTTGAACCCCACACCGTTGATGTTGGCGGAACGATTCAAATTCTATGCGAGAACGCAACGGAAAGACGAAAGCAATGCAGAATACTTGGTCGAACTGCGTAGACTAGCGAAATACTGCCAGTTTGGAGGGAATCTGACAGAGGCATTGCGAGACAAGTTCGTGTGCGGATTGGCAAAGGAAGGAACGCAAAAGCGACTACTCGAAGAGAACGACCTTACACTTGACAGGGCTGTCCTTATTGCAGCATCGCACGAAGCCGCAGTGAAGGGAACTGCAGAAATGCAGCTAAAGACAGCGGCACTCAGTGTGGATCAAATTACCTCGACAACAACAAAATGTTATCGTTGTGGGAAGACAACACACGACCAGAACCAATGCTGGTTTAAGAACCAGGAATGTAGGAAATGTGGCAAACTGGGTCACATAGCTAAGGTATGCCGGTCAGGGAAGAAGACCAACAACCAAAGGACCAACAACCAAAGGAAGCCATCACAGGAAAAGTACAACAAGGTACACAAGGTGGCTGAGAAGAGTTCAGACGAACAGAATTCGGACTCAGACCCAAACGGCCAGGAGCTGGGTAGTCTGAGAATTCACAATGTGAGTAAGGAAGCTGAACTACAAACTATCTGGGTCATGCTAAAAATAGCTGGAGTCCAAGTGAGAATGGAGTTGGACACTGGATCAGCTCTATCAGTCATAAATCGAAGGGATTACCACCAGCTATTCTCACATATACCCTTAAGAGATACCAAGTTCATATTGCAGACATACACGGGGCATAAAGTATACCCCATGAGAATGATAAGAGTCAAGGTGAGAGATAGGGGTAAAGAACACCCAAGAATGAACTTATACGTACTACCTGAGGGAGGACCACCACTTCTAGGACGAGAGTGGATCAAGAAAACAGACATGGAATGGCACTATCTAAAAGCCATAACGAGTGAGGACTCGGTGCAGACAATCAGCTCAGATTCTGAATCGGATGACGATAAGACCAACCCAAATGTGAAAGACAAGGCTAAAATGGACTTGCCGACTAAGGTTGGAAAAACGAAGGCATGCAGAAAGGCTTATGCTCCAGAGAAGAACAAAGTTTCAGAACAGATCTCCACCGAACAACGACAACATAGTTTGACAGAGAATTCTGAGTCTGTTCAGTTTAAGGACATATCCATGACGGAAGAACACCGAGCTCGGACTCAACTTTATTTCAAATTACGACAACAATTAGAACAATTGAGTTACCGTCTCGTACAAGAGATGAAAACAATGAAAAAGTTCTATGACACTGAATGGGAGAATCTGGAAAGACAACAGAAGCAGCTAGCTCAAGCAGAGAGCGACCATAGAGCCATCGTGACCAATCACCGATCACATCTCCCTTATGATGTTCAGGAGTTAGAATATTTGCAGAAAGAAGCAAATGAAGAGGAATCTTCAGGAAGCCAGGATTTTATTCCAGTTCTTCTCTACGACTCCTTACAAGCAGAGTTTGAGAAGTTGAAGGAACAGTATGAACAGGCCCAGGCTACAATCCTGGAGGGGGTTAACTCGGCAACCTCCGAAAAGCTAGTTTCAGTGGAAGCTTATGAGCAACTAAAGGTTGAACATGAGCAAGAAGTCCAAAGGCTGCAGGAAATTCTTGATGAGCTCAAGGCCAAGACAGACTCATCGGTAGAAGTTCCATCCATAGATGAGAAATTAGAGGTGAAAGACATGGCAGAACATGAAAGTCAAGATGTCCAAGAACTCATAAAAATATTGAAGGAAACCCAAGACAAATATGAGGCGGCAATGACCGAGGTTCAACAACGTGAAGAACAGATTCAACTGGGAATTCTTTCAGTGAAAGAAAAGGCAACTGTAAGAAACACAGAGACTGTAAGAATGGCCCCTGAACATGAGCTAGAGAGCATCAAGGCGCAACTTCTCCGAGCGCTTAAAGCCAAAGTACAAGAGGAAAAAAAGGTGAAAGCATTGGAGGAAAAGGTGGATGAAATGGAGAAGACTCTGATCCACAGGGTCCCCGTGGAAGAGTTAATGGTCAGCCAACTCCTTCATATGCTGAGAGACAAGACTCTGCAATGGGAACCATTTGAACACGAGCTTCAATCTGCAAAGGGAAGGGGTTCGGAGCTCTCAAAAGTTTGGGGAATAGTTGAGGTTGCAACACAGATTTTACGGGGCTGCCGAAAGTACGCTGAATCACGTCAATGTGAACTACAGAATGTTGAAACAGCTGCTCCAGTAGAAGGATTGAATAGCCCGATCAATCAATCCCCGATGGAAGGGGAAGTATTGGAATCACAAATGAGGTCATTAGTGAAGGATTGGCAGGAAACCCAGGAAGAGCGGGATGAATATGAACGCATGACGAAGTCTCTTCAGGAAAGATGTCTAGGGAGGGAACAACAGTCGGCTAACGTCCAGTTGGGTAAGGGAGAAGTAGCAGGCCCTCTCGCTAGACTAGCTCAGGACGACACCGAATATTACCATGACCTGTTGAGTGACACGGAATATTACGATGACTTGGTCTGCCCAGCTTGTGATGAAAACTCCCAAAGTGCAGAAATCAGGATGAAGCACTTAAAGTCTAAGGAACATAGGGAGATGGTGGCGCTACAGCTGGCAGCGGATAAGGGAGCCCCGAGAGTCTCCAAGAAGCAGAAAATCAAAAGACGAAGCAGAAGACGATAACCATCTAAATCATGATCACTTCTATCAGATCATGCACGTGGGCCCTACAAAGGGGGCCAAATCAGTTGGAAAGTAGGAAAAATTACCAAGGCAGTCCAGCTGTTTGTAAAAGTCAGCACTGCTGGTTCAGCAGGATGGAAGTTCAAGCTGTTAAGCCAAGGGAAAGACTATTGGATGAGTCACGCTAGAAATGTGAACCGGCTACACCACAGAGATGTTGTTCGGACCGAGTCAAGACCAGAGACTGAATCTGTGAACTGTTCCCGCAGAGACTGAATCTGTGAACTGTTTCCCGCAGAGACTATATCTGTGAATTGTTTTACATGAAGTTGATTGTATGTTATGTTTAATGGGGAATAAGTATGTTGTAAGCTAAAAAGGGAGGATTGTAGTGTATGTACCCGTCTACCTTTAAGAGAACTATTGTATGTAACCGTTCACCTTTAAGAGAACTATTTTAGGTGTGGCACTACTTTGTTTGGCTTCTGTATACTGTAATACCGACGGTGACCACACCAGTATATAAGTGTTGTGTCAGGATTTATTGGGCAGATTTGTCCTGACCTTCGAATAGTAAAGTCCTGTTTTAAGTTACTCTGGTAGTCTGTGTATTAATTAACTAAACAACCCACAGACTTTACACTCCCTCTTAGGTGGACATAGAATAGCTACAGTACAGGAGGCCATTTGGCCCGTCGAGCCTGTGCTGGCTCTCTGTAAGAGCACTGGACATGTAGGATCCAATGGCAGAATTATGAAGAAGAGCAGGGGAGGTATCCCCAGTGTCCTGGCTGACATTTATCCCTCAACCAGCATCACTAAAACAGATTATCTGGTCATTATCACGCTGTTGTTTGTGGGATCTAGCTGTGCATAAATTGGCTGCTGTGTTTCCTATATCACAACAGTGACTGCACTTCAAAAGTACTTCATTGGCTGTGAAGCACTTTGGGACGTCCTGAGGTCGTGAAAGGTGCTATAGAAATCCAAATCTTTCTTCTTTCTTTTAAAACTTAGCCAGTGCCAAAATGATTAGTGACTATCAAAGCAGTTTTAGTTTCATTTTTTTTGATGATCAATATTGAATGACTCCATGGAGGGGAAGGTATCATGAGGCTTGAATGAATGCACCTGATGAGTGTTTCAGCAAATTGATGATGAAAACCAACGTGTGACAGTACATACCTTACAGAACGGGGAAAAAAAGAACAATATCGGGGAGGAAAATAAATCAGAACCTCCCCCTCTAAGTCGCCGCCAGCACCTAGTAGAAGATGGCAGGTGAGGGTGAGATTTATCCACATGGGACTGATCCCACAATCGAGCACTCCCAGCGCGGAGCTCAGCTCCCTGTGATCATGGCTCAGTAAACGGGCCCGTGGACCGGGGTTTTTCATTGATTAACGTCATTTGATGGAAAATCAGGAGCTGCATGCCTATGAACTCCTGATCTGTGCTCCTTCAGCGCGCTTCCTCGTAGAATGAGCCCTTTTCAGTCCTCTTTGTCTCTCTCTCTCTGAACTGCACTCCACGTGGTGTATTCAGCTGTTAAGTTCTAACATCGTCAACTTGATCTTTTACCTGCAGAGCCAAGAGCTTTCAGCCAATTTCAACTAAGGCATGAAAAAATAATAGTGATTACTTTGTAAGAAAATATTCTGCTTGACTAAAGTTTCAGCAAGACCCCTGGGACAGTTGACATTGTGTCAAGGAACCTCAGAAATATTTTCTCTGTAAACCACATCTAAAAGCCCCAGATTCCACAATTCATACCAGTATTCTGCTGGGAACAAAACCATATTCCAAAGAGTGAAGTTATGCTGTAGACTGGAGCCAGCTCCACAACCCCTGCAATGGAAATGAAAACCAACAGGCTCTGAATGAGGAAGGACTGGAGAGGGAACAAGTCACTCAATCCATATTTTTACATCTCATTTGGAATAATATTCTGTGACTGTATATTCGATGAAAAGAGATCTTTATTTCAGTTCAATTTCTGTGCTCATTAAGGTGAGGGAGGGATGTGAGTGCTGAGAAATGGCACACGTTTTGACTTTGGTCATCCAGCGTCAACATCATGCAGGCCCATGGCATGGACTGATGCAAAGCAAAGCTCCTGCTACACTGCCTGAACAATGAACACTTCCATGTGCTGGTCATTTATATAGGAACATAGGAATTGCTAGACGATAGAAGACTAGGGTCCACCTAGTTCACCTTCTATCATCCTGGTAGTCACATGATACAATGATAATGGAATTGTTGACTAATCACAGTGATCAATCTCTATCAACTAGTCTACAACAGACCCAGACACGAGGCAAAGAAACCTCCCAGTGGTGGAGAGCTTTGGGAAAGTCACCTGTTCCTTCCAAGCACGCTACACTTGCCATACATCATGTCTCAAATTACTCCTATACTGTATCCCAAAATGTTATTTCCTGTAAGAAATCTATCTCATTTGCATTTGAGTGAATCAATACTAACTGCTTCCACCGTCTTCCTAGTTGAGCCTGTACGCCAACTTTACTATCAATTAGCAACTAGGCGCTAATTTATTTAACTGATGTGACTGCCAATGTACATTCTCCAATTTGGGTTTAACTCAGTGTGAGGCAGTTATTACTAGCAGATTTCAAACAACGCCTGAATCAATTATTGTGGAACGGATCCAATTCAGGTAAGTTAGATACCACTTTTCGATGTTACTGGGTTTTTTGTTGTGCGTGATATGAGTTGCACTTGAACTAAATATTTCTAATGCCACAGGCCTTTTGACTAGAATGGATCAACAGGAATAATAGGAGAAAAGGTGATATGGTCACAGAGGAGGGGAAGGACTAGGACTAAATCTACCTCCAAAAGGGAGTACGGACCGTGTATGAACTCTCTAATTGCATCAGAGCAACAGGGCAGATAAAGACTCTAGAGGGAGTTTACAGCTAAACTGTGCCAAATGGTAGCAGCAGATTTAGAGTTGTTTTCAGTGGTTCTAACTGTGGTTGTCAATGTCATGGCAACAGTGAATGTTACAGATACAGGAGATAGGGTGAACGAGCAGCACACATGCTGTTGCCAGTGTCACTGATAGAGACTTTACCAGAGTGACCATCTTGGCTTCACCTCCATTTCCCTCTCCCTCTCTGGCAAGCAGCACCTGACCTGCCACTCTGCCCTATCTCTGTGACACCGTTGGGAAAAATGTGGATGTCATAACAGGTACATCAGGAGTGTGATGGAACACTCTCCACTTGCCTGGATGAGTGCAGCTGCAACAACACTCAAGAAGCTCGATACCATCCAGGAGAAAGCAGTCCACTTGATCAGCACCCCATCCACCACCTTAAACATTCACTCCCTCCACCATCAGCACACAGTAGGTGCAGTGTGCACATCTACAAGATGCACTGCATCAACTCGCTAAGGCTTCTTCAATTGCAGCTCCTAAAACCCATGACCTCTACCACCTAGAAGCACAATGGCAGCAGGTGCATGGGAGCACCATCACCTCCAAGTTCCCCTCCAAGTCACACAACATTCAGAATTGGACATATATTGCCATTCCTTCATCATCACTGGTGAAAATCCTGGAAATCCCTCCCTAACAGCACTGTGGGAGTACCTTCACCACACGGACTGCAGTGGTTCAAGAAGAAGGCCCACCACCACCTTCTCAAAAGGAATCTGGGATGGGCAATAAAGGCCAGCCTTGCCAGCAACATCCACATCTCAACAATAAATTTAAAAAAAATTACAGACAGGAAGCTTTTTTCTGTGATTCTGTTGACTCTGACCTGGTTTCTGGAGCTGTTTCTGATCCTATTGAAGAGATAACTACTGCAGCACTACTGTGTAAAAAAGGGTATAAATGGATGAAGTATAATTGAACAACTGGGGAGACTGAGACCTAATGACGTGCAACGGTTTTAAACAGCAAGATTTAGCAAGGTCTTCCTTCTAGGAACATAGGAACAGGAGGAGGCCATTCAGCCCCTTGGGCCTGTTCCACCATTCAATGGGATCACGGCTGATCTGTACCTCAACCCCATTTACTCGTCTTGGTTCCGTAACCTTTAACACCCTCACCATACAAAAATCTATCAGTGGAGAGAGGAACAGAGTTAACGTTTCAGGCTGGTGACCTTTCGTCAGAACTAGAAAATGTTACAGATGTAATAGGTTTTAAGCAAGAACAGAGGCAGGGAAATAAAAGGTGTCCTGGGAGCGGGTTGGCTATCTGCCCCTTGTCCTGCCTCCGTTAAACCTGGAAGTGGGCGGGTTGGAGGTGAGTTGGGATCGGGTTTCAGATTTTTCCCCAGCCCACCCATTTTCAGATGTTAAAATTCAGCCCATTAACCCTGTTTCTTTCTCCACAGATGCTACCTGGCCTGCTGAGTATTTGCAGCATTTTCTGTTTATTTTCAGATTTCCAGTATCTGCGGTATTTTGCCTTTGTGAAAATCTACCAATCTCAGTTTTTAAATTTTCAATTGACTTAGCTTTTTGGGGGAAGGTGTTCTAGATTTCCACTATCCTTTCCTGAGCTATGGGAGCAGGCTTACCTGTGAATTGGGCCAACACAACCTCATTTGTTGCCTATGTTGCAAAATCTGGACATTATAGAAATCGGTGTGGGATGGTGGTTGTCATCAAAGGGAAGGTTTTGCAGAGGCTCTGGTGAGGTTATTCAGTCTTCTTTGAGCCAGATCAGTGACAGCTCTTAACATTTATAGGCCAATAGGGTGTCAAAGGCTGAACGTGATGGACAAGACATAGACTGTGATCTGACTGTGAAAACAAACCTCTCGCAATATCCCACTAGAAGAGAGAAAGTAAAAAACTTGCATTTAAACAGCGCCCTGTACATTCTCAGGACATCCCAAAACACTTCACAGCCAATGACATACTTTTGAAGTGCCGTCCCTGTTGCAATGTAGGCAAATGCAGCAGCTAATTTGCGCACAACAAGGTCCCATAAACAGTGATAAGGTAAATGACCTGGTGTGGTTCAGGGGAGAATTGTTGGTCAGGTTACTGGGAGAGCTCTGCTGCTCTTCTTCCAATAGTGCCTTGGATTTTTTAAGCCCACCTGAGAGGGCAGATGGGGCCTCACTTCAGCATCTTATCCAAAGGATAACACCTCCGATAATGCAGCACTCCCTTAGTACTGCACTCGAGTGTTAGCCTAAATCATGTGCTCAAGTCTCAAAGTGGGACTTGAATCTGCTCTCTCAGGCAGACATAAAAGATTCAGTGGAACTATTTGAAGAAGAGCAAGGGAGTCCTTCTGGTGTCCTGGCCAATATTACTTCCCTCAACCAACATCCTCGAAACATATTTGTTGGGGAATTTCCCCAGGGGTTCCTGATTGGTGGAAACTCTGTTTATCTGGGATTTCGGCTGAAGTTGTGGAGAAAATTCTGACTGTGCCGACACGGCCTGGACTGGGCTAGATTCAGCTCTGAGTCCGTGCTCGGAGATGTCAAGAGGGGAGGCATTGAGCAGAAGCGGTCTTGTTTTTTCAGCCAAGGAAATCAGAGGAGAGGAGCATGCCTGGTCCCTGGTACTTGCTGGCAGCTAGCGGCAGGAGGCATTGGCAGTGCCCTTGGGCCAAACTGTGCCCAGGCTCCACATGTGCTAGGAAAAGGAGAAAAGGGGACAAAAAAGGGACAAACTTTATCCAGAAAATACAGTACCCCATTTGAAAAAAAAGTTTAAAAAAAGGCTCCTTAACCTTAGCCAGCCCTTATCCTGTTTCTAAATGTTTAATTCCCCATCAATTAGTGGCCTGATGTTCAGGTGATGGAATTTGGTCAACCACATCAATCAAGAGCCAGTCTGAACGACATGCCCCCTGTTAGGTTTCTTGAAAGAACACACACAGCAAGTGTAGAGCTCTGGCAGCGATATGATTTACAGCGTAGGAGAAGTCACATTACCTCTGAATATCTTTACATATATCATGCTATAAATTATTGATTTCATCAGCCTTTTCTTATTATGTTTTATGGGAGCAGCTCCTGTCTCACTGCCTTTGTCCAACTATCTGTCTGTTATCCTCACTGTCTGTTTCTATCTCTCTCCATTTATCTTCCTCTGTCAGACTCCCTTTCTCTCTCTCCCTTGTCTTTGTCCATCTGTCTGTCTCTGTCATACTCTCTCTCCATCACTGCCTTTTACATTTGCTTTCTCTCTTTCTTCCTCTGTCTCTGTCCATCTATCATTCTCTCTCTGCCTTTCTTCCTGTCTGTCTGTTTCTCTCTCTCCATATCTTGCCACCTTTATCCATCAGCCTATCTCTGTCATTCTCTTTCTCTCTCTCACTCCCATCTCTATCAATTTGCCTATCTCCGTCATTCTCTCTCCATCTCTGTCCATCTGTCTATCTGTCATTCTCTCTCTCTCTCGCTGTCTCTGTGTTTTTCTGTGAGTGAAAGGAGATTGTTCCTATTCAGTACTCCAGGGCAACCTTGCCACGGGAGATGTGGAAAAATTGCAGTCTACTCACATTCTACTGCCAGTCTTCCATGGGGAAATTGATAAGCGGTGACCTACTTGATTAATGTGTGCACTGCAGATTGACTGATATTGAATATATACCCTTAGGTAGTTTAGAAGGAGCCAGAGGCATAAAAACTCAGTGTTGTGGTGACCTTCACTGACACTGGCAGCACCGTCCCTGCGATGAAGGCTGTTTGCAGGTTAGATCCCAGCAGACGGTGCATCTCAGTCGCGGTCTTCCTGGTGAAACAAAACCTGCAAAAGCAGTTGTCCTTGGCAGTGCCCAGGCAGGTGCCTGGGTTTGTACCCATGGCAGTATGGGTAAGGGTGGGATTGGCAGTCCGCCTCTGGTGCAAGCAGAAGTACATTGCATGCTCCCTTCATCATCATCTTCCTCCTCCCAAAACCTCAATCACAGAGGAACACCAATAACAATTCCAAAATTCAAAATTTAGATGGAAACAAACAAAGATACAGCTTTAGGGATTGACTTCTGGAAAGGCTGGATCCACGAGCCTTTACAGCCCAAACCAGCTGAGCTCAAACAGCCTTCCTATCAGGGAGGTTGGGAAATCCCTGGAACATTTGATTGGGCTGGAAACTTCCAGAGAGCAACATGGATTGCAGTCTGATTTCTCGGCCCCTACACATTCAATTGTGCTGGATGGAAAATCTACATGAAGTGCTTTGAAATGTTTCTGACAGTTGTGATGAGGCTCAAATCTCTCTTTTGCTTTCTTTCCTGGGGATAGATGTTGACTTTTGGGGTCAAACGGGTGGAGCGAGCTGGTTGGTCACCTGTTCCTATGGCGAAGAGGCCCCATGATTTTGAGGCCCCTCAGCATTAATAAAATTTGCAAGATTGAACACTGGAAATGCGGTCGCCAGCAAAGGGGGAGGTAGGTGGTGATCGCGAGAGGAGGGGGGCCCAGGACTTGCCTTTAGTGGGCCTCTTTTCTTCCATCGCTCATGGAAATGATCGGCCAGATCTGACCTAAAATGGCAATCGGGGTCCTCTTTAGGTCATAAGACCCCAATTTCCAGATTAAAAGGGGCCGATCGCCTGAGGCAGGTGGGCGCTTTGGACTCCTGGCTTTCAAAATGGAGCCGGTCGCCAGTGTTAACGGAACGGTAAGGCCACCAACTCCATTTTGAAGCGATTGCCGTTCCATTAACACCACGTGAGGGAAGTGAAAATCAACCCCCTACTCGCTCTCTCTCTCTCGCTCAACCTCACTCTATACAGATCCAATTTCAACTGCAAGGTGGTAATCGGGCGTGCCCCCCCCCCAGTCAGTTCCCGGCGGGAAGGGGAAGCGGCAGCGGGTGGGAGCAACAGGAGGCCCTTCCGGGACTGAAGAAACAGTCGGCGGCACTCGGGATAAGTCGTGGGGAGCGGGGTTTCAAGAGGGCCTCACGATCGGGGGGAAGTGGAGAGCCCACGCCAGGAGTGGCCTAAACTTGCTCTTGCTTCTCCAAGCCCCACAAGGAAAGCGTACAAAAAAAAGTACCTCTTTGGGCCTTGGCTCCTCTTCCGCAGGATTGACCTGGGGGGGGGGGGGGGTGAAAACTGCAACCCCTTCCCCCGTGATTCAAATAGCAGTTGGACCCTGATAACATCATCGGAGCCCTATCTGCATAGCTAAAGAAGGACCCCGCAGGTTATGGCAGAGTCACTCTTGCCTGCTCAGAAGAGCAGATTAAAATCGCGGCACTTGTGAAGAAAGCGGGATGTCAGCGGGTGAGCTCCACGGGCGGTTGTAACTGCTCACCGGCCCGGTTTCCGCTGGACGGGCAGGGTTAAGATTTCCCCTTCTGTTCTTGTCTCTTTGTATTTCTATCTGTATCTCGAGTGATCATTTTTTGTTGGGTAAATGTATCAAGTGATAGGGAGCAAAGGCAAATGGAGTTGAGATACAGACCAGCCGTGATCTAATTAAATGGCAGAACAGGCTTGAGGGGCTAAATGGCCTACTCTTGGTCCTATTTTTTTTTGTCTCTCTATCCCTTACCATGTCTGTGTCCTTCCCCTTGTCTCTGTCTGTCTCTGTCTGTATTTCTGTCTTTATCTGCCCCTCACAGTCTTTCTATCTTCTAGTCTGTCTCTCTGCTTCTCAGTATCTTTATCTATATGTCACTATCTGTCCCTGTCTGTCTCTCTGTGTCTGTTTTTCTGTATCTCTCGCGCTCTATCTATTCCTCACTGTCTCTCTTGGTCTCTGTCTGTACCTCTGTCTGTCTGTTTCTCTTTCTCTCTCTGTCTTTGTGTCCCTTTCTCCTCCCTCTGCAAAGTAGACTTATTCAAGGTAAATTAATTATCCAAGCGACTTAATAAAATATGTCACACGTAGCGAAAATAATCCCTTCCAGCCAGAAGCAGAATCTCTCCTGTCTCACACACTTACCCAGGGGCATTGTTTGTTTGCTAAACAGTGCATCTGTTAGCGAGGGCGAGGAGTTATGTGTCTGGTGGAGCAGGAAGTCAATAGATTCTTTCCACATAGACTATTACACAGGTTGCAAGTCAATGACAACGAGATTTACAGATGAATTTGCCTCTGTCACCGCACAAAGCAAATTCATAGCAGTCTGATAGATGTCTGACAGCTTTTGATGCTCTTCCACTTGTGCACGGCAATCATTTTCTATAATTACATTTCTTTATGCCACAATGGTGAATTGAAATCTGGTGCAGGAAGCATTTGTTAGAGGCGGGTTGAGATGCAGGCTTTAGTTAGATTACATGACCGATAGCCATCACCAGACACTTAACCCAGAGCCAAAGTCTGGGAGAGGTGCTGGCGAGGAGGTCGGGGCAATCTGTATAGAACGGGGTCAGATTCCTCCAAACACTGCTCCAACCAGAGATGAGTGTGGTTTTCAGAACGCTAACCGCTATTTTGGAATAGTTTGGCTGAAGCTGAGTTTTGCTGGCAGTTTGAACTTAAAAAGATCTGAGCTTGCATTTCTATAGCGCCTTTCATGACCTCAGGACACCCCAAAGTACTTTACGACAATGAAGTACTTTTGAAGTCTCAGGCATACAGCAGGGCGGGTATCACTGCTGCTCTGTAGACCATGAGCTTAGTGCCGGGTTTGAGGTCCTGGCCTTCAAACACTCTCTTCCTCAGGCGATCAAAGGCTGCACTGGCACACTGAAGGCAGTGTTGGACTTCATCGTCGACGTCTGCCCTTGAAAAATGTTACATCCCCATCGACACCTGGGAATCCCTGGCCCAAGACCGCACAAAGTGGAGGAGAAGCATCCGGTAAGGCGCCGAACACCTCGAGTCTCTTTGCCGGGAGCAAGCGGAAGCCAAGCGCAAACAGCGGAAGGAGCGCATGTCAACCCAAGCACCCCACCCACCCGCCCTTTCAACCACCGCCTGCCCCACCTGTGACAGAGACTGTAGGTCCCGCATTGGACTCATCAGTCACCTTCAAACTCATTTTTAATGTGGAAGCAAGTCATCCTCGGTTCCGAGGGACTGCCTAAGAAGAAGACTTTTGAAGTGGAGTCACTGATGTAATGTAGGGAAATGTGGCAGCCGATTTGTGCACAGCAAGCTCCCAAAAACAGCAATGAGATAATGACCAGATAATCCGTTTTAGGTGTTTGTTGAGGGATAAATATTGGCCAGAACACGGAGGAGAACTCCCCATCTCTTCTTCAAATAGTGCTATTGGATCTTTACATCCACCTGAGAGGACAGATTAGGACATGGTTTGAAGTCTCATCCGAAAGACTGCACCTCCGACAGTGCAGCACTCCCTCAGTACTGCACTGGGAGTGTCAGATGGGATTATGTGCTCAAGTCTCTGGACTGGGAGACCAAGGGGAATTAGTGAGGTTAAAAAGAAACTACAGACATTCACTGGTCACTTAGAGATAAATTGGTTGCACTTTTTCCAACATTGTCCAGAGAGTTTTTCTTCTCTTGGAGCAGAAAAGGTAGCAGCAAATGCGAGGCTGGAATTGTGTGATGGTATAGGTCGTGCAGAGGACAGTGTGGGGGGGCCACAGTGTAGTGCACACACGCACAGGTCTGTTAGTGAAAGGGGGGAGTCAGCCACTTAGGTCAGTGTCTCCTCCATGGGAGCCTGGGCTATTCCTCATCCTGGCGGTATAGTCGTTCCTGCAGCAACGTCCTCTTCTTCTTCTTCTTAGGCAGTCCCTCGGAACCGAGGATGACTTGCTTCCACATTAAAAATGAATTTGCAGGTGACTGATTAGTCTAATGCAGGACATACAGTCTCTGTCACAGGTGGGGCAGACGGTGGTTGAAGGGGCGGGTAGGTGGGGTGCTTGGGTTGATGTGCGCTCCTTGCGCTGCCTGCGCATGACTTCTGCTTGCTCCCGGCGAAGAGGCTCGAGGTGTTCGGCGCCTTCCTGGATGCTTCTCCTCCACTTTGTGCGGTCTTGGGCCAGGGATTCCCAGGTGTCGGTGGGGGTGTTACACTTTTTCAAGGAGGCTTTGAGGGTGTCCTTGAAGCATTTCCTCTGCCCACCTGGGGCTCTCTTGTCGTGCCGGAGCTCTGAGTAGAGCGCTTGTTTTGATCGTCTCGTATCGGGCATGCAGACAATGCGACCCGTCCATTGGAGCTGATCGAGCGTGGTCAAAGCTTCGATGCTGGAGATGTTGGCCTGAGCAAGAACACTGACGTTGGTGCGCCTATCCTGCCAATGGATTTGCAGGACCTTGCGGAGGCAGCGTTGGTGGTGCCTCTCTTTGAGGTGCCTGCTGTACATGGTCCATGTCTTTGAGGCATACAGCAGGGCGGGTATCACTGCTGCTCTGTAGACCATGAGCTTAGTGCCGGGTTTGAGGGCCTGGTCTTCAAACACTCTCTTCCTCAGGCGACCGAAGGCTGCACTGGCACACTGAAGGCGGTGTTGGACTTCATCATCGATGTCTGCCCTTATTGACAGTAGGCTCCCGAGGTATGGAAAGTGGTACACGTTGTCCAAGACCTTGTGGATTTCGATAATCGGCGGGCAGTACTGTGTGGCAGGTCAGGTTGGTAGAGGACCTTTGTCTTACGGATGTTTAATGTAAGGCCCATACTCTCGTACGCTTCGGTGAAGGTGTTGACGATGGTTTGGAGTTTGACCTCCGAGTGAGCGCAGATGCAAGCGTCGTCTGCATACTGTAATTAGATGACAGAGGATGGGACGACCTTGGATCTGGACTAGAGGCGACGGAGGTTGAACAGTTTCCCGTTTGTTCTGTAAATTAGCTCCACTCCAGTGGGGAGCTTACTGAGGGTGAGATGGAGCATTGCAGCAAGGAAGATCGAGAAGAGCGTTGGTGTGATGACACAGCCTTGCTTGACCCTGGTTCGTACGTGAATTGGGTCTGTGGTGGAACCGTTGGTCAGGATCACGGCTTGCATGTTGTTGTGAAGTGAGTAGAGGATAGTGACAAACTTTTGGGGGCAGCCGAATTTGAGGAGGACACTCCATAATCCCTCACGGTTGACAGTGTCGAAGGCCTTTGTGAGTCAAAGAACGCCATGTACAGTGGTTGGTGCTGTTCCCTGCATTTCTCTTGTAATTGACGTGTGGTGAAGATCATGTCCATTGTGCCCCTTAGTGGGCGGAATCCACATTGCGACTCTGGGAGGAGCTCTTTGGCCACAGGGAGAAGGCGATTGAGGAAGATTCTTGCGATGACTTTCCCTGTGGCAGACAGCAGGGAAACTCCTCTGTAATTACCGCAATCGGACTTGTCACCTTTCTTGAAGATGGTCACAATTACGGCATCTCTGTGATCCCCTGGCATGCTCTCCTCCTTCCAGATAAGAGAAATGAGTTCATGAATTCACGCCAGTAGTGCTTCTCCACCATGCTTTAGTGCCTCGGCGGGGATTCCATCTGCTCCTGAGGCCTTGTTGTTCTTCAGTTGTCAGATGGCCTTTTCAACCTCATGCCAGGCTGGGGTTGTGCTGAGATGGTGGCGGGTAGCATGCTGTGGGATGGAGTTGAGGACACTCGCGTCGAAGACAGAGTCGAGGTTAAGGAGATCTTCGAAGTGCTCCTTCCAGCGGGCACTGACTGCTTATCTGTCCTTGATAAGTACCTCTCCATTCTTGGCCCGCAGTGGGGAAGGGCCTTGGGTGCTTGGGCCGTAGATGGTCTTGACTGCGCTAAAGAATCCACGCACGTCGTGGTTGTCGGCTAGCTGCTGGATCTCCTGTGCTTTCTCCACTCACCATCTATTCTTTAGGCCGCGAGTTTTTTGTTGGACTTCCGGCTTCAGGCTTCTGTAGAGCTGCTTTCTTGCTCTCGAGTTCTGTTGCTGTTTCCAGATCAGGAATGCCTTGCGCTTGCGGCTTATTAGCTCCTGGATCTCCTGGTCGTTCTCATCGAACCAGTCTTGGTGTTTCCTTACCGGGTGACCGAGCGTCTCTTCACAGGTGCTGATTTTGGAGGCCTTGAGTGCAGACAAGACGCTGTGGGCACTCTGTGTCTCTGCATCACTGGGAGTCGTCAGGTTGTTTGTGAGGCGCAGGCTGAATAGGGCTTTCTTGAGCAACGTCCTCAAGATTACTGTCATTGTCATATTCTGGTGCTACCTGAAATAGGCCTTCTGCTTTACCGCCTTCTTAGACTTCTTTGGATGGTGAAACTGTGCACCATGCAGCAGGCTATGATGATCTGTACTGCGAGAGCCATCCAAAGTGCTGCTTCAAGGTGCAGTAGTCTGTTCTATGATCATCCTGGTAGATGCATGGGCATTGTCCTGTCTACATTCACTTTCTAAATCTGGGTATTGCAAGCATGTTATTTGCCAGGGCAGCAGATTTACCTTTTATGGGTCATTCTTCAAGTGGGCCTTTTCCGTCACAGTGGATTGGCTTAAATAACAGAATAGTAGGAGTGCTGCGAGGGAAGTGGGCAATACCCTGCACGAGCCTGTCCTGCTGGTCACTGGCAACACTGGAATGGGAATCGCTGAGCCCCACGAATGCCGTAACATTGTGTTTAGGGCCCAGCTGGTCACTTAGGTGTCTTCAGTAACCCTGGACTCTGGGGAACCCTGCAATGGGGGAAAGCTGCAGTGCCTTGGTATTCTGCTGTTGCCTTTCCCTGGGGGAGGTGGGGTGGGAGGGGGGAGGGTGGACAGTGAATGAAGGTCGATTGCCCTGGTGAACAAAGCGGCAGTGATCCACTTGATGCATCTGTGCACCCCTAAGTGACTCGTGCTGCAGTTGACCCTGTGGTATGGCAACTAAAGGCTGCTTGTAACCATTGCTGTGAGAACACATGTTAAGTGAAAGATGCTTCACAAATTTAAATTGTTTTCACAGAATCACAGAATCTACAGTGCAGATAGAGGCCATTTCGGCCCATCGAGCTTGCACCGACACATATCCCACCCTATCCCCGTAACCCCACGTACTTAATCCCCTAACACTAAGGGTCAATTTATCATAGCCAAATCAACCTAACCTGCACATCTTTGGACTTTTTTCTTTGCTTTCGTTCCGTAAATCCGGGTTGGATTCAAACTCGAGTCCCAGAGGTCAAAGGAAATATTGCTGACACAGTATCCTAGTCAGACTTCCTAAACCTTTTGATTTTAATCAAACTTTTAAAATGTATTAATAGGATTTGCTGAGCTTTATCTTTTCAAGCCCTAGAACCACATAAATGGAAACAACGAATAAAACCTTCACATTTTTATTGAGGCTGAGAATGCAGTGTCTGTGCTGTAATATGAGCCAGGCCAGGGCAGGAAGCTGCTGTGTGTCTTGCACGCTCCAATGAATGTCTGCAACAAGAGACCAAGGCAGCGATCAGATTCTCCTCCCTACAGGAAATCACTGCCCACAGAAACCCCTCTCACCTTTCTCTCGTGCGCTTGTGTGAGCGCAGCAGTGACTTGAAAAGCGGCGTCTTGTCCTTTAATCCTTTTTTTAAAAATGTATTCTTACCCGAGGTTGTGAGCTCGTAATCCCAACATGAAACTGACTTCAATAAATCTGGCAAATTGTGAGCTGGCACCAGAAAAAGATGTCGGATTGTTGTAAAATCATAACTAATGTCCTTCAGGAAAGGTCTACCCGGTCTGGGCTAGGGGTGGAAATCGGTCTGAGATCCTGTTTTCGGGCCCAAAATCGGCACTGCACAGGCAGTGCGCACAGCCCAGCCAGGAGGCCCGAGGGTGGCCCAACATTGGACCTCATTTCAATAAGGCTGACTGTAGTGTATGTACCTTTAAGGGGAGAACTACTTTTTATAGCTCCTGTATACTGTAGTACCGGTAGTGACCACACCTGTATATAAACCCTGAGTAGGGATCTGTTTTTTAGAGTAACCCTCATCCAGTAAACACCTGTTGATTGTTCCCTGCAGTCTCTTGTCTAGTTATTGAAGGACACACAACATCAAGATGCACGGATCTAACATTGGCGACGAGAAGATTCAAACCTACCTGCAACTCTGCATCACCTCCCAGAGATTCGCTCCTGGAGAACAGTGAAAGAAGAAGGCCGAGTCCAGAAGCACAGGCGTCGACCATCCAGCGGGGACTTGAGCATCGCAGGGGTGGCTGTTGAGAGCTGGGCTTGGTTCTCCAGTCACGGTGGTCCAGCGAAACGGGCTGGCAACAGGTACGGCGCAGACCCTTCCCAGACAGCGGCGGCTAGAGCCGACCGATGGCACAGAAAAAGGCCGAGCAGCATTGACGGGAGAAGAGAGAGGGTAGAGCGCACAGGGCGCAGCCGGTGTTCAGGACCGAGCGGCGTCGACGGGAGAAGAGAGAGGGTAGAGCACACAGGGCACAGCCGGTGTTCAGGACTGAGCGGCGTCAACGAGAACGCACAGGGCGTAGCCGGTGTTCAAGGGCCGAGCAGCGTCAATAAGAGAGAGAGGCGCGCAGGAAAACGCACAGAGCGCAGCCGGTGTTCAAGGGCCAAGCAGCGTCAGCGGGGAAGAAAGGAAAACGCGCAGAGCGCAGCTGGTGTTCAAGGACCGAGCAGCATCAGCGGGGAAGAAAGGAAAGCGCGGGAGACGCCATTTTGAGCCGCAGCGGAGAAGAAGGGAGAGAGCGGGAGACGCCATTTTGAGCCACAGTGGAGAAGGGAGAGCGCGGGAAAACGCCATTTTGAGCCAGTTTAACCACACCCAGGGATGCCGAAGAGTGGCAGGGTCACAGCATTCGACAATGAAGTCGAAGATTGGTCGACATATGTCGAACGCATAGAAGTGTACTGCAAGGCGAATGAAGTGTCAGATGACAGGAAAGCACTGGTATTGTTGAACTCAATGGGTGCAAAAACGTATGGCTTACTGCGAAACCAAGTAACCCCAGAGAAGCCAGTGGAAAAGGATTTTGAAAACATAGTGTCAATCCTACAGGACCACTTAAACCCCACACCGCTGCTGATAGCAGAAAGATTTAGGTTTCACAAAAGGAACCAGCATAAAGATGAAAGTAATGCTGAGTATTTAACGGAACTGCGCAAGCTATCGAAACACTGCCAGTTTGGAACGGGACTAGCAGATACTTTAAGGGACAAGTTTGTGTGTGGGCTTCAAAGTGAAGGAACCCAGAAACGGCTTCTATCAGAAAAGGATCTTACACTGGAGAAGGCTTTCAGCATGGCAGTATCACATGAAGCAGCCGCACAGGGCACTGCAGAGATACAACGGAGACCGCAAGAATATGGCACAAATGAAACGTCATACGGAACAGTGAAGTGCTATCGCTGTGGCAGAACAACACACGACCATAATGATTGCTGGTTCAAGGACAAAGTGTGCAGACAGTGTGGAAAAGTAGGACACATAGCAAGAGTCTGCAGGTCGGGAAAGAAAACCAGCAGCAAGAAATCTCCACAGGAGAAGTACAAGAAGGTACATAAGGTGATGGAGAGTAGTTCAGACGAACAGAAAAGTGATACAGACTCCGGAAGCAAGGAGCTGGGTTGTCTGAAACTACAAAAGGTGATCAAAACGGAGGATCACCAAACTATCTGGGTCACGCACAAGATAGCCGGAGTCCAAGTGAAAATGGAATTTGACACAGGATCAGCCCTAACAGTCATAAACCGAAGGGACGACAAGCGGCTATTCTCACATATACCCTTGAGAGATACAGAGATTGTCTTGAAGACGTACACGGGGCAAAAAGTCTACCCCAAAGGAAAAATAAGGGTGAACGTTTTATATAACAGCAAGGAAACACCAAAAATGGACCTATATGTATTGCCAGATGGAGGACCACCACTACTAGGACGTAAATGGATCCGGAAGATACAGCTAGATTGGCATTCCATACAAGCACTGACTGCAGATGCCAAAAAGGATGACAACGTCACACCTGGACGACTGTCAAAAATGCTAACTGACGTACAAGAAGTGTTCCAGGAGGGACTCGGAACACTAAAAGGCATAACAGCGACGATCAAAATAGAGGAAAATGCAAGCCCAAAGTTTTTAAGGCCTTATGCGATCCGCCCAGCCATCGAAGCAAAGCTGGAAGGTTTGGAACATTCAGGAGTACTGTCCAAAGTGGACTGGAGCGAGTGGGCTACACCCATCATTCCTGTAATGAAGAGGTCATTGAGTAATACGCCTGGGGAACCAAAGAAGGTTCGCATCTGTGGCGACTTTAAGGTGACAGTGAACCCAGTCCTTCACACGGTACAATATCCGCTTCCGCGGATTGAAGATATTTTCGCCTCGCTATTTGGAGGGAAACGCTTCACTAAGATTGATCTGGCCCAGGCGTACCTGCAAATGGAGGTAGAAGAAGCCTCGAAACAGTACCTCACGATCAACACTCATAAAGGTCTCTACCAATACAACCGGCTGGTGTTCGGGGTAGCATCAGCTCCGGCTATTTGGCAAAGGGCAATGGATCAAGTCCTGCAAGGGATTCCAGGGACCCAGTGTTATTTGGACGACATCCTGGTCACGGGCGAAAATGACAGTGATTACCTCGCCAACCTGGAGCAGGTGCTCACTAGATTGAAGGAATATGGGCTCTGAGCTAATCGCCACAAATGCAAGTTTTTCCAGAAGCAGATGTTGTACTGTGGCTACGTTATTGATGAAGAGGGGTCACATAAGTCCCCTGAAAAGATTGAGGCAGTAGTCAAGGCTCCAGCACCAGAAAATGTGTCACAACTGAGGTCGTTCCTCGGGCTGGTGAACTACTACCATAAGTTCTTGCCGAATTTGTCTACAGTACGACACCCACTGAACACCCTACTGCAAATGGGGGTACCATGGAAGTGGAATGACGAATGTAAACCAGCTTTCCAGAAGTGCAAAGAATTGATCACATCAAAAGAGATGTTGGCTCATTTCAACCCAGCACTACCAATTCGGTTGGCGTGTGATGCATCACCCTATGGCATTGGAGCGGAGTTGTCGCACAAATTCCCGGACGGCTCGAAGAGGCCAGTAGCCTTTGCGTCTCGGTCACTAACCTCAGCCGAGCGTAACTACACCCAGATTAACAGGGAGGCCCTCAGCCTAGTGTGGGGAGTGAAAAAGTTCAACCACTATCTGCACGGGCAGAAGTTCACCTTGCTGACGGACCACCAACCACTTGTCTCATCTTTAATCCAAAGAAGGGCGTTCCGGTGATGACTGCGCAATGGCTACAAAGATGGTCCCTTTTACTAGGGGCAAAACATAATGAAATCGAGTTCAAGGGCACGAAACAGCATGGAAACGCTGATGGGCTATCATGCCTGCCACTGCCTACTGCAGAGGAAGCACCAGCAGTTGACCCTGTCGAAATATTTTATTCGACGATAATTGAACGCTTGCCAGTAACTGACGCTGATATAGAGAAGGAGACCCGAAATGACCCGACACTGTCTCGGGTATATGTCTTGACGGTGAAGGGATGGCCAACACATGGCGACTCGCTGTTGCCAGCATTCTCATCCAGAAGAGAACAGCTGTCAGTATGCCAGGGGACCTTGATGTGTGGATCCCGAGTGGTCATTCCACCCAAGTTAAGGGAGAGAGTGCTCAATGAGCTTCACGAAGGCCATCTGGGAGGGGTGAAAATGAAAAGCCTTGCTAGGGCTTATGTGTGGTGGCCGGGGATCGATCAGCAAATCGCGGACCTGACAAAGAGCTGCTCAGGATGCCAGAAGGTCCAAAATGCACCACCACATGCCCCTCTACACCCATGGGAGTGGCCCTCATCTCCATGGCAATGGGTGCATATTGATTTTGCTGGTCCATTCATGGACTCAATGTTTTTAATAGCCCTGGATGCGCACTCGAAATGGCCTGAGGTGATCAAAATGTCCTCCACCACCACGGAGAAAACTATTGCAGTCCTACAGACCATATTTGCCAGGAACGGCTTGCCAGAGCAGATTTGCTCTGATAACGGACCACAGTTTGTGTCCGAA
Source organism: Somniosus microcephalus (assembly GCF_052327205.1). Lineage (NCBI taxonomy): Eukaryota > Metazoa > Chordata > Chondrichthyes > Squaliformes > Somniosidae > Somniosus > Somniosus microcephalus. The sequence continues at coordinate 107,623,431 of NC_140999.1, forward strand.
GAGTTTCGAAGATTTATGAAAAGGAATGGGGTAAGGCATTACACATCCGCCCCTATCATCCAGCCACAAATGGATTGGCTGAGAGGTTCGTACAAACCTTTAAAAAAGCAGTAAGGGCCATGTGCGATGATGACATTCCACTGCAGCATAAGGTGGACAATTTCCTGTTAGCCTACAGAAATGCGACACATGCAGTCACCAACTACACCCCGACCATGATGTTCTTTAACCGAAGGTTGAGATCGCGTCTGGATTTGCTCAGACCAAATGTACGAAGAGATGTTGAGAATAAGCAATTCCAACACATCAATGAGAAGCCGACAAGGAGCTTCAATGTAAGGCAACCAGCCTTGGCCCGCGACTACTGAACAGAGAAATGGCAACCAGGAACGATATGCACACGGCAGGGGCCACTAATGTACACAGTGGATGTTGGGGAGAACATTGTGCGACGCCATGTTGACCAGATCCTAGAGTCACTGGAATGAGTCAACCCCATGTCTCGCGTACCTGGTGATGAACCCGACATACAGGTAGCATCTACCCCAGAAACAGTAGCATCGGAAGCTGATGAACCAACCGACGACAGGGGGCCAGAATCGCCTCCGCACCAAGAGCAAGACACTCAGGAAAGGCGCTATCCAGAAAGGATCAGGAAGCCGCCCCAAAGACTGAATTTATAAATGGACTATTTTCAGTTAATGTTGCATGTTAAAAGTGTTAATTGTAATTAGTTGATATTTAATTGTTAAATGAATGTTATGGTACTGTTAATCTAAAAGGGGAGGAATTCTAGTGTATGTACCTTTAAGGGGAGAACTACTTTTTACAGCTCCTGCATACTGTAGTACCGGCAGTGACCACACCTGTATATAAACCCTGAGTAGGGATCTGTATAGTTAGTTTTAGAGTAACCCTCATCCAGTAAACACCTGTTGATTGTTCCCTGCAGTCTCTTGTCTAGTTATTGAAGGACACACAACATCAAGATACACGGATCTAACACTGAAGAACTGTCGGAACCTGTTGCATCCCCATAGGAAGCTCGCCCATTTCAGCTATTTAAATATCTGACCACTTGCCTCGCCGGCAGTGGCCTAATGTAAAGAGTTACAAGAATGAATCCAGAACTGAGAGATTATAAATATCAGGAAAGATTGAATAGGCTGGGGCACTTTTCTCTAGAAAAGAGAAGGCTGAGGGGTGACCTGATAGAGGTCTTCAAGATTATGGAAGGGTTTGATAGGGTAGGCTTAGAGAAGATGGGGTCGATTTTAACTCAGGTGCGGGCAATTGTCGGGTTCCCTGAATTTTGTGATTCCCACACGACTCTAAATGGATGTGTGAGATTGATGCAATTTTAACTCAATTGGCCAATTGATTTCCAACGTGTGGGAAGCCTTTGCAAATGGGTTTTTCATGACTGCAAATCCCCTCCAATGATGTCATCATTGCTACTGCATTTAAGGTCCACAGCAAGCCTTGCTTCCTCTGCAAGCTTCCAAGCTTTCCCCTTATGATGGCACAGGAGCCTGCAGGAACAATGACCAACAGGAGGGCAGGAGCTGCGCCTAAATTTGGATGAGGCACCACTGCAGGCATTGTTGGATGGGGCTAGGGCCCACAGGGAGGTCCTGTTCCCTTCTTCAGGGAGGAAGAGGCCTCCCAGTCAGACCAAGGCTGTGTGGCTACAGGTGGCTGGGGAAGTCAACTCCTTGGGGCTTACACGGCGCACCTGGATGCAGTGCAGGAAAAGATTCCATGACCTTCATCGCACTGGAAAAGTAAGTATGAAGTTTCCATCACCCTCAATCTGATCCCCATTGCCTTTCCTCACCAGCACTCAGCTTTAGCAATCTCTTCCTCCACATCCCACTTGACACTCACATCCATGCACCCTTAGCCATTCCCTTTCTCTCTATGCTCACATTCACCTAACTATTCGACCATGCAGCCCTCACACTCCCTCTCACTCTGATGCTTTGAACACAACTGACAACACACAGGGAGGGCCCTTGGTCTTGCAAACTCACTCCATCTTTGTCTCCTAAGTATCTATGCTATGCAATCTCTACACTCACTCCTTCATTCTCACTCAACCTCCACTTGTCTCCCTCACTGCAGGAGAAGAGAGCTCACAACAGGAGAGAGCGAGCCAGGAGAGGAGGAGGGCCACCCTGATTAGCTCAGCTCACCCGCTGGGAGGAAGCCGTCCTGGAGATTGTCGGGGCTGATACAGATGCGGAAGTTGGGGAAGGACAGACCGGTGCATCCCCGCAAGCTGGTGACAGAATAGTTTTCCATCTCTCTCATTGACATTGCATGAGTCACTGATAATGATTCTGAAGCTACATCATATGGACTTATGATCATCTGCAAAATGCAATGTGCATGTAACCTTGGCATCACATCTCTATCTTTTTCCTTGACTCCCCCACAGGACCATCGAGGGCCCCCGTCCCCACTGTGCAGGAGGAAGAGCCTGAGATTCCAGACTTCTCAGAGGAATCTGCAACCTCTGAGGGCGCAGCGTCAGCAGAAATAAGCGCACCCAGCACCAGCGCAGACACTCACACCTCGGTGGGACCTTCGGGACATAGAGTAGTGTTGTCACCTGGTGTATCATAGCTCACAAGTGAGCATCAGCAGATTGTGGAGACAGGGACAGCAGTGGAGAGTCCACGTTGGAGGGCGCAGGACTCTGCCAGCTCGGCTCAGCTGCATGTCGACCCTCTGCCTCTGGGTCCATCCATAAGATCAGAGGTGATGGAACTCCATGCACAGATGCAGGAGTCTCTGGCAGGTTTTGTCTCCAGGGTCGCTGCTTGTGTGGAGCGAATGGAGGAGTCCATAGCGAACATGAGCAGAGCCTTTGTGGAGTCAGTGGTGCATGAACGCATCAACATGGAAAGGATGGCTACCTACGTGGAAATGATTGCTGCCTCCGTGGTAAGGCTGGCTACGGTAGAGGAGAGGAGGGCTCCGGCCATGGAGGAGGTTAGTCACCAGGGTATGGAAAACATGGTGACTGTTCAGAATAGAATGTCATCTCTTGAGGAGCGATGGGCATCTATTGAACAGAGAAACCAGACCTTCATGGAAGTCCTTCTGAGTAGGGCTGCCATTGCAGATACGGGTCCCCATGGCCCCCCTGATGTGCAGCAAGCTGCGCTCAAGCCACTTGCAGGTGCGGAGGGGGAGCTGACCCATAAGAGGGAGGTTGGTGGCAGGCCTCAAGGAAGTGGGGGTTCCTTTCCAAGCGCTCACATTTCCATGCCACTGCAGAGCTCTCGGTCAGAGCCCCGCCGGAGTCCACACCCAAGTGAGATAGATGTCTCAACCCCTGCACAGCCACAGGAGCAGCAGACTGCTGACGAGCCCTCACAGGCTCGCCACCCCAGAGGACGCCCGCCAAAGGTGTAGTGTATGTAACCCGTACCACCTTAAGAGGATACCTTAAGGTGATGGTGTGGCGACACGCCACCACTGGACATAATCCGCTCATGGCGGCACGGACAGTTTAAGCAGACACCCTCAGCCTGGGGCCCTTTCCTCCAGCAACTTGTTTCCCACAGGGACAGGCTGCCGGGAGCACTTCCTGTCTGGGGAGTATTTAAGTGGATGCGCGGGCTTTTCCAGTTCCTCTTTGCCATGAGGTTGATTAAAGCAGTTGTGTTTTACTAACTCTGGTCTCGACTCCCACGTTTGCCGCGGTATCTCAACAATGGACTACTTTTTGATGGCTCCTGTACATTGTAGTACCGGTGGTGACCACACCGGTATATAAACCCTGCGGAGCAAAGTGTATCTCAGTTCAGCCCTGACCCTCAATCACTAAGAGTCCTCAGTGCCTTTCTGGCTGTGCAGCTGCCTCAGTCAGCAGGAGGAGAAGGAGCAGCCAAACCAAGAGAGTGGAGAGTGGAAAGTGGTGGTCTCCTGACCAGGAAGAGGAGGAGAACGATAGACCACCACCTCCACCTCCTCCACCATCATCACGACAACTGATGTGCCTGGAGAGATAGGACAGAGGAGGAGAAGGAGAAAGGAGGCCAGCAACAACACCAACCAGGGGAGAGGCCTTTCCATTACTGCCTCCCCAAATTGGCCTGCACTTCAGGAGAGGGAGAGAGGGGAGAGAAACAACCAACAACCACCAACTGTTTGGAAGGAGGGAAGAACAAAATCATCTCTTCTGAACATCTACAGGTGGGTGTTATTTGGGGCACTCTCCCAAAGACTTTGTATTTTAGGTGGGGGGAGAAAAGAAGAAACAAGGCCGGATCATCAAGGGGTGTAGTGTGTGTGCGTGTGGCTCTTGTTAAAAGCTAGGCCACGCACACCACTAATAAGCACCCCTTCTATTGCCTGGGCTGGGACAGCTGGAGCTGCCTAGGTGAAGTCTTTAATTTCATTAATTGCATTGTTAAGACCTGCTGCAGGACTGAGCCTGGGCATCTCCAGCTTTCCCAGGTGAAGACATCTTCTCCCCCTGCCAGAAGACCACCACCACCAAAGACTTTTTAAATCCCATCGGAGAGTGCACCCCTGCCAACACCCACCCACCATCCTGAGTGGCAACACTGCCCTTGCGGCTTCCCTCCTTCCCACCCCCCTCTCTCTCTCTCTTTGTCTCTCTCTGCCTGTTTCTCTGAGGCACCTCATTTTCCATCTCTTTTTTATTAATTGCCTATTGAGCAGAGGGGAGAAGAGCCCTCTCCCAATTTAAATCAATAAGGGGAGAGGTGTGTCTTCATTTTAATCAGCTCCCTCTGCTCAATAGAGGACAAAAAAAAAAATACCTGAGGCCATTAAAACCTTCAGGCCTGTGACTTGGGGTGAGTGTAGCCCTTATAAAAGCACCTCAGAATGGCGACTGCATCTTCGCCGGTGGCGGGGCAAGCTAGGACTTATGCGGGAGTGGCAGCCACAGCCACAGCTGCTCCCGCAGCTTCTGCTGCCCCGTCACCATTCAGATTAACAACAAAAAAGCTTGGGGTGAAGAGCTATACTCACCCAACTATGACCATTGAGGCCTGCGTTAAAGCCATGGCTGGGGTTGTCGGTCCCTCAGCCATCGTCGCGGCCTCAAAAATGTATGGGGAGGCTGTGTTCTTCCTGGGGTCGAAGCGGGCGGTGTCCCTGGCCATCACCAAGGGGCTCACCGTGGGCGGGACCTTCCTGCCGGTGGATCCTCTTGAGGACACCATGCAGAGGATCGTCATTTCCAACGTCCCGCCCTATGTTCCTGGTGAGCTCCTCCTTCCCCATTTACGTCAACTTGGGGAGGTGAGGTCGGGGATCACACCCATCCCGCTCGGCTTCCGGGAGGCCAGCCTTCGCCACGTCTTCTCCTTCCGGCGCCAGCTGTTTATCCAGCTGGCGCGGGAGGAGGACACCGACGGGGCATTCGTCGTCCTCCACGAGGGGACCGCCTATCGCGTCTTTTGGACGTCGGACGGTGTGCGGTACCATGCCTGCAAGGAGGTGGGGCACATCAGGAAAAACTGCCCCGCCTCCAAGGCCGCCGAATCATCTCGTGCGGCCGAGGCTGGCGCCGCCGCCGCTCCTCCCCCCGGATCTGCCCGCGCGTTGAGAGCGTCTGATGCGCGGTTGATGTTGGGGGCCGATGCCACCAAGGCCTCCGGCGGGGGGGAGGGAGCGCGTCCGGCCGGAAAGAAGGCGCGGGAAAAAAATAAACACCTTAGGGCAGGTCCCCCCGTGGATGGCCAGCCCTTGCCCCTTGCGCACCTTACACCCGCGCTCCTCGCGGAGTTAATCAGGGCAGACGCGAGCGAGAGGGGCCTCGTGCCCGAGCCTGTGGCCGCAACCGCCGCTGCGGTAACGCCAGTACCTGCGGCCGGGCTCGGGCCCGAGGAACCCGGCAAACATGCTCCGCTGGAGGGAGATGAGGAGGAGGCCTTTGCAGACATGGAGGTCTCCCTCGCTCCCTCCGTGCTAAAAAGGAGGCGTGACCCCCTAGAAGAGGAGGAGGACCGGGAGGAGGAAAGTCCCTCCAAGCAGGGGGAGACATCGCCCGCCGCGGGTACTGCGCCCCCCCGCCCCCCCCCCCGCTGTCGTCATCCTCAGCGATCGGCAGGGGTCGCCTGTCCCTCGGGAGGCTGAGGCAGATGTGTCTGTCCGGCGCGTGCCTCCCGGGGATGGGGACGAGACCCTGCCCATGGGGGGGGTCGCGGAACAACCCGCGGCAGAAATTGAAATTGACATTCTATCGGTGCTGTTACCCCTCGCCGGGTCGGGCGGCCTGGGGTCTGGGTCGGGCGAGTGCGAGGATAATGAGCTCGCCCAATGTGACCCGGACATCTCCCAGGGGCTGCTCGACCTGGTCGAGGTTTTAATTCAAAACACCCCATCCGCTGGGTCGGAGGTTGGTGGCGAAGAGGAGGATAGCCCCCTGGCTGCGTCTCTGGTGCCGGACGTACTGGAGGAGCTGGGAATTGTTCTCTCCCCGGTTTCTCCAGTCGTTCCGGCGTCTGGGGTGAGGGGAGCTCTGAACCGCCGCCGTCTTCTGGCCCAGCACCCCTAGAGGAGCCCAGGGAGGAATCCTCTGCCGCCGATCCTGTGGGTGGGATCCGGGCGGAGGCGGGGCTGGCTGGTGCGGCCGAGCCGTTCGCTGCGCACTGCGTGGCGGACGGGTCGGCCGCTGGTGACGACCCCCTGGAGGAGGATGGGCACTCGGTGATGGGCACGGAGGATGATTCGGACTCCAGCGCCGACGAGGCGATGGATGACCTCGTGCCCCTTGCCGAGTCTCCCCTCATTCCCGTAAGGGAACTCCGGGATTTTATGGCCACGTGCCTGGGTCGGCGCAATAAGGTCCGGCTGGCCCTCGACAGGTGGTCGGAGCTGGCGCTGCTCATCGTATCCGTCCGCGCCGCCATTAAGGTCATGGGCGCGGACGAGGGTGTGAACCCGCTTGAGCTGCGTCGGCTCAGAACGTTTCTCACTGGGCTGCTGAGGAAGTGGCGGCTGACCAGCGGCTGCGCTTCCTCCCCCCGTTAGGTGTAGGTAGAGGTTGCACTATGCTTCTGACATGAAGATTACCATAGCAGGCCTCAACATCAACAGCAGCAGGGAGGCGCGCCGTAGATTCAATAACTTCTCGGTCCTTCGGGATGGGAAGTATGCGGTGTGCTTCCTGCAAGAAACCCACACCGTTCCGGGAGATGAAGCCATGTGGCTCCTGGAGTGGCAAGGAGGGGTCAGCATGAGTCACCTCTCCAACAATTCCAGCGGGGTGGCTATCTTGCTGGCCCCGCATTTTCAGCCGGAGATCTTGGGGGTCAAGGAGCACGTGCCGGGCCGCTTGCTCCAGGTCACTGTTCGCCTGGGGGGCGTGCCGCTCCATCTAGTGAACGTGTACGCCCCTCAGGCCGGTGCGCAGCAAGTGCGCTTCTTTCAAGAAGTGTCCGCTCTTCTGGGCTCCATCGACGTGGGCGAGTGCGTCATCCTCGGGGGGGATTTTAACTGCACCCTCGAGGCGAGGGACCGCCCGGGTCCCCCGCGATGCCCGGCGGTGATGGAGAAGTTGAGGGACCTGGTCAGGTCCTTCGACTTGGTGGACGTCTGGCGAAATCTTCATCCCGACTCCAGCGCCTTCACTAGCGTGAGGTCTGGAGGAGGAGGGTCCAGAATCGACCGCCTCTACATTTCCCGGGCGTACGTCTTCTGTGTTCCGGCAGCTTCCATGCGGCCGGTGCCGTGCACGGACCACCACCTGGTGTGGACGGAGCTCGTTCCGCTGCGCACGCGGGGGGGGTCCACGTACTGGCACTTTAACAACCTGCTGCTGGAGGACGCGCGGTTCCGGGATTCATTGCGTCGGTTCTGGGCCGACTGGAGAAGGAAGCAGGGGGGCTTCCCCTCGTTCAGGCTGTGGTGGGACGTGGGCAAGGCTCACGTCCATCTCTTCTGTCAGGAGTACGCGAAGGGGTCGACCAAGAGGCGGGAGGCCCGGGTCGGGCGGTTGGAGAAGGAGGTGCTCGACCTGGAGTCCCGTCTCAGTCAAGTCGTCGGGGACCCGGCCCTGCGGAAGGTGTAGGAAGTGAAGAAGGGTGCGCTGAAGGACCTGCAGCTCGTCGGGCCCCGAGGCACGTACGTGAGGTTGCGGATCCAGCTCCTGCGGGACCTGGACCGCGGCTCCCCCTTCTACTCGCTGGAAAAAAGACGGGGGGTCCGTAAGCAGCTCTTGGGGCTGCTGGCCGACGACGGATCTCTGGTCTTGGATCCGGAGGGAATCAGCGCGGAGACCCGCGCCTACTACGGGGCTCTGTTCTCTCCGGATCCATCCAGCGAGGATGCGTGCAGAGTTTTGTGGGAGGACCTGCCGAAGGTCAGTCCGGAGGGCGCTGAAAAATTGGACTCTCCGCTAAGCCTGGCGGAGCTGACCGGCGCCCTCCGCCAGCTCTCTAGGGGTAAGTCCCCGGGGCTGGACGGGCTGACCGTGGAGTTCCACAGGACGTTCTGGGACGTCTTGGGGGGTGACTACGCGCGGGTCCTGGGGGAAAGTTTGGCGACCGGGGAGATGCCCCTCTCTTGGCGCAGGGCGTTTATTGTCCTGTTGCCTAAGAAGGGCGATCTCTGCCTCCTTAAGAACTGGCGCCCGGTCTCCCTCCTCCGCACGGACTATAAAATCTTTGCCAGGGCCATGTCTGCTCACCTTGGCACCATGCTGGCCCACATGATCCACCCCGACCAGTCCTACACGGTCCCGGGCCGGACCATCAACGATAACATCCATCTGGTCCGGGACCTGGTCCACCACTCCCAGAGGGCTGGTCTGTCGGTCGCCTTCCTCTCCCTGGATCAGGAGAAGGCGTTCGACAGGGTGGATCACGAGTATCTCTTCGGGACTCTGCGCGCTTTCGGGTTCGGGACGCATTTCGTCGCCCGGATCCGAATTCTGTACGCCACCGCAGAGTGTCTGATTAAAGTTAATGGGTCCTTGATGGCGCCCCTTCGCTTCGGGAGGGGTGTGCATCAGGGATGCCCCATGTCCGGTCAGTTATACACCATTTGCGTGGAGCCATTCCTGCGCCTCTTGCGGAAGAGGTTGACGGGACTGGCTCTGCAAGGGCCGGGCATGGAGGTGGTCCTCTCGGCTTACGCCGATGACGTGCTCCTCACGGTCACGGATCCCACTGACTTGCGGAGGATGCGGGAATGCCAGCAGATTTACTCGGACGCATCCTCCGCCAAGATCAACTGGGAGAAATGTTCCGGACTCCTGGTGGGTCAGTGGCGGGTGGACTCCCTGCCGGAGGAGTTCAGGCCTTTTGCCTGGAGCACCACGCACCTCCTCTATTTGGGAGTCTACCTTAGCCCTGCCGAGGACGCCTGGCCGGCGAACTGGCAAGAGCTGGAGGCCAAAGTCACCACTCGCCTCGGACGCTGGACAGGACTGCTCCGAGTGTTGTCCTACAGGGGTTGAGCGCTGGTCATAAACCAGCTGGTGGCCGCCATGTTGTGGTACCGGTTGGTCACTTTGATCCCTCCCCCTGCGTTTGTCACCAAGATGCAGAAGAAGCTCATCGACTTCTTCTGGGACAAAAGGAAGCACTGGGTCTCTGCCGTGGTTCTGTGTCTCCCGCTTCGGGAGGGCGGTCAGGCGCTGGTGTGCCTTCGCACCCAGGCTGCGACTTTCCATCTTCAGACGCTGCAGAGATACCTGTACGTCGAGAATCCTCCGAGATGGTGTGCGTTGGTGACGTTTTTCTTCCGCCAGCTGCACGGCCTCAATTACGACACGCAGCTCCTGTTTGTGAAAGTGGGCGGCAGGCGTGCCGACCTGCGGGAGCTGCCTGTCTTCTACCAGGAACTACTATGGGTTTGGAACTACGTCGCTTCCAGGCGGAGCTCTCCCCCGTCAGGAGCGGCAGCTCTCCTTCGGGAGCCGCTGCTCAGGAATCCACACCTCCACGAACGCGGGTTCGGGCGGCTGGCGGAGGGCAGTGCCTGGCGGGGTGACCAGAGTCGGGGACCTGCTCGATGGTGGAGGAGCGGGCTGGTTGTCGCCGGAGGAGCTGGCGTGGCGCCTGTCCTGGGCCAACACCCGGCTTGCGGCCGAAGCCATCGAATCAGTGAAAGCGGCACTGCGCCCCAACTCCACTAGGTGTATCGAGGCGGCTCAAGCACGTGGGGCGATCCCGTCCGAGCTTACCCCCGTCCGGACGGAATTCCTCTTCGGCGCCCGGCCCCGAAACTCCCCTCGGGAGCCGACGCCTCACAACTTGAGCCATCTCGAGGAAATACCCTCCGTGCCTTTTCATTCTGCGCGGAGGGGTTTCCTGTACGGGCTGCTCCTGCACACTCTCCACTTTGCCATCTTCGTCTACCGTCCAGACACGCCTTGGCGTGGCGTCTTGCCGACTGGCGGTGGCGGAGGTCCCCAATGGAGGGCTCTCTACGCGGGAGTCCTCCCTTGTTCCATCGGGGACTTGGCCTGGAGGGTGTTGCACGGAGCGGTCCCGTGCAATAAGGTTTTAAGTAGGTTCACGGACTCCCAGGCCGCCTGCATTTTTTGCGGCCTGGATGAGTCCGTGTTTCACGTTTATATGGAGTGTGAGAGGTTGCAGCCCCTCTTTCACTACTTGAAGGGGCTGCTCCTCGATTTTTGGTTGCACTTCAGTCCCACGCTCTTGATCTACGGTCACCCGGTGCGGAGGGGAGCGGACAGGCTGGAGGACCTCCTTGTGGGCCTGCTCCTGGGCCTGGCTAAAAGAGCAATCAATTGGTCCAGGCAGCAGGCGGTCGAGGGGGTCGTCCAGCCGGATTGCCTGCCTCTCTTCCGCGGCCATGTTCGCGCCCGGGTGGCCCTGGAGATGGAGCATGCGGTGTCCGCCGGTGCGCTTGAGTATTTCCGCGACCGGTGGGCGCCGCGGGGACTGGAGTGCATCATCAACTCGGAAAACCAAATTTTAATTTGATTTGTTAAGATTTAGTTGAACTTTTGTTTACTTACAGTCTAATTGGTTTTTTTTGGGTTCAAACAAAAAGAGGACCCTCAATCACTAAAGACCTGTTTACTTACTTCTGTAGTCTGTGTCCTGTTATTCAGTATAACTGCAATTGAAAACACAGACTCAACAGTGGCGACGAGTCTGATCTTACCTAGCGGCAGTTTTGCATCAAAGGAAGCTTCGTCCTCAGAAACGGGCGTCGAACAAGGACATCCGCCCTCAACATCCTGCTGAGCACTGCATCGCACGGGAGGCCATCGGGAACCCGGGTTGGTTTCTGGCCACGAAGTCAAACATCAGTGATCATCCCTTCGACAACAGCGGCGGGTAAGCCCGATCGAGCGGCACGGGGGGGAAGTCGGCCGAGTTGTCAGTGGGAGAAGGGGAGGGAAAACGACAAAGGGCGGAGAACACGACCGCAGCCAGTGTCAGGGGCCGGGCTGCAATCGGGACAGAGACGCGCAGCAGCCAGAAAGCGTTTATGGCCACAAGGACCGCGGGAGCGGCGGGGAACAAGAGCAGCAGCGCAGGGAAAAATAAAGGACCGCTGGGAGGCGTGAACGGCAACAGCGCGGGAATCGCCATTTTGAGTCGGCGGGGGAAGAAGACAAGCGCGGGAAAAGCCGCCAAGCGCGGGAAAAGCCGCCATCTTAAATAGAAAAAAAATTAAAAATAAAAGTAAATAAATAATATCCAAAGGGAAAGGAGAAACTCAGCAAGGATGCCAAAACGGGTAACATCACTGCTTTTGATAGCGATGTGGAAGATTGGGCCACTTATGTGGAACGCATCGAAGTTTACTGTACAACGAATGAGGTACCGGATGATAAGAAAGCACTAACCCTATTAAACTCGATGGGTGCGAAGACGTACGGGTTATTAAGGAACCTTGTAACACCAGACAAACCGGTAGGGAAGAGTTTTGCGGATATTGTTACTATCCTGCAAGAGCATTTAAACCCCACGCCGCTGCTGATAGCGGAATGATTTAAATTCTACAAAAGAATTCAACTTAAAGAAGAAAGCAACGCGGAATTCCTAACAGAACTGCGCAAGTTATCAAAGTACTGCCAGTTCGGAACAGGACTAGCAGACGCACTGAGAGATAAGTTTGTGTGTGGGCTCCTAAGGGAAGGAACACAGAAGCGACTGCTAGAGGAAAAGGACCTTACGCTGGACAAAGCTTTCAGCATTGCAGCATCCCACGAGGCAGCAGCACGGGGCGCTGCAGAGATACAGCAAAGGCCATTGGAATTCAGCACCAATGAAATGGCATTGGGCACAGTAAAGTGCTATCGTGGTGGAAGGGCAACGCATGACCAGAACCAGTGCTGGTTCAAAGATAAGAATGCAGGCAATGTGGCAAACTTGCTAGGTAAGTGGCCAGAGATTTGGCAGATGGAATACAATACTGGAAAGTGTGAGGTTATGCACTTTGGCAGGAAAAATCATAGAGCAAGTTATTATCTTAATGGCAAGAAACTGGAAAGTACTGTAGTACAAAGGGATCTGGGGGTCCTGGTGCACGAAACTCAAAAAGTTAGTATGCAGGTGCAGCAAGTGATTAAGAAGGCCAATGGAATGTTGCCGTTTATTGCTAGGGGGATGGAATATAAAAACAGGGAGGTATTGCTGCAGTTGTACATGGTATTGGTGAGACCGCACCTGGAATACTGCATACAGTTTTGGTGTCCATACTTAAGAAAAGACATAATTGCTCTCGAGTCAGTACAAAGAAGGTTCACTCGGTTAATCCCGGGGATGAGGGGGTGGTCATATGAGGAGAGGTTGAGTAGATTGGGACTCTACTCATTGGAGTTCAGAAGAATGAGAGGCGATCTTATTGAAACATATAAGATTGTGAAGGGGCTTGATCGGGTGGATGCGGTGAGGATGTTCCCAATGATGGGTGAAACTAGAACTAGGGGGCATAATCTTAAAATAAGGGGCTGCTCATTCAAAACTGAGATGAGGAGAAACTTCTTCACTCAGAGGGTGGTAGGTTTGTGGAATTTGCTGCCCCAGAAAGCTGTGGAAGCTACATCATTAAATAAATTTAAAAGAGAAATAGATAGTTTCCTAGAAGTAAAGGGAATTAAGGGTTACGGGGAGCGGGCAGGAAATTGGACATGAGTCTAGGTTCGGAATGGTCATGGCCCTGTGGGTAGTGGAGTGGGCCCAGGGGCCGTGTAGCCTTGTTCTGCTCCTACTGTGTTCTAATTCTGTGTTAGATTTCAGGAGATGGTTTTATTCCTGTTCCTGGCTGGGGTGGAGATCGCCTTTACAGAAGGTAAGTACTGTAGAAAATATATGGACAGAGTGATCTCCTGGAAGAATTTCGATCGCCTAGATGGGTCGGAGAGGAATTTCCCAGATTTTTTTCTCCCAAATTGGCCATTGGGTCTTTATCTGGTTTTTCGCCTCTCCCGGGAGATCACATGGGTTCGGGTAGATGCAGAGTGATATAAGATTTGAGGTTAGGATCAGATCAGCCATGATCTTATTGAATGGTGGAGCAGGCTCGAGGGGCCGATTGGCCTACTCCTGCTCCTATTTCTTATGTTCTTATGTTCTTAGTATGCCGGTCAGGAAAGAAGACCAGCAGCAAAAAGTCACCGCAGGAGAAGTACAAAAAAGTACACAAGGTGACAGCGAACAGTTCGGATGAACAGAAGACGGATTCAGACTCCAGCAGTAAGCAACTGGGTTGTCTGAAAATACATAATGTGGGTAACACAGCAGACAACCAAACTATCTGGGTCATGCTTCGGATAGCAGGAGTCCAAGTGAAGATGGAATTGGACACTGGGTCGGCATTAACGGTCATGAATAAGCAAGATTACAAAAGGTTATTCTCGCACATTCCCCTGAGGGATACGGAGATTGTATTGAAAACATACACGGGGCAAATAGTATACCCCAAAGGAAAGATAAAAGTAAACGTGGTCTACAATGGTAAAGAAAGTCAGAAAATGGACTTGTATGTGTTACCTGATGGAGGTCCGCCACTACTGGGACGGGAATGGATCCGGAGAATAAATGTGGACTGGCATTCCATACAAGCACTGACTGTAGATGCCTGTAAGGAGGATGACGTCAAACCTAAACGACTGTCCAAAATCTTAGACGATGCTAAGGAGGTGTTCCAACAGGGACTTGGAACACTGAAAGGAATTACGGCAACCATCAAGGTTGAAGAACATGCAAACCCAAAATTTTTCAAAGCCTTATGCGATACGACCTGCTGTGGAAGCAGAGCTGGAAGGGCTAGAATGTTCAGGGGTACTGCCCAAGGTGGACTGGAGCGAATGGGCTACACCCATTGTTCCTGTCATGAAGCGTCCATTGAGCAACAAGCCGGGGGAACCGGGGAAGGTTCGCATCTGTGGCGATTTCAAGATCACTGTTAATCCGGTTCTTCACACGGTGCAATATCCGCTTCCGCTGATTGAAGATATCTTCGCTTCGCTGTCTGGTGGGAAACACTTCACTAAGATAGACCTGGCGTAGGCGTACCTACAGATGGAAGTTGATGAAGCGTCACGTCAGTATCTCACGATCAACACGCATAAGGGCTTATATCGGTATAATAGACTGGTTTTTGGAGTGGCATCGGCTCCAGCGATTTGGCAAAGGGCCATGGAGCAGGTATTGCAGGGAATTCCGGGCACACAATGCTACCTGGATGACATCCTGATTACAGGAGATAACGATAAGGATCACCTCACGAATTTGGAGCAGGTGCTCATCAGATTGAAAGAATATGGGCTCAGAGTTAATCGCCAGAAATGCGAGTTCTTTCAAAAGCGAATCTCGTACTGCGGCCACGTCATTGACCGGGAGGGGCTCCATAAGTCACCTGACAAGATCGAAGCTGTTGTAAAAGCTCCTGCACCGGAAAATGTATCCCAATTGAGGTCGTTCCTTGGGTTGGTTAACTATTACCACAAGTTTCTTCCAAATTTATCCACGGTGTTACACCTGCTAAACACTCTTTTGCAAATGGGAATAACATGGAAGTGGAGCGATGATTGTAAGCGGGCTTTTCAAAAGAGCAAGGCACTGATCACCTCTAAGGAAGTGTTGGCTCACTTTAACCCAACGCTGCCTATTCACTTAGCTTGTGATGCTTCTCCATATGGTATCGGAGCAGTGCTCTCACATAAGTTTTCAGATGGCTCGGAAAGGCCAGTCGCTTTCGCATCCAGATCATTGACCTCCGCTGAGCGCAACTATGCTCAGATAGATAGGGAGGCTCTCAGCCTCGTGTGGGGAGTTAAGAAATTTAACCATTACCTGCAAGGCCAAACGTTTACGCTGCTGACAGATCACCAGCCTTTGGTTTCCATTTTCAACCCTAAGAAGGGTGTTCCGGTAATGACGGCGCAGAGGCTTCAGAGATGGTCCCTTTTCCTAGGGGCACATCAATATGATATTGAATTCAAAGGTACAAAGCAACATGGTAATGCTGATGGGCTGTCGCGCCTGCCACTACCTACAGCGGAAGAGGCACCGGCAGTTGACCCTGTCGAGATATTTCACTCGACCATCATCGAATGCTTACCAGTCACCAATGCGGGTATTGAGAGAGAGACCCGAAATGACCCGACACTGTCTTGGGTCTACGACTTGACAGTGAAGGGATGGCCAGCACATGGCGAACCACTGTTACCAGCATTCTCAGCCAGACGAGAACAGCTGTCCGTATGTCAAGGAACATTGATGTATGGAACAAGGGTGATTATTCCTCCTAAATTCAGAGAGAGAGTTCTGAAAGAATTGCACGAAAGTCATCTGGGGGGAGTCAAGATGAAAAGCCTTGCTAGGGCTTATGTGTGGTGGCCAGGTATCGACAAACAAATAGAGGATCTGACTAAAAGCTGCTCAGGGTGCCAAAAAGTTCAAAATGCACCTCCAATTGCACCGCTGCATCCGTGGGAATGGCCTTCAGCCCCATGGCAACATGTGCATATCGACTTTGCAGGTCCATTCATGGATTCCATGTTTTTGATAGCAGTAGACGCACATTCTAAATGGCCAGAAGTGATTAAGATGTCGACCACTACCTCAGAGAAGACGATCGCAGTTCTAAGAACCATATTTGCAAGGAATGGGTTGCCGGAGCAAATATGTTCAGACAACGGACCACAGTTCGTGTCAGAAGAATTCCAGAAATTCATGAAAAAGA
The DNA here is from genome assembly GCF_052327205.1 of Somniosus microcephalus. Classification (NCBI taxonomy): domain Eukaryota; kingdom Metazoa; phylum Chordata; class Chondrichthyes; order Squaliformes; family Somniosidae; genus Somniosus; species Somniosus microcephalus. Next base: position 107,639,595 of record NC_140999.1, read on the forward strand.
ATGGGGTGAAACACTATACATCTGCCCCATATCATCCAGCTACAAATGGGTTGGCCGAGAGATTTGTACAAACGTTCAAAAAAGCGATAAAGGCCATGAGTGAAGACCATATTCCACTACAACACAAGGTGGACAATTTCCTGATGGTGTATCGAAACGCCACGCATGCAGTGACAAATCAAAGCCCTGCCATAATGTTCTATAACAGAAGGTTGCGGTCCCGGTTGGATTTGTTAAAACCCAATGTGCGACGGGAAGTCGAAAACAAGCAATTCCAGCATGTAAATAACAAGGCCACTCGTAGTTTTGAAGTAGGACAACCAGTGTTGGCCAGGGACTATAGGGATGATAAATGGCAACCTGGAACAATTCGTGCACGATAAGGACCCTTGATGTACACGGTAGACGTTGGAGAGAACGTAATACGACGTCATGCTGACCAACTTGTGGAATCGAGAACAAGGGTCGACCCCATGTCTACGGCAGAGACACCAGTTGAAGAACTTATTGAGCCTGTAGCATCTACCTCAGACTCGAACGTATATGATGATGTTCAATCCATAGGAGATCAAGTGGATGAGTCACCCCAGCAACGAGAACCAGAGACCCCTGAAAGGCATTATCCGGGCCGGATCAGGAGGCCTCCTCAGAGACTGAATCTTTGAACAGTTTTGTGTGTAATAATTGTATATATGTTATCCATGTAATGTTTAATTTGGGGGGTACACTGTTAAGCTAAAAGGGGAGGAATTGTAGTGTATGTAACCTGTACCACCTTAAGAGGATACCTTAAGGTGATGGGCTACTTTTTGATGGCTCCTGTACATTGTAGTACCGGTGGTGACCACACCGGTATATAAACCCTGCGGAGCAAAGTGTATCTCAGTTCAGCCCTGACCCTCAATCACTAAAGACCTGTTTACTTACTTCTGTAGTCTGTGTCCTGTTCTTCAGTATAACTGCAATTGAAACCACAGACTCAACAAAAGGTGTCGAGACAGGAGCAGCAGGAAAGTGAGCACGGGGCCTCCACATCTGCTGAAGCCACAGGGAAACCACTATGTAGGAGCACGCGTAAGAGTAAAATAAAGCACAAGTAGTCACAAGGGTAGTCACGGGTGAAATGTGTATATTGTAAAAATGCCATCAGTTGGATCTTGTGCATAAAAATTCTGATGGCAACTGTTGCAGTTCTGGCATGTGTCATTTCGCGAATGGTGCTTTCACATTGAGGGCTTAGGATTACTTGCAGTTGTCAGGATGCTGGTCAAATAGCTAGGAATCCGCAGGGTTTGGCCATTGTCGATGCTCAGGTAAGAAGTTGCGAGGCAAAAGAGTTTGATTTACTAGGCTAAGCAAATCTGGCCAGGATGAGTGTGTTCCTTGCATCCCAGGCAGCAATGTTCTCGCATAATGCTGCCGCTGGTTGATGGGCCTCTGCAGGATGCTTGTTTTCGCCCTCCTCCTCCTCCTCCACCTCCTCCTTCTCCTCATCATCATCATCTGAGGAGGGTATGTGAGGAGCCACTTGGTCCTCAGGAATCTGCAAGCCACGACGCTGTGCCATGTTGTGGAGTGCACAGCAAACCACGAAGATTCTGGAGACCCTGGCTACTGAGTACTGTAGGGCTCCACCTGATCTATCCAGGCATCTGAAGCGCATCTTCAGCAAGCCGATGGTTTGCTCGATTATGGATCTGGTGGAAATGTGGCTGGAGTTGTAGCGCTCTTCAGCTTCGTTGGCTGGCCTCAATGGCGTCATTACCCAAGTCCGCAGGGGATAGCCCTTGTCTCCAAGTAGCCATCCATGAAGTTGTTTTGGTGGCCTGAATAGCGGAGGCACACTAGACTGGCGCAGTATGAAGAAGTCAAGGCAATTGCCAGGGTACTTGGCACAAACATGCAAAATCTCCTTCTTGTGGTCACACACCAGCTGAACGTTAAAGGAATGGAAGCCCTTGTGGTTGACAAAAATACCTGGATTGCGATGGGGTGCCCTAAGGGCCACATGTGTGCAGTCAATGATGCCCTGCACCCTTGGAAAGTCTGCCAGATGAGCTAATCCAACTGCTCGCGCCGTCACATTTGCACGATCCCTGGTGAAATTGATGTGATTGTGCGCGAGGGCAAAGAGGGCATCGGTTACCTGCATGATGCAAGTGTGTGTGGCCTACTGGGAGATGCCGCTGATGTCTGCTGATGATCCCTGGAATGAGCCTGAGGCAAAAAAGTTGAGTGCGGTGGTGACTTTGACGGCCACTGGTAAGGAGTGTCCACCTGGTCCTCTGGGCAGCAGGTCTTGCTGTATCATGGCGCAGATGTCAGTCACTACCTGTCGCGAAAGTCGGAGCCGCCTTTGGCACTGCTGCTCAGTCATGTTGAGGTAGCTGACCCTGTGTCTGTAGACCCTCATTGGGGGGTATCTCCTGCGCCGACAGGCTTCCATGCGCTAGCCCCTTCTGGCCTGTGCTGCCTCAAGTGGGTGAGCAGCAGCCTGTCGCTCCTGCTGCTGCTGCTGTTGCTGGTGTTGCTGTTGTTCCTGGTTTTGCTGCTGCCGCGCCTGGTGCTCGAGCTCCTCTAATGCCAAGAGGGGAAGGAGAAAAATGGCTCCCATGCTTCTGGCATATGCCTCCACTGAGGAAGCGCTGAGTGAGGGTGGCGAGAGGGGTTTCCCAGGAGTTCACACTGGAGATGTGTGTGAGGCCCCAACCTTCCACAGGTGTGGTTAAGCCTGGTAAAAGTTGCCCCAGGCCTGAAACAACAAAGTCCTGCTACCTGCAAATGATGACTGATCAAATCTCCTCTTTAATGGTTGACCTGCAGCTGATAGTCAACAAGCCAATAGTGCTCATGCCAGGTTTCACAGGCGTGATCCCCACCAAGCGTGTTTTACGTGGAAAAAGGGTTAAAAATGCAAGGGCCTGATAAAATGGCATTATAAAGGCCAATTATTGCTGATTAAGAGCCTTAAAAACCAGTCCCGCCTCTTGGAGACGGGACTGATTCGAGACCATCAGACACGCCTGGGTTAAAATGGCTCGGGGTCGGGAATCAGGCGGGGGGGTCCGGCCCGCCAGTTTTAGCGATTTTTTTTTTTAACCCCTCACACGCCTCAAAGCCCGCCTCACGGCTCAGTTAAAATGGACCCCAATGTTTCCATTTGCAGGCGAGACCAGAACTAGGGGCCATAAATTTAAGATAAGTCACGAATAATGACCAGATAATCTGTTTTAGTGATGTTGGTTGACAGATAAATATTGGCCAGGCCACTGGGGAGAGCTCCCCTGCTCTTCTTCAAAATAGTGCCATGGGATCTTTTACATCCACTTGAGAGAGCAGATGGGGCCTCGGCTTAATGTCTCGTTCAAAAAATGGCACCTCTGACAGTGCAGCACTCCCTCACTGGAGTTTCTGCCTAGATTATGTCAACCTGGATTATGTGATCGAGTCTCTAGTGGGACTTGAACCCACGACTTTCTGACTCCCACTGACACTGACACTCAATTGAACCCCAAGGGACAATGGGTGGAGTGCAACAAGAATATAAGCATGGAACAAGAAAAGGCCACTCAGCCCATCAACCCCAGTCCTTCCTCAGATCAGGTGTAATCTCCTAAGAGAAAGTAATGAAGAAATGCCCCCAGGTCATCAAAGGTCATTGACACTGATGATGACAGCCTTCTCGCGGCCCACCCTGTTACGTGATCTTAGATTACAACTAATGTCATCGCAAAGGGCACTGAACTTGTCATTAAATCGCCCTCCCAGCGACAGTAGCAAACCAAGCAATATCACTGAACTGTTACGCCTGGAATTTCTGCAGAGTGCTGTACCTTTATAACGTATAAATTTCTGACAGGGCTAGACAGACTGGATGCAGGGAGGATGTTTCCCCTGGCTGGGGCGTCGAGAACGAGGGGTCACAGTCTCAGGATACGGGGTAGGACATTTAGGACTGAGATGAGGAGAAATTTCTTCACTCAGAGGGTGGTGAACCTGTGGAATTCTCCACCACAGAAGGCTGTGGAGGCCAAGTTACTGAATATATTTAAGAAGGAGATAGATAGATTTCTAGACACAAAAGGCATCAAGGGGTATGGGGAGAGAGGGGAATATGGTATTGAGATAGAGGATCAGCCATGATCATATTGAATGGCGGAGCAGGCTCGAAGGGCCAAATGGCCTACTCCTGCTCCTATGTTTCTATGTTTCTACCTTTGCCAGGAGCTGCGGCAGAACAAACCATGACCAGAAGGACTGCTGGCCCAAGGACAAAATATGCAGGCAATGCGGAAAGATGGGACATATTGCACGAGTTTGCAGGTCTGGGAAGAAGACCAACGACAACAAAAAGGCTACTAAGGAACCGTACAGGAAAGTACAAAAGATGATGGACAGTAGTTCCGAAGACCAGATGAGCGATAGTGAATCCGGGAACAAGAGACTAAGCTGTCTCAAACTTCACAACGTAATTGCAAAAGAGGATCACCGAACCATTTGGGTCACCCTCACGATAGCAGGGTCCCAAGTCAAAATGGAATTGGATACAGGGTCAGCTCTAACCATCATGAATCGACGAGACTACGAGCGGCTATTCTCACACATACCCTTGAGAGAGACATCCATTGTCTTGAGGACGTATACGGGGCAAAAAGTATACCCCAGAGGAAAAATAAGGGTGCCTGTCGAATACAACGGCAAGAAAATACGGAAATTGTATCTCTACATTCTGCAAGATGGTGCACCACAGTTATTGGGACGTGAATGGCTCAGAATGATAAGTTTAGACTGGCACTCCATTCAGGCACTGACGGTGGCTGGTAAAAAGGTTGACGACTTCACTCCTGGACGATTGTCAACAATCTTAGCTGACGCCAAAGAGGTATTTCAACAAGAACTGGGCACTCTTAAAGGCGTAACCGCCTCGATAAAAATAGAGGAGAATGCAATTCCCAAGTTTTTCAAAGCAAGACCGGTACCATATGCAATTCGCCCAGCCGTCGAGGCAGAGCTGGAGAATCTGGAGAAGGCAGGCATGTTATCTAAGGTAGACTGGAGCGAGTGGGCGACACCCATCGTTCCTGTCATGAAGAAAATGTTAAACAATAAGTCTGAGGAGCCAAGGAAGGTTCGCATCTGTGGGGACTTCAAGGTGATGGTGAACCCAGTCCTTCACACAGAACAATATCCTCTTCCAAGGATAGAAGATATCTTCCCCTCACTATCTGGAGGGAAGCGTTTTACGAAAATTGACCTAGCACAAGCATATTTGCAGATGGAGGTTGAAGAATCCTCTGGGAAGTATCTCACGATAAACACTCACAAAGGTCTTTACCAGTATAATCGACTGGTATTCGGAGTAGCATCAGCTCCGGCGATATGGCAAAGAGCGATGGAACAAGTCCTGCAAGGGATTCCGGGGACTTAGTGTTACTTGGACGACATCCTAGTGGCAGGTGAAGATGACAGTGAACACCTTGCCAACCTAGAGCAGGTGCTCACTAGACTACGTGAACATGGGCTATGAGCCAATCGCCCTAAGTGCGAGTTTTTTAAGAAACAGATATCGTATTGTGGCCACGTGATTGATGAAGAGGGGTTGCATAAGTCCCCTGACAAAATTGAAGCGGTAGTTAAGGCTCCAGCGCCTGAAAATGTGTCGCAACTGAGGTCATTCCTCGGATTGGTGAATTACTACCATAAATTTTTGCCGAATTTGTCCACAATTCTGCATCCACTGAACGCCCTACTACGAACGGGAGTAGCATGGAAATGGAGCGATGAATGTAAGCGGGCCTTTCAAAAGAGTAAGGACCTAATCACTTCAAGAGAAGTATTGGCTCACTACAACCCATCACTACCGATAAGACTGGCGTGTGATGCGTCTCCCTACGGTGTTGGGGCGGTACTGTCACATAAATTCCTTGATGGTTCAGAGAGGCCGATAGCTTTTGCGTCACGCTCGTTAACTTCAGCCGAGCGTAACTACGCCCAGATTGACAGAGAGGCCCTCAGCCTGGTGTGGGGGGTGAAGAAGTTCAATCACTACCTGCACGGTCAGAAATTTACTCTACTAACTGATCATCAACCTCTCGTCTCCATTTTCAACCCTCAGAAGGGTGTACCGATAATGACGGCACAACGGCTACAGAGGTGGTCCCTTTTCCTAGGGGCACACCAATATGACATCGAGTACAAAGGAACTAAACAGCATGGGAATGCTGATGGATTGTCGCGCCTACCGTTGCCGACGGTGGAAGAAGAACTGGCAGTGGATCCAGTGGAGTTATTCCACTCGACGATAGTCGAATGTCTCACTGTGACGAATGCAAACATAGAAAAGGAAACACGAAATGACCCGACACTCTCCTGGGTCTATGATTTAATGGTGAAGGGATGGCCAGCACATGGCGAACCACTGCTGCCAGCATTCTCGCTGAGAAGAGAACAGCTGTCAGTGTGCAGAGGAACCTTGATGTGTGGATCCAGAGTAGTAATTCCACCCAAATTGAAGGATAGAATGCTCAATGAGCTTCATGAGGGTCATCTGGGAGGGGTAAAAATGAAGAACTTAGCCAGAGCGTTTGTGTGGTGGCCGGGAATCGATAGAGAAATCGAAGAGATGACCAAGAGCTGTACAGGATGCCAGAAGGTCCAAAACGCCCCACCACAAGCCCCTCTACATCCATGGGAGTGGCCCTCATCTCCATGGCAAAGGGTGCACATTGATTTTGCTGGTCCCTTTATGGACTCGATGTTTTTAATTGCGGTGGATGCACATTCAAAGTGGCCAGAGGTAATAAAAATGTCCTCAACCACCACAGAAAAAACTATGACAGTCTTACGAACCATATTCACCAGGAATGGGCTGCCTGAACAGATTTGCTCTGACAATGGACCACAGTTTGTGTCTGAAGAGTTCCGGAGGTTCTTAAAGAACAATGGTGTTAAGCATTACACATCCGCCCCATATCATCCAGCCACTAATGGATTGGCCGAGAGGTTTGTTCAAACATTCAAGAAGGCTATCAAGGCAATGTGTAATGAAGATATACCCCTACAACAGAAGGTGGATAACTTCTTGTTTGCCTACCGGAATGCGACACATGCGGTTACCAACCAAACTCCAGCCATGATGTTCTTCAATCGAAGACTACGATGCCGCTTGGATTTGGTTAAGCCAAACGTCAGAAGAGATGTGGAGAACAGGCAGTTTCAGAATATGAATGAAAGGCCAACCAGGAGTTTTAAGATAGGTCAACCAGTTTTGGCCCGGGACTACCGCACAGAGAAATGGCAGCCAGGAACGATCTGTACACAGCAAGGACCTCTAATGTATACCGTGGACGTTGGAGAGAGCATTGTAAGACGCCATGCTGACCAGATTCTAGAGTCACTGGAAAACGTCAACTCCACACCACGATCTGATACACCTGGCGATGAAACCGAAGTACCAATTGCATCTACCGCAGAATCGGTGATATTGGAAGCAGACGAACCAAACAACGACATTGATCCCGACTCAACCTTGCCAGAAGAACCTGATATCCCAAAGAGTCGTTATCCAGACAGAATCAGGAAGCCTCCTCAAAGACTGCACTTATAATTGCTTAACTTCAACCAATGTATCTAGCAACCGTAATTGGAATTAGTTATTATTTAGTTGTTAAATGAATGTTATGTATTGGTTATCTAAAAGGGGAGGAATTGTTGTGTATGTACCTTTAAGGGAATAACTGGTCTCAGACTGCAGTACCGGCAGTGACCATCCCTGTATAAAAGGCCCTAGCAGGCTTCTGTAGTTTCAGTTTCCAGGTTGTCTCCATTCAGTAAAGACTTGTTATAATCAACTCCTGCAGTCCGTGTCTCAATTATACACGGACATAATAGGCATTAAAAACAATGTGTGTTTTTTTTCATTTTCTTTAAACACTTTCATTTATTAGTTGTAAAAATATTGGAGATGGGGGAAAAAAAGGCTGTTTGACTAACAGCCAAGAGTCTGCTCTCTCAGGTGGATGAAAAGTTCCCATGGCACTACTTCGAAGAAGGGCAGGGGAGTTCTCCCCGTTGTCCTGGCCAATATTTATACCTCAATCAACATAACAAAAACAGATTATCTGGTCATTAGCACATTGCTGTTTGTGGGAGCTTGCTGTGCGCAAATTGGCTGCCGCATTTCCCACATTACAACAGTGATTACACTCCAAAAGTACTTAATTGGCTGTAAAACGCTTTGAGACGCCAGGTTTTTGTGACATATAAATGCTATATAAATGCAAGTCTTTCTTTCTTTATTCCAATTGAGTAACAAAAGGGATCATTTGAAAAAAAATTAAATGGGAACCCCAACCCCACTTCTGGTTTAACAAAGGCGGGTTAGGCAAGAGCTGACTAACATGCTCTCCGGAGGCGGGTCCTTCATTTTAATATTTTAACCAAGCTGCATGCCTAACATTTTGTGTGTGTTTCAGGTTTAACACTGGTCGGCCCGGTTTCCCAGACCTCGGGAAACTCGGCAGCTGAAGGGAGGCGAGAACGACTGGATCAAACAGGAAAATGCCTTTCCAAGAGGAGCAGGAGTACTTCCCCTCAGCGCACCAAGCAAACCTGTTAATCTCTCCTCGATCGGACCCCCCGCGATCAGACACCCCCGTGATCATCGACCGCCACCCCCCTACCCCACCCCACCACCCGCCTGCAATTGGACCCCCCCATCTCGTGAACTCTCTGACCCACGACCGATCCCCCACCCACGATCTGTCCCTCCCTCCTTTTCACTCCCTGGCTGGGGCCTGGTGCCGCTGGGCTACCTGCCCGAAAGCCAGGTAGCTTCTCAGTCTGGCTGGCTGCGGCCAGGAAACAGATTCAAGAATGGTAATCAGTTCCTGCCATCAAATTCAGCAAGACCTCCAGGAAACCCATACTTCCCGCTTTCCTGTCTGCTAATCCTCCCCGCTGCCCCCTCCCCAACTTCCCATAAATATTGTGGCCAAAGAGTCTGTTCGCTTTATAAATGGGAAGGCAGTGCGCCTGAAGGATGGACCACTGACAGGAGTGTGGGGGTGGGATGGGTCAAGGCGGGAGGTCATGTGATGAAACCTTCAGGAATAAGCACTAATGACAACCTTGCATTCTCTTGGTGTGGACTTAGCTGGAGGGGTGACGTTAGGGCGATGCGATTTCACGGGGACCCACACGGATCCAAGTGACCTGTTCAATGACCTCGACTTTATTGATGTAGTGACCCCAAATCGAGCCTTTGCATGGGGCCCCCCCACAAGGCAAAGGCCACTCTGGATGCATCTGAGTGGCTCGTTAGGCCTTCTCAGAGGGCAGTTAAGAATCACGTTGGTGTGGGACTGGAGTCACATATAGGCTAGACCAGGTAAGGACGGCAGGTTTCCTTCCTTAAACGACACGAGTGAACAAGTTGGATGAGATATTAAACTGAGGCTTGTTCAGGTGGATGTTAAAGATCCCACTGTGGCGGAGCCACCAAAGGACTCAGAGCGGTTGTACATAATTCCTTTAACAGCAATGTAGTTACAGTCTGTGTCTGTACCTTTAATTACACTGTTTGACTGTACAGTGTCTAGTTACCTTTACAGCGCGATTTCAACGTGATGACGTCATGCCGTTAGTCACGTGATTCCCCAATGGCGGGAAGAATGTGATGACGTCATGACGTCAGCTTTCAGACCAGAGGATCAGTCCTCGTGGAGCCTTCAAGGAGAGCAGACCTGTATTCAATGTATTCCAGCAGTTTCTAGTTATAACCTGTTTTGTTCCATTAAAGTTCATTGCTTTAATTGCCTGAGTCGAACTCAGTCTTTTCGATAGGAACCTCCATTCCTACATTGGTGACCCCGACTTCTACGAACAATTTTCGTGGAAGATTCATCATGGACACGAACGCCGTCACTCTGAAACTGCCACAGTTCTGGGAGCAACAACCAGACGCTTGGTTTATCCAGGCTGAAGCCCAGTTCGCCATCAGGAATATCGTCGCAGATCAGACCCGTTATTATTACGTGGTCTCCGCCCTCGACAGCGCAACTGCCTCACGGATCATCAGCCTCCTCGGTAGTCCTCCTACTGACAGCAAGTATGATGCGATTAAGGCGTGGTTGTTTCAGGTCTTCGGGCTCTCAAAGTCAGAGCGTGCTCGCCGGCTCAACACGATGCCTGGCCTCGGGGACTCCAAACCGTCTGAGCTCATGAGCCAAATGCTGACGCTCTTGGGTGCCGAACCGGAATGCTTCCTTTTCCGGGAGCTTTTCCTCTGCCAAATGCCGGAGCAGGTACAGGCTGCCCTAGCCAGATCCGACATTACAGACTGCGCCGAGCTTGCTGCCGAAGCCGATAAGATTTTCACGGTAACCCAGCAGTGCTGCGTGGCCACGAGGCGCCCATCCCCCACAGACGTGCTTCCGGCTCCTCCTGCAGCGGGCTGGTGCTCCTACCATGCCCGTTTTGGCGCGAAAGCACGATGCTGCCACTCCCCCTGCAGTTTTTCGACAAAAAAAAACAACAAAGCTCTTGCAGCGTTCCTGGCAAAGGAGGACCGGGTCTAACGGGCGCTCCGCGGTTGCGATGGCCGTCGGATCTACGGGGAAACTTCTTTATATCACCGATTCCCTATCGGGTCAACGTTTTTTTTGTGACACCGGGGTGCAGTGTAGCATTCTACCTGCGTCGAAGCTCGATATGCAGGCTGGGGACCTCGGTTTTTTCCTCGTAGCGGCTAATGGCGCAGCAATTCGAACTTTCTGAAAGCGGCGGGTCTAAGTCTGTTTCGGCGGTCAGTGCTTCTTTTGGGAATTCGTCATGGCTACAGTCTCACAAGCCATCCTAGGGGCAGATTTTCTGTGTGCCAACAGCCTCCTCGTCGATGTCCGGCACCGCCGGTTGATCAACACGGCCACCTTCCACTCGATTCCGTGCTACCACGGTACCTCCATGTTGCGCTCTATTGCCTGCGCCTTCACTCCTCCGGATGACTTCACTCGGCTCCTCGGAGAGTTTCCGGAGCTGACAAGGCCCAATTTCTCCTCCTCGGCAAGGAAGCATGGTGTTGAACATCATATCACCACTACTGGCTCCCCGGTTTATGCGCGGGCTAGAAGGCTCGAACCCGGCAAGCTCGCGGCTGCGAAAGCGAAGTTCGACACGATGGAGCGGCTTGGGTTCATTTGACGATCCAATAGTCCCTGGTCCTCGCCTCTCCACATTGTTCCGAAACTGGGTGGCGGCCGGCGGCCATGCGGTGACTACCGACGCCTAAACGACGCCACCACTCCTGATCAGTACCTGATTCTGCATATTCAGGATTTCTCGGCCCATTTGGCGGGAAATTCTATCTTTTCTAAAGTCGACCTCGTCCGGGGATATCATCAGGTTCCCGTGCACCCGCAAGACGTCCCGAAAACCGCAGTCATCACCCCTTTTGGCCTCTTTGAGTTCCTGTGGATGCCGTTTGGCTTGAAGAATGCAGCACAGGCATTCCAGCGTTTAATGGACTCCGTGCTCCGAGACCTACGCTTCATCTTCGTCTACCTTGATGACATGCTCATCGCCAGTGCTAGCAAGGAAGAGCACATCTGCCATTTGTGTACCCTCTTTACGCGCCTCAGCCAGCACGGTTTAATCATCAACCCGGCCAAGTGCCAGTTCGGCTTGCAGCAGATCGATTTCTTGGGACACCGCATAACATCGGATGGCGCCGTCCCCTTAATGACGAAAGTGGAAGCGGTTACCTCTTTCCCGCGCCCGCCAACCGTCAAGGCCTTGCAAGAGTTCCTGGGGATGGTCAACTTCTATCACCGTTTTGTCCCTAAGGCGGCTCAGCTTATGCAACCCTTGTACGGGGCCCTCAAAGGCAAGTCCGGTAAGGATCCAATCAGCTGGACAGCCGAGATGGACCAGGCGTTCGTCAACACCAAGAGCACTTTGGCCAACGCAACCATGCTGACGCACCCACTTCCAGGTGCCACCATCGCCCTTACCACGGACGCATCAGACTACGCCATCGGCACAGTGCAAGAGCAGTGGGTCAACGGCACGTGGCAACCGCTGGTGTTTTTCAGCCGTCAACTAAGGAAAAATGAAAAAAAATACAGCACCTTTGATCGGGAGCTACTGGCCCTTTTCCTCACCATTCGCCATTTCCGGTTCTTATTGGAAGGACGTCCCTTCACGGCTTTTGTCGACCAAAAACCTCTTACGTTCGCCATGGCCAAGACCGCTGAACCGTGGTCCGCTCGTCAACAACGTCACTTGACGTTTATTTCCGAATTTATCACGGACATTCAACATGTGTCTGGTAAGGACAACCTGGTGGCGGATTGCCTCTCCCATGCGATGGTCCACGCGGTTCACCTGGGGATCGACTACACCCTCATGGCTGCAGATCAGGCCTCGGACACTGAGGTCCAATCATACAGAACCGTCCCCTCTAGCTTCCAAGCGACCGACGTCACTTTCCAGGCCACAGGCGCCACGCTCATTTGCGACATCTCCATGGGCGTTCCCCGACCTATCGTGCCGGTCGCATGGCGCCGGAAGGTGTTTGATGCCATACACGGGTTGTCGCACCCTGGGATGAAGGCTTCACAATGGCTTATGTCGGCGAAGTTCGTCTGGAAGGGTATGCACCTCGATGTCCGTGACTGGGCTAATACCTGCATCGTCTGCCAGAAGGCCAAAGTCCAGCATCATGTTAAAGCTCCAGTGGCTATGTTCGCTGTTCCGGAGCGTCATTTCGACCATGTGCATGTGGACCTTGTGGGGCCGCTTCCGCCTTCTCAGGGTTATACTCATCTCCTTACCATGGTGGACCGCACCACTAGGTGGCCAGAGGCAATTCCTTTGGTTTCCACCACTTCGGCAGACGTCGCTAGAGCTTTCATCTCCTGTTGGGTTGCCCGTTTCGGGGTACCGGCGGACATCTCTTCCGACCGTGTGCCACAATTTTCCTCGGAGCTTTGGAACGCTGTAGCTCAGGGGCTCGGCACCAAATTTCATCGCACCACCGCCTATCATCCACAGGCGAACGGCCTTTGCGAGCGATTCCACAGGTCGCTTAAAGCCGCCCTTCGGGCCAATCTTCAAGGTGCAGGATGGGTGGACAGACATCCATGGGTCCTTTTGGGTCTTCGTACGGCTACGGCCAGCCTCTCCGAGTACCAGGGGATTTCCTCCCTTCTCCCACAGAGCCATGGTCCGCCTCCCAGCAACTCATTAGCCACCAGGAAGCGGCCAGATGCTTCGCTCCGTTGCCTACATCAAATCACGGCTTACAGAACTTCAAATCACGGCTTACAGAACTCCCACGTGCCATCGGAACAGAAGAATGCTGAGTATGTATTCATTCGCCACGACGCTCACCGGGATCCGCTCAAGCCCCCTTACATTGGGCCTTTCCGCGTCATCGAACCAGGAGACAAATCCTTTTCAGTCGACGTCGGAGGAAAGCCGGATCACATCTCGGTGGACCGATTGAAGCCGGCTCACCTGGACCTAGACCACCCAGTCATCGTCGCTCAACCACTGAAACGTGGCCGACCGCCCGCAGCCGCCGCGCCAGATCAACTAAAGCCGCCGCCAACTCGACCACGCTCGCCGCACCTGCTCAACCACAACCGACTGCCAGCTCAACCACCGGTCATCAACTTCTTTTGCCAGGTTATCGAAGTCGATCAGACAGACTTGTCAGACTTCCCCTCGTCTCACTTTTTCTGTTAAAGACAATTCCGGGGGGGGGCGCATGTGGCGGAGCCACCAAAGGACTCAGAGCGGTTGTACATAATTCCTTTAACAGCAATGTAGTTACTGTTTGTGTCTGTACCTTTAATTACACTGTTTGACTGTACAATGTCTAGTTACCTTTACAGTGCGGTTTCAACGTGATGACGTCATGCCGTTAGTCACGTGATTCCCCAATGGCGGGAAGAACGTGATGACATCAGCTTTCAGACCAGAGGATCAGTCCTCATGGAGCCTTCAAGGAGAGCAGACCTGTATTCGAAGTATCCCAGCAGTTTCTAGTTGAAACCTGTTTTGTTCCATTAAAGTTCATTGTTTTAATTGCCTGAGTCGAACTCAGTCTTTTCAATAGGAACCTCCGTTCCTACAACATGGTATTTCTTCCTCAACCAAAAACAGATTATCTGGTCATTCATTAATTGGTTGCTGGACTTGACTATATAACAATGACGACAACAACAACTTTCATTTATATAGCGCCTTTAATGTTGAAAAATGCCCCAAGGCGCTTCACAGGAGCATAATCGGATAAAAATGAACCAAGCCAAAAAAGTAAAGAAAGACTTGAATTTCTATAGTGAATTTCACAACCTCAGGACGTCCCAAAGCGCTTTAGAGCCATTTAAGTACTTTTGAAGTGTAATCACTGTTGTAATGTAGGAAAAGGTATGAGCAAAAGCTTGGTCAAAGAGCTTAGCTTTAAGGAGAGTCTTAAAGGAGGAGAGGTGTGGTGCGTTTAAGGATCGAGTTGCAGAGTTCGGGCCTAGACAGCTGAAGGTACGGTCACCAATGGTGGAGCAAAGTGAAGCGAAAGGAGGAAGCTCAATGGCCAAAATCAGAGGAATGGAGAGTTCTAGGGAATTCCAAAGCTATTAACAGTGTTAAACAGGAGGATGAGAATTTTAAATTGGAATTGTTGAAAGGCTGGGAGCCAACATAGGTCAGCAAGGACAGGGCTGATAGGTGACTTGGACCTGGTGTGGGATAGGAAATGGACACTTGCAGTGTCTACAGGATACATAATAAAACATCAGAAATAGGAGCAGGAGTCGGCCATACGGCCCCTCGAGCCTGCTCCGCCATTCAATACGATCATGGCTGGTCATCTACCTCAAATCCACTTTCCCACCCGATCTCCATATCCCTTGATTCCCCTAGAGTCCAAATATCTATCTTTCTCAGCCTTGAATATATTCAAAGACTCAGCATTCACAGCCCTCTGGGGCAGAGAATTCCAAAGATTTACAACCCTCGTGAGTGAAGAAATTCCTCCTCATCTCAGTCTTAAATGGCCTACCCCTTATCCTGAGACTATGCCCCCTAGCTCTAGACACTTGAGCCAGGGGAAACAACCTCTCAGCATTTACCCTGTCAATCCCCTTCAGAATATTGCATGTTTCAATGAGATCACCTCTCATTCTTCTAAACTCCAGAGAGTATAGGCTCATTCTACACAATCTCTCATCATAGGACAGCCCTCTTATCCCAGGAATCAATCTAATGAACCTTCGTTGCACCGCCTCCAAGGCAAGTATATCCTTCCTTAGATCAGGAGACCAAAATTGGTCTAATACAATAAGTTTTATTCCTTCTCTTCTTAGGCAGTCCCTCGGAACCAAGGATGACTTGCTACCACATTAAAAATGAGTTCTCAGGTGACTTATGAGTCCAATGCGGGACCTACAGACTCTGTCATAGGTGGGGCAGACAGTGGTTGAAGGGGGGGATGGGTGGGGTGCTTGGGTTGACGTGCGCTGCTTGTGCTTGGCTTCCGCTTGCTCCCGGCGAAGAGACTCATGTTCGGCACCTTCCCGGATGCTTCTCCTCCACTTTGTATGGTCTTGGGCCAGGGATTCCCAGGTGACGGTGGGGATGTTACACTTTTTCAAGAAGGCTTTGAGGGTGTCCTTAAAGCATTTCCTCTGCCCACCTGGGGCTCTCTTGCCGTGCCGGAGCTCCGAGTAGAGCGCTTGTTTTGGTCGTCTCGTATCAGGCATGCGGACCATGTGACCCGTCCATCGGAGCTGATTGAGCGTGGTCAAAGCTTTGATGCTGGGGAAGTTGGCCTGAGCGAGAACACTGACGTTGGTGCACCTATCCTGCCAAAGGATTTGCAGGATCTTGCGGAAGCAGTGTTGGTGGTACCTCTCCAGTGCTTTGAGGTACCTGCTGTACATGGTCCATGTCTCTGAGGCATACAGCAGGGCGGGTATCACTACTGCGCTGTAGACCATGAGCTTGGTGCCGGGCTTGAGGTCCTGGTCTTCAAACACTCTCTTCCTCAGGTGACCAAAGGCTGCACTGACACACTGAAGGCGGTGTTGGACTTCATCATTGACATCTGCCCTTGTTGACAGTAGACTCCCGAGGTATGGAAAGTGGTCCACGTTGTCCAAGGCCTTGTCGTGGATTTTGATAATTGGGGGGCAGCACTGTGTGGCGGGGGCAGGTTGGTAGAGGACCTTTGTCTTACGGATGTTTAGTGTAAGGCCCATGCGCTCATACGCTTCGGTGAAGGTGTTTACGATGGTTTGGAGTTCGACCTCCGAATGTGTGCAGACGCAAGCGTCGTCAGCATACTGTAATTCGATGACAGGGGATGGGACAAATTTCGATCTGGACTGGACTGGAGGCGACAGAGGTTGAACAGTTTCCCGTTTGTGCAGTAAATTAGCTCCACTCCAGCGGGGAGCTTACTGAGAGTGAGATGGAGCATTGCAGCAAGGAAGATGGAGAAGAGCGTTGGTGCGATGACACAGCCTTGTTTGACACTGGTCCGTACATGAATGCTCTCCTGACCAGACTCCCACCTTGCACCCTCTGTAAACTTGAGCTTGCTGCCCAAGTTCCAAACCCCATCCACCCATCACCCCTGTGTTCGCTGACCTACATTGGCTCCCGGCCCACCAACACCTCGATTTTAAAATTCTCATCCTTGTTTCAAATCCCTCCATGGCCTCGCCCCTCCCTATCACTGTAACCTCCTTCAGCCCTAACAACATCTGCGCTCCTCCAATTCTGGCCTCTTGCCCATCCCCGATTCACATTCGAAACATAGAAACATAGAAGATAGGAGCAGGAGTAGGCCATTCGGCCCTTTGAGCCTGCTCCGCCAATCAATGAGATCATGGCTGATCATCCAAATTCAATACCCGGTCCCTGCCTTCTCCCCATATCCCTTGATCCCTTTAGCCTTAAGAAATATATCCAACTCTTTCTTGAATATATTTAATAAACTGGCCTCCACCGCTCTCTGTGGCAGAGAATTCCACAGGTTCACCACTCTCTGGGTGAAGAAATTCCTCCTCATTTCAGTCCTAAATGGCTTACCCCTTATCCTTAGACTATGACCCCTGGTTCTGGACTCCCCGGCCATCAGAAACATCCTTCCAGCATCTAGTCTGTCCAGGCCTGACAGAATTTTATAGGTTTCGATGAGATCCCCTCTCAATCTTCTAAACTCCAGTGAGTATAAGCCCAATCGACACAATCTCTCCTCATACGTCATTCCTGCCATCCCAGGTATCAGCCTGGTGAATCTTCGCTGCACTCCTTCCATGGCAAGAACGTCCTTCCTCAGGTAAGGCGACCAAAACTGCACACAATACTCAAGGTGTGGTCTCACCAAGGTCCTGTACAACTGCAGCAAGACATCCTTGTTCTTGTACTCGAGCCCTCTTGCTACGAAGGCCAACATACCATTTGCCTTCTTAACCGCCTGCTGCACCTGCATGCTTACCTTCAGCAACTGGTGTACAAGAACACCCAGGTCTCTTTGCACTTCCCCTTCTCCCAATCTGTTGCCATTCAAATAATAATCTGCCTTCCTGTTTTTGCCACCAAAGTGGATAACCTCACATTTTTCCACATTATAGTGCATTTGCCATATTTCTGATCAATCACCCAACCTGTCCAAATCGTGCTGGAGTTTCACGACATCCTCCTCACAGCATACCCTCCCACCCAGCTTTGTGTCATCTGCAAATTTGGAGATATTACATCCAATTCCCTCGTCCAGATCATTAATATATATTGTGAACAGCTGGGGTCCTAGGACCGATCCTTGCGGTACCCCACTAGTCACTGCCTGCCACTCGGAAAATGACCCGCTTATTCCAACTCTTTGCTTTCTGCCCGCCAACCAGTTCTCTATCCAAGTCAATACCTTGCCCCCAATCCCATGTGCCTTAATTTTGCACGCTAATCTCTTATGCGGGACCTTATCGAAAGCCTTCTGAAAGTCCAAATACACCACATCCACTGGTTCTCCCTTATCTATTTTACCAGTTACATCCTCAAAAAATTCCAGTAGATTAGTCAAGCATGATTTACCTTTTGTAAATCCATGTTGACTTTGTCCGATCCAGTCATTGCTTTCCAAATGCTCTGCTATTACATCTTTTATAATGGACTCTAGCATTTTCCCCACTACTGATGTCAAGCTTACCGGTCTATAATTCCCCGCCGTTTCTCTACCACCTTTTTTGAATAGTGGGGTAACATTAGCTACCCGCCAATCCATGGGTACCGTTCCAGAGTCTATCGAGTTCTGGAAGATGACCAGCAATGCATCTACTATTTCTAGGGCCACTTCCTTAAGTACCCTGGGATGTAGATTATCAGGCCCTGGGGATTTATCGGCCTTCAGTCCCATCAATTTTCCTAACACCATTTCCCTACAAATACTGATTTCTTTCAGTTCCACCCTTTCATCAGACCCTATGTTCCCCGGCATCTCTGGGAGGTTATTTGTGTCCTCCTTTGTGAAGACAGAACCAAAATATGTATTTAGTTGGTCTGCCATTTCTTTGTTCCCCATTATAAATTCCCCCGATTCTGACTGCAAGGGACCTACGCTTGACTTCACCAATCTTTTTCTCTTCACATATCTATACAAGCTTTTACAGTCAGTTTTTATGTTCTCTGCAAGCTTACTCTCATATTCTATTTTCCCTTTCTTAATTAATCCCTTTGTCCTCCTTTGTTGAATCCTAAACTGCTCCCAATCCTCAGGATTATTGCTTTTTCTGGCCAATTTATATGCCCTCTCCTTGGACCTTATGCTATCCCTAATTTCCCTTGTTAGCCACGGTTGGGTCACCTTTTTTGTTTTATTTTTATGCCAAACTGGGATGAACAAATTCTGTAGTTCATCCATTCGGTCTTTGAATGTTTGCCATTGCCTATCCACCGTCAACCCTTTGAGTGCCATTCCCCAATCAATCGTACCCAACTCGCTCCTCAGACCATCGTAGTTTCCTTTATTTAAATTGAGGACCCTAGTCTCCGAGTCAACTACTTCATTCTACATCTTAATGAAGAATTCGATCATATTATGATCGCTCCGACCCAAGGGGCCTCGTACAACAAGATTGCTAATTAATCCTTCCTCGTTACATAATACCCAGTCTAAGACGGCCTGATCTCTGGTTGGTTCCTCGACATATTGGTCCAGGAAACCATCCCGTAAACACTCCAGGAATTCCTCCTCCACAGTATTGTTACTCATTTGGTTGGCCCAATCTATATGTAGATTAAAGTCACCCATGATGACTGCTGTGCCCTTATTGCACGCTTCTTTAATTTCTCTTTTAATGCCATCCCCAACCTCCACCTTACTGTTTGGAGGTCTATAAACCACTCCCACTAACGTTTTCTTCCCCTTAGTATTTCTCAATTCTACCCATACAGATTCCACCTCATCAGAGCTAATATCCTTCATTACAATTGTGTTAATCCCTTCTTTAACCAGTAATGCTACCCCACCTCCCTTTCCTTTTTGCCTATCTTTCCTGAATATCGAATACCCCTGGATGTTGAGTTCCCAGTCCTGGCCTTCCTTGAGCCACGTTTCCGTAATCCCAACCAAATCGTATTTGTTTACTTCTATTTGCGCAGCCAATTCATCCACCTTATTACAAATGCTCCTCGCATTAAGACACAAAGCCTTCAGGCTTGTTTCTTTAACGCTCTTAGACCTATTAGAATTATTATTTACTGTGGCCATGTTTGATTTAAACCGTTGATTTCTCTGACTGCCACTTTTTTTTTTCTCCTTCCTATCTTTTGCTTTTATCCTTGTTTCCCTTTCCTCTGTCTCCCTGCTCAGGTTCCCAACCCCCTGCCATTTTAGTTTAAACCCTCCCCCACAGCACTAGCAAACACTCCCCCTAGGACATTGGTTCCAGCCCTGCCCTGGTGCAAACCGTCTGGTTTGAACTGGTCCCACCTCCCCCAGGACCGGTTCCAATATCCCAGGAACTTGAATCCCTCCCCCTGGCACCATTCCTCTAGCCACGTATTCATCTGAAGTATCCTTCTATTTCTACTCTGACTAGCACGTGGCACTGGTAGCAATCCTGAGATTACTACCTTTGAGGTCCTGTTTTTTAATTTATCTCCTAACTCCCTATATTCTGCTTTTAGGACCTCATCCCGCTTTTTACCTGTATCGTTGGTGCCTATATGCACCACGACAACTGGCTGTTCACCCTCCCCTTCCAAGATGTTCTGCAGCCGCTCGGAGACATCCGTGACCCTTGCACCAGGGAGGCAACACACCATCCTGGAGTCTCATTTGCGACCGCAGAAACGCCTATCTATTCCCGTTACAATTGAATCCCCTATTACTATAGCTCTACCCCTCTTTTTCCTCCCATTCTGTGCAGCAGAGCCACCCCTGGTGCCAGGAAGTTGGCTGCTGCTGCCTTCCTCTGATAAGCCATCCCCCCCAACAGTACTCAAAGTGGTGTATCTGTTGGAGAGGGGGATGGCCACACGGGACCCCTGCACGACCTGCCTGTGCCTAGTACTCTGCCTGTTGGTCACCCGTTCCCTTTCTTCCTGTCCAACCTCTAGCTGCGGTGTGTCCAACTCCGTAAATGTGCTATTCACAATGTCCTGAGCATCGTGAACACTCCAGTATGCATCCAATCGCAGCTCCAGTGCTGCAATGCGGTCTGTCAGTAGCTGCAGCTGGATGCACTTCCTGCACATGTAGTTGTCAGGGACACAGGAAGTGTCCCTGATTTCCCACATATCGCAGGAGGAGCAGATCATGGGGCCCGGCTGTCCTGCCATGACTTACCCTTTAATTAATTGAATTTAAATTAAATCAATTGCTCCACCATTGGTGGCCGTGCCTTCAGCTGCCTAGGCCCAAACTCTGGAATTCCCTCCCTAAACCTCTCCGCCTCTCTACCTCTCCTCCTTTAGGACGCTCATTAAAACCTACCTTTTTGACCAAGCTTATGGTCACTTGTACTAATAGTTCCTTATGTGGCTCGGTGTCAAATTTTCTTTGATAACGTTCCTGTGAAGTGCTTTGGGACGTTGTTGTAAGTTGTTGTTATATGAATACAGATTCTTTATGCAGGATATATAGGCGGGAACGTGTACTATACAAGAACTATAGGAAGTATAAAATGTTCACTATCTACAGAGGAGGGATGTGTCATATAAAGAAACTGGAGGAGAAAATATGTAATATCCAGGAAAAAGTGATCTATACATAATCTAAAACAAAATACGTTAATATTGCTTATATTTTTGATTAAGATTACCAGATTGATCTCTTTCACTCTTTGCTATTTTTCTTTTATATCTTATCCCATTTTCTCCATCGCTGCTGCTACTGCTGGTGTCTGCTTCCCTCCCAGTCACCACTGGTACAGACTAACCTGCAAAGGGCTGACCGTGACCAAATACCTGAGTCAGCCAGGCTGCGATCTAATAAAACGGCCACTGAGATCCTGGGTGATTATCAGGGAACCTGGCCAAGCATTATATGAGTTTCCAAGATGACTGACCTGAATATATTCTCAGTGGACATTTGGAAGACCAGGCATGGAAAAAGCATTGCAGGATTAGCATTCCCTTGCTTAAAGCAATGCAGGGAGTGAACTCTATTGAATCTCAGAATCCCTTTACGTACGTGATTACAGGTGCAAGGCAGGCTGGTAAATCGTTATATATGTGTGTGTATATAAATATATATATATATATGTATGTAAATATGCGTGTATACATAATATATGCGGATTGCTTGTAGCACTGCAGAGGAAGCCAGATTGACAAACTGTTCTACAATGACAGCATTATTATACCTTGTAATTCACAATGTATTATTCTGCTGCTAGTGTGGACTCCTGTTGAGGGTGGCTGTGATATCCGAGTGGTAAGGTCAGAAACTGAGATAAGCCAGACTTCAGGAACCAAAATTCAACTGTTTAATTATACATATGTAGCAGAGAAACATCTCTTACAGCTACAGGCAAAGCACTTCCAATTCTTAATGTGCGATCACCAAGATGGAGGATCAACCTCTGAGTCATACCCAGAATGCAATGCCACTACCTTAATAAGTGGTGTGCCAGGACATTACCTTAATACTGGTAAATATGATCCCTTAATATTTGTCTCCATCTGGTGGATAACTTAAGCATTACATCCCCGATTACTATATCCCCCCCCTTATGTTTACAATAATTTCTTAACAACATTCTTAAAAAGTCCATAAGGAAACTCCTTTAACGAAGTCCATACTGAACGAATCTAGCAGGTCGTGATCAATCTCTCTGGCGGCTTGTGAGGCCTTGGTGAACGTCTTACAGTCAAGTCCCTGCTTGATTGTGGTAGAGCCACCTGCTGCTCCTGAGCAGTACTCAGAGTATCTGACTCTGCTATGATGGTTTCCTCTTGACGAAGGGGTCCAGGTATAATTGGCTCTGTTCGTGGTGTTGGTACCACCAATGCATTTGGATAACTGGGGACCAACTTGTCCTCCAACATTTCCTCTGGAACCTTCAGTTCAATTTCCCTTTGTCTGGTCAGTATCTGATCCACATGTCTGCGTACAACCTGACCAGTTCCCACCATGACCGTATATGAAACTGGACCGGTCATTGAGTCTATGACGCCAGGTATCCATTTTCGACCATAACTGAAATTCTTGATAAGGACCGCATCTCCTTGTCCAAAACTGCGGCTCTTTGTCCTTCTGTCATGGTTCTCCTTTTGTTTGTTTTGTCGGTTTTCCACCTTCCTTTTTAGATCTGGGTGAACCAGGTCAAGAGTGGAACGTAGTCGACGTCCTAACAACAACTCAGCAGGAGAGAGTCCTGTGGTAGATTGAGATGTTATTCTGTAGCTGAACAGAACTCGAGACACTTTTGCTGCCAAACTCCCTTCCGCACTTTTTTTCATCATCTCCTTAAATTTTTGTACGGCTCTCTCCGCAAGTCCATTTGAAGATGGATTATATGGAGCTGAAGTCATGTGCACTATGCCATTGTTTCTCATGAACTCTTTTGTTTCTGTACTCACAAAACACGTGGCATTGTCACTTACTACGATCTCCGGTATCCCTTGATTACTAAAACTCCTACGCAGGCAGTCTATAGTAACAGTAGATGAAGCAGAATTTACAGGATACACATCCATCCATTTGGAATGTGCATCGATGATTATGAGGAACATCTTTCCCATGAATGGACCCGCATAATCTACATGTAATCTTCTCCATGGTTTATCCGGCCACTCCCAGGGGTGGAGTGGAGCCGCTGCTGGTGCCTTCCTGTGTACTTGACAAGTGCTGCATGTCTTGACTAGATTTTCTATCTCTTCATCTAGCTTTGGCCACCACAAGTAACTCCTTGCCAATGCTTTCATACGCGAAACTCCAGGATGACACTGATGTAGTTGCCCTAGGATAGACTGTCGTGCTGGTTGTGGAATAATCACTCGAGCTCCCCACAACACGCAACCATCCTGCACACTCAGCTCTGTTTTTCTGACACTGTAAGGTATGAAATCAGTCCCTTCCGGATGTTGTGGCCAACCCCTCATTACATATTCTCAGACTCTAGACAGTACTGGATCTTTACCTGTCCATGTCCTTACTTGTTCTGCGGTCACAATTGCCGTATCCGTGTCCTCCAACATCAAAACTCTGTCCTCTGGCGCTGCACGGATAGGTGTACCTGGTAGTGGAAGACGGCTCAAGGCATCTGCGTTCCCATGGTACTTGCCCACCTTGTAAACGATGACCTACTCATATGCCCTTAACGTCACTGCCCACCTCTGGATCCAGGGTGACACCATCTGTGGTACTGCTTTCATTTCATTAAAAAGAGACAGAAGAGGTTTATGATCAGTGCATATGGTGAATTTCCTGCCATATATGTACTTGTGAAACCTCTGTAACCCAAACATTACTGCTAATCCCTCTTTATCTAACTGGGAATAGTTTTTTTCGCTGGGGTCAGAGTTCGAGACATAAACCCTATTGGTCTTTCTGTTCCATCTTCCAAGCTGTGTGAAAGAACTGCCCCCACCCCGTAAGGCGAAGCATCACAAGAGAGAATGATGTCTTTCTCTGCATTGTAGTGAACCAGCACATCCGAGGACAGCATCAGTTTCTTGGACTGTTCAAATGAAACCCTCTGTTCCTCTTCCCACTGCCACTGTGTCTCCTTGCGCAGAAGTTTGTGAAGAGGTGCTAACACAGTTGACAAGTTTGGTAAAAACCTGTTATAATAGTTTAGCAGTCCCAGGTAAGCTTTTAACTCAGTCACATTTGTAGGAGCTGGGGCCTCCTGCAGTGCTTGTACCTTCTCCTTGATTGGATGGAGCCCGGTGGCGTCCACTCTATGTCCCAGGAACACGGCCTCATTCCCCAGGAAAGTGCACTTACTCCTCTTGAGCCGTAACCCAGCCTTATCCAATCTTTGTAGTACCTCTCTCAGAGTGCTCAGATGCTCCTGGTCGGTTCTTCCCATCACCAGAATGTCATCCAGATAGATTGAAACATGTGGAATCCTTGCAGTACACCCTCGATAGCCCTCTGGAAGATAGCTGGACTAGATGAGACACCGAATGGCAAGCGGTTATAGGTAAACAAACCCTTGTATATCAATTTTATTTAGCCAATAAAATTGATATACCTATCAATTCATCCAATGAAAAGCGACGAGTTAAGAAAGTAACTATAGGTTTTTGTTGGCTAAATAACACAGCCCACCCTCGTGGGTGATCGGATCCAACAAGGAGGAATACCAGCCAGTTGACCACCTTTATACCTGGGCAGGTAGGTGGAGCCATGGGCGGAGCCAGCAGTGGTCAGCCCAGGTATAACAGCGTGACAAGAGGCGACCTCGTATAGTGATACAACAGTGTGAACAGTGATAACCATAGAGTAACGATATAACAGTGATAACTATAGTGTAACGATAGTGAACTATAAAAGTGGTTTACCACAGTGTGTATTTATGGTTACATACTTCTTGGATTCCTCATCTAGTGTAATCTGCAAGTATGCATGACTCATATCCAGCTTCGTGAATTTCTTCCCTCCAGCCAGGTTTGCAAAAAGATCCTCAGTTTTGGGAATAGGATACTGTTCAAGTTTAGACACCCTATTTACTGTCAATTTATAATCTCCACAGATTCTTACCGAATTGTCTGGTTTTAAAACAGGTACAATGGGAGCTGCCCATTCTGAACATTTCACGGGTTCCAGAATGTTCT
Source organism: Somniosus microcephalus (assembly GCF_052327205.1). Taxonomy (NCBI): domain Eukaryota; kingdom Metazoa; phylum Chordata; class Chondrichthyes; order Squaliformes; family Somniosidae; genus Somniosus; species Somniosus microcephalus. The sequence goes on from NC_140999.1 coordinate 107,664,888, forward strand.
CTCTCAAAAGATGGTCAAGCTCAGCCTCTACCTTTGGTTTCATGGCATACGGCACAGGTCGTTGTTTAAAAAACCTTGGCAGTGCCTCCTTGTCTACATAAATCTTAGCTGGGGGGCCATTAAATGTGTCAAGTTCTTCCTTGAATACGTTCTCATGTTCAATCAACACTTCTTGCAAAGACAACTGTTTGCCTCCCTCTAGTTGATTTATTGTTCCCCAATCTAATTTAAGTTCTCGTATCCAGCCCCGACCTAACAAGTTTGGTCCAGAACCCGATACTACAACTACAGGTAGCTGTTCCACGGTGTCCCTGTGTTTCACAGTTACAGTAGCTGTACCCAATGTTGCCACTCGTTCACCAGTATAGGTTTTAAGCTGTATAGAGCAAGACTTTAACTCTGGAACTTTTGCACAGTTCCACAATTTTTAGAACTCCTCCCTATTCATTATGGTTACGCCGCATCCTGTATCCACCTCAAAGTTGACCTTAGAGTCATTTACTATCTGTTGCAAAGTGATAGGATCCACTTTTGGAATGTCCTCTACCATACTATGCAATATGAACATGTCGTCTTCTTTCTCAGCTTCTCTGCTGATGTGCTGTGCTCCCTGTTTTTTCACTTCTCTTACTAGGTTTTGCTTTTCTCCCCCTTTTGGTTTGTATACCTCCAGGGTAGCTTTTGCTCGGCATGCACGTTTTATATGTCCTTTTTTCCCACACTTGTGGCACTTTTCCTCCAGAAACCTGCATTCTCTTGCCAGGTGATCTCCATTGCATCTGTAACATGCCTTTACATGCTCACGTTGTGGTTTCTGACTCATATTTAACTTGTGCACAACCGGACCTCCAACTTGCTTTGTCGTAGCCCAGTCTGAACCTTGTATTTCTTTTACATCACGGTTAGCTGTCTCTATGGCTTGAGCAAGTTCCAACACTTTTTCATACGTAAGCCCAGTCACAGACAATAATCTCCTCTGCATTCGAGCATCCATTATCCCGCAAACAAGCCTATCTCTCAGCATGTCTTTCAAACTGTTCCCGTAATTGCAATCATGTGCCAGTTTTCTCAACACCGCTACATAATCCAATACAGTCTCTCCCGGTTTCCTGTTCCGTGAATTAAATTTGAAACGCTGTACAATCTCACTCGGTCTGGGATTGAAATGTTCCTTTAGCAAGTCCACTAAGTTAGCAAATGGTACGTCTCCAGGCTTTTCAGGACTGCATAAGTTTCTCATTAAACTATACGTCTGACTTCCCACGGAAGTGAGCAAAATAGCTCTCCTTTTCCCAACATCAACTATATCATTTGCTACAAAGAAATGCTCCAGCAACTCACAGTATTCATTCCAGGTCTGCATCTGAACATCACAAGCAGAGAGCTGTCCTACCATAGCAGCCATGATTCCTTGATTCAGTGCTTTTCTTTTCTTTTTCCTTCTTCAAGATGAGATCTGTTCAGCCTCGTCGCCAAATGTGATATCCGAGTGGTAAGGTCAGAAACTGAGATAAGCCAGACTTCAGGAACCAAAACTCAACTGTTTAATTATACATATGTAGCAGAGAAACATCTCTTACAGCTACAGGCAAAGCACTTCCAATTCTTACTGTGCGATCACCAAGATGGAGGATCAACCTCTGAGTCATACCCAGAATGCAATGCCACTACCTTAATAAGTGGTGTGCCAGGACATTACCTTAATACTGGTAAATATGATCCCTTAATATTTGTCTCCATCTGGTGGATAACTTAAGCTTTACATCCCCGATTACTATAGTGGCCTATTCCTTTAAGTCCACAATGTCCGCTTGCTGTGAGCAGGTACATCCTGAGGTTACTGAAAGGCTAATTGCTGTGGGTGAGGGATGGTCGCCGATTGGCAGCTGCTGGCAAATGCCCAGCTTCAAGGCCAGAAGTAACCAGCAGGAACATGACTAGTTATTGTTCTTTTGTTTAAATACTTCTTTTTAACTGCGGCACCGAATTTTGCATGCCTGACACGGTCACACCTGAAGTATGATGGACTGACAATGACATCGTCCGCTTGGTAACAGCAAATGGCTCTGAATGACATCATTGGTTTTACAAGCCCAACCTGGATATTAACTGAAAATGGACCAGTTTTGGCTCCTAGATGTACATATCCTGCTTATTAAAGAGATTACTAAAGAGTCTAACAGCGACACTGCTGTGTCCTAAGCTATCAGAACAGTTAGGTCCATTAGTTAGTAAGCGTCTATCATGCTCCCGCTCCACCAGTGAAAGATCCCATTGACATTGCAGCAAAGACCCAACAAAGCCCATTAAGCGAGTGCACGTTTAGTGTCAGCCATTTTGTTCCATGCTGTCTTGCCGTGGTTGAATGACGAAATGAAGAATGACTTACATTTATATCACATGTTAACATGTGCAATGTAGGCAACTAGTAATGAACTGCTGGTAATGTGATTCCAGCCTCCTCTCACATTCCTGTTGCAGTGTTTCAATGGAACCAGGGCCTGACACAGCAGACAAAATGTACGGCAGCCATTTCCAGCCTGGGAGAAGGGAGCAACAAAGCTTTCTACCTCGGTAAAGATAACTAAAGCCAGGCAGGCGAATTGGTGTTGACGTGTCAGTGAATTGTCGGTACATATACATCAAAGTGGCACTTTGCGTCTGCTCAAAGCTTGAGTACTTTGCCTTTCGGCAATAGTTGCAGGTTCCCAAAGAGCTGAATGCATGTTGACGGCAGCCTGCATAAATATCCTTCCTTTAAGGGATGCTGCAAAATGTAAGCTTTCTGGGTAAATAAGGACACGGCATTCAAGAGGTGAGCCAAGGAAAAACTTGTATATACAGCGAAACATGGAAGGAGAGTTTCCCATGCTGCAACACCCCATCACTTGTAGATCAGAAAGGCAGGACCCAAAGTGTAAGGACTGTTTCTTGTTAATGTAGTCATTCAGAGACAGCACAGAACATCGCCATACACACTCTGCCTTATATGAAGGTAGCTGCACAGAAAGCCTCTCTGTGTAAACTTGGAATACAGACTGCCCCCACTAAGGTGTCAGCCTTGGCTCCGTGGTAGCACTGTCGCCTCTATGTCAGAAGGTTGTGGGTTCAAGCCCTATGCCAGAGACTTGAACACATAATCCAGGCGTGCATTTTAATACAGTACTGAGGGAGTGCTGCACTGTCTTTCAGATCAGATGAGATGTTAAACCGTGGCTGCATCTACCCTCTCAGGTGGACGTACAAGATCCCATGGCACTATTTTGAAGAACAGCAGTAGTGTGTGTATGGCGATATTCTGTGCTGTCTCTGAATGACTACATTAACAAGAAACAATCCTGGCCAATATTTATCCCTCATCACTAAACTTTGGATTGTTTGGTCATTATCACATTGCTGTTTGCGAGACCTTGCTGCGGGCAAATTGGCTGTTGCGTTTCCCTAAATTACAACAGTGATTGTACTTCAAAAGTACTTTATTGGCTACAAAGCATTTGGGACATCCTGAGGTCATGCAAGGTGCTATATAAAAGCAAATTCTTTATTTTTTCTCTTAATTCAACACGTTACCCAGATTTTGCAACAACACCAAAATTAGGCTATCTTGAGATACTAGTCCCTCCCCTGACCTCTGGTACATGAAAAAGCTTGGTCAGGGAGCCTGGCCTATAGCTCTGGGAGGTAGAAAATCCAGCAGTTGGCCTCACCATTAAAACAGACGACTGGGAAGGTGAATAAATGCTCACAATTTCACAAAGGAGAAATATGGGCAAAAACCACTCCTTGTGATGTGGAAGCAGTGGAGATATTGCATCCAACCCTATGTGGAGCAGATAGATGTCTCATTTTGCTCTTATAACTGAACTGCTCCAGCAGTGCCGACTGTGGGAGTGAATTTCCTCTGGGTTTCTCCTGTCTGACTGCTGTAACTTTGATGGAAACCCTGTTTACACACTCAAACAGGGTCTTCCATCAATGGTCGCGGTGGAAATCCCTTAACCAAACCTGTCGTCCTGATTGAGAATATAGGCTAAAGAAACGTGCCCTCAGGAAACATATCAAGTGCTGAGTTGCCATTCTGGGCCTTGATCGAAACCAGATTGGGGGTGGTGGGGCAGAATAGGTGACAGGAAGGGTGATAGGAATTATTTTTTTATTCGTTTATGGGATGTTGGCGCCATCCCTAATTGCCCTTGAGAAGGTGGTGGTGAGCCGCCTTCTTGAACCGCTGCAGTCCGTGTGGTGAAGGTGCTCCCACAGTGCTGTTAGGGAGGGAGTTCCAGGATATTGACCCAGCGACGATGAAGGAGTGGCAAATATTTCCAAGTCAGGATGGTGTGTGACTTGGAGGGGATCTTGGAGGTGGTGGTGTTCCCATGCGCCTGCTGCCCTTGTCCTTCTAAGTGGAAATGGTCCCAGGTTTGGGAGGTGCTGCCGAAGAAGCCTTAGTGAGTTGCTGCAGTGCATCTTGTAGATGGTACACACTGCAGCCATAGTATGCTGGTGGTGGAGGGAGTGAATATTTAAGGTGGTGGATGGGGTGTCAATCAAGTGGGCTGCTTTGTCCTGGATGGTGTCGAGCTTCATGAAATCAAATGCTGGCCTGTACGACACAGCCTAAAATCAAGGGCCAGGTCGTGCAACACAGCCTGAAATCAAGGGCCAGGCCGTGCAACACAGCCTGAAATCAAGGGCCAGGCCGTACAACACAGCCTGAAATCAAGGGCCAGGCCATACAACACAGCCTGAAATCCAGGGCCAGGTCATACAACACAGCCTGAAATCAAGGGCCAGGCCGTGCAACACAGCCTGAAATCAAGGGCCAGGCCGTGCAACACAGCCTGAAATCAAGGGCCAGGCCGTAAAACACAGCCTGAAATCAAGGGCCAGGCTGTGCAACACAGCCTGAAATCAAGGGCCAGGCCGTGCAACACAGCCTGAAATCAAGGGCCAGGCCGTACAACACAGCCTGAAATCAAGGGCCAGGCCGTGCAACACAGCCTGAAATCAAGGGCCAGGCCATACAACACAGCCTGAAATCAAGGGCCAGGCCATACAACACAGCCTGAAATCAAAGGCCAGGTCATACAACACAGCCTGAAATCAAGGGCCAGGCCATACAACACAGCCTGAAATCAAGGACCAGGTCATACAACACAGCCTGAAATCCAGGGCCAGGCCATACAACACAGCCTAAAATCAAGGGCCAGGCTGTACAACACAGCCTGAAATCCAGGGCCAGGCCGTACAACACAGCCTAAAATCAAGGGCCAGGCCATACAACACAGCCTGAAATCAAGGGCCAGGCCGTACAACACAGCCTGAAATCAAGGGCCAGGCCGTACAACACAGCCTGAAATCAAGGGCCAGGCTGTGCAACACAGCCTTAAATCAAGGGCCAGGCCATACAACACAGACTGAAATCAAGGGCCAGGCCGTACAACACAGCCTGAAATCAAGGGCCAGGCCGTACAACACAGCCTGAAATCAAGGGCCAGGCCGTGCAACACAGCCTGAAATCAAGGGCCAGGCCATACAACACAGCCTGAAATCAAGGGCCAGGCCATACAACACAGCCTGAAATCAAAGGCCAGGTCATACAACACAGCCTGAAATCAAGGGCCAGGCCATACAACACAGCCTGAAATCAAGGACCAGGTCATACAACACAGCCTGAAATCCAGGGCCAGGCCATACAACACAGCCTAAAATCAAGGGCCAGGCTGTACAACACAGCCTGAAATCCAGGGCCAGGCCATACAACACAGCCTAAAATCAAGGGCCAGGCCATACAACACAGCCTGAAATCAAGGGCCAGGCCGTACAACACAGCCTGAAATCAAGGGCCAGGCCGTACAACACAGCCTGAAATCAAGGGCTAGGCTGTGCAACACAGCCTTAAATCAAGGGCCAGGCCATACAACACAGACTGAAATCAAGGGCCAGGCCGTACAACACAGCCTGAAATCAAGGGCCAGGCCGTACAACACAGCCTGAAATCAAGGGCCAGGCCGTGCAACACAGCCTTAAATCAAGGGCCAGGCCGTGCAACTCTGCCTTAAATCAAGGGCCAGGCCGTACAACACAGCCTGAAATCAAGGGCCAGGCCTTACAACACAGCCTGAAATCAAGGGCCGGGTCATACAACACAGCCTGAAATCAAGGGCCAGTTCGTACAACACAGCCTGAAATCAAGGGCCAGGCCGTACAACACAGCCTGAAATCAAGGGCCAGGCCTTACAACACAGCCTGAAATCAAGGGCCGGGTCATACAACACAGCCTGAAATCAAGGGCCAGGTCATACAACACAGCCTGAAATCAAGGGCCAGGTCATACAACACAGCCTGAAATCAAGGGCAAGCCTGTACAATGCAGTCTGGCAGCGCCTCAGCAATGCAAAATGTAATACTACCTAGAAATGCTTGTCGTCTATCATCATAAATTGTTAAAACTTAATATTCCAACACAAATATTGATAAAATAATTTAGTATCTTGTCAAGACTGTTGAGAGATGTGTAGTGACTGTAAGAACTGTGTGTTAGCATTTCAAAAAGGCTGAGCACTGTCTTAGTGCAGATGTTATTACCTCTAGAGTTAGCTCATCTAAAGATTGCTGAGGCTTCAGTAATTCTGTCTTGTTGACAATAACTCTCCTCACTCACTCTTTATGATATGAAGGTCTACAAGGCATTCATCTTCTTTATAAAAGATTCACTTCTACTTAAATAGGGATGGTGCATTTGTGCATGTTTTAGTTCACTCTGTGTCATCCAGGGGTTAGGTCTGGAAAATAAGTTGAAGCCTAACACTGTACACCCTACAGTAAATCACTATGTGTACATTAGTCAACCGCTGCTGGCATTGCTCATGGTAGGTCGGATGATACAATGTTCATACCAACAGGAACGTTATAATATGTAACGTGTATTATTCTGCTGCCAATTTGGAGTGATGAGTACACTGACCAGTCCCTCTAAGGCTGTGAAGGCTCAATGCTGTCGATAAGCACAATCCTAAGGTCAGAGTTTAATTAAGAAAGGGAAAATAGAATATGAGAGTAAGCTTGCAGGGAACATAAAAACTGACTGTAAAAGCTTTTATAGATATGTGAAGAGAAAAAGATTGGTGAAGTCAAGCGTAGGTCACTTGCAGTCAGAATTGGGGGAATTTATAATGGGGAACAAAGAAATGGCAGACCAACTAAATACATATTTTGGTTCTGTCTTCACAAAGGAGGACACAAATAACCTCCCAGAAATGCCGGGGAACATAGGGTCTGATGAAAGGGTGGAACTGAAAGAAATCAGTATTTGTAGGGAAATGGCGTTAGGAAAATTGATGGGACTGAAGCCCGATAAATCCCCAGGGCCTGATAATCTACATCCCAGGGTACTTAAGGAAGTGGCCCTAGAAATACTGGATGCATTGCTGGTCATCTTCCAGAACTCAATAGACTCTGGAACAGTACCCATGGATTGGAGGGTAGCTAATGTTACCCCACTATTCAAAAAAGGTGGCAGAGAAAAAGCGGGGAATTATAGACCGGTGAGCCTGACATCGATAGTGGGGAAAATGCTAGAGTCCATTATAAAAGATGTAATAGCAGAGCACTTGGAAAACAGTGACAGGATCGGACAAAGTCAACATGGATTTACAAAAGGTAAATCATGCTTGACTAATCTACTGGAATTTTTTGAGGATGTAACTGGTAAAATAGATAAGGGAGAACCAGTGGATGTGGTGTATTTGGACTTTCAGAAGGCTTTCGATAAGGTCCCGCATAAGAGATTAACGTGCAAAATTTAGGCACATGGGATTGGGGGCAAGGTATTGACTTGGATAGAGAACTGGTTGGTGGACAGAAAGCAAAGAGTTGGAATAAACGGGTCGTTTTCCGAGTGGCAGGCAGTGACTAGTGGGGTGCCGCAAGGATCGGTCCTAGGACCCCAGCTGTTCACAATATATATTAATGACCTGGACGAGGGAATTGGATGTAATATCTCCAAATTTGCAGATGACACAAAGCTGGGTGGGGGGGTAAGCTGTGAGGAGGATGTCATGAAACTCCGGTACGATTTGGACAGGTTAGGTGATTGGGCAGAAACATGGCAAATGCACTATAATGTGGATAAATGTGAGGTTATCCACTTTGGTGGCAAAAACAGGAAGGCAGATTATTATTTGAATGGCAATAGATTGGGAGAACAGGAAGTGCAGAGAGACCTGGGTGTTCTTGTACACCAGTCGCTGAAGGTAAGCATGCAAGTGCAGCAGGCGGTTAAGAAGGCAAATGGTATGTTGGCCTTCGTAGCATGAGGGTTCAAGTACAGGAACAAGGATGTCTTGCTACAGTTGTACAGGGCCTTGATAAGACCGCACCTTGAGTATTGTGTGCAGTTTTGGTCGCCTTATCTGAGGAAGGACATTCTTGCCATGGAAGGAGTGCAGCGAAGATTCACCAGGCTGATACCTGGGATGGCAGGAATGACGTATGAGGAGAGATTGTGTCGATTGGGCTTATACTCACTGGAGTTTAGAAGATTGAGAGGGGATCTCGTCGAAACCTATAAAATTCTGTCAGGCCTGGACAGACTAGATGCTGGAAGGATGTTCCCGATGGTCGGGGAGTCCAGAACCAGGGGTCATAGTCTAAGGATAAGGGGTAGGACATTTAGGACTGAAATGAGGAGGAATTTCTTCATCCAGAGAGTGGTGAACCTGTGGAATTCTCTGCCACAGAGGGCGGTGGAGGCCAGTTCATTAAATATATTCAAGAAAGAGTTGGATATATTTCTTAAGGCTAAAGGGATCAAGGGGTAGGGGGAGAAGGCAGGGACAGGGTACTGAATTTGGATGATCAGCCATGATCTCATTGAATGGCGGAGCCGGCTCGAAGGGCCGAATGGCCTACCCCTGCTCCTATCTTCTATGTTTCTATGCTTCTAATTGCCGTTGGTGAGCGACGTTTGCAAGTTGGAACATGCCTGTAAAGTTTTGGCTCCAAGTCAGCCTGATTTGACTGTCTTTCTTTCTCTTTTGCCTTTGAATACAGTGAGTTGATGGGTATGTTAATTGAAATGACAGCAGTGTTACACCATGTAACACACAGCTTTTATAATGGAACTGGTCTCCCATGGCATTGCTCATGGAAAATAAAAATTAGGGGCTGGATTTTTCAATGCTATCACACCTAAAATATGGATGGGATCACAGCCGAAAATGGAACAAATTCGGGCAGCAAGGTCTAACACTGCCTCTTTGCTACAAGCTCCGTATCCCTTCTGTCTATGTTCTCCTTCACAGGGTTACTGTCTAGATGTGCACCCACAAACCTCCTTCCTGTACTGTCCCATCGAACTCACCCTCGCCCATGGCTAGACCAGAGCACCTCCCCACCCCCACCCCTACCCCTGCCCTCACACCCCCAAGCTGCTCTCTGGGCTGATCCTCATGGGAGGGTTCAGCTCTCCAATGAACGGAATTCCCCCTTGTAATGAAATCTGCTTGTCTTCCCTGTATTCATTTTGCACTCATGTATATTACCCTCCCCCACATGGTGTATAGTTTCTCTTCCTCTTCCTTGACTTCTCTGACTCATTCCTGTGAGCCAGTCAGTGTGTTGAGATGTTAGCTCTGATCTTAGTGATTAAAAGCCTACTTGTTAAAGTCTATAACTTCTAGTTTTGTGGTTATTGAAGGCACATCACCCCTCCAGTCCACTACCTCTTAAGGATTGCCCACAATGTTCTCCTGTAACAAGATTCATGTCATTCAATGACGGCTAGTGTTTGAAGTCTGTCTCCCAGGTGGCATTGGACAGCTGGTGTATTAGATCCGCAGGTTTCACCCTGTTTCAGAGGAGGAAGGGGTATTATGGTCCTGCATGAAAGCACTTATTGTTGGAGAGTGTGAAAAGTTAGCTTGGCATCTATTACTATTAGAGGGCAAACTGTGCTGATGTCCACAGAGCCCAGGGAACAGCAAGGACAGCAGCCAATCTCTTACCATGCCTGTCCTCGTCAGGTCATTGACTGTTTACTGGCATTGGTCTGGGGTGAGAGTGCTGTTTTTCAGTGCCACTGTCACAGCCCTCTACATGTATCGGGCTTGGCTCATTAGTAGCACTCTGGCCAGTAGGTTATGGGTTCAAGTCCCACTCCAGGAACTTGAGCACAGAATCCAGGCTGACGCTCCAGAGCAGTACTGAGGGAGTGCTGCACTGTCAGAGGTGCTGTCCTTCGGATGAAACGTTAAACCGAGGCCCCGTCTGCTCTCTCAGATAGAGATCCCATGGCAATATTTTGAAGAAGAGTGGGAGAATTCTCCCTGGTGTCCTGGTCAATATTTATCCCTCAACCAACATCACAAAAACAGATTTTCTGATCAATATCTCATTGCAGTTTGAGGGATCTTGCTTTGCACAAATTGCTGTTGTGCTTGCCTAGACCACTACATTTGAAACTATTTTCTTTTCTTTCTTTCTGTCTTTCTGTCTCTGTCTCTCTTTCTCTTTCTCTCTTTCTGTCGCTTTCTTTCTGTCTTTCTCTCTTTCTGTCTCTTTCTTTCTGTCTCTTTCTTTCTGTCTCTCTTTCTTTCTGTCTCTTTCTTTCTGTCTCTTTCTTTCTGTCTCTCTTTCTTTCTTTCAGTCTCTGTCTCTCTTTCTTTCTTTCTGACTCTGTCTCTCTTTCTTTCTTTCTCTGTCTCTCTTTCTTTCTTTCTGTCTCTCTTTCTTTCTGTCTCTCTTTCTCTCTGTCTCTCTTTCTTTCTTTCTGTCTCTTTCTGACTCTACTTCTTCCCTGCCCTATACAATCACTGTGCACTGAGGCATCCAATGATGTGCCGAACCACAGATGGATTCCACGCTGCCTTGTGCTTCCGTTTAATGGCTGCGGGATGGGCTATCTGTAGCATTGCCAGACATTTGGGAGCCGGTCCAAATTGTTCCCAGCCAGGTAGATGGCTGTTTGGAGGATATTCAGACCACAGTGCAGTAATTCTTGGAATACGCTGGGCAGGATGAGGGTTCTCTGGTTAGAAAACCATAACATCCTGTGAAACTGTTAACAGAAACCAACATTGGCTCCAGTGAGACAGAAGAAAGTATTAGAGGCATTGATCAGTGGCACTGGGCCATCTATCTGCTTGGTTGGGAAGTTGATGCATATATTCCTGTCACTAGACACGTCACCACTGTTAAAGACAGAAGGAGCACATGGACCTCTTGGGGAAAGTCGTGGGACTAAATATTGAGCGCAGTGATGACTTTTATATATATACTAACAGATCTCCTGTGGAACTGCTTATGAAGCCAGGAGCATTTTAACCATCTAACATGCTCACCAGGAATGTCCTCGGGAGTCTCCCGATGGGCCACCATATCATTGGCAGATGATCGGCAGAAACCCCAGATATACATGTAAATGGGGTTTCCGCCAAAGTTATTCTAGCCAATCAGCTCCTCCCCCCACTGAGGAAATTCTCTATGTATTATTCTGTTGCTAAAATGCAGCTCTATGCAATGTAGTGCGTCTCTTTAAGGCCATAAGATGTCATTGTTGTGTCAGTTATAGGCTAATTGCTCATAGCAACGTCCTCAGGTCAATTAGAGGCTAATTGCTTGTAGCATTTGCCCTCTCCCACTGTAACTTTGGCGGATACTTAGTTTACTTACATATATGTGGTTTCTGCCCTACTCCCGCCAAAGTTATGGCTATGGAGCAGGAGGAGCCCTGAGGAAATTCCTAGCAAGAGCTTGGATTAAATTGCCCGTAAGGGAAGTATGTGCCGACATCATGAGCAGCTGTTGCAGTAATCAGTTTGAAACTCCCTTCAGTCTTAGGTTGAGAGAAGCACTGGCTCTTTAAACAAATTGTTGACTACAATTAAAGATTCATGGTATCACATTTCTATGATTATAAAACAACATATTGCCTACATTATAATGAGCAATGCCATTTGGAGATCTGCTAGTATTGTAGGAACGTGGGTTCCTAACTAAAAGACTGAGTTCTACTCAGGCGATCAAACAAAACAAGGCGATCAATCAAGCCCCTGCAGTCCCGTGGCTGACGTCATGACGTCATCACATTTTCCCGCCAGTGGGGGATCAAGTGATGAACGGCGTGATGTCATCACGTTTTAGCCACGCTGTTAAAGTAACCACACTCTGTACAGTTAAACAGAATAAATAAAGATACAGACTCAGACTGTAGCTAACATGTTGTTAAAGGAATTATATACAAACGATCTGAGTCCTTTGGTGGCTCCGCCACATGCGCCCCCCCAGAATTGTCTTTAACAGCAAAAGTGAGATGTCGAGGAGGCCTGACAAGTCTGTCCGAGCGACTTCGGTAACCCTACAGAGGAAGCTGATGGACAGTGATCGAGCTGGCGGGCGGTTGTGGTTGAGCTGGCGCGGCGAGTGTGGTCGAGCTGGTGGGCGGCTGTGGTTGATCTGGCATGGCGGCTGCGGGCGGTCAGCCATGTTTCGGCGGTTGAGCGACGACGACTGGGCGGTCCAGGTCCAGGTGAGCCGGCTTCAACCTGTCCACCGAAATGTGATCCGGCTTTCTTCCGATGTCAACCGAAAAGGATTTGTCTCCTCATTCGATGATGTGGAAAGGACCAGTGCAAGGGGGCTTGAGCGGATCCCGGTGAGCGTCGTGGCGGATAAATACATACTCAGCGTTCTTCAGCTCCGCTGGCACGTGGGAGCTCTGTAGGCCGTGATTTGATGTAGGCACCAGAGCGAAGCATCTGACGCTTCCTGGTGGCTGACGAGTTGCTGGGAGGCGGACCATGGCTCTGTGGGAGAAGGGAAGAAATCCCCTGGTACTCGGAGCGGCTGGCCATAAACGAGTTCGGCCGAGGACGATTGCAGGTCTTCTTTGGGCGCCGTACGAAGACCCAAAAGGACCCATGGGAGTCTGTCCACCCATCCCGCAACTTGAAGACTGGCCCGTTGGGCGGCTTTAAGTGACCTGTGGAATCGCTCGCACAGGCCGTTCGCCTGTGGATGATAGGCGGTGGTACGATGAAGTTTGGTGCCGAGCCCCTGAGCTACAGCGTTCCAGAGCTCCGAGGAAAATTGTGGCCCACGATCGGAAGAGATGTCCACTGGTACCCCGAAACGAGCAACCCAACAGGAGATGAAAGCTCTAGCGACGTCTGCCAAAGTGGTGGAAACCAAAGGAATTGCCTCTGGCCACCTAGTGGTGCGGTCCACCATGGTGAGGAGATGCGTATAACCATGAGAAGGCGGAAGCGGCCCCACAAGGTCCACATGCACGTGGTCGAAATGACGCTCCGGAACAGCGAACGTAGCCACTGGAGCTTTTACATGACGCTGGACCTTGGCCTTCTGGCAGACCATGCAGGTGTTGGCCCAGTCACGGACATCGAGGTGCATACCCTTCCAGACGAACTTCGCCGACATTAGCCGTTGTGAAGCCTTCATACCAGGGTGTGAAAACCCGTGTATGGCGTCAAACACCTTCCGGCGCCATGCGACTGGCACGATAGGTCGGGGAACGCCCATGGAGACGTCGCAAAGGAGCGTGGTGCCTGCGGCCTGGAAATTGACGTCAGTCACTTGGAAACTAGAGGGGATGGTTCTGTATGATTGGACCTCAGTGTCCAAGGCCTGATCCGCAGCCATGAGGGCGTAGTCAATCCCCAGGTGAACCACATGGACTGTCGCGCGGGAGAGGCAATCCGCTACCAGGTTGTCTTTACCAGACACATGTTGAATATCCGTGGTAAATTCAGAAATAAACATCAGGTGATGTTGTTGATGAGCGGACCACGGTTCGGCGGTCTTGGCCATGGCGAACGTTAAAGGCTTGTGGTCGACAAAAGCCGTGAAGTGACACCCTTCTAATAAGAACCGGAAATGGCGAATGGCAAGAAAAAGGGCCAGTGACTTTCGATCGAAGGTGCTGTATTTTCTTTCATTTTTCCGTAGTTGACAGCTGAAAAACACCAGCGGTTGCCACGTGCCGTTCACCCACTGCTCCTGCACTGTGCCGATGGCGTAGCCTGACGCGTCTGTGGTAAGGGCGATGGTGGCACCTGGAAGTGGGTGTGCCAGCATGGTTGCATTGGCCAAAGCGCTCTTGGTGTTGACGAACGCCTGGTCCATCTCGGCCGTCCAGCTGATTAGATCCTTACCGGACTTGCCCTTGAGGGCCCCGTACAAAGGCTGTATTAGCTGAGCCGCCTTAGGGATGAATCGGTGATAGAAATTGACCATCCCCAGGAACTCTTGCAGGGCCTTGACGGTTGGCGGGCGCGGGAAAGAGGTAACAGCTTCCACCTTCGTCAGTAAGGGGATGGTGCCATCTGATGTTATGCGGTGTCCCAAGAAATCGATCCGCTGCAGGCCGAACTGGCACTTGGCCGGGTTGATGATCAAACCGTGCTGGCTGAGGCGTGTAAAGAGGGTACGCAAATGGCAGATGTGCTCTTCCTTGCTAGCGCTGGCAATGAGAATGTCGTCAAGGTAGACGAAGATGAAGTTTAGATCTCGGAGCATGGAGTCCATTAAGCGCTGGAAAGCCTGTGCCACGTTCTTCAAGCCAAACGGCATCCGCAGGAACTCAAAAAGGCCGAAAGGGGTGATGACTGCGGTTTTCGGGATATCTTGCGGGTGCACGGGAACCTGGTGATACCCCCGGACGAGGTCGACTTTAGAAAAGATAGAATTTCCCGCCAAATGGGCCGAGAAATCCTGAATATGCGGGATCGGGTACCGATCAGGAGTAGTGGCGTTGTTCAGGCGTCGGTAGTCACCGCATGGCCGCCAGCCGCCGCCCGGTTTTGGAACAATGTGGAGAGGCGAAGACCAGGGACTATTCGACCGGCGAATAATCCCCAGCCGCTCCATCGTGTCGAACTCCGCTTTCGCAGCCGCGAGCTTGCCGGGTTCGAGCCTTCTAGCCCGTGCATAAACCGGGGAGCCAGTAGTGGTGATATGATGTTCAACACCATGCTTCGTGGCCGAGGAGGAGAAAGTGGGCCTTGTCAGCTCCGGGAACTCTCCGAGGAGCCGAGTGAAGTCATCCGGAGAAGGGAACGCGCAGGCGATAGAGCGCGCCATGGTGGTACCGTGGTGGCACGGAATCGAGTGGAAGGTGGCCACGTTGATCAACCGGCGGTGCCGGACATCGACGAGGATGCCGTTGGCACACAGAAAATCAGCCTCTAGGATGGCCTGCGAGACTGTGGCCATGACGAATTCCCAATGGAAGTGCTGACCGCCGAAACAGACTTGGACCCGCCGCTTTCGGAAAGTTCGAATGGCTGCGTCATTAGCCGCCACGAGGGAAAAGCCGTGGTTCCCAGCTTGCATATCGAGATTCGACGCAGGTAGGATGCTACACTGCGCCCCGGTGTCACAAAGGAAACATTGGCCCGATAGGGAATCGGTGATGTAAAGAAGTTTCCCCGTAGATCCGATGGCCATCGCAGCCACGGAGCGCACGTTAGACCCGGTCCTCCTTTGCCAGGAACGCTGGAGGGGCTTTGTTTTTTTATTGGGCGAAAAACTGCAGGGAGAGCGGCAGCGTTGTGCTTTCACACCAAAACAGGCATGGTAGGAGCACCAGCCCGCTGCAAGAGGAGCTGGAGCTGTGCCTGTGGGGGATGGGCGCCTCGTGACCACGCAGCACTGCTGGGTTACTGTGAAAATCTTATCTGCTTTGGCAGCAAGCTCGGCGCAGTCTGTAATCTCGGATCTGGCTAGGGCAGCCTGCACCTGCTCCGGCAGTTGGCAGAGGAATAGCTCCCGGAAGAGGAAGCATTCCGGTTCGGCACCTAAGAGCGTGAGCATTTGGCTCATGAGCTCGGATGGTTTGGAGTCCCCGAGGCTGGGCATAGCGAAGAGCTGGCGAGCGCATTCTGACTTCGAGAGCCCGAAGACCTTTAGCAAATGCGCCTTTAACGTATCATACTTGTTGTCAGTAGGAGGACAACCGAGGAGGCTGACGATCCATGAGGCAGTGGCGCTATCGAGGGCGGAGACCACGTAGTAATAACGGGTCTGATCCATGATGATGTTCCTGATGGCGAACTGGGCTTCAGCCTGGATAAACCACGTGGCTGGTTGTTGCTCCCAGAACTGTGGCAGTTTCAGAGTCACGGTGTTCGTGTCCATGCAGAAGATCTTCCGCGAAAACCATTCACGAAAGTCGGGTCACCAATGTAGGAACATGGGTTCCTAACTAAAAGACTGAGTTCTACTCAGGCGATCAAACAAAACGAACTTTAATGAAACAAACAGACTTTAACAAGAAACTGCAGGATAACATCGAATGTAGGTCTGCTCTCTCTGGAGGCTCCACGAGGACTGCCCCTGCAGTCCCATGGCTGACGTCATGACATCATCACATTTTCCCGCCAGTGGGGGATCACGTGATGAACGGCGTGATGTCATCACATTTTAGCCGCGCTGTTAAAGTAACCACACTCTGTACAGTTAACCAGCATAAATAAAGATACAGACTCAGACTGTAGCTAACATGTTGTTAAAGGAATTATATACAAATGATCTGAGTCCTTTGGTAGCTCCGCCACAGTATATCTGTAAAGGCTTGTGTTTGGTGCACATCCATCACACACCAGATGTCAAACATCAGACAAAACACTTTTGTTACAGATGCAAAACAATCTTAAAGAAAGTAACCTAAACTGACACTCCAGTGCAGTACTGAGGGAGTGCTGCACTGTTGGAGGTGCATTAAACCAAGGCCCCGTCTGCTCTCTCAGGTAGACATAAAAGATCCCATGGCACTATTCGAATAAGAGCAGGGAATTCTCCCCGGTGTCCTGGCTAATATTTATCCCTCAATCAACATCACTGAAACAGGTTATCTGGTCATTATCACATTGCTGTTTGTGGGAGCTTGCTGTGTGCAAATTGGCTGCTGTGATTCCTACATTACAACAGTGACAACACTTCAAAAAGTACTTCATTGGCTGTAAAGCGCTTTGGGAAGTCCTGAGGTTGTGTAAAGTGCTGTATAAATGCCTTTCTTTCTTTCAACTGTGCTCCAGACCCCAGACTCCAGTTGAGCAATGACAATCAATATTAGTGATTTTTTAAATGTGTATTTAATGATATAATGAAGGGAAGTCCTACGTTAGCTGTGTCCCATTTGTAAATCCCAACAATTGTGTGAATTAATGAGTGGTGAAGCTGCTCTAGTGTAAGATGGGGCGAGGCCATGCCAATTGTGCTGACATTCTACTGGCACTCAGTTCATTTGCATGGTCATTTATTAATGAGAATCAATTTGTTGCACATTAAATCAACTGGGGCCTGCTGACTAATGACTTTCCATCAGGATATGGATGTTAGCCCCTTGAGTTATAAATACTGAACTTCATCAATGTAATGCATCACCTTCAACTGGGCCTCTGTCCAAAATCTGATGGAAACTGTTTCCCAAAGGATAGACAGTCAGTAAGGGGGCTGAACCTCTGACTGCCTCATTAGATGTTAGGTACTCCAACACCCACAGAAGCAACCAGGCAGTGAGGCGATGAAAGCTTCTAAGTCTTGTCGCAATTTGGGCACGGAGCCACTTAAACTTCCAGGCAGTGGAAAGATTATCTTGCACCAGTCTTCTTGGTAGATGGGCATCCTACCAGCTACCCAACAGACAGTGCTGGCATGAGCCTGCATTTGTAGAATGAGAGAGCAGGCTTATTACCATTCACTCTACCAGCCCACCTGCTCAGTTATTGTCTACGCTCGTGTAAAAGGTTTGAAATTCATGCCCTTGTTTGGGGAGGAAATGGGTCTGTTTCATTCCTGGGTCACATTCTCCCTCAGGTTTCCCTAGTGAACCAATTTCTTGGACTTTGAACCCAACAGCTGCTTCATATGGGGTTGCCAACTCTCCAGGATTGCCCTGGAGTCTCCAGGAATGAAAGATTAATCTCCTGGGCACTGCTGCCAGCAACCCGGGAGAAAAAACACAGGGACATTAAAAAAAGAATTGTGTGTTTTTCTCATTTTCTTTCAACACTTTTGTTTATTCATTATAAAAATATTGGAGATGGGATAAGAGGCTGTTTGACTGGGTGGGACAGTAAGTGGTGGGAATTCATGTGATAAAGCCTTCAGGAATACGTCCAACCAGAGTTGGCAACCCTAGCATCCTTCCACATCTATCAGCTGTTGCTCAGTTCATCCAGCGCTGTGGTAGTTAAATGGCAGCTTTTGCACCCAACACCAGATTGCCTTTAAAATTGGAGACAGCCCAGGAGAATAGAGTGGCGAGCAGGGATTTTCTGCTGCAGCTACCAGCTCCCTGGTAGGGCAGATAGTCAGGTGGGGAGCCATTCTGCTCGCACCCTGTGGGTCCTGCCCAACTTCCAGCACTTTCTGCTGGAAGTAACAAAGACACGGAATGCGAAAAAGAAAGAACTTGCTTTTATGTCCACCTGAGCAGGCAGATGGGGCCTTGGTTTAATGTTTCATCTGAAAGACGGCACACTCTGACAGTGCAGCACTCCCTCAGCACTGCACTGAAGTGTCACCCTAGATTTTGTGCTCAAGTCTCTGGAGTGGGACTTTTGAACCCACAACCTCCTGACTCAGAGATGAGAATGCCACCCACTGAGCCACAGCTGACACTCAAAATGCTCTTACATGGGTGAATATATTCAAAGAATATGCAAATGATATGCAGGGCAATCGATTGCTTGGTCAAGGCGGGATTTTTGAAGCGCAATTTGTTTTAGCCAGGCTCAGAGTCTGGCAGGTGCCAGAGTCTTGCCGCTGGCCATTGTCCTCTCAGCTTCAGGGTGAGATGTCAGAGGATGGGAAGTGAGAGTACCAAAAATATCCAAATTAGCCCAACCATCGGAGATCAGCCTGGGTCAGGGCCCCAGCCACGGGCAGGTGGAAAATCACGCTGCTGAATTTACACCAGGGTTCCACCGGAGTGGAAAATCTCGGCTTAAAATAGTGAGGCGGGTAGGGTGGAGCAGTCAGCTAACATGAAGTTGAACACTCTGATAGAAGAAAGTTTCATACTGTTGACCCTCATATGTATTGTGAGAGCTATGGATCTTTGTTTTTTTTAGGTTGAAATTTGGGTGTTCTCTTATGCACGAGTATATACGGTACCGCCTTCACAAAACTGTGCTAACACCCTTTTTTTTTAAAGAGGCCAAGTCCTGCTGATGCTCTTTTAATTAACTTCTGTATCATGTAGTTGTAATGTCAAAGTTTAATTAGAGCAAAGCTGTCCTAGCGATGTAATAAAAAATGTAATAAAAACAAACAAATTGGAACCTGGGAGCACGCTTGAGCTGGCCGCTCTGGAGATAATTAAGGGCTCAGGTTAGCCGATCAGATACTTTAGGCTGGGAGCTTGGAATTCGAGTAAGTGTAGCTTCCTCCTTCAAAAATGGCTTGGGGAATAGTGGTTACTTTATGCAGAACTGTGTGTTCAGTGAGTTCATTGTAGAGATTAACATTGCTCTGATTGAAAAGGGTGAAATGTAAAGGACTATGGCCAGTGTCTGTCAGGAGCATGTCTGAAATTCGATTAATAAGGTTCTGGGTTCAATCCCACTTCAGCAAGCTGCCTTTACAAACTGTGGATCTCTATCCTGGTTAAATGGCTCATTTGCTTATCTGACTTGGGGTTGACCATGGTTCGATGGTAGCATGCTTGCCTCTGAGTCAGAAGGTTGTGGGTTCAAGTTCCAATCCAAAGACTTGAGCACAAAGTCTAGGCTGGCAATCAGAGTAGTGCTGGGGGAGTGCCGCACCGTTGGAGGTGCCGTCTTTCAAATTAGACGTTAAACCCAGGTTCCGTCTGCTCCCTCAGGAGGATGTAAAAGATCCCATGGCACTATTTTGAAGAAGAGCAGGTGAGTCCTGGCCAATATTCAATCCCTCAACCAACATCACTAAAACAGATTATCTGGTCATTAGCATATTGCTGTTTATGGGAGCTTGCTGTGCACAAATTGGCTGCCGGGTTTCCCACATTACAACAGTGAGTACATGTTAAAAGTACTGCATTGTCTGCAAAGCACTTTCGGATTCCTGAGGTGGTGAAAGGCGCTATATAAACACAAGTGTTTGGGGGAGAAATTCAGTATCACCCATTTGGGGGCGGTAACTTTTGAAAGCTGGGAAACTTAGTGCCAAGTGCTAATGATTCCCAGCTTTGAAAAAATTGGGTTTTAGTGCTCCAGGAAGGAAGTGGAATGCTAAATCAAGCACTCCTCGTTCTTCCTGAGGTGCAACAGGCAGCCGGCGCGGCGCACAATGGGCCGTGCAGTGCTGCGGTGTTGGAAGGCGCCTTCCCTCCCTTAAAGGGAAGTGCCATCGCTGCAGACTCTGCAAGGGGAAACTTACCTGGTCCCCGATAGCAGCCACGATCCGGCCCAATCAGCTCGATGCACTGCAGCAGAGAGCCGGGCTGATCGATCGCTGGCGAAGACAAAGAAAAAAAAAAGAGAAAGAGCATTTGTGATAAATACATGTAGTGAAACAAGAACTCGAAGAGGCGAGATATTAGAATTAGTCTATTGTAGGAGTCTATGTACTCCTAGCAAAAAATACTGAACTCGGAGAGGTTCAACAGAAAAGGTTTAATTGTTGAGGCTGCATGCTGAACACAAAATGGAGTCAGAGACTACACCAAGTACAACTCTCTTTCATCAGTGCACAGCTTCGACGGCTCCTCCACCGCTCTGGGCTTAACTATGTTGCAGATCCAGTTTCTTAAAGGTGTGATCCTTCTCAAAGGCATGACGCCTGATTTATAGTCAACGGATCGGAAAGCAAATTGTGCCCGTTCTGTGATCGGTACGCCACACAGCTCCCCCCAGAATCCGCTGGTAGGGAGTGTACGAACCGGCGTGGCGGCTTGATGGCATGGCTGGAATGGCTCTTGGCGGTTGGTGTCGGGAGCGGGGCGGTCGGACGCGTCAGGCTCTTAGGCGGTCTGCCCCGTGGTGGGGGTTGGCCCACTTGAACGGGTTCGTCGGGCTCTAGGTGCGCCAGCTTGAGCCGGTCGACCAACAACTTGTCAGTTCTGCCGCCCACTTCGAGGAGGAAGAACTTGTTCCCCGTCTGGAGTACCTTGTAGGGTCCGTCGTATGGGGGCCGTAGAGGTCCTCGGTGGGTGTCATGGCGCACGAAAACAAATTTGGCCATGTGCAGGCTAGGTGGTACGTGGGTTGCTGGTTCACCGTGCCGGCCGGTGGGTACCGGAGTGAACTGTTGTGCTCGGTTGGCGAAAGCGCAGCGTTGCTGGTCAGCCGACCAGGGGGTCGTGGCAGTGGGCAGGAACTCTCTGGGTACGCGCAGCGGCTGGCCGTACACGAGTTCCGCCACCGAGGCTTGCAGGTCTTCCTTGACCGCGGAGCCTAGGCCGAGTAGCACCCACGGGAGGCGGTCGATCCAAGCCTCGTCCTCGAGGCTGGCGCGGAGGGACGCCTTCATGGACCTGTGGAATCACTCGCACAGTCCGTTGGCTTGGGGGTGGTAAGCCGTGGTGCGGTGAACGGCCACCCCGAGGTTTCGGGCGATGGCGGCCCACAGATCAGAGGTGAACTGCGGGCCTCTATCCGATGTCATGTCAGAGGGGACGCCGAACCGAGCGACCCAGGTACCGATGAACGCCCTCGCGATGTCGGCGGTGGTGGTGGATGTCAGTGGAATGGCCTCGGGCCAGCGGGTGGTACGGTCCACGATTGTCAGCAGGTGCATGTGACCTTGTGATGGCGGCAGGGGGCCGACAAGGTCGATGTGGACGTGGTCGAACCTTCTTTCTGGCACGGTGAACTCCTCGAGTGGGGCTTTGACGTGTTGGTGGATTTTGGCATGCTGGCAAGCTATGCAGGATCTGGACCAGACGCGCACATCTTTGCGCAGGCCGCGCCAGACAAATCGGTTGGCCACCAGTCTAATGGACACGCGGGTGCCGGGGTGTGAGAGGCCGTGGACGATGTCGAACACCCGTTTTTGCCAGGACGCCGGGACTATGGGGCGGGGTTGCGCCAAGGATGTGTCGCATTTGACTGTGACAGCGGACGGGCCGCAGGCGACGTCGGTCAGTCGCAGCCCTGGGAGGGTTGTGGGCGCAGAGAGCAGATCGGGGTCGGTGCGTTGCTCCGCTGCCAGTTGAGCATAGTCCACTGCCAGGTGGGCGCCATGGACGGCGGGGCGGTATAGGCAGTCGGCCACCACATTGTCTCGACCGGAGATGTGCCGGATGTCCGTGGTGAATTCGGACACCGCGACGAGCTGGTGTTGTTGCCTGGCTGACCACGGGTCCACAGATTTCGTCATCGCAAATGTCAGGGGTTTGTGGTCAACAAACGCGGTGAAGGGGTGGCCCTCCAGAGGAAATCTAAAATGGCGGACTGCCAGGTACAGTGCGAGGAGCTCGCGGTCAAAGGCGCTGTATTTGGCCTCCGGGGGGCGCAGTTGGCGGCTGAAAAAGGCCAGCGGTTGCCAGGCCCCGTCAACCCACTGTTCGTACACGGCGCCGACCGCGTGGTCGGAGGCGTCCGTGGTGAGGGCCACCCTGGCGTTGGGCTGTGGGTGAGCGAGCTTGGTGGCGTCGGCGAGTGCCTTTTTGGTCGAGTCGAAAGCGGTCAACATGTCCGCCGACCACTCGATCGCCATTCTGTCTTTCTTACCCTGGAGGGCTTCGTATAGGGGCCGCATGATGGAGGTAGGTGGCGGATAAAGAGCGTGTGGAAGAGGGAGCCGGGCGGTTTCTCGGCGGTCAGAGCAAGCATGTGTGAGAGCAAGTCTGACGGCGTGGAGTCACCGAGGCCCGGGAGGTCGAGGAGGTGGCAGTTGCGCACGAATTGGGAGGCTGTGAATTTTTTAATGAGCATGGCCTTGAGATGTGCGTACTTGCCTTCCTCCGGAGGGTTTTGTACTGTTGTCCAGACTTTCGTGATTGTGGAGCTGCCCAGGGAGGCGAGGAGGTAGTCGTACATCGTTGTGTCGGCGGTGATGCCGCGGAGTTGGAATTGCGATTTGGCTTGAAGGAACCAGGCCAGGTTCTCCCAGAACTCCGGCAGTTTCACAGAAACTGCGTTTGTGTCAGCCATGGTTACGCTTAGGAGTCGTCCTGAGCATCGGGGTCACCAATATAAGAGTCTACGTACTCCTAGCAAAAAATACTGAACTCGGAGAGGTTCAACAGAAAAGGTTTAATTGTTGAGGCTGCATGCTGAACACAAAATGGAGTCAGAGACTACACCAAGTACAACTCTCTTTCATCAGTGCACAGCTTCGACGGCTCCTCCCCCGCTCTGGGCTTAACTATGTTGCAGATCCAGTTTCTTAAAGGTGTGATCCTTCTTAAAGGCATGATACCTGATTTATAGTCTACGGACTGGAAAGCGGATTGTGTCCGTTCTGTGATCGGTACGCCACACTATATACTTTATTAACAACTGCATAGCAAACATCCAGGCCTGCATCCTGCATCCTGGCATTTCCCCTTTGCTGACCTTGACAGGAAGCAACCCCCTGACCTTAACTAGTGGCAGCACTAGCTACAGCACCACCTGGTGGATAACCTTAATCATAACATCCCAGATTACTATATTCCTCCCCCCTTAAGATTTCAGTATGAATTTCTTAACAACCAACCATTCCTAAGGGTCACATAAGAAGTCTCCATTCACTATGTTCCATACTTGATGAATCTAACAGGTCAGTATCAATCTCTCTGGTGGCTTGCGAGTCTTTGTGAACGTCTAGCAGTAAAGTCCCTGCTTGTTTGTGGTGAAGCCACCAGCTGCTCCTGAGCAGTGCTCAGAGTATCTGACTCTGCAATGATGGTTTCCTCTTGACGAATAGGTTCCTGTGGAATTGTCTCTGTCCATGGTGGTGGCACCACAGATGCACTTGGATAACTGGGGGCAACCCTGTCCTCAGCTATTGCATCTGGACCCTCAATTTCAATTTCCCCTTGTCTGGTAAATATCTGATCTACATGTCTGCGTACTACCCTACCATCTCCCAACATGACCTTGTATGATACTGGACCTGTCATTGAGTCTATGAAGCCAGGAATCCACTTTGGTCCATAACTGAAATTCCTGGTAAGGATCGCATCTCCTTCTCCAAAACTTCAGCTCCTTGTTCTTTTGTCATGGTTCTCTTTTTGTTTGTTTTGTCTGTTTTCCATTTTCCTTTTTAGGTCTGGGTGGACAAGGTCAAGAGTGGAGCATAGTCTACGACTTAATAACATCTCAGCAGGAGAGAGTCCTGTGGTGGATTGAGGTGTTATTCTGTAGCTGAACAGAACCCGTGACACTTTGGCTGCTAAACTCCCTTCTGCACTTTTTTTCATCATCTCTTTAAATGTTTGTATGGCTCTCTCCGCAAGTCCATTTGAGGACGGATGATATGGAGCCGAGGTCACCTGCACTATGCCATTTTTTCTCATGAACTCTTTTGTCTCTATACTCACAAAACAAGTGGCATTGTCACTTACCACGATCTCTGGTAGCCCTTGATTACTGAAGCTCTGACGCAGGCAGTCTATAGTAGTAGTGGAGGAAGCAGAATTAACAGGATAAACATCCATCCATTTGGAATGTGCATCAATGATTATGAGGAACATCTTCCCCATGAATGGACCCGCATAATCTAAGTGCAATCTTCTCCATGGTTTACCCGGCCACTCCCAGGGGTGGAGAGGAGCCGCTGCTGGTGCCTTCCTGTGTACCTGACAAGTGCTGCATGTCTTGACTAGATTTTCTATCTCCTCATCTAGCTTTGGCCACCACAAGTAACTCCTAGCCAAGGCTTTCATACGTGAGACCCCAGGATGACACTGATGTAGTTGCCCTAGGATAGACTGTCGTGCTGGCTGTGGAATAATCACTCGTGCTCCCCACAACACACAACCATCCTGCACACTCAGCTCTGTCTTCCTGACACTGTAGAGTGTGAAGTCAGTCCCTTCCGGATGTTGTGGCCATCCCCTCACCACATATTCTCGAACTCTAGACAGTACTAGATCTTTACCTGTCCATGTTCTTACTTGCTCTGCAGTCACAAGTGCTGTGTCAGTGTCCTCCAACATCAAAACTCTGTCCTCTGGAGCCGGCTCAAGGCATCTGCGTTCCCATGGTACTTGCCCGCCTTGTAGACACTGACATACTCATATGCCCTCAACGTCACTGCCCACCTCTGGATCCAGGGTGACACCATCTGTGGAACTGCTTTCATTTCATTGAAAAGAGAGAGAAGAGGTTTATGATCAGTGCATATGGTGAACTTCCTGCCATATATGTACTTGTGGAACCTCTGTAACCCAAACATTACTGCTAACCCCTCTTTATCTAACTGGGAATAGTTTTTTTCCGCTGGTGTTAGAGTTTGGGACATAAACCCTATTGGTCTTTCAGTTCCATCTTCCATGCGGTGTGAAAGAACTGCCCCCACCCCGTAAGGTGAAGCATCACAAGAGAGAATGATGTCTTTCTCTGCATTGTAGTGAACCAGCGCATCCGACAACAGCATCAGTTTCTTGGACTGTTCAAATGAAACCCCCTGCTCCTCCCCCCACTGCCACTGTGTCTCCTTGCGCAGTAGTTTGTGAAGCGGTGCTAACAATGTTGACAAGTTTGGTAAAAACCTGTTATAATAGTTCAGCAGTCCCAGGTAAGCTTTTAACTCAGCCACATTGGTAGGAGCAGGGGCGTCCTGTAGTGCTTGTACCTTCTCCTTGATTGGATGGAGCCCAGTGGCACCCACTCTGTGTCCCAGGAACACTGCCTCATTCCCCAGGAAAGTGCACTTACTCCTCTTGAGCCATAACCCTGCCCTCTCCAATCTCTGTGGTACGTCTCTCAGAGTGCTCAGATGGTCCTGGTCGGTTCTTCCCGTCACCAGAATGTCATCCAGATAGATGAGAACATGTGGAATCCCTTGCAGTACACCTTCGATTGTCCTCTGGAAGATAGCTGGACTAGATGAGACACCAAACGATAAGCGGTTATGTGTAAAAGAGCCCTTGTGTGTATTTATGGTGACATACTTCTTTGATTCGTCATCCAGTGTAATCTGCAAGTATGCATGACTCATATCCAACTTTGTGAATTTCTTTCCTCCAGCCAGGTTTGGAAAGAGATCCTTTGTTTTGGGAATAGGATACTGCTCTAATTTGGACACCCGATTGACCGTCAATTTATAACCTCCACAGAGTCTTACCGAATTGTCCGGTTTTAGAACAGGTACTATGGGAGCTGCCCATTCTGAACATTTCACTGGCTCCAGTATGTTCTCTCTCAATAGACGGTCCAGCTCACCCTCTACCTTTGGTTTCATGGCATAAGGCACAGGTTGTTGTTTAAAAAACCTTGGCGGTGCCTCCTTGTCTACATAAATCTTAGCTGGGGGGCCATTAAATGTGCCAAGTTCCTCCTTGAACACATTCTCATGTTCACTCAACACTTCTTGCAAAGTCAACTGTTTGCCCTCATCTATTTGATTTACTGCTCCCCAGTCTAATTTAAGTTCTTTTATCCAGCCCCGACCTAACAGGTTTGGTCCGGTACCCGATACTATAACTACAGGTATCTGTTTCACTGTGTCCCTGTGCTGCACAGTCACATTAGTTGCACCTAATGTCACTACTCGTTCACCTGTATATGTTTTAAGATGCAGAGAGCAAGACTTTAACTCTGGAACTTTTGCACCGTTCCACAATTCTGAGTACTCTGCCTTGTTCATTATGGTTACACCGCACCCTGTATCGACTTCAAAGTTCACCTTAGAGTCATTTACTGTCAGTTGCAATGTGATAGGAGCCACTTTTGGAATGTTCTCTAACATGCTATACATTATGAACATGTCCTCATCTTCCTCAGCTCCCCCTCTGATGTGGTGTGCTCCATGTTTTTTCACTTCTCTTCCTTGGTTTTGCTTTCCTCCCCCTTTTGCTTTGGATTCCTCCACAGGTGATTTTGCCCTGCATGCTCGTTTAATGTGTCCTTTGTTTCCCACACTTGTGGCACATTTCCTCCAGGAACCGGCATTCACTCGCCAGGTGATCGCCCTTGCATCTATAACATGCCTCACCTTATGGTTTCAGATGCACGTTTAACTTGTGCACAATAACCTGACCTGCAACTTGCTTAGCATTCGCCCTGTCTGAACCCTGTATTTCTTTTACATCTCGGTTCGCTGTCTCTATGGCTTGAGTAAGTTCCAAAGCTTTTTAATAAGTAAGCCCAGTCTCGGATAATAATCTACACTGCATTCAGTCGTCCATTATTCCGCAAACTAGCCTATCTCTCAGCATTTCCTTCAGGTTGTTCCCATAATTGCAATCTTGTGCCAATTTACGCAACATCGCTACATAGTCCATTACACTCTCTTCCTCTTTTCTGTTCCTTGAATTAAACTTGAACCGCTGTACAATCTCACTAGGCTTGGGGTTGAAATGTTCTTTGAGCAAGGCCACTAATTCAACAATTGATTTGTCTCCAGGCTTTTCAGGACTGAGCAGATTCTTCATCAAACTGTAGGTTTGGCTTCCCACCGAACTAAGCAGAATGGCTTTCCTTTTTCCGGCATCATTTATTTAATTTGCTTTGAAGAAATAACCCAACACTTCACAGTATTCCTCCCAAGTTTGTGCTTGAATATCAAAAGCGGAGACCGTTCCTACCGTGGCAGCCATGCTTCCGTCCAATTTACAGCTAACTTTAGCTCGTGAGTTTGTTCTTTAAAAGTCCTGGCAGACTTCACTTTTTCATGCAGTGTCCTTTTACCTTGTCGCCAAATGTGATAAATCCATGTAGTGAAACAAGAACTCGAAGAGGCGAGATATTAGAATGAGTCTGTATACTTTATTAACAACTGCGTAGCAAACACACAGGCCTGCATCCTGGCATTTCACCTTTGCTGACCTTGACAGGAAGCAACCCCCTGACCTTAACTAGTGGTAGCACTAGCTACAGCACCACCTGGTGGATAACCTTAATCATAACATCCCAGATTACTATAGCATTTCAGAATATTCTTTACTTACCTTGGCCACCTTGCCTTTAAGTATCACCCCCGAATTGCCTGGCCTCCCGATCAATGCCTCCTGCAGCTGCCGGGTCCAGGGCGCGATGCACGGTGATGACTGAAGTAAGAAAACTCACTATGCACTTCGTTCGAGTATAAAGCAAGGCTTTAATCAACTTGTTTCAAAACATGGAGATCTAGTTGTCCTTCACTAGTTCCTGTTTACAAAATGTCCCTGGGCAAGCTGGGGCCACGCCCGAGTATTTATACTCCTTGGACAGCGCCATCAGCTGGCCATCCAGTGTTATTTCATGAGTCGTTTCTTCATCATGATGAGATTTATAACAATGACGTCATGAATTCCAGGCGCAGGAGATTGTGGTGCTAGGGGTTACCACCGCTGCTGCTAAACGCCAGGTGAATTTCGCGGGTGGCAGTAACATTGCCGCGCCCGGGCGGTAAGTCATTAGTGCCCGGTTATTGCCTCCCGGGAGGTGCTAACCAACCGAATTTCTCCCCCTTTCTTTCTTAATAAGATGATTAACAAAAGGCCAGAAGGGAATGTTTAAGTTTCCAGAGGGGTGTGAGCAGATTTGCAATCATCTTTGTGTTGAGTAACCCAATGTACTACAGGCAGTTACTGAATCTGGGCTAGACCTCCAGCAATCCTCAACAGGGAATTTCAGGGAAGTAAATAAATCATTTGGCAGAAAAATTTGTGTTCGCTGGCAAAGTTAACTGCAGTTAATAGCCGTTGGAAATGGCCGCAATGTTAAGCGAGTGAAATTGGTCTGGGGGGCATGGAGATAGGTGGCGCAGCATTCACCTTCCATGCAACGCCGACCAGGTGGCATTGATGGAGGGATCGGACGAAGTTTCTGTCCAGGTCCGACATTGAAGCTTCCCACGGCCTTTGGGAGCGAAGCTGTGGAGCTCACAGGGAATTGTGGGCAATGAAGAGGTCTGAGAATTAAAGGGGCCACGCACACTGAAGCAATACAAAATAAAATGCAGTGAATCAATACATTTTTCAACCTTTTCTGCCTTTTAAGAAATATTAAATATTTAAAAGAAGTTCCAAATGTGAATATTCAGCTGTTAAAGCTGAATTAACTTCCTAACCTCAACAAATGGGTAAACTGCCTTAGTACTAACACAAGTGGCTCAGCAAGCCAGGGAAGGGGCACCCAGGGTCTCGCATGCAGCACTCCAGCTTTGTCCAGGGGGTCAACACTGCAAGAGAGGCCCTCTACCCACAGGTGCCAGGAGGCCCTCCAGGAGGAACGATGTGGGTGCACATCACTGAGGCCGTCACTGCCAGCAGTGTCGCCCCCACCACCTGGCTCCAGTGCCCAAAGAAGCTGTATGACCTCAGACCAGTGGTCAAGGTCAGTGAATGCATCTTCAACTGCACCACTAGCCTCACACACTGCTCAATGCATAACCCCCAATCACTCACCTACCAACAATCTGCACCAAAGACAGGGCACATCTCCCATTCCTAGCCTCACCTCACCCCCTTGGAGGAGACGGTGCAGGCCATTCTTGTCAGGGGCACGGTTGAGCCCTTGGCCAGCAGCAGGGCTGAAAGGATACAAGATGCAGGTATCCGCGTATGTTATCCTCCTTCTGGCATGCACCTCTTGCTTTCTCACCCTCTAGTCAACACAAATCCACCCTTGTGCCTTCCTCATTTCATACACCCAAGAAATGCAGTCTACCCAGCCAGTGGGTCAACAAGAAGAGACAGCCTGCCCAGCTAGTGGGGCTGCAGGTGAATGATTCCATCCCCGATATCCCAGCCACAAAGGAGCTGTCTGGGATGCATCCTTCCGTCTGATTCCTTTTTGGCTTCCTCCTCTTCTGTGTCTTCCTCTTCCCTCTGCAAGTGGATGCTGCAAATGTGAAATGACAGCATAAAATGCTGGAAATACTCAGCTGGTCAGGCAGAATTTGATCTGAGACGTGAACTCTTGTTTTTCTCTCCACGGGTGTTACATGACCTGTAGAGTATTTGCAGCATGTGCTGTCTTCTCAAAGGCCTTCATTTACCATTCGAGCCCTTGCAAGCATCCAGCAGCACTCCTTAAACACTTAAAAAACTTTTAACATCAATTGCAGCAAGCCACCACTTTAAAATTTAGAAAAAACAGTTTAAACCCTTAAATTCAAACTTACCTTTTTCAGGATGGCAGGCTATGACCAGTGGGGTAACGCAAGGATCGGTGCTTGGGCCCCAGCTATTCACAATCTATATCAATGATTTGGATGAGGGGACTAAATATAACTTTTCCAAATTTGCTGATGATACAAAGCTAGGTGGCAGTGGCAGTGTCAGTTGTGAAGAGGATGTGAAGAGGCTTCAAGGGGATCTCGACAGGCTCAGTGAGTGGGTGAGAACATGGTAGATGGAATATAACGTGGATACTTGTGAAGTTATCCACTTTGGTAGAAAAATCAGAAAGGCAGAGTATTTCCTAAATGGTGAAAGATTGGGGAATGCAGATGCTCAAAGGGACCTGGGTGTCCTTGTAAATGAGTCACTGAAAGTGAATGTGCAGGTGCAGCAAGCCATTAGGAAGGCAAATGATATGCTGGCCTTCATTACAAGAGGATTTGAGTACAGGAGTAAAGAAGTCTTACTCCAATTATATAGGGCCTTGGTGAGTCCACACCTGGAGTACTGTGTACAATTTTGGTTTCCTTACCTAAGGAAGGATATACTTGCCATAGAGGGAGTGCAATGAAGGTTCACAAGATTGATTCCTGGGATGGAGGGACTGTCGTATGAGAAGAGCTTGGGTAAACTAGGCCTGTATTCTCTTGAATTCAGAAGAATGAGAGGGGATCTCATTGAACCACACAAAATTATTACAGGGCTTGATACGGTGGATGCTGGGAGAATGTTTCCCTTGGCTGGGGAGTCTAGAACCAGGGGTCACAGCCTCAGGATAAAGGGTAGGCCATTCAGGACTGAGATGAGAAGAAATTTCTTCACACAGAGGGTGGTGAATCTTTGGAATTCTCTACCTCAGAGGGCTGTGGAGGCTCAGTCATTGAGTATATTCAAAACAGAAGTCGATAGATTTCTGACTAGTAAAGGCATCAAGAGATATGGCGATAAAGCTGGTGAATGGAATTGAGGCAGAAGATCAGCTATGATCTTATTGAATGGCGGAGCAGGCTCGAAGGGCCGAATGGCCTATTCTGCTCCTATTTCTTATGTTCTTATGAGAAGCAAGAAGAGGCAAAGAGATCGAGAGGAGAGAAATAAGAGAGCAGAAGTAAGTTATAAACGATAAGTATTGTAGTTTAACTTTAGATTGAAAATTGTGTGTGAGCTGTAATGAAAACACGAACAATGTGCGGAAGGTGTCGGTCCTGCTCCGTCCGCTCAGGTTTTCAGGAGTTTTCTGCAGCCTAACCAGCAGCTGCCAACAAACAGGTAAGGTTTTTAAACTCTTACTTTAATTTGGAGCCGGGAGGAGTGCGCCTCCCAGTTCCACCGTACCCATGCTGGCCTCGATCTACCCCCCTCCTTCCTCCCTGTCCTCCCCTCCCCTCCTCCCAGGAATTACCTGAGGCCATTGCCGCTGAGGTAAGCGGGCCAAACCCCAATCCTCCTGAAGGGTGAACAACCTGTGGAGGCGTGACAGGTGCTGGCAGCTCATCCAGCATTTTTAAATGAGGCCCAAGGCTCAATTTCGGGCCAACCTCGAGCCTCCCTGTTCAGGCACCCAGATTAATTTTTACCCCTATACTTAGGGGTCCATTATCTGAAGCCATCAGGAATCCTCTATCTAGCATATCCCACAATAACGTGATTATATTTATCAATTGAAATGTCATTTTTGTGCCTTTTAATGTCTTCATTAAAGTTTTTACTTGCAGGAATCAGCCTGTCACAAAAGCCTGGACCTCCAGTCAATCCTTTTACCTCTCCACAGATAAGAGAGATCTTTCAATTGCATCTGTGCCATCCTGAGCATGCTGGCCGAATTTCCAGCCTGCGATCTGTGCATCAGCGGGAGATGACTGTGTGCAGTTCTGATCACCACACTTTAGGAGGGATGTGATTGCATTGGAGAGGGTGCAGAGGAGATTCACCAGGATGTTACCTGGGCTGGAGCGTTTCAGCTATGAAGAGAGACTGGACAGGCTGGGGTTGTTTTCCTTAGAGCAGAGAAGGCTGAGGGGGGACCTGATGAGATGTACAAAATTATGAGCGGCATAGGTAGGGTAGATAGAAAGGAACTTTTCCCCTTAGTAGAGGGGTCAATAACCAGGGGGCATAGTTTCAAGGTAAGGGGCAGGAGGTTTAGAGGGGATTTGAGGAAAAACATTTTCACCCAGAGGGTGGTTGGAATCTGGAACTCACTGCCCGAAAGGGTGGTAGAGGCAGGAACCCTCACAACATTCAAGAAGCATTTAGATGAGCACTTGAAACGCAATAGCATACAAGGCTACGGACCAAATGCTGGAAAATGGGATTAAAATAGATAGGACTTGATGGCCGGCGCAGACATGATGGGCCGAAGGGCCTCTCTGTGCTGTATAACTCTATGACTCTATGAAGGGTTAAAGGGCCTGCCTGCACATCCTGCGAGGATTTGAGAATTTCTTTGCTTTCTCCAAAAAAAAGACTTTGAAAGAAACCGAAGGTTGAATTCCCAAAGCTTTCCTTTCAGGCAACTGATGCATTTAGATAAATGTATTACAATTGTGTTTCAGGAACATGTGAAGACAAGCAGCTGGTACCATGAGAGAGACAGCAGTCGGAATAACAACAGCTGTTCATGTGTTTTTTCGTTGAGAGTTAGAAAAGAAAACAGAGATTGTTTATCAAGACTTTTGTTTAGTCAATCATTGTCCGTGGTTGTTTATATTCAGTTAAAAAATCTCCCCAAACCAGTTTTGAAACATAACAATTTATTTTTATATTTAAAAACTTGGAAATGCCATATATGATGAACTTTCAGTGTTTTATGAGGTAATTTATTTGTTTAAAAATGGTACAAGTCTGCAAACTCACTAATCCAGAGCTCCTGACACATGGCAGGTGTGTATATCAGCAAACGGTGCAACCCCAGCCCATAGTTTCCTGACCATTCATTTTAATAAGCTAAAAACATAAACTTAAATGGTTGAAGGCAAGAACGTAAAGACAGGATCTGGCTGATGATGAAGAAATTGTGGGAGTACCTGATATGGGGGAATGCATGGGGGTGGTGGGGGGGCTCATGGTTCAAAAAGGGACAACAGCAGTTTGGGTCTCATTCTCCCTGGCCCTCATCCTCCAGAAACTGGTTAGATCTTGCTTCACCCAGTATACCAGATCCCAGCAATCCCTATCCAAAACCCTTTCCCGAGTCTTGCTGGACCTCAGGATTTCCCACCTTAGATTGCCTCCCCAACTCCTAGATCTTGTGGCCACCTTTCAGTGCTCACAAGCACCTAGTCTGCATTCACTGGGCACCCTTAAAGTGTCAGACATGGCTTAATGGTAGCACTCTCACCTCTGATGTCAGAAGGTCCTGCGTTCAAGCCCCATTCCAGAGATTTGAGCACCTAATCCAGGCTGACGCTCCAGTGTAGTGCTGCGGGAGTGCTGCAGTGTTGGAGGTGCCTCCTCTTGGGTGAGAGTTTAAACCAAGTCTGCCATCTCAGATGTATATAAAAGATCTCATGACACTATTTGAAGAAGAGCAGGGGAGTTCACCTCATTGTCCTGGTCAGTATTTATCTCTCAACCAACATCGGCAAAAATTATGGCTGTGTGGCAGAGCCACTAAGAGACTCAGAACATTTGAGAATAATCACTTTAACTGCATTGTAGTGCAGCCACGTACTGCACCTTTAAACTGTTTGTTAACTATACTGTATGTACCTTCCTATACTCTGCGTGATGACATCATGACGCCGATCACATGACCGCCAGTGGCGCGAAGAACGCGATGACGTCATGACGTCAGTTTCCAGAACCTTCCAGGAGTCTTCGAGTGCCTTGCAGCCTGAACAGACCTGTATACATCTTCTCCTGTAGTTTACTAGTTAACCTCGTTGTTATTAAACTTTGTTGTTTTGATTTACTGAGTCGAACTGCAATTATTCAGATAGGAACTACCGTTCCTACATTGGTGACCCCGATCTCATCGAACAACTTTCGTTGAGATTCAAGAATGAACACGAACACCGTTGCCCTCAAACTTCCACAGTTCTGGGAACAACAGCCATCAGCATGGTTCTTCCAGGCAGAAGCCCAGTTCTCACTCCAAGTGATTATAGCGGATTCAACCCGTTATTTTTACGTGGTCTCCGCTCTCGACAGCACCACGGCCTCGCGGGTCGTCAGCCTCCTGGGAAATCCACCAGAAGAGGGCATGTATGAGGCTCTTAAAACTCGTTTGCTACAGGTGTTTGGTCTCAATAAGTCGGAGCGCGCACGCAGGCTTATTTCTATGCTCGGCCTCGGGGACTCAAAACCTTCTGAACTGATGAGCCAGGTGCTCACTCTTTTGGGTTCAGAGCCCCAATGTTTTTTGTTCTGCGAACTTTTCCTTAACCAGCTACCAGAACCGGTTCAGACGGCCCTGGCCAATTCTCCGATCACGGACTGTGTAGAACTTGCGGCTGAGGCAGACAAGTTTTTTACTGTTGCGCAGCAGTATTGTGCAGCCACGAGGCGCCCTTCCCCCACGCGGGCGCAGCCCAGCCCTCCTCCCGCAGGCTGGTGTGCATACCACGCCCGTTTTGGCGCCAAAGCTCGATGCTGCCGCCCGCCCTGCAGTTTCTCGCCAAAAAAAAACTTCACCAAGCCCGCGCCCTTCGGCAAAACTGACTGGGTCTAAAAAAAACATCCACTTCACCATGGCGGCTGGTTCAGTGGGAAAGCTGCTGTACATCACGGATTCCATGACAGGGCGACGATTTTTGTGCGACACTGGATCCCAGTGCAGTATTCTGCCAGCTTCAAGGCTAGATCTGCAATCCGGCGGGCGCGGTCCACCCCTCAAGGCAGCTAATGGCGCGGATATCCGCACGTTCGGAAAACGGACAGTCAATTTAACCTTCAGCGGTCAGAGATTTGTTTGGGGCTTTATTGTTGCTAAAGTTTCGCAGGCTATCCTGGGGGCCGATTTTTTCTGCTCCAACGGCTTTCTGGTCGACGTCCAACACTGCCGACTCATAAATGCGTCCACCTTCCACGCACTGCCGTGCCATAGCAGCACCACCATGTCCTGGTCGATTGCCTGTATGCTTGCAGCACAGGACGGGTTTACGCGCCTGCTCGGGGAGTTTCCAGAGCTCACCAGGCCTACTTTTTTGGCAGCAGTCACGAGGCACGGAGTGGTGCATCACATCACGACAAAGGGACCGTCGGTTTATGCCCGGGCACGTCGGTTGGAACCAGGCAAGCTCGCAGCGGCAAAAGCCGAGTTTCACACCATGGAATGCCTCGGGATTATCCAACGCTCCAATAGCCCTTGGTCCTCCCCACTGCATATCATCCCCAAACCAGGCGGTGGCTGGCGACCTTGCGGGGATTACTGACGTCTAAATGAAGCCACTACACCGGACAGGTATCCAATACCTCATATTCAGGACTTTTCGGCCCATCTGGCTGGCAACTCTGTTTTCTCCAAGGTGGATCTCATCCGCGGTTACCACCAAGTCCCTGTACACCCACAAGATGTCCCCAAAACGGCGGTCATCACACCATTCGGACTTTTTGAATTCCTCCGAATGCCTTTCGGGTTGAAAAACGCAGCGCAGGCCTTCCAACGGCTCATGGACTCTGTGTTACGAGATTTGCCCTTTCTTTTTGTTTACTTGGATGACATTCTCATCGCCAGTAGAGATTCGCAGGAACACCTACAGTATTTGCGCACACTTTTTGCCCGTCTCAGCCAGCACGGCCTCATCATTAACCCTGCCAAATGCCAGTTTGGATTATCCAGCATCGACTTCCTGGGACACAAGATCACTTTGGACGGCGCCGTCCCACTAGCTACCAAGGTAGGAGCAGTTACAGCATTCCCACAGCCTCACACAGTCAAATCCCTGCAAGTGTTTCTGGGGATGGTGAATTTCTATCACCGGTTCGTCCCCAAGGCAGCCCAGTTGATGCAGCCGCTGTACGAAGCGCTCAAAGGGAAGTCGGGAAAGGACGCTATCACTTGGACGCCGCCAATGGACCAGGCGTTTCTTAACACCAAGGCGGCGTTAGCAGACGCAACCATGCTTGCTCACCTGTTACCGGGCGCGACCATCGCCCTCACTACAGATGCCTCCGATTATGCTATCGGGGCGGTTCAAGAGCAATGGGTCGATGGTACGTGGCAGCCATTAGCATTCTTCAGCCGCCAGCTTCGCAAAAACGAGCAAAAATATAGCACTTTCGACAGGGAGTTTTTGGCCCTGTTTTTAGCCGTCCGACACTTCCGTTTTCTCCTAGAAGGGCGTCCGTTTACTGCATTCGTGGACCACAAGCCACTTACGTTCGCAATGGCAAAAACGACAGAGCCTTGGTCAGCCCGGCAGCAGCGCCACCTCACCTTTATATCCGAGTTTACGACGGATCTAAGGCACGTGTCCGGCAAAGCTAATCTCGTGGCCGATTGTCTCTCCCGTTCTCCAGTCCAGGCAGTCCACCTGGGTATCGATTTTGTTGGGTTGGCAAAAGCGCAACTGGCAGATCCCGAAGTACAGGCATACCGGAACACGCCTTCCAGTTGGCAGGTGGCCGATGTTAAGTTTCAGGCGGTGGGAACCACGCTTTTGTGTGACACATCCATGGGAGTGCCCAGGCCCATCGTGCCATTGGAATGGCGTAAGAAAATTTTCCAGGCCATACATGGTTTATCGCACCCAGGGATGCATGCTTCACAACGGCTAATGTCCCGTAAATTTGTCTGGAAAGGAATGCATTTGGATGTCTGGGACTGGACAAACCATTGCGTGGATTGGCAAAATGCAAAAGTTAATCGCTATGTCAAAGCTCCAGTGGCCGAATTTCCGGTGCCAGAACGTCGTTTCGACCACGTACACGTGGACTTAGTGGGTCCTCTTCCCGTTTCGCGAAGTTTCACACATCTCCTGACGGTAGTGGACCGTACCACCAGGTGGCCAGAGGCGATCCCATTGAGTGCTACTACTGCATCAGACGTCTCCAGGGCGTTCGTTTCATCGTGGGTAGCTCGGTTCGGGGTACCATCCGACATCTCCTCTGACAGAGGCCCACAATTTACGTCAGAGTTGTGGACGGCAGTCATGCAAGGTTTGGGTGCCAAGCTGCACCGCACCACCGCATACCATCCGCAAGCGAATGGCCTGTGCGAGCGGTTCCATCGGTCGCTCAAGGCGTCACTCCGGGCCAGCTTGCGTGGTTCTAACTGGGTGGACAGGCTCCCCTGGGTGTTACTAGGCCTTCGAACAGCCCCCAAGGATGATCTCCAGTCTTCATCGGCCGAGTTAGTCTACGGCCAGCCACTTCAGGTACCAGGTGACTTTATCCCTTCACACATGGAATCGTGGTCTGCGGCTCAGCAGCTCCTCCAGCATCAGGAGGTGGCCAAGAATTTCCTGCCTATTCCAACCTCGAATCACAACCTACAGAGGCCTCACGTCCCGGCAGAGCTCATGAGCTCTGAGTATGTTTTTATTCGACAGGACGCTCACAGAGGCCTGTTAAAACCACTTTATGCTGGACCATTTCGTGTCATCTCATCGGGTGAAAAATTTTTCACGGTGGACGTCGGTGGCAAACCAGATACCATCTCTATCGACCGACTTAAACCGGCCCATCTCGATCGGAGTGAACCAGTCGTTGCTGCTCAACCGCCTCGCCGTGGTCGACCTCCATTGACCACCGGACCAGCTCGGCAACAGCCCGCCAGTGAACCGCCTGCATCGGTTTCCATGTCGCCTACACTAGCACCTCTTGTTTCCTCCATGCCTGTCGTGCCGCTCCAGATGCAGCCAAGAACCGACTCGTCCTTCAACGCTCCATTCCCGCTGCCTGAGTTTCGCCGTCACTCGACCAGGCTTATCAAGCCTCCTGTTCGTTTGACACTGTCTGTTAAAGAGCATTCTGGGGGGGTGCCTGTGGCGGAGCCACTAAGAGACTCAGAACATTTGGGAATAATCTCTTTAACTGCATTGTAGTGCAGCTACGTACTGCACCTTTAAACTGTTTGTTAACTATACTGTATGTACCTTCCTATACTCTGCGTGATGACGTCATGACGCTGATCACGTGACCGCCAGTGGCGCGAAGAACGCGATGACATCATGACGTCAGTTTCCAGAACCTTCCAGGAGTCTTTGAGTGCCTTGCAGCCTGAACAGACCTGTATACATCTTCTCCTGTAGTTTACTAGTTAACCTCGTTGTTATTAAACTTTGTTGTTTTGATTTAGAGTCGAACTGCAATTATTCAGATAGGAACTACCGTTCCTACAGCTGTACATTTATCCCATTGCTGTTTCTAGGATCTTACTGTGCACAAATTGGCTGCCATGCTACCTACATTACAACAGAGACTGTACATCAAAAAGTGTTTTATTGGCTGTGAAGGGCTTTCGAATGTCCTGAGACATTAAAGGTACAATGTAATTGTAAGTTTATTCATAACCACCTCCATTACTCTCAGACCTGGAGGACAGTGCCCCTAGGTCCCAGGATCTCTCAGCAATCCCAGATCCCAACACCTGTCCCGCAGTTCCTAGAACTTCCACTTCCCTTGTTTCTGAAACCCTGGGGATCCGCCTTCCTAGCACTCCCAGATCCTGGGAACTCACCTCAGAATATTGTTGGACCCTGAGACTCCACCCCAATGCTGTCAGATCCCAGGACTACCCCCAATGTTCATACATCAGTGTCCCTAATGATACGACTTTGCACAACATTCTTCTTATAAAACCCTGTGAGCAATGCCACAGGAGATCTTCTAGTATATAAAAGTTTTGGCACACATCCGGCACACTTCAGTTGTCAAGCTGTCACACTTGCAAATCTATGTGCACATCTTAAAATAAAAGAAAGCCAGGTATTTCCAATCAGTAGAGAAACTTAGGGGGAGAAATTCATTATAGCCCCATTTGGGGTGCTAAATTTTAAAAGTTTGGAAAGTTAGCACCAGGCGATAATCATTCTAAACTTTTAAAAAATTTGGTTTTGCACTCCAGGAAGTGAAGCGCTAAGTCAAGCGCTCCACTTCCTTCTAGGAGAGCATTCGGTAGCAGGCGGGGCGGAGACTTCAGTAGCGATGTACACTGGGCCGTGCCGCACTGCCGTGTTCAAAGGCTCCTTCCCTCCCTTAAAGGGAAGGGCCATCGCTGCAGGCTCTGCAATATAAGGAGTACCTACCCAGACCACCAAGGCAGCCGCGATCCCGCGCGATCAGCCCGGCACTCAAGCAGAGCGCCGGGCTGATCGATCGCGGGCAGGAACACGCAAGAAAAAGCGCAACCACAAAGGTAAGTTTGTTTTTTACTTACTTCGGCCACCTCGCCTTTAATCATTGCCCCGAAGCCGCCGGCCGCCCGATGCATGCCTCCTGCAGCTGTCGGTGTTTTTGACCAGCGCTGCTGCAGGGGGCGGAAGTCAATTTCGGGTCCGGGGTGATGCACACGGCGATGAGGTCACGATCTCCGGGTGAAGGAGATCGGGGCGCAATGCCATAGCACTGCCGCAAAACTCCCGCTGAATATGGTGGGAGTCGATGTCAGCGCCATGCCTGATCGCAAAGCCATTTGCGCCCGGTTAGCGCCCCCAGGGGCAAAGGCACCCAACTTCACCCCCCTTAATCACTAACAGAAAATACTTTCTCATTGACTTCCGGAGTCAGACTTATTAAAAAACAGAAATCCACTCAGACCTCTAGGTGACCTGATTATCTGCCTGAGGACAATTAAGCTATAGTTGACCCAGCAAGACATAGCAATGAAACCCTGTGATACACACAGTTACACACAGCAGCAAAATAATACCTTGGGGTCGAACCTGACTTGTGTGGTAGTGTTAAATGGGTCATAGTGAGTCGGTGGCCCAATTTCCATTTCCATTGAAGTCGATGAAAATTGGGGGAGATGTAAAACGGGCTGCCGACTCATTACCTCCCGTTTTACTGTATCACACACAGTCAAGACCTACTTTCTTGTGTGTTACATGGTATAATCTTCTCCTGTTCATGTTAAACTATCTGCCCTATTGTGAGCAATGCCCGGGGAGATCCACTAACCAAGGATCGATAGATGCACGACATCCTCCTCTAAATCAGATAAGGATGTGCGTCCTGTTCTACAGATAATTAATTTTTTTGCCCTCCGAAGCTGTCTTCTGCTTATCTGACAGTTTTCCATAGTCTGATCCACCTTGCTTTCAAAAATTTTTATAAATAAACCATGCTGTTTGATTAGTCAGATTTTCACAAATCAGCTTCAGAAGCTAAAGATTTTTTTGCTAATTGTAGTAATTTCAAGTCTGTCAGTTGTCAAAGAACTAAATTAAAAGGAAGCAATTTTTTCAAAGGTAATTTTAAAAATACCTTACTTCTTCTTCGGCAGTCCCTCGGAACCGAGGATGACTTGCTTCCACACTAAAAATGAGTTCTCAGGTGACTGATGAGTCCAATGCGGGACCTACAGTCTCTGTTACAGGTGGGGCAGACGGTGGTTGAAGGGGCGGGCGGGTGGGGCGCTTGGGTTGACGTGAGCTCCTTGTGCTTGGCTTCCGCTTGCTCCCGGCGAAGAGGCACGAGGTGTTCAGCGCCTTCCCGGATGCTTCTCCTCCACTTTGTGCGGTCTTGGGCCAGGGATTCCCAGGTTACAATGGAAAGAACTAAATTAAAAGCAAGCAATTTTTTCAAAGGTAATTAAAAAAATACCTTACACACTAGTTATGGATCCACATTATTACTCATGCTCCAGCTAGCTATAATACATTAAAAGTTTTACCATGGCATGGATGTCCTGTGAGTGTCACACTTACTCCTGTAACACCTTCCCTGTCACACTTGCTCATCACACCCCCATTGTTATAGAAGAGCATATCCTCCAACTCCCCAGGACCAATACCACAGGTGATGTATTTATCTAGCATGAGTCTATCATATTCCAGATGTTCCACATCACTCGGTGAATTTTGCAAGGCCGTGCACTCGATCGATTGAAAGTTATGATGAGGCAAGTAGTGATTGATATATGATGAACTTTCAGTGTTTTATGAGGTCATTTATTTGTTTGAAAACTATTTAAGTCTGCAAACTCACTAATAGAAAGCTTCTGGCACATAACAGGAGTGTATATCAGGAAACTGTGCACCCCCAGCTCATAGTTTTCTGTCCATTAATTTTAATAAGCAGAAAATTTACACTTAAGTGCTTGAAGGCGAGAACATAAAAATAGGATCTGGCTGACAACGAGGAAACGGCGGAGGGCCTTACATGGGGTGGGGGGCTCATGATTCAAAAGTGGGCAACAGCAGCTTGGGTCTCAGTCTCCTGGGCACTCATCCTCATCCTTGTTTCACCAAATATGATGAGCTAAATAGTGATTGATTGAAGGATTGCGGTGAGATAAATGCTGATCAATTAAAGGGTTAAGGTGAGGTAAATAGTGATCGATTGAAGGGTTACAATGAGGTAAATAGTGATCAATTGAAGGGTTACAATGAGGAAAATAGTGATTGATTGAAGGGTTAGAATGAGGTAAATAGTGATCGATTGAAGGGTTAAGGTGAGCTAAATAGTGATCGATTGAAGGGTGATGAGGTAAATAGTGATCAATTGAAGGGTGATGAGGTGAATAGTGATCGATTGAAAAGTTGTGGTGAGCTAAATAGTGATAGATTATTGGCAAGACAATAATGAGAGGGGCCAAATCTAA
Organism: Somniosus microcephalus; assembly: GCF_052327205.1. Taxonomy (NCBI): domain Eukaryota; kingdom Metazoa; phylum Chordata; class Chondrichthyes; order Squaliformes; family Somniosidae; genus Somniosus; species Somniosus microcephalus. The sequence goes on from NC_140999.1 coordinate 107,706,800, forward strand.
AATCATTGCAAAAAGAATTAAAGGGCAATTTAGAAAAAAAAATTCTCTACACGAGGAATGATTAAAATGTGGAAATTTCTGCCACAAATCATTGTTGAAGCAGAGCCCAGAAATCATTTTTAAAGGGAATTAAGTAGTAACTTGAAAAAGAAGGAATATTAAGGGGCGTGGGAGTGAGCAGGAGAATAGGACTTGACTAAGTGGCTCATATGGAGGAAAGCACCAGAGCGGACTTGATGGGCCACATAGCCTGTTTCTCTGCTGTAACATCTGTGACTCTATGAATGTAATCAAAACAGAAAAACTGGCTGAGATCATTATTAATTATTATTGCATTGAAATGCACCACAGCCGGGCACCATTGATTGGCAGCTTCTCCAGCCCCCTACTCAACATTTACTGGTGGGCTGGGGCACTGGAATCACGAGTTCCATGGAAGCCGAACGCCAGCTCTGAGCGGACACCCATTTAATGGAATGAGGAAAGCCTTGTGTGCACAGTCCCGGATCCTCAAAGATAATCAAGCAGGAGTATTCACGCACCTTTGCATCTTCACTGTTTCACCCAGGCCCCTCCCCCCCTACCCTATTGGGTTCAATGTGTTCCCGTCTCCAGCCACCCCGCCACACACTCCCGCCATTGGCTGCCTGGCACGTCCATCTTTGCAGGGCCCCACCTTTTCAATTGGAAAGTGGAAAGACTCTTCATTACCCAATTGGATGATTCTTGATGTTCCATCAAACAGCCATTTTCCCCCAAGCTCCAATACTTTTTTATAACTAATAATCAGAAGTGTTCAAAGAAAATGAAACAATTTGCAGCACCTCAATGCTGTCAAACACTGAGAAATCAACTGTCAAAATAAAATTGTGCATGGTCCCTTTAAGGAAACCGGCAGATGCCGCATCATTAGACCTGCTTCCTGTTAATTGGCCGTTAAGCCTGGGCTTAACAAGGTCAATCAAGGGAAAATCACGCCTGTGGAGCGGAGGCAGCTGGGGGCAGAACCGGAACCCGGAAACCATCCCGACACCAAACGCAAAATCGCGGTCACGATGTTTTGATGATTTTTCGCCCAAGTTGCTCAAGGCAGTGACCTGGAGATTAATTGTCATTTCCTGGAGACTCCATGGCAATCCTGGAGCATTGGCGACCCTCCTTCACTACAGCAGATCCCAGAGCCCTCACATCCGGCGGGAGTTTTTGATCGTCTCAGTCTGTAGGGGTGATTCGGTATTCTGGTGCTCCCGGCAAGGAGCTTCACAGGGAGCGGAACGCCCCGCACAGCCCATTATTTTATGTTCACTCATTTTACTGGGCGTTTATTTATTTTGCAATGTGTTCGGAGTGATCGGGGTAGCTGAACCTCTGTCATTCATGCGTATTGGTGAGTAGCTGAGAAAGCGCACAGACACAAGAGTAGCAGAGAAAGGGTTAACTAAAGGGAGGAGAGAAAGGTAGATAGAGAGACAGGGAGCGAGAGAGACAGGGAGGGAGAGAAAGAGAGAGACAGGGAAAGAGAGATAGAGACGGAGAGAGAGACGAGGAAGAGAGGCAGGGAGAGAGAGACAGGGGGTGAGAGACAGAGGGAGAGAGAGACAGGGAGAGAGAGACAGAGGGAGAGAGAGACAGGGAGAGAGAGGGAGAGAGAGAGACAGAGGGAGAGAGAGGGAGAGAGAGAGACAGAGGGAGAGAGACGGAGAGAGAGACAGGGAGAGAGAGACAGGGAGAGAGAGACAGAGGGAGAGAGAGACAGGGAGATAGATGGAGGGAGAGAGACAGGGAGAGAAACAAAGGGAGAGGGAGAGACAGGGAGTGAGACAGACAGAGGGAGAGAGAGACAGGGAGAGAGAGCCAGAGGGAGAGAGAGACGGAGAGGGAGAGAGAGGGAGCAAGAGAGACAGACAGAGGGGGAGAGAGAGACAGAGGGAGAGAGAGACAGGGAGAGAGACAGACAGGGAGAGAGGGAGACAGGGAGAGAGTGAGACAGGAAGAGAGAGAAACAGAGGGAGAGAGACAGAGGGAGAGAGAGACAGGGTGAGAGAGACAGGGAGTAAGAGAGAGACAGGGAAAGAGAGACAGGGAGAGAGAAACTGGGAACGAGAGATAGAGGGAGAGACAGAGGAAGAGAGAGACAGGGTGAGCAACATGTCACAACCTGAGGACTGTTTAAAATTAATACTGAATGTACCCAACGATGTACAACGACTGTTTAAATTAATATTGTTTAAAGTAATATTGTATGTACCCAACGAAGGTCAAAATTGTTTGACACCTACAGAATGTTGGAAAACTGTACTTTTTGTTATGTAAGCTTTGGCAATATGGTTCCCTGTAAACTTTCATGCCAATAAAGCATTTGAATTGAATTGAATTGAATTGAATTGAGTAAGAGAGAGATAGGGAAAGAGAGACGGAGAGAGAAACTGGGAACGAGAGATAGAGGGAGAGACAGAGGAAGAGAGAGAGAGAGAGGGACTGGGAAAGGGAGAGAGACATGGAGACACACACACGCATAGACACACACACATCCACACAGACACGTGTGTTCATGGACCCACACGGGTACACAAACATACCGCTGTGTTCAGGTCACAGCAACCACAGGAGTACTGAACCGTACAATTAGAGGCAGCTGAGGAACATTTCCCTCTTTTGGTTTTGGCAATTGTATCTGAGCGATTTTAATCTTGCCACAATCCCCCGCTTCATTGACACACCCGCCCACACGAGCCCCATCTGGGAAACAGAGTGTGTCGATCCAAACAGCCTCTGCACAGGAAAGGTGAATAGACTTTAACACACACAGCGTGGGTTCGTGATCATTCATTCCATCAGTAATTATCCCTTCTAACTGGTAATTATTTAAAAATTGTACTAATATATATTTTCAATCATGGCTTTGGTCTCTGACCCTGTTGGATAGCACTGGTTTTTGGCAGAGCTAATTCCATATGGGCACGAAAAGATGAATCCAACATAACCAGACATGCTGATTAAAACTGAGAAAGTACACCCTTTGCAGGGTAAGGAAAGGCCCTCAATCCCAACAAGCCCCACCATTGATTCACCTCAAACCCACCTACCCACCTCATCACATCCCTCAATACCTTCCATCTCCAGAAACACATCCAATTGTCTTTTGAACCCATTTATAATGTCTCCTTATTTTACAATTTTTGTCAAAATTCCAATCTAATCTCTCCTCGCTCCTAACTTTCTCTTTATTAATGTTTTGCCTAGTGTTTGAGCCTTTCACCAACTGATGCACACACGCCATTTTGACATTGCTTTGCCTATTTCACAACACAGGATAGCCGAAAAGTAGGAATATTTCATGAATGAAAGAGGGTTTATAATCTCATTAATTGATCTGAGACAATCCTCCCCCCTCCCTCAATTCACCAGAATGATACCAGGGTTTAAAGGGTTCAATTATGAGGACAGCCTACGAAGCTTGGCTTGTATTCTCTTGACTTTAGAAGATTGAGGGGTGACCTAATCGAGGTGTTTAACATGATAAAGGGATTTGATAGAGTAGATAGAAAGAAACTATTTCCTCTGCTGGGGGCACAATTTTAAAAATAGAGCTAGAACAGTTAGAAGTGAAATCAGGAAGTAATTTTTCACACAAAGGGTAGTGGAAATCTGGAACTCTCTCCCAAAAGGCTGTGGATGCTGGGTCAATTGAAATTTTTGAGACTGAGAGTGATAGATTTTTGCTAGGTAAGGGTATTAAGGGATATGGAAACAAGGCAGGTAGATGGAGTTGAGGTACAGATAAGCCATGATCTAATAGAATGTTAGAACAGGCTCAAGGGGCTGAATGGTCTCCTCCTGTTCCCACAGCATTGAAGATTCAGGGTGTACAAGGTGTGTTGGGAGTCGATTGCCGGTCACAAACTTTGCTACTTCCAGCAATGAGGGCTCCACTCTCACCTGTTCAACCTAATGGTCCCCTTCCAGAGTCTGATCGTGTAAGGTGTTTGGTTTCCTCATCCTTACAAGGGTTCTTTGACTCTGGGTTTTACAGGAACAAAATGGTGGATGACACAAAGGTTTAGGTTCAACACAAAACTGTTAGTTATTCAAAACCAACAAAACACAGACAAAAACCTGTTGAGATTTGGCTGAAAGTTACAATCACCCATACGGCCGGTTGTTACCGTTGTGGATTGTAGGCCTGGATTGGAGATGACCTGTCCCCGTCCTCCTTTATCTGACTGCAGCTGCCTACACAGTGCAAAACCCCTTGTGGAGCCAACTGATACTTACAATCACCCATCCGCCTGGTCGTGGCCGACGTCGATTACAGGCTGGGAGCTGGAGATGACCGTCTTCCCTTCCTTCTTACACCTGGCAGCTGCTGTAGTCAGAGCTAGCTTCCGAGAGAGAGAGAGCTTCCCAGAGAGAGCTTCCGAGCGAAAGAGAGAAAGCTGTGATGTGTTCCTTCTTATAGTTCTTTTAGTCCCCTAGCCCCATGCTGGGCCTCCCCAACCATTTTCGGTTATTGGTTTGCTGAGCTGTCTGACATTCACACCTCGTCAGCCTGTAATTCAATCACCGGAGGTATACAGAGTTGTGAGATCGAAGATAACTCCTTATCTCCTCTCCTGCTTTCTGTAATGCATATTCAAAGTGATTTCTATTACTGTTGATGGGCGGTTGGCTGATTGTCTGCTCGGGACTTGTGTATCTTCCATTCATGTCAGGAAGTCGATCGTGACCCCCATTGTTTCAGTTAAACTCAGAGCATTGTCCAGATATTAATTCTTCCCATCGAAACCAATCATGATTCAAGGCCTCACAGTTCAATGTCAATGTCCTTTTCAGAGTTAATCATGAGTCAAAGCTTTCATTGTGCAGTATCAATGTGTTCGCCAAGAACTGCAGACTTTGATGACTGGCACCTTTTCTGTGCCTCGAAGTTTAAGCCTTTACCACTGAGCCAAACAGGGTTTTTTTGAAATCTACATTCCCTCCTTTAATGTCTCTTTATAAACTAGGGACATTGCTCTTGACGAATTCTGCTTCTTCTTTGCCTTTGGGTGCATTGCTGGTCTCAACCAAATCTTTACATTTCACTTTTATTACATACGTACAGACATTTGGTTCAAACACTCTGAACCTCCCGTTTCAATCTTTTAAGTTTCCCCCTTCTTGTCTTCCTTTTTAATTTACACGACAAGATTAATAGATACAACATAATACATAATTGTACAATTACCAACACATGCGACACGATTCGAATCCAAGGAGGAATCTCAATGTTGAGTCCTACATCCCACCATGGAGGGGTAATCATCTCTTCAATTTCCTCCCTTTCTTTCTCATTCTTTTGCTGTAACGCATAATAATGTTTTTGGGACAACTCTAGGGGGGAGAAATTCGGTTGGTAGCGCCACCGATTAACGCCTAAAGAGGCCGAGAAGTGGGGCGCTATCCAATTTCCGGGTGGGCGCAGGGTGCCTAGCGCCTCGCCCCATATTGCCCATGCATTTAGCGCCGGTGCAAACTCGTTGCGCCCGCCCATGGGCGCAGGCAGATTATGACGTCATTTCAGTGAGCAATGCTTTGTGGGCGCCCCGGATCGGAAATTCAGTGGCGCCCCCCTCCGTAGCGCCTGGCGCTATTAGTGACAGCTTACAGGGAACCTTACCCAATCGCTCTCGGCCTGGGGGGGCGTTATTTAAAGGGGACTGGTGTGGTTTAATAACGGCTGCCATTTCTGGAGCACAACTTCTTCGTGAGTTACAAAGAGTTGCTGAGCTGCACACAGAGAGCCTTTTGACCACTGAGCCCGCGCAAGCAGAGGAACTTCAGCCTTCTGACCATCGCCTTGCTGCTGGTGAGCTTTTACAATGGGGACACTTCCTGTGCGCGCTTATTATGGGGGCTGCATTGGAGGGGAACGTGCTGCTGCAGCATCATCTGGAAAGGGCACTGAGACGCAGGGAGAGGGGACTGGCCATGGCCAGACGGAGGAGGGGCAACAGACGTCGTCACACCAGACCTTACACTGCCAGGGTTTTCCGACAGCAGTTTTCCTACATGAACATGTCGGAGGAGCAGTGTCTCAGAAGGCTGCGCTTTAGAAAGGAGGTCGTGAGTGAGCTGTGCCACCTGCTTCGGACAGATCTGCAGCCTCAGATAAGGTGCAGGACATCTCTGTCGGTGGCTGTGAAGATGACTGCTGCCCTGAACTTCTACACGACTGGCTCTTTCCAGGCCGCATCTGGGGACATAGCCAGCATCTCACAGTTCGCGGTGCATTGCTGCATCCGTCAAGTGACTGATGTCCTGTTTGGAAGGAGGTGGCAGTACGTCTCCTTCCCAATGACCCCGGAAAAGCAGTGGGAGTGCGCAGGGGGCTTCGCAGCAATAGCGGACATCCCCATGGTGCAGGGTGCCATTGACTGCACGCACGTTGCTTTGCGGGCACCTGTTTTCAATCCGGAGGAGTTCCGCAACTGCAAGGGGTTCCATTCCTTGAATGTCCAGCTGGTCTGTGACCACCGGCAGCTGATCCTCGCAGTCAATGCGCAGTTTCCAGGCAGCAGCCACGGCGCCTTCATCCTGTGCCAGACTTCTGTTGCTGACCTTTTCGAAGCCCCGGCTCACCCAGAAGGCTGGCTTCTCGGGGACAAGGGCTATCCTCTGTGCCCGTGGCTGATGACCCCACCCCGGATGCCCAGAACCCCTGCTGAGGAACACTTCAATGCGAGCCATCTGGCGACGAGGAACATTGTGGAATACACAATCGGCGTGCTGAAGCAGCGGTTCCGCTGTCTCGACCATTCCGGGGGAGCTCTGCAGTGTTCGCCCGAGCGAGTCTCGCACTTCATCGTTGTTTGCTGCATGCTCCATAACCTCGCTATCCTACGTTCCCAGCCAATGCCAGCAGACATTGTCGCACCAGCAGAGGAGGAGGAGGAGGAGCAGGAGGAGGAGGAGGAGGACCAAGATGGGAGGGAGGGACTTTCTGGAAGGGCCGTGCGTCAGAGGATCATCAGAAGTCACTTCTAGGCCCCTCTGACGGAATGCTTGTGGCCATTCCAGGAGCAGGATTGGAGCCGCCCTCATACGCCCAAGCCAGTGAGGGGCAAAAATCATGTAAAAACCAGACTTGGCCTTTGCAAATGAATAAAGTGTTTTAATACAAAAAAATTGCTTCATTTCAACATGAAAAAGAAATAACAACAGAAAGCTTCAATAACACAGACACATGACTCTCCCTCCCGTGAGACTGTCCAAAACATGAGGTTCTCTCATGGCATCCTCTATGGCCTTGATTCGACCTCAACAGAGGCTTCATCACCCCCGTTTACTCTTTGCCCCCGGATGGGGATCTCGGTCTCTTGCGGCTCTGGCCCCTTCCCTCCCTGCAGCTCCTCCTTAATGTGACCCCAGTTGTTAGATCCGTGGTTCAGTGGATAAATAATCACACGGATGCTGTACATTAACAAATAACAGGTCTTTACTGGAGGAGGGTAATCTCTAGACTGGGGTACAGAGGCATGCGCACAGCTTATATACCGGTGTGGTCACTGCCGGTACTACAGTATACAGGAGCTGTAAAAAGTAGTTCTGACTTAAAGGCACATACACTACAATTCCTCCCTTTTTAGATTAATAATACCCCCTTAATATTCAAATAACAATTACATTTTTACATGTACATTCAATAACAAAAGTCCATTTATAGATTCAGTCTTTGGGGCGGCTTCCTGACCCTTTTGGGATAGCGCCTTTCCAGAGGTTCTTGTTCTTGGTGCAGAGGCGATTGTGACCCCTTTTCATCGGGTAGTTCATCGGGTTCCACTGCTACTGGGTCTGAAGTAGATGCTACTGATATGTCGGGTTCATCCCCAGGTACTCGAGACATGGGGTTGACGCATTCCTGTGATGCTAAGATCTGATCGACGTGGCGTCTCACAATGTTCTCCCCGACATCCACTGTGTACATTAATGGCCCCTGCCTTGTACATATCGTTCCGGGTTGCCACTTCTCTGTTCGATAGTCCCGGGCCAAGACTGGTTGCCCTACATTGAAGCTGCTTGTCGGCTTCTCGTTGATGTGCTGGAATTGTTTAACCTCAACATTTCTTCGCACATTTGGTCTGAGCAAGTCCAGACGAGATCTCAACCTTCGGTTAAAGAACATCATGGCCGGGGTCTGGTTGGTAACTGCATGTGTCGCGTTTCGATAGGCTAATAAGAAATTGTCCAGCTTATGCTGTAGTGGAATTTCCTCATCGCACATGGCCTTTATCGCCTTCTTAAAGGTTTGTACGAACCTCTCAGCCAATCCATTGGTGGCTGGATGATACGGGGCGGATGTGTAATGTCTTACCCCATTCCTTTTCATGAATTTTTGGAACTCGTCGGACACAAACTGTGGTCCATTATCAGAGCAGATCTGCTCTGGCAAACCGTTTCTGGCAAATATGGTCCGTAGGACTGCAATCGTTTTCTCTGTAGTGGTTGAAGACATCTTTATCACCTCAGGCCACTTTGAATGAGCATCCACTGCTATTAAGAACATTGAGTCCATGAATGGACCAGCGAAATCAATGTGTACCCGTTGCCATAGAGAGGAGGGCCAAGCCCATGGGTGTAGAGGGGCATGTGGTGGTGCATTTTGGACCTTCTGGCATCCTAAGCAGCTCTTAGTTAGGTCTTTGATTTGTTGATCGATTCCCGGCCACCACACATAAGCCCTAGCAAGGCTTTTCATTTTCACTCCCCCCAGATGACCTTCATGTAGCTCATTTAGCACTCTCTCCCTTAACTTGGGTGGAATCAGCACTCTGGATCCACACATCACTGTCCCCTGGCATACTGACAGCTGTTCTCTTCTGGATGAGAATGCTGGCAACAGTGAGTCGCCATGTGTTGGCCAACCCCTCACCATCAATTCATATACCCGTGACAGCGTCAGATCATTGCGGGTCTCCTTCTCTATATCCGCGTTTGTTACTGGCAATCGTTCAAGTATCGAAGAATAAAATATCTCGACTGCTGGTGCTTCCTCCACCGTAGGCAGTGGCAGGCGCGATAGCCCATCAGCGTTCCCATGCTGTTTCGTGCCTTTATATTCTATTTCATATTGATTCGCCCCTAGAAATAGGGACCATCTTTGTAACCGCTGTGCAGTCATTACTGGCACGCCCTTCTTACGATTAAAGATGGAGACAAGTGGTTGGTGGTCAGTCAGCAAGGTGAACTTCTGCCCATGCAGATAGTGGTTGAATTTTTTTACTCCCCATACTAGGCTGAGGGCCTCCCTGTCAATCTGGGCGTAGTTGCGCTCGGCTGAGGTTAGTGACCGAGACGCAAAGGCTACTGGCCTCTCCAACCCGTCTGGGAATTTGTGCGACAGCACCGCTCCAATGCCGTAAGGTGATGCATCACATGCCAAACGAATTGGTAGTGCTGGGTTGAAATGGGCCAACACCTCTTTTGATGTGATCAATTCTTTACACTTCTGGAAAGCTCATCTACGTTCATCATCCCACTTCCATGGTACCCCTCTTTGCAGTAGGGTGTTCAGCGGGTGTAATATCGTAGACAAATTTGGTAAGAACTTGTGGTAATAGTTTACCAGCCCGAGGAACGACCTCAGTTGTGACACATTTTCCGGTGCTGGAGCCTTGACTACTGCCTCAATCTTGTCAGGGGACTTATGTAACCCCTCTTCATCGATGATGTGGCCGCAATACGAGATCTGTTTCTGGAAAAACTCGCACTTGTGGCGATTAGCTCGTAGCCCATATTCCTTTAATCTGGCGAGCACCTTCTTCAAGTTAGCGAGGTGATCACTGTCATTTTCGCCCGTGACCAAGATGTCGTCCAAATAACACTGGGTCCCTGGAATCCCTTGCAGGACCTGATCCATCGCCCTTTGCCAGATAGCCGGAGCCGAGGCTACTCCAAACACCAGCCGGTTGTGTTGATAAAGACATTTATGGGTGTTGATCGTAAGGTAATGTTTCGAAGCTTCTTCTACCTCCATTTGCAAGTACGCCTGGGCTAGATCAATTTTGGTGAAGCATTTACCACCAGATAGCGAGGCGAAAATATCCTCAATTCGTGGAAGCGGATATTGCACCGTGTGAAGGACTGGGTTCACTGTCACCTTAAAATCCCCACAGATGCGGACCTTCTTTGGTTCCCCAGGCGTATTACTCAACGACCTCTTCATTACAGGAACGATGGATGTAGCCCACTTGCTCCAGTCCACTTTGGACAGTACTCTTGAACGTTCCAACCCTTCCAGCTATGCTTCAACCGCTGCTCTGATCGCATAAGGCACTGGTCTGGCCTTCAGAAACTTTGGGCTTGCATTTTCCTCTATTTTAATTGTTGCTGTTATTCCTTTTAGTGTTCCTAGTCCCTCCTGGAACACTTCTTTTGCGTCAGTTAGCATTTTTGACAGTCGTCCAGGTGTGACGTCGTCATCCTTTTTGGCCTCAACCTTCAGTGCCTGTATGGAATGCCAATCTAATTGTATCTTTCGGATCCATTCACGTCCTAGCAGTGGTGGTCCTCCATTTGGCAATGCATATATATCCATTTTAGGTATTTCCTGACCTTTATATGTCACTTTCACCCTTATTTTCCCTTTGGGGTAGACTTTTTGCCCCGTACACGTCTTCAAGACAATCTCTGTAGCTTTCAAGGGTATGTGTGAAAATAGCCGCTTATAGTCTCTTTGATTTATGACTGTTAGAGCTGACCCTGTGTCCAATTCCATTTCCACTTGGACTCCGTCTATCTTGAGTGTAACCCAGGTAGTCTGATGATCCTCCATTTCGGTTACATTATGTAGTTTCAGACAACCCAGCTCCTTGCTTCCGGAGTCTGTGTCACTTTTCTGTTCATCTGAACCACTGTCCATCACCTGGTGTACCTTTTTGTACTTCTCCTGTGGAGATTTCTTACTGTTGGTTTTCTTCCCAGACCTGCAGACTCTTGCTATGTGTCCTGCTTTCCCACACTGTCTGCACACTTGGTCCTTGAACCAACAATCTTTCTGGTCATGTGTTGTTCTGCCGCAGCGATAGCACTTCCCTGTTGCATAGGTCATTTCGTTGGTGCCATATTCTTGTGGTCTCCGTTGTATCTCTGCAGTGCCCCTTGCCGCTGCTTCGTGTGATACTGCCATGCTGAAAGCTTTGTCCAGCGTAAGGTCCTTTTCTGATAGAAGCCGTTTCTGGGTTCCTTCACTTTGTAGCCCACACACAAACTTGTCCCTTAATGTGTCTGCTAGTCCCGCTCCAAACTGGCAGTATTTCGATAGCTTGCGCAGTTCCGTTAGATGCTCAGCATTGCTTTCGTCTTTGTGTTGGTTCCTTTTATGGAACTTAAATCATTCTGCTATCAGCAGTGGTGTGGGGTTGAAGTGGTCCTGTAGGATTTCTACTATGCTTTCATAATTCTTGTTTACCGGCTTCTCTGGGGTTATTAGATTTCGCAGTAACCCATAAGTTTTTGCACCCATGGAATTTAACAGAACCAGCGCTTTATTAGCATCTGGCACTTCAGTCGCCCTGCAGTACACCTCAATACGTTCCACATATGTCGCCCAATCTTCGACTTCATTGTCGAACGTAGAGATACTGCCACTCTTCGGCATCCTTGGTTGTGCGTTAACTATCACCAATGGCGACTCCCGCGCTTCCCCTTCTCCGCTGGCACAAAATGGCGTCTCCGGCGCTTTCCTTCCATCCTGCGCTCGCCCGTCTTCTCCGCTGCGGCTTTGCAAAATGGCATCTCCCGCGCTCTTCCTTCTTCTCCGCGGCTCAATGGCGCCTCCCGCGCTCTCCCTGCTTCTCCGTGGCTCAATGGCATCTCCCGCGCTCTCCCTGCTTCTCCGCGGCTCAATGGCGTCTCCCCTTGCTTCGCCCCGCGGACCCTGATCAGCCCGTGACCCCTGGCTGTGCTCTGCGCGTTCTTCTCTTGATATTTGTCGACGCCGCTCAGTCTAGAACCCGGCTGCTTCTTACCCTCTCTCTCTCCGGTTTGCAGTATTTCCTCGACGCCGCTCGGTGATTAACCCCCGGCTGCGCCCTGCTCTCTTCACCCTCTTTCTTATCCCGTCGACGCTGCTCGGCTTTCTCTCTGCCGTCGGTCGGCTCCAGCCACCGCTGCTCGGGAAGGGTCTGCTCTGGACCTGTCGTCGGTCTCTTACTGCTCGTTGTGGCTGGGGAACCAAGCCCGGCTCTCCACAGCCTCCCCAGCGAAGTTGGATCTCTGCCTGACTGCTGGGCGGTTGCTCGCAGTCGACGCCCGTGTTCCTGGACTCGACTATTTTTTTTTTTTATGTTGCAGGTAGATTCGAATCGACACTCGTCGCCACTGTTAGATCCGTGGTTCAGTGGATAAATAATCACACGGATGCTGTACATTAACAAATAACAGGTCTTTACTGGAGGAGGGTAATCTCTAGACTGGGGCACAGAGTCATGCGCACAGCTTATATACAGGTGTGGTCACTGCCGGTACTACAGTATACAGGAGCTGTAAAAAGTAGTTCTGACTTAAAGGCACATACACTACACCAGTGGCTGCAGCAAGGCTGAGGGAGGCCTGCTGACTGCCCCTGAGCACAGATGCCCCTGAGGTGTGGCCTGGACGACCTCTGTGCCTAGAGGGCCCAGCTGCTGACTGCTCCACCTGTGCATGGGTGGAAGCAGTCTGTTCTGCAGGTGGTGGCAGCTGCAGTGGGGAAGTGCCAGTGGTGGCAGCAGGCATGCTGTCCTCTTGAGAGAGGACAGCACCTCCCTGCTCCAGCAACACACTGGCACTCCCACGGGGCAGCGCTTCAGCATCCGGAGCAATCTGCTGGAGCACAGATTGCTGGCCTGCTGTGGTGCTCTGAGGGCCCCGGGTAATCCTGTCTGAGCCATCGAGGGAGGCAGCAGTCACTGGTCGCCTGGCCTCACTCTGCGAATGCAGGACACCAGCGAGTGATTGCGTGGCAGCACTCAGCGCTTGCGTTGCAGGTGCCAGTGCTTCGGCGAAGCCCTGGACAGGCCTTTCTAATGCTGACCCGAAGTCCACCGCACTCCGGGCCTGTGTTGCGCCGATGTCTTGGACACTCCGCGCCAGTGTCCCGATGGTTTCAGACAACCTTCCCACTGCAGCCATGAGCTCAGTGTGCCTCCCGCCAGCCTGGGCGCTCATTTCTCTGAGGGCACGCACCTCCTCTGCGCTCTGTGCAGCAGCACTGGCAGCCTGACTCGCCCTCCGGGGAGACGGCACCCGAGCTTCCCTCACCCCCCTGCGTTGCTGCAGCCCGCTGGTGCCTGGAACTGCCTCCTCCTCAGAGCTGGTCCCCCTGCCCCTCTCCAGGGAAGTTGTGCCCCCAGTCTGACATTGGGCTGGCTCACCTGAGGGTGGTTGGGATGGTCCGGCATCCTCCTGGTCGTCGCCTCCAGAGTCACTCAGAGTGGCAGCTTGAGAGCCCGCAGCCTCACCTGGCGATTCACCATCTGAAAGCAGGGAGGTACAGGAGTGGCTTTAGCGTGAGGACAGGGTGGCAGTGAGGGAGGCATAAGTGCTGCAATCTACTGTTGTGGCTCGGCAGTGGAGAATCATGCTGGTGGGGGGAACAATTGGTAGGAGAGAGATCAAAAAGGTGAGAGCCTTACCATCGCTGTCCACTCTGGGGTCAGCAGCTCCAGAGGCGACTGGTCCAGTCAGCCGGTGTCCCACTATCCTCTGCACTCTCAGCTCCAACTCGCTTAAGTTCTGCAGGTGAGGCGGGCCTCCACCGGTGGCCAGCTGCTCACGGCGGTTCCTCGCCAGCTTCGCCTGCAGGAGAAAGGACGGGAAGTGTTGAAGCATTATGCAATGAGCTGACATTACATGCCCCCCATGGTAGATTCGCCCTTACATTATGCAATGAGCTGACATTACATGCCCCCCATGGTAGTTTCGCCCTTACATTATGCATTGAGCTGGCATGACATGCCCCCCATGGTAGAAGAGCCCTTTCATTATGCATTGAGCTGAATGTGCGTGTGTGTTTCCTGGAGGGGCCATGGGTGCTGCTTGGCAGATGGCCTTTGGGGGTTCGGGCACCCTCCAGCCATTAAGTCAGGTGCAGATGGAGGGATGAGGATGATCGTGGAAAAGGCACTCACCCTGACGACCCGAGTGAGGTCGTTTAACTTTTTCCGGCACTGTACGGCGCTCCTGGGCACCACGCTTCTACAGGTCACTCTGGTGGCCACATCCCTCCATGCTCGCCGGTAATCTGCATGTTGAGCCCTCCTCCCATCCTCAGGGTAGAGAATATCATGCCTGCGGTCCACAGCGCCAACCAAAGCTTCAAGGGCCTCCTCGGTGAAGCGCTCTGCCCTCTGTCTCGCCCTCTCCATGTTTTGACAGGATGGAGCGCCTCAGGTAAGTTAGCGCTGAATTTAAGGCGTGCCAGGAAGTGCTGGGTCTGGTGATCCTACTCGACCCGCCCCTTTAAGAGCTGGCCGGCGCCAGTGTGTCTCGGGGTCAGTGATTATTGACACCACCTGCGCTGCACCCCGCCGCCGCTAAATTGGGTTGCGCCCCCGAGTTATCGCCTTAAGAGCCCCGTGCAGCACCTGATTTAGCGCCGCAATCACCTTCAGGGGCGCAACGACCCAATATCGCGGCAGGCGGCGCTAAATCGCAACTGGCGCTAGGCTTTGCGCTTCGCCAGAACTAGCGCCCCAAACGGGGCTATACCCAATTTCTTCCCCTAGGTTCTTTAATAGCTTAACCAAATGTTCGGGTAACGGCAGGATATCGTATCCAAAATGCGATATGTATTCTAGGAGGTTGGGTAAAGTCCCGTTAACCGTGATCCTGATGTGTTTGTGTCTGAGATGGGGATCATCCTTTCTTGTGCTACTTGTGTCTCTACCTGGGGCTTGAAGCAAAAGGTGGAATCTTGAACTGGACACCAGGGGCTAGATTTTCAGTATAGACAGTTTTGGGGCGCTAACCTTAGCGCCCGCCCGAAGTTAGCGCCCGCCCCAAAGTAGCGCCCCGTTGCCGGAAATTCAGTGGCTTCGCCGTAAGAGGTTGGTGGAGCGCTAAAAGAGGCATTCCACTACTATCTTTAGGCGCTAAGCCGGCGGTGCAGAGCGCAGCGCCCGAGCTCGGGCGCAGCGCACGGCAGACACTCTGGTGCCAGTGAGCTCTTAAAGGGGAAGGGAGCATGTGTTTTTTTAGGAGGAGGAGGAGGAGGAGGAGGAGGAGGAGGAGGAGGTGGTGGTGGTGGTGGTGGTGGTGGTGGCCGGAAACATAAATACACCGTTCACAACAACACACTGGATCCTTCCACACAACACATGCAGACTGCCGTTTATAGTGCAGGAGGAGTGCCCTTTAATTTGTGCTCCCCAGGGTGTGTTGCGTTCCATTTTACAAACGCTCTGGACGCCAGCCGCACAATGGGGCGGTCCGACTGAAGTTTGGAATCGGGGCGGCCAAAGGGCGTTGCACGAGGATGTGACATCATTTTCTGCGCGCGCATCCGGGCGGCCGCTAAACTTTGCGCCGGCGCTAACGGCCAACTTAATTTGGGGCGGGGCGCAAACTGCGCTGCGCCCGGGCGCTACACGAATAGCGCCCAAAAATCACTTCTCTTAAGGCGCTAACTGCTGGCGCAAGCAACTGAAAATCTAGCCCCAGGTGTCCCTGTGTATTCTGTACTGACTTTTGCTAATGGTTACACAGCAGGGGCTAGATTTTCAGTATAGGCAGTTTTGGGGCGCTAACCTTAGCGCCCGCCCGAAGTTAGCGCCCGCCCCAAAGTAGCGCCCCGTTGCCGGGAATTCAGTGGCTTCGCCGTAAGAGGTTGGTGGAGCGCTAAAAGAGGCGTTCCACTACTCTCTTTAGGCGCTAAGCCGGCGGTCCAGAGGGATAGCGCCCAGGCGGGGCGCAGCACGGGTGCGGTCATTTTTGCACTGACAGCAGACCCCGTGGTGCCGACCAGCTCTTAAAGGGGGAAGGGACGAATTGGTCTGCTGCCACGCCCTGCACACTGCAGCCTTGCAAAGAGGCCTCAACACTACTGCTCAGCCCCAGGGAGTCATGGCAACGCCAGAGAAGGCCCGTCAGCGTGCCCTGCGCTTCTCAGAGGGTGATCTGGACATAATGGTCACAGCTCTGGAGGTGAGGCGCAAGATCTTGTTTCCAGAGAGTGGGAGGAATCCAACCCACCACGACTACACCAAAGCCTGGAAGCAGATCGCCCAGAGGGTGACGTTCACCGGCGAGGCCCCCAGGACCCACACACAATGCCGTAAGAAATACAACGATCTGACCAGGATTGTGAGGGTGAGTAGCCTTTCCAGTCTCCTCCTCATTCTTGCATGTACACCTGACATGATGGGCAAAGGGACCTGAAAGTCCTTTTGGCCAGCCCTCAGCCAGCAGCATTGGGACAGTCATGAGCATCAAATGGCCATTCGGCACTCTACACTTTGGCCCAGCTATTCCACCATGGGAGGCAGTGGACAGTACATCAGGGCTTCACTCTGTCCAAGCTATTCCACCATGGGAGGCAGTGCACACTACATCAGGGCTTCACTGCGCACTTACAGCCCGTCCTTTCTCTTGCAGGCTAAAGTAGCGTTTAATCGCCAGGCCCGTGCCAGGGGTGGCCGCGCCAAGCTGCAGAAGCTCACTCGGCTGGAGGAGCGCGTGTGTGTGCTCATGGGAGCCCGTGTGATTGTCCCCACAGCGTGCGGTGTATCCGACCCTCCACTGCCCGGCAATGGTAAGGACCTCGCCTTTTGGCCCTCTCGCGTCGCACTGGCCCATCCGAGCTACCTCCTTTGCCACTGTCCCACCAATGCGCTGAATCCCACCAGTCCTAACTCCCTCGCTGACGCCGTCTCCTCACTCTGAAGCTACTCTTGTGCATTCCTGCTTTCAGCTGGTGACGACCAGGACCCTGAGGCTGCCAGTGACAGCACCTCCAACCAGGAGGAGGAGGAGGAGCAAGCCGGACCTTCGGGGGAACAGTCACGTCCCGCAGGAGAGGAGGAAATGCTCGACACCTCCTCACTGGACGAGTGCTTGGAGGAACTGTCGCAGGGCAATGCAGCTTCTGGGACCAGTGGCGTCCAGCCACCCAGCAGCCGTGCGCATGGCCCGCGGCCTTCCCCCCAAAGGGGGGAAGGATCAGAGGGGAGTGCTGCTGCTCGGCACACTCGCCGTCACCAACGCGGCAAGGGTCCCCTAGTTCGGCCCCCTCCTCCCCAGCGGGAGAGTCGCGACTCCAGTCCGGACACCTTCACTTCGGAGGAGGTGCGGAAGCTCGATCAGATGGCCGACGACTCGGACCGGCGCCACACGGAGCTCATGAGCGTGGTGGGGCGCATGCCTGAGGCCATCGAGTCGCTGGCGACCAGTGTGCGCGAGTTCGGGGCAGCAACTGCCGCGACTGGCCGCATGCTAACTGATGCCGTCAAGACCCTGGCGGATGTGATGCGCGCGCACACCAGGACCACAGGGCCACTCACTGCTGCCACACGCGCTGTCTCAGGCAGGCATCGCCAGGGCAGGCGCCGCGCTGGACCATCCCAGCAAGCCGGCCGTCGGCTGATTGCTGCGGATCCTGCAGTGCGGGCCCGGCCGAGTGCCACCGCGCCACAGCACCAGCCAGCGCATCCCAGACGCCAGCTGGCCCACATTGCGCCATCCGTCGCCGCCATTCCCCCTCTGGGGCGTCAAGGGCAAGCGGCTGCAGCTGATGGTGGCCAGGCTCAGGTGCGCCACTCAGGAGACGGCCCCTCGAGGGCCAAACGCCGTGTAGGCCGCCCCCCAGCGGCATCTGGCGGAAGGGCATCTGAGCCTCAGGCGCCTTCCCCCAGCCTCGCAGCAGCCACTGGGCAGAGCTTGCGAAGGAGCAGCAGGCAGGGCAGGGGAGGCAAAATGCTGGCCAAGGTCTCGCCCTCGCGGGCCACTCAGTAGAGGGTGTGGCCAGCTTTCCTTTAATATGGCGGTGGCCATCTTTATTTTGCCCATGGTTGTGCTTTTGGAGGGCTTTTTTTTTGCGTTAGGCCGACGTTGAGGCCCGGTTTCAATAAAGGTGGAGTGGCTCCTCCCCAGTTTGTGGGAGTGAGTCGTTTGTTGGGCTTTTTGTGGGGCCCGTTTATTGTTTTTGGGGATTCATGTGGGAAGGGCTTTTCATTTTTGTTTAATAAAAAATTATCTTTATTCATGCAGTCTCCATGGTTGTTCTTCTTAGTGTTTGTTGGCTTCGCCGGCTGAGGGCTTGCGGAGCGGCTGCATTCATCTTCCCTCATGGCCCCTGGCCATTCCCTGACAGGGGGCTTAGAAGTACCGTGTAATAAGGTGGCGTCGTGCGGCCCTTGGCCCTGGTCGCTCCCTCCTGGGAACGTACTCCTGCTCCTCCTCCTCCTCCTCCTCCTCCTCCTCATGCTCCTCCTGCTCCTCCTCCTGAGGTGCTGGTCCAACGTCAGGTGGCAGTGCCTGAGTCCTGCGGATAGCCAGGTTGTGTAGCATGCAGCAAACCACCACAAATTGGGAGACCCGGTCCGGCGAATACTGGAGAGCTCCTCCGGAGCGATCAAGGCAGCGGAACCGCTGCTTGAGGACCCCAATAGTTAGCTCGATGATGTTGCGGGTGGTTTGATGGCTCTCGTTGTAGGCCTCTTCAGCAGCGGTGCTGGGCGCGCGGAGCGGGGTCATGAGCCAGGTGCACAAAGGATAGCCTTTGTCCCCGAGTAGCCATCCTCTTGGGGGAGGCTGTGCCTGGAACATGTCATGCACAGTACTCTGCCGCAGGATAAAGGCATCGTGGCTGCTGCCTGGGAAGCTGGCATTGACTGCCATGATGCGCTGCTTGTGGTCACAGACCAGCTGCACATTCAGAGAATGGTAGCCCTTCCTGTTGCGATACTGCTCGCCATGCTCCAGAGGGGCCCGCAAAGCCACATGCGTACAGTCAATGGCGCCCTGCACCAAGGGGAATTCCCCGAGTCTGGAAAATCCCAATGCGCGCTGATGCTGGCTCTCCAGGGCCATGGGGAAGGAGATGAATTGGCTTCTCCTTCTGAACAGTGCTTCGGTCACCTGGCGGATGCAGCGATGCGCGCCGTACTGGGAGATGTTTGCTATGTCCCCAGCAGCGTATTGGAAGGAGCCGGTGGCATAGAAGTTCAATGCCACCGTCACCTTCACTTCCACCGACAGAGACGTCCTGCACCTGAGCTTTGGCCGCAGATCTCGGCGAAGCAGGTGGCAGATCTCTGCAATCACCCCCTTTCGGAATCGGAGCCTTTTAACACATCGCGCGGCACTCATGTTTAGGTAGGAGCGCTGCTGGCGGTATAGCCTGACTGGGTAAGGCCTACGTGGCCGACGCCTGTAGCCCCCTCTGCCTCTAGCCAGGGCTGCCCCTCTCACAATGTGTCTGCGAGCCCTACGGACATGGAGCTGCAGCTCCGCGTTGGCACCCCATGCAACCCCCATCAAATCCTGGCAAACACTCTAATTTCCAAATGGCCACTTGCAGCGCTGTTGCCTGAGTCCAAAAATACCTGGCTCTTGCTGCTTGAAACCAGTTAGCTATCCTCCTTGTTGTGTCTCCAGAAATGCGTTGCACAAGACTGTTTTCTGAAAAAAGGATGGCCTTTATACTGGAGAGGACGTTCCCTTTAATTAGCGCCCCCCGGGGCCCGCGCTGGTTGTGTTGCATTCCTTTTTCCAAACGCTCCGGCCGCCCGCCGCACAATGGGGCGGTCCGACTGAAGTTTGCAATCGGGGCGGCCAAAGGGCGTTGCACGAGGATGTGACGTCATTTTCTGCGCGCGCATCCGGGCGGGCGCTAAACTTTGCGCCGGCGCTAACGGGCAACTTAATTTGGGGCGGGGCGCAAACTGCGCTGCGCCCGGGCGCTACACGCATAGCGCCCGGAAATCACTTCTCTTAAGGCGCTAACTGCTGGCGCAAGCAACTGAAAATCTAGCCCCAAGTTCTGTTACCCTTGTATGCAACCTGGGGCGGGACATGGCTGCGAGCCATCACTTCCATGATACAGTTGATAGGCTGCCCGTCTCCGTATTCAAACCCACATACCGGCCGATCGAAAGGATTCAAATGGTAGGGACACAATGCCACATGTGTACCTCCTCCCTGACATCCTTCCAGACTAGTGCCGGTTATCGAGTTCCCCAACTTCACCACATACTGAGGGGTTTTATGATGCTTCACATGTACCCCGTTTCGAATTACACTAATGTTTTCTACCCGGCATACGGGTGCGGGTCGTTGCACCTGATCCATCACCAGCATCCTCAGAACTATCCCCATTATCGTTTGTTTATTCTGACCACAGTTGATAGGGACTGGGTATGCTTTGGAGGCCAACCGTAGCTGACATGGATTCATGAGGTTGTTATAAGCGCTTAAAGCCTTTAGGTGCCAGTTACTGATCCACGACGGTACGTGGCCTTGTTTTAAATCCTCTAAATTACTATGCCCCTCGTTTAACAACCAGGCCCCGTACATGACACGCACATCATTTTGGGCAGCCCGGTCCGACGCATTTCGGCCCTCCTTTATTAATACATTGATGGTCTGAGCGTGAGTCTCCAGCTCAGCTACCATTTCCTTTAGATGAATTGTTATCAACTGGTCTTCCTGCAATTCGTGACCCTCAATGTCATTACCCTCCCCCAGTATTTTCCTTAGCTGGTCTCTTAGGGTATTTACTTGTAATTGCAACTGCGTGTTGTCCATACTGTTGACCAGTGACGTCCCTGTATTAAATACTGTGGCTGCATCATTAATCAGTCCCCTTTTTCGTCTCCCCCCAGCCAGTTATTTACCAGTTTATACACCACCACCACCCCTGACTTTCATCCCCATAATTCCTCCCGTAGAATTGTCTGAACATTTCTTTTAATAACTTTT
Organism: Somniosus microcephalus; assembly: GCF_052327205.1. Classification (NCBI taxonomy): domain Eukaryota; kingdom Metazoa; phylum Chordata; class Chondrichthyes; order Squaliformes; family Somniosidae; genus Somniosus; species Somniosus microcephalus. Next base: position 107,727,737 of record NC_140999.1, read on the forward strand.
CATACAACTTTTCCGTCTCTGGCGGGCACCACTGGGGCAACTGTAACTCCGTTAAATTAAGAATAACCGACGCTACTTTGTAATATACGGTATGATACATCAATTTTCCTGTTGGGATCAACACCAGCCCATTTTTAGGCCTGGGTGCCGTTACGGGACATTTGACCTCTGTACCCTGAGTCTCTGGGGCTTTCGGTAGAGGCTTCATCTTGCTCGCAACCAGTTCGGTCGCATTGACTGCTTTTGGAAGATCCAGGGTCACGTAAGAGTCAAAACTCTGAGCCCAATTCACTCCTGACCCAGAGTCCTGCCACTGCCGTTTGAAAGTAATGGCAACTACCCCTTTGCAGTTGTGCCCCTATCTGATCATACAACATAAACTCCTTGCTCCTTCTTCCACCATTTATCCCAAAACAATTTTACCCCTTCCTTAGTTCCCATGGTCTGCCTGTTTTAATTATTACCCAACTTTTCCCATTCCGTGGATGCGTTATTTTTACCTTTGTCTGTTTTCCGCAACCACCACCACCATCCCATGGGGGTCCTCCCCTTACATTCCAGACAAACCCGTCTACCCTCTTTCACCTATACCCTCTTAGTCGTGATATTTGCCTTTGGGCAGGACACCGACACTTCCCCAATCTTGTCCCCAGTTCGCCTTGAATACTTGGTCGAGTTCGACCCTAACCAACCCGGCCAATTCCCATCATGGGAGTATGTAATTGTACCATTATCCATTACTACCCCGTGTCGCGCCCCCCCCGCCCGAGTTGCGGTGGGGCCAAATCCTCCCATACACCCGTATGTAAAGAATGTCTCAGTGTCTCCCCGATCTCCCCACCCTGCTTTAATCAGGATCATCCACATGCTCATCCGCAGCGTCCACCTCATCTCGCGTCCTTGATTCGATTCGCTTCTATAAAAACAAAACAAAAGAATAACACTGCTCTGTGAGGGGTCTCCCCTTCACAGGTCACACTTAAATGATACACATATTTACACTTTGGTTCAATCACTGCTTTCGTTTTTATCCACGATATTATAGGGTACTTTAAATAATGGCTCGAATGCCCCTACTCTGGCATAATTCCTGACCATTACCTGGTCCCCTACCTTCCACTCCTGTGTTACCCGTGGTTCCTGTTGAATCGTGAATCTTAAAGTATAGTGTTCTTCAATAACTAGACGGAGGCTGTACATTAACAATCAACAGGTGTTTACTGGAGGAGGGTAGTCTAAAGACTGACAGTACAGATGCCTGCTCAAGGCTTATATACAGGTGTGGTCAATGCCAGTACTACAGTATACAGGAGCTGTAAAAGTAGTTCTCTCTTAAAGGTACATACACTACAATTCCTCCCCTTTTAGATTAACAGTACCCACAACATTCACATAACAGTTAACACTTTAACATGCACATTTAGCTGAAATAGTCCATTTATAGATTCAGTCTTTGGGGCGTCTTCCTGATCATTTCTGGATAGCGCCTTTCCTGAGTGTCTTGTTCTTGGTGCGGAGGCGATTCTGGCCCCCTGTCGTCGGTTAGTTCATCAGTTTCCGCTGCTACTGTTTCTGGGGTAGATGCGACCGGTATGTCGGGTTCATACCCAGGTACGCAAGACATGGGGTTGACTCGTTCCTGTGACACTAGGATCTGGTCGACATGGCATCTCACAATGTTCTCCCCGACATCCACTGTGTATATTAGTGGCCCCTGCCATGTGCATATCGTTCCGGGTTGCCATTTCTCTGTTCGGTAGTCGCGGGCCAAGACTGGTTGTCCTACATTGAAGCTCCTTGTCGGCTTCTCATTGATGTGCTGGAATTGCTTATCCTCAACATTTCTTCGCACATTTGGTCTGAGCAAATCCAGACGAGATCTCAACCTTCGGTTAAAGAACATCATGGCCGGGGTCTGGTTGGTAACTGCATGTGTCGCATTTCTGTAGGCTAACAGGAAATTGTCCACCTTATACTGTAGTGGAATGTCGTCATCGCACATGGCCCTTACTGTCTTTTTAAAGGTTTGTACGAACCTCTCAGCCAATCCATTTGTGGATGGATGATACGGGGCGGATGTGTAATGTCTTACCCCATTCCTTCTCAAAAATTTCCGAAACTCTTCAGACACAAACTGTGGTCCGTTATCAGAGCAAATCTGCTCTGGCAAGCCGTTCCTTGCAAATATGGTCCGTAGGACTGCAATCATTTTCTCCGTGGTGGTGGAGGACATTTTGATCACCTCAGGCCATTTCAAGTGCGCATCCACTGCTATTAAGAACATTGAGTCCATGAATGGACCAGCAAAATCAATGTGCACCCGTTGCCATGGAGAGGAGGGCCACTCCCATGGGTGTAAAGGGGCATGTGGTGGTGCATTTTGGACCTTCTGGCATCCTGAGCAGCTCTTTGTTAGGTCCTCGATTTGTTGATCGGTCCCCAGCCACCACACATAAGCCCTAGCAAGGCTTTTCATTTTCACCCCTCCCAGATGGCCTTCGTGAAGCTCATTGAGCACTCTCTCCCTTAACTTGGGTGGAATTACCACTCGGGATCCACACATCACTGTCCCCTGGCATACTGACAGCTGTTCTCTTCTGGATGAGAATGCTGGCAACAGTGAGTCGCCATGTGTTGGCCATCCCTTCACCGTCAAATCATATACCCGAGACAGTGTCGGATCATTTCGGGCCTCCTTCTCTATATCCGCGTTAGTTACTGGCAATCGTTCAATTATCGACGAATAAAATATTTCGATAGGGTCCACTGCTGGTGCTTCCTCCGCAGTAGGCAGTGGCAGGCGTGATAGCCCATCAGCGTTTCCATGCTGTTTCGTGCCCTTATACTCTATTTCATATTGGTTCGCCCCTAGAAGAAGGGACCATCTTTGTAGCCGTTGTGCAGTCATTACCGGAACGCCCTTCTTTGGATTAAAGATGGAGACAAGTGATTGGTGGTCAGTCAGCAAGGTGAACTTCTGCCCATGCAGATAGTGGTTGAATTTTTTTACTCCCCATACTAGGCTGAGGGCCTCCCTGTCAATCTGGGCGTAGTTGAGCTCGACTGTGGTTAGCGACCGAGACGCAAAGGCTACTGGCCTCTCCAACCCGTCTGGGAATTTGTGCGATATCACCGCTCCAATACCATAGGGTGATGCATCACACGCCAACCGAATTGGTAGTGCTGGGTTGAAATGGGCCAACTCCTCTTTTGATGTGATCAATTCTTTGCACTTCTGGAAAGCTCGTTTACATTCGTCATTCCACTTCCATGGTACCCCCGTTTGCAGTAGGGTGTTCAGTGGGTGTAATACTGTAGACAAATTTGGTAAGAACTTATGGTAGTAGTTCACCAGCCCGAGGAACGACCTCAGTTGTGACACATTTTCCGGTGCTGGAGCCTTGACTACTGCCTCAATCTTTTCAGGGGACTTATGTAACACCTCTTCATCAATAACGTGGCCGCAATACGAGATCTGCTTCTGGAAAAACTCGCACTTGTGGCGATTAGCTCGTAGCCCATATTCCTTTAATCTAGTGAGCACCTTCTCCAGGTTGGCGAGGTGATCACTGTCATTTTCGCCCGTGACCAGGATGTCGTCCAAATAACACTGGGTCCCTGGAATCCCTTGCAGGACTTGATCCATTGTCCTTTGCCAAATAGCCAGAGCCGATGCTACCCCGAACACCAGCCGGTTGTATTGATAGAGACCTTTATGAGTGTTGATCGTGAGGTATTGTTTCGAGGCGCCTTCTACCTCCATTTGCAGGTACGCCTGGGCCAGATCAATCTTTGTGAAGCGTTTACCTCCAGACAGCGAGGTGGAAATATCCTCAATCCGTGGAAGCGGATATTGTACCATGTGAAGGACTGGGTTCACTGTCACCTTAAAATCCCCACGGATACGGACCTTCTTTGGTTCCCCAGGCATATTACTCAATGACCTCTTCATTACAGGAATGATGGGTGCAGCCCACTCGCTCCAGTCCACTTTGGACAGTGCTCCTGAACGTTCCGAACTTTCCAGCTCTGCTTCGACGGCTGGTCGGATCGCATAAGGCACCGGTCTGGCCTTAAAAAACTTTGAGCTTGCATTTTCCTCTATTTTAATCGTCGCTGTTATGCCTTTTAATGCTCTGAGTCCCTCCCGGAACACTTCTTGTGCGTCAGTTAGCATTTTTGACAGTCATCCAGGTGTGACGTTGTCATCCTTTTTGGCCTCAACCTTCAGTGACTGTATGGAATGCCAATCTAATTTTATCTTCCAGATACATTCACATCTTAGTAGTGGTGGTCCTCCATATGGCAATACATATAGGTCCATTTTTGGTATTTCCTATCCTTTATATATCACGTTCACCCTTATTTTTCCTTTGGGGTAGACTTTTTGCCCCGTGTACGTCTTCAAGACAATCTCTGTAGCTTTCAAGGGTATATGTGAGAATAGCCGCTTGTAGTCCCTTCGATTTATGACTGTTAGGGCTGATCCTGTGTACAATTCCATTTTCACTTGGACTCCGTCTATCTTGAGCGTGACCCAGATAGTCTGGTGATCCTCCATTTTGATTACCTTATATAGTTTCAGACAACCCAGCTCCTTGCTTACGGAGTCTGTATCACTTTTCTGTTCATCTTAACTACTGTCCATCACCTTATGTACCTTTTTGTACTTCTCCTGTGGAGATTTCTTGCTGCTGGTTTTCTTCCCTGACCTGCAGACTCTTGCTATGTGTCCTGCTTTTCCACACTTCTGCACACTGCCACTCTTCGGCATCCCTGGGTGTGGTTAAACTGTCTAAAATGGCGTCTCCCGTGCTCTCCCTTCTTCTTCGCTGGCTCAAAATGGCATCTCCCGCGCTTTCCTTTCTTCCCGCGCTCGCCCTTCTTTTCCGCTGCGGCTTCAAAAATGGCGTCTCCCGCGCTCTCCCTTCTTCTCCGCAGCTCAAATGGCGTCGCCCGCGCTTCCTTTCTTTCCCCGTGGACGCTGCTCAGCCCTTGAGCCCTGGCTGCGCTCTGCGCGTTCTCCTGTATGCCTCTCTCGTTGCCGCCGCTCGGTCCTGAACCCCGGCTGTGCTTTACCCTCTCTCTCTTTTTGTTTTCCATCGACGCCGCTCGGTCTTCAACCCCCGGCTGCGCCCTGTGCGCTTTACCCTCTCTCTTACCCCGTCGACGCTGCTCAGCCTTTTCTATGCCGTCGGTCGGCTCCAGCCGTCGCTGTCCGGGAAGGGTCTGTGCTATACCTGTTGCCAGTCTGTTGCTGGATCGCCGTGGCTGGAGAACCAAGCCCAGATCTCAACAGCCTCCCCTGCGATGTTCACTCTCTGCCAGATGACTGGGCGGTTGCTCGTGGTCGACGCCCGTGCTTCTGGCCTCGACTTTCTTCCACCGTCCTCCCGGAGCGAATCCTTGGAAGGAAATGCAGAGTTGCAGGTAGATTCGAATCGACCTCGTCACCACTGTTGAATCCGTGAATCTTAAAGTATTGTGTTCTTCAATAACTGGACGGAGGCTGTACATTAACAATCAACAGGTGTTTACTAGAGGAGGGTAGTCTAAAGACTGACAGTACAGATGCCTGCTCAAGGCTTATATACAGGTGTGGTCACTGCCGGTACTACAGTATACAGGAGCTGTAAAAGTAGTTCTCTCTTAAAGGTACATACACGACAGTTCCAACAGCATTTTATTCTGTTGGTGCTGCCTTCCCATATTGTTAGCTGCCTCCCAATGCAGCCCCCTTAGAGTATCGTACAGATCGCTAACAAACCTGTCCCATGTGACCTCCTTAACCTGTGCTTCGGTCAGGACCGGTGCCAACACATGAGTCGGGGTCCTCATCGACCCCCCTGTCATTAACTCATGCGGGGAGTGTCCCGTAATTTCATAGAGACTGGCTCTGATGCTCATTAGGTCCAGGGGTAGGACCTCATGCCATCTCTTTGGGACCTCTTCTATCACTTTCCTAAGCCTCTCTTTTAAGGTCCGGTTCATCCTCTCTACTATATTGGGGGTTATGCGCCACATGCCACTTTCCCTAGCAGTTTCAGGGCAGCTTAATTACTAGTCCGGTGAAATGACTTCCCTGATCTGACTCTACTATCAGGGGCAGTCCCCACCGGGAAAACACTTCCTTCACTCGAATCTTAGCCGTGTTTAACGCTGTTGCTGCCCTACAAGGAAAACCTTCCACCCATTTCAAGAAAGTATCCACAAATACCAAACAATATTTATTGCCCCTGCTTGTGGTGGGCAGTGGCCCAATGAAATCTACCTGTCTAGACTGCCATGGTCCCTCTACCCTCCTCGTGTGTCCCAATGGAACCTTCCTTCGGTGGGGGGTCTGGATTATTCGCCGCACACACTAAACAGTTCTCACAATAATCTCTTCCATCTTCCCTGAGCTGGGGCCACCATCCCACAGCCTCCACTTTATTCCAAGTTGTTTCTGGCCCTGGATGTCCGGCCCCAGACCCCCATGAGCTAGCTGCAAAAATTCTTCCCTGTACTGCACGGGCACGACCCACCTATTCCCCTTGAATAACATCCCCTGTTTCACTGATATGTCTGCTGCTCCAAAAGGTCCCTCTACAGGCTTCCCACAATCCTTATCCTTAATTACCGTTTCAAGGACTGCATCTTGCAGCTGAGCCTGTTTCAAATCGGTTGGCAATTGTACCTCCTTGGGTCCCTCTTTTCCCTTTACAGCCATGATCTGTCCGGATTGGTACGGGTCCCAAGGTATCCATTCCCCTGCCCCCATTTTGGCCAGTACATCAGTCTTCTGATTCCCTTTTCACTTAGGCTGTGTCTTGGAATGCGCTTTAACCTTTTGGATGTAGTATAGAAACACAGAAACATAGAAGATAGGAGCAGGAGTAGGCTATTCGGCCCCTCGAGCCTGCTCCGCCATTCAATGTGATCATGGCTGATCATCCAAATTCAGTACCCTGTTCCTGCCTTCTCCCCATATCCCTTGATCCCTTTAGCCTTAAGAAATATATCCAAATCCTTCTTGAATATATTTAATGAATTGGCCTCTACTGCCTTCTTTGGCAGAGAATTCCACAGGTTCACCACTCTCTGGGTGAAAAAATTCCTCCTCATCTCTGTCCTAAATGGCTTACCCCTTATCCTTAGACTGTGACCTCTGGTTCTGGACTCCCCGAACATCGGGAACATCCTTCCAGCATCTACTCTGTCTAGTCCTGTTAGAATTTTATAAGTTTCGATGAGATCCCCTCTCATTCTTCTAAACTCCAGCGAGTACAAGCTCAAGTGACTCAATCTCTCCTCATACGTCATTCCTGCCATCCCAGGATCAGCCTGGTGAATCTTCGCTGCACTCCTTCCATGGCAAGTACGTCCTTCCTCAGATAAGGCGACCAAAACTGCACACAATACTCAAGATGTGGCCTCACCAAGGCCCTGTACAACTGCAGCAAGACATCCTTGTTCCTGTACTCAAACCCTCTCGCTACGAAGGCCAACATACCATTTGCCTTCTTAACCGCCTGCTGCACCTGCATGCTTACTTTCAGCGACTGTTGCACAAGGACACCCAGGTCTCGTTGCACTTCCCCTTCTCCCAATCTATTGCCCTTCAGATAATAATCTGCCTTCCTGTTTTTGACACCAAAGTGGATAACCTCACATTTATCCACATTATATTGCATCTGCCATGCTTCTGCCCAATCACCCAACCTGTCCAAATCATACTGGAGTTTCTCGGCATCCTCCTCACAGCACACACACCCACCCAGCTTTGTGTCGTCTGCAAACTTGGAGATATTACACCTAGTTCCCTCGTCTAGATCATTAATATATATTGTGAATAGCTGGGGTTCAAAGACCGATCCCTGCGGTACCCCACTAGTCACTGCCTGCCACTCGGAAAAAGATCCGTTTATTCCAACTCTTTGCTCTCTATCCAAGTCAATACCTTGCCCCAATTCCATGTGCCTTAATTTAACACGCTATTCTCTTATGCGGGACCTTATCAAAAGCATTTTGAAAATCCAAATATACCACATCCACTGGTTCTCCCTTATCTATTTTACCAGTTACATCCTCAAAAAATTCCAGTAGATTAGTCAAGCATGATTTACCTTTTGTAAAGCCATGTTGACTTTGTCCGATCCGGTCACTTTTTTCCAAGTGCTCTGTTATTACATCCTTTATAATGGACTCTAGCATTTTCCCCACTACCGATGTTAAGCTTACCGGTCTGTAATTCCCCGTTTTCTCTCTACCACCTTTTTTGAACAGTGGGGTAACATTAGCTACCCGCCAATCCATGGGTACTGTTCCAGAGTCTATCGAATTTTGGAAGATGACCAGCAATGCATCTACTATTTCTAGGGCCACTTCCTTAAGTACCCTAGGATGTAGATTATCAGACCCTGGGGATTTATCGGCCCTCAATCCCATCAATTTCCCTAACACCATTTCCCTACAAATACTGATTTTTGTCAGTTCCTCCCTTTCATTAGACCCTATGTTCCCCGACGTCTTTGGGAGGTTATTTGTGTCCTCCTTTGTGAAGACAGAACCAAAGTATGTATTTAATTGGGCTGCCATTTCTTTGTTCCCCGTTATAAATTCCCCTGATTCTGACTGCAAGGGACCTACACTTGACTTCACCAATCTTTTTCTTTTCACATATCTATAAAAGCTTTTACAGTCAGTTTTTATGTTCCCTGCAAGCTTACTCTCATACTCTATTTTCCCCCTCTTAATTAATCCCTTTGTCCTCCTTTGTTGGATCCTAAACTGCTCCCAATCCTCAGGTTTACTGATTTTTCTGGCCAATTTATATGTCCTCCCCTTGGATCTTATGCTATCCCTAATTTCCCTTGTTAGCCACGGTTGAGTCACCTTTTTTGTTTTATTTTTATGCCAAACTGGGATGAACAAATTCTGTAGTTCATCCATGCGATCTTTGAATATTTGCCATTGCCCATCCACCGTCAACCCTTTGAGTGACATTCCCCAATCAATCCTACCCAACTCGCACCTCATGCCATCGTAGTCTCCTTTATTTAAATTCAGGACCCTAGTCTCTGAGTCAACTATTTCACTCTCCATCTTAATGAAGAATTCTATCATATTATGATCGCTCCGTCCCAAGGGGTCTCGCACAACAAGATTGCTAATTAATCTTTTCTCATTACATAATACCCAGTCTAGGATGGCTTGATCTCTACCTGACCCTGCTGGTTACTACCCATGACGTTCAGAATGACTTCTAACAGAGGGGCCGTCACCAACGGCTTCCTGTCTGAGGACTTGAACCCTCGCCGAGCCCATATTGCTAGATACTCCATGCAGGAGTTGCAAGTGAACTTTGAGTCCGAACATATTGTATAGGGGGTTGGGAATTCACTGGGGTGTGTGACTACATACATTACAGCCGCCAGTTCGGGTTGCTGTGCACTCAAAGTGTTGGAGAGTTTTATGGCCTTCCCTATCCCTGCCTCTGGATCATAAATTCCGCAACCTGTCCTTCTTTCTCCGTTTGTCACCGAATTAGGCCCATCCACGTAAATGTCTCTACCTGTCGGGTGTTCCCCGGCCCGGAATCCCACATCTATATCCCACACTCCTTCTACTGAGCACACATGAGCCATCCCCGGATAAACCAGATTCGGGGCTAGCTTTGGCTCCCCTGGTCTTTCCACTTTCAGGTCCAACTGAGAAAGCAGCACTGTCCAACGGGCAATCCTACTGCTACTCACTGTCCCATCCTTCATCATACCGTCCAGTAACATTTGTGTCGGAGTGTGACAGGTCAATAGGGTCACTGTAGCTGACCCTGTGAATGACCAAAAGTGTTTGACAGTCCAAAAGGTTGCCAAAAGACGCTGCTCGCAATTACCTCTGTAAGAACCCGGAAGGCATAGGCCACCGGTCTCAACCTGCCATGCCACTCTTGGAGTAACACTGCACTTAAACTGTCCCCAGTAGCCGCTACCTCCAGGCAAAAGTCCTGGTCCCCATTTATCGCTCCTAACGCGGGTGCCATTTGTAGGTCCTCTTAAGTGCGTAAATGTTTCCTGGCTACTTTCACCCCACTCCCGTTCTACTCCCTTCCTAAGAAGCCTCAGCAAAGGGGCTGCTGTGGCTGCATATCCTTCGATAAACTCCCTGCAGTAACCTGTTATCCGCAGGAAAGACCTTACCCCAGACACGTCCTTCGGAACGGATAGTTCCTGGACTGCCTTTCTCTTTACTCCATCTATAGCTCTTTCTCCTGCTCTAATGGTCAATCCTAAAAATTGCACCTCCCCTTGTCCAACTTGGGCTTTCTTTGGATTTACTTTAAAGCCTGCTTCCTTTAACAGCTCCAATAATTCACTCAGTAATGGCCCGTGATCCCCCGTACCTTCGGAGAATAATAACAGGTCATCCACATATTGGATCAACTGGTCAGGCTGACTAAAACGCTTTAGTGCCTTGGCCATGCTTTGTTGGAAAATTGAGGGACTATTGTGAAACACTTGTGGAAGACACGTCCACGTATACTGCTGTTCTTTAAATATGAAGGCGAATTTATACTGATCCTCCCGCCTCATGGGAATGGACCAGAACCCGTTTGAAATATCCAATACTGTAAAAGTTGTTGCCGCCGCGGGGATACTCCCTATTAAGTCTGCTACTGCTGCTACCGTACGCGCACAGTCTGGAATATTCTTATTCAGGACCCGTTAATCTACTGTGGCCCTTCATGATTTATCGGACTTCTTTACCGGCCAAAGGGGTGAATTTACATGGGTGGTTATCGTTCTTAATACACCTTGTTCCACCAGGGAATTTATAGCAGTTTCCAAGTCCTTTTCTGCTTCCCGGGAAAAGTTATACTGTTTCGGGGGCCGCAACATTGGGTCCCCATCTACCTTCACCTCTGCCCCCTTCACATAGAAACATAGAAGATAGGAGCAGGAGTATGCCATTCGGCCTCTCGAGCCTGCTCCGCCATTCAATGAGATCATGGCTGATCATTCAAACTAAGTACCCTGTCCTTGCCTTCTCCCCATATCCCTTGATCCCTTTAGCCTTAAGAAATATATCTAACTCCTTCTTGAATATATTTAATGAATTGGCCTCAACTGCCTTCTGTGGTAGAGAATTCCACAGGTTCACCACTCTCTGGGTGAAGAAATTCCTCCTCATCTCTGTCCTAAATGGCTTACCCCTTATCCTTAGACTGTGACCCCTGGTTCTGGACTCCCCCGCCATTGGGAACATCCTTCCTGCATCTAGTCTGTCTAGTCCTGTTAGAATTTTGTAAGTTTCAATGAGATCCCCTCTCATTTGTCTAAACTCCAGCGAGTATAAGCCCAATCGACCCAATTTCTCCTTACATGTCATTCCTGCCATCCCAGGTATCAGTCTGATGAATCTTCGCTGCACTCCTTCCATGGCAAGAATATCCTTCCTCAGATAATGCGACCAAAACTGCACACAATACTCAAGGTGTGGTCTCACCAAGGCCCTGTACAACTGCAGCAAGACATCCTTGTCTTGTACTCGAACCCTCTCGCTACGAAGGCCAACATACCATTTGCCTTCTTAACCGCCTGCTGCACCTGCATGCTTACCTTCAGTGACTGGTGCATAAGGACACCCAGTTCTCATTGCACATCCCTTTTTCCCAATCTGTTGCCATTCAGATAATAATCTGCCTTCCTGGTTTTGCCACCAAAGTGGATAACCTCGCATATATCCACATTATACTGCATCTGCCATGCATCTGCCCAATCACCCAACCTGTCCAAATCATACTGGAGTTTCTCAGCATCCTCCTCACAGCACACACGCCCACCCAGCTTTGTGTCATCTGCAAACTTGGAGATATTACATCTAGTTCCCTCGTCTAGATCATTAATATATATTGTGAATAGCTGGGGTCCAAGGACCGATCCCTGCGGTACCCCACTAGTCGCTGCCTGCCACGCAGAAAAAGACCTGTTTATTCCAACTCTTTGCTTCCTGTCTGCCAACCAGTTCTCTATCCAAGTCAATACCTTGCCCCCAATCCCATGTGCCTTAACTTTACATGCTAATCTCTTATGCGGGACCGTATCGAAAGCCTTCTGAAAGTCCAAATACACCACATCCACTGGTTCTCCCTTATCTATTTTACCAGTTACATCCTCAAAAACTTCCAGTAGATTAGTCAACCATGATTTACCTCTTGTAAATCCATGTTGACTTTGTCCGATCCTGTCACTGTTTTCCAAGTGCTCTGCTATTACATCTTTTATAATGGACTCTAGCATTTTCCCCACTACCGATGTCAGGCTTACCGGTCTATAATTCCCCGTTTTCTCTCTATCACCTTTTTTGAATAGTGGGGTAACATTAGCTACCCTCCAATCCATGGGAACTGTTCCAGAATCTATAGAATTTTGGAAGATGACTAGCAATGCATCTACTATTTCTAGGGCCACTTCCTTAAGTGCCCTAGGATGTAGATTAACAGGCCCTGGGGATTTATTGGCCTTCAATCCCGTCAATTTCTCTAACACCATTTCCCCACAAATACTGATTTCATTCAGTTCCTCCCTCTCATTAGACCCTATGTTCCCTGACATCTCTGTGAGGTTATTTGTGTCCCCCTTTGTGAAGACAGAACCAAAGTATGTATTTAATTGGGCTGCCATTTCTTTGTTCCCCATTATAAATTCCCCTGATTCTGACTGCAAGGGACCTACGCTTGACTTCACCAAACTTTTTCTCTTCACATATCAATGGAAGCTTTTACAGTCAGTTTTTATGTTCCCTGAAAGCTTACTCTCATACTCTATTTTCCCCCTCTTAATTAATCCATTTGTCCTCCTTTACTCTATCCTAAACTGCTCCCAATCCTCAGGTTTACTGCTTTTACTCGCCAATTTATATGTCCTCTTCTTGGATCTTATGCTATCCCTAATTTCCCTTGTTAGCCACGGTTGAGTCACCTTTTTTTGTTTTATTTTTATGCCAAACAGGAATGAACAAATTCTGTTGCTCATCCATGCGATCTTTAAATGTTTGCCATTGTCTATCCACCGTCAACCCTTTGAGTGACATTCCCCAATCAATCCTACTCAACTCGTGCCTCATACCATTGTAGTTTCCTTTATTTAAATTCAGGACCCTAGTCTCTGAGTCAACTACTTCACTCTCCATCTTAATGAAGAATTCTATCATATTGGCCCAGAACTTGGTGTCGGGGGCTTGCCGCGCGTGCAAGCCCTCGATGTGCACTCACCCTGCGCGCCGACATCTGAAACCTGGCCTGCAGTGGATTTCCTTTCAGTGGCCAGGTTCAGCTGTCGGCGCGCTGTGCTAACCTGACCCAGCGGCGTAGTTAGTGTGATGTGCCGGCTGGGATCAGGTGAGCACTGTTCAGCCAATCAGGGGAGGGGAAACTTCATTCATAAGTTTGAGAGTAAGAACTGTCAAACTCATGAGAAGTACTGCACCCCAAAACACTACTTAAAGTTTAAATTAAATTTTAAAAAACATCCCAATCCTTAAATTAAGTATAAATAAGTTAAAAAAAATAATTTTAACAATAATTTTTTTTTTTGAAAAAATAAATTTTTAATAAAAAGTGTCTAAAACTAAACTTACCTTATTGTAGATTCTTTAAAATAATAAACCTGTGGAAAAAAAAATTCTAAATTGCACTAAAACACCACTTACCTGTAAAAATAAATACTTACGTGTGCTTTTTACAAGCGTAAAGACCGGAGGCCTTTACACATGCGCAAATCCCCCAAAACAGAGGAAATCCAAGACGCACGCACTGCCCCCTACAGTGCACGTGCTAGCCTCTTCACCTCTTGGGTTAGAGGAGAGGAAATGCCAGTTTTCAGCACATGCACTGTGCATGCTGAAAACCGGCATTTCCTCCGGCCAGACGCGTGAGTACCCCTTCCGTACTCACGCGTTTGGGGAGGAATTACTGCCCCATTATGATCGCTCCGACCCAAGAGGCCTCGCACAACAAGATTGCTAATTATTCCTTTCTCATTACATAATACCCAGTCTAAGATGGCCTGATCTCTAGTTGGTTCCTCAACATATTGGTCCAGGAAACCATCCTGTATACACTCCAGGAATTCCTCCTCCACAGTGTTGTTACTAATTTGGTTAGCCCAATCTATATATAGATTAAAGTCACCCATGATAACTGCTGTGCCCTTATTGCACGCTTCTCTAATTTTCCATTTGATGCCATCCCCAACCTCCGCATTACTGTTTGGGGGTCTGTATACAACTCCCACTAATGTTTTCTGCCCCTTGGTATTTCTCAGCTCTACCCATACAGATTCCACATCATCAGAGCTAATATCCTTCCTTACAATTGTGTTAATCTCCTCTTTAACTAGCAATGCTACCCCAGCTCCTTTACCTTTTTGCCTGTCTTTCCTGAATATTGAATACCCCTGGATGTTGAGTTCCCAGCCTTGGTCACCCTGGAGCCATGTTTCCGTAATCCCAATCATATCATATCCCAATCATGTCACTCTCCCGCAATCATGTCTGTGCATGGCAAACATGTCTATATTCTGCCTTTAATACCTGGCCGGGATGCTATCGACCTATTGCTCCAGGTCATAGCTCCCTTTCGGCTTCATCATACAGGTGCTGCCTTTATCCTTACTGTCCCTGGGAATCACTACAACCTCGCCTATCCTATCTGCATCGACTGCCCCCCATAGACAGTTGTCTACTATGGTGTGGTGTGTCAACATGTAGTCAGCCCCGAGAACTCCCGAACCGGGCTGTTCTCACTTCATTAAAATGCTTTCCCATTTCGTTACGTTGGATCCTAATTCTATCATTAAAGGTTTCGATGCTGCCCCAGCCTGTTCATTACCCGTGAAACCTGCTAGTGTAAATGGGACCCCGCTCGACCATGGGGAAGTGGTCGGATTCGGTGTGTGGACCACCATGCTAGAGGCTCCTGTATCTACCAAATACCTTCCCCTAACGGTCTCCACTTTCACATCTACACGTGGTCTGCCCCACTCATCGTAGATGAGCGGACACAGGTACTCGGGCTGGGCACGGCCCCGTCACAGTGAGGGTGCAGATGCGCTGAGTCCTCTGTCTCCAACAGCAGCCTCCAGTTTCCCTTTATCCTTGCCCATAACCTGCTGTAATGCGGCCACTAGGATTTTTACTGGGTCATCTTCTACCTTCCCTTGGTTCATCTCTACCTCGGGACCCTCGTGCCCTTGTTTCCCCCCTTTCGGGGGCTTACACTCCTTACTCCAGTGTCACAACTTCCCACAGTTAAAACATGCCTGGGATCTACCCGCATTACTTCCCTCCTGTCTCCATTCTCTTTTACTCCTCACATTCCCTTTCGCTTCGTGCACCTTCCCCCTGTGTTTCTCCTCTTCCCCTTGTCCTGACTTGAAAGCTAGAGTCAGCTTCCTCAGCACACCCACCTCAGTATTTTGGAGGTCCTCTGGGTCAAACCATAACTCAGCCTTTGCTCTGATTCGCGATAAACTGTTGGACACTATGGTCCTCAGCCAATGATTCAATGATTCCTGGGAGCCCCTCTTAAGTCTGCACGTACTAGATCTCCTCCAGTGGCCCTCACGTAAGTCGGCCACAATCTATCTGCAAACGTATCTGGTGACTCGCCTGCCTGCTGCCTAGTCTGCTCTACCTGCAAGAACGGACTACCTTGGCCGTGCCCTAGTGCTACCAAGATCTCATCTTTTAAGCCATGCATGGTTCCTCCCCCTAACTTGGTGACTGCCGACAAACTCTGATATAGCTTCCCATCTAGGGAGGACAGTATCAACTTCCTCATCTCCTCCTTGTTGCAGTTATTAATGCCCCCTACCTGCTCTATATTGGTGAAATGAACGGAGGCGTCCCCTCCCTGCTTTAATTTAGCCACACTCGTCAGCATTTCCTGTAGCTGAAGTGTCGTAAATGGGAGCACATAATCGCTCTGCAATGGCGGCGGGCCACCACCCACTGGTGGCGGACCAAACTTCTGCTGTCGTAAGGGACACATCGGTCTCGGTGGTCCCGGTGCTTTGGGAGCCGGCTGATGCTTGCTATACGGGGGCCCATCATCTGATTCTTTACCCTCCATATCCCAGTCTTCCCCAACTTCTCTAGGCACCATGAGACAAACCATCCCTCTGGCCTCGGATAGTTTTAAGGTCAACTTATGGATCTTTTCAGTACAAGGCCCGTGATCTGCCCCCTCATAACCCGGAGTTCGGGCTATTCTGTTCACTACCTTGATATCTTTCAATCGTTCCTCTGCCTCTTCGGCGCTTTCTAGATTCCTTTCACTTTGTTCGCAGTGAGTCTGACACTGCCTCTTACCCTCTGTCACCTGACGCTGTAAGTATTCGAGATTGTTCTGCGCCCTCTCCTCAATCTTTCTCTCCTGCCTTTCCTCACTTAAATCTTTCGTCAGTCGCTCTATGATGGCTTCCTTACCGCTTGCCTTGGTTTCTAGTTCTCTTTTCTCATCTTCCAGCTGTTTCACCTTTTCCCTGAGCATCGAGGTTTGCTTCTGTAGACACAGTAGCTAAATCGCCTTCTCTCTCGTTCTTTTATGCTTAACACTAACCGTCCACTCTGCCGCTTTTTCCTGCGGATCCTCAGAGTGTAACATTTCTTGTGCCCATGGCTCAGAAATGTCTAACTTGTTACATATATACAAGGCTACCTTAGCCTCCATAGACTTCCTACGGCTACTCCTAACCGCCCACTCTGCCGCTTTCTACTGCGCAGAGTACATAATTTCTTTTGCCCCTGGCTCAGAAATGCCTAACTTTGGCTACCTTAGCCAACCTGAGACTACCTTAGCCTCTCCGAGACTACCTTAGCCTCCCTGAGACTACCTTAGCCTCCCTAGGGTTTGTTGCCTTACTTTGTGCTGTGGCAGAACCACTGAATGACTCTGGCTAACTGTATATAATTCTCTTTAACGATGTTCTAACACCAGTCTAAACCTGTACCATTGTGTTAGGCATTACTGTGTTTTGTATATAGAGTTTGCATGTACGGGGCGTGACCCCTTTAAGAGCGCGGGAAAATGCGGGCAAACGCGATGACGTCACGTCGCAAACCACGTGACTGCCCAGGCAGCCCTCATGGCATCTCTGTTGAGTAAAGACCTGTTTCATTGTTCTCCGGTGTCGATCTCAGTTATTCGTAGGAATTCGTCAATTCCTACATTGGTGACCCCGTTTTTGTGAACATTTTCACAGAAGAAGAGCACAGCATGGAGGCAAACGCCGTTTTGCTAAAGCTACCGCAGTTCTGGGAGCAGCAAGCGCCCTCGTGGTTTATTCAGGTCGAGGCCCAGTTCGCCCTGAGGAACATCGATGCGGATCAGACCAAGTATCTTTACGTGGTCTCCGCACTCGACAGCTCTACCGCCTCTTGGATCGTCAGCCTCCTCGAAAACCCCCCAACAGAGCGCAAGTATGAAACCCTCAAAGCGCGGTTACTGCAAGTTTTCGGGCTCACAAAATCGGAGCGCGCCCGTCGATTACTTGCTATGCCTGGGCTCGGGGACTCCAAGCCTTCAGAGTTGATGAGCCAAATGCTCACACTCCTGGGCTCAGAACGGGAATGTTTCCTATTCCGCGAAATTTTCCTCAGCCAACTGCCTGCACAGGTACAAACTGCCCTGGCCAGCTCTGAAACTGAAGACTGCACAACACTTGCGGCGGAGGCTGACAAAATTTTCGTGGTAACTCGGCAGAACTGCGCCTCCACGGGGCACCCATCCCCCACAGACGCCGCCCCAGCTCGTCAGCCTGCTGGGCTGTGTTTCTACCACGCGCAGTTCGGCGCGAAGGCGAAGCATTGCCACCCTCCCTGCAGTTTTCCCCCCCAAAAAAACCAGCATCATCTGACACTGCGACCACCGAGGAACGGGTCTAACGGGCACCCTGCGGCAGCGATGGCGATCGGCAACGCGGGAAAATTGCTGTTCATCACCGATACCCTCTCCGGTCGTCGTTTCCTGTGCGACACCGGAGCGCAGTGCAGCATTTTACCCGCGTCCGCCCTCGATGTGCAGACGGGGAATCACGGCCCCGCCCTTGAAGTGGCCAATGGCGGCACAATTCGGACCATCGGCAGACGGCGAGTGGAGTTGTGCCTCGGGGGGCAACGTTTTCACTGGGAGTTTGTTATGGCCAAAGTTTCCCAGCCCCTCCTCGGCGCGGATGTCCTGTGCGCCAACAGCCTCCTGGTCGACGTTCGGAACTGGCAGCTGATCAACGCAGTCACTTTTAATTCTCTTCCGTGTTATCGCAGTAACACTACGTCACGCATCGTCTCCTGTGCGTTCCCGACTCCTGATGAGTTCGCTCGCCTGCTCAGTAAATTCCCCGACCTGACAAGACCCATGTTCTCCTCCACAGCCACGAAACATGGTGTGGAACACCACATCACCACCAACGGCCCCCCGGTCTACGCGCAGGCCCGACGCCTGGAACCTGGCAAGCTGGCGGTCGCAAAGGCGGAGTTCGCCACCATGGAACGGTTAGGGATTATTCGCCGGTTGAATAGTCCCTGGTCTTCACCCCTCCATATCGTCCCGAAGCCTGGCGGCGGATGGCGGCCATGCGGCGACTATCGACGACTAAATGACGCCACCACTCCTGATCGGTACCCGATTCCCCATATCCAGGATTTCTCTGTCCATTTGGCAGGGAACACCGTTTTCTCAAAAGTCGACCTCGTCCGAGGCTACCACCAGGTCCCAGTTCATCCACAGGACGTCCAGAAGACTGCAGTCATCACCCCATTCGGCCTCTTTGAGTTTTTACGGATGCCGTTTGGGTTAAAAAACGCCGCCCAAGCTTTCCAACGCCTGATGGACTCCGTGCTGCGGGACCTCAAGTTCCTCTTCGTCTACCTGGACGATATTCTAATTGCCAGTCCTACCAAGGAAGAACATACCTGTCACCTACGCACCCTTTTTCGATGCCTCAGCCAACACGGCCTGATTATCAACCCTTCCAAGTGTCAGTTTGGCCTGCACCAAATTGACTTCCTGGGGCATCGCATCACCTCAGAGGGAGCGGTTCCTTTACTTTCGAAGGTAGAGGCGGTGACATCTTTTCCACGCCCGCAGAACATAAAGGCCCTGCAGGAATTCCTAGGCATGGTAAATTTTTACCACCGTTTCATGCCTAAGGCGGCACTACTCATGCAGCCCCTGTACGAGGCCCTCAAGGGCAAGGCTGGCAAGAACCCGGTAGACTGGACGGATGACATGGCCCGAGCGTTCGCCGACACCAAAAGCGCCTTAGCCAACGTGACTATGCTGGCGCACCCGCTGCCAGGAGCCACCATCGCCCTCACCACCGACGCGTCGGACTACGCAGTCGGTGCCATGCAACAGCAGTGGGTGAACAGGACGTGGCAGCCGTTGGCATTCTTCAGCCGTCAACTACGGCAGAACGAGAGAGCATACTGCACGTTCGACCGGGAGTTGCTCGCCCTTTTTCTGGCCATCCACCATTTTTGGTTACTTCTGGAAGGACGTCCTTTCACCGTCTTTGTGGACCATAAGCCGCTGACTTTGCAATGTCCAAAACCGCCGAACCGTGGTCAGCCCGACAGCAGCGTCAACTGACCTACATATCCGAATTCACCACGGATATACGGCACGTGGCCGGTAAGGACAACCTGGTGGCAGACTGCCTCTCCCGCGCGGTCGTCAATACGGTTCATTTGGGCATCGACTACACCCTCATGGCAGCGGACCAAACCTCAGACCCGGAGGTCCAAGCTTACAGTTGGCTGACATCAAGTTCCATTCGGCAGGTACCACGCAGTTGTGTGACGTCTCCGTACAGGATCCTCGCCCTGTCGTGCCGGTCGTCTGGCGCCGCAAAGTGTTCGACGCCATACATGGGTTGTCACACCCTGGAATGAAGGCCTCTCAGAAACTGATGTCCACGAAATTTGTATGGCATGGCATGCATAAAGATGTCCGCGACTGGGCCAACACCTACGTGGTCTGCCAAAAGGCAAAGGTACAGCGCCACATCAAAGTTCCGTTGGCCGCCTTCACAGTTCCGGAGCTACGTTTTGACCATGTCAACGTGGACCTGGTAGGACCACTCCCACCCTCCCATGGTTTTTCACACATCCTGACCATGGTTGACCACACCACCAGATGGCCAGAGGCAGTTCCCCTGTCATCCACTACTTCGGCAGACGTGGCCAGGGCATTCATTTCCACCTGGATCACCCGTTTTGGAGTGCCCGCAGATATTTCGTCGGACAGGGGACCGCAGTTTTCCTCCGAACTCTGGAATGCAGTGGCCCAAGGACTCGGTGTCAAATTACACCACACCACAGCCTCATGGCAGCGGACCAAGCCTCAGACCCAGAGGTCCAAGCTTACAGTTGGCCGACGTCAAGTTCCATTCGGCAGGTATGTAGGATTCGCAAAAATCCATGAAATACAGTATACGGGTAGGGCCCCTGAATGGCCACATTGTGAGAACACAGGATGGAGTTGGCAGTTCTCATGGCCCAGTTCAAAAGGACACACACACAGTACCTAACAGCAGTCTGAGTCATCATCGATTAGAAGAATCCAGAACCTTACTGTTTTTGATATTGTAATGTGGTTACAGCAGTAAACAAAACTATTAGCACCTGGAGGTGCGCTAATCGCTGGCAAAGCGGTAACCGATCTCAGAAACCGCTGAGCACACACAAACGGAGGGACACTAAACGGATTCCCATTATGGCAAAGTGGTAACCGATCTCAGAAACTGCTGAGCACACACAAACGAAGGGACACTAATCGGATTCCCATTAGTTCGATTTGTGAGCAGTTAAAATTAATGTGCTTGCTTTTGTTAAAGCAACCTTAACAAAGGAAAACGGTTGACTTGGCGCCAAGATTAGGGCCAGAAAAGAGTATAACCGTTCAGGTAAATCGTCAGCAAGTCAGTCTAAGATTCGACCAGAGTAAGGAAGACTCCTCCGGAGACGGTTCACACCGTGAAGTCCAAGTCCAGTTACCATCAGGAGTTCGAGGACCGTGCGGAACAGAAAACGGCTCGAGGATTTCGGAGGACTTCCAAAGTTTGTACAGGAGAGCGAGTCCAGGAGCCGGTCCCATAAGGAAGGTCGGAGGTCCTGGACGACACCAAGTAACAGGGTCCAGGAGCCGGTCCCATAAGGAAGATCGGAAATTCCAGACATAACAAGAAGTACCAAGGTCCAGAAGGGTTTTGAAATTCTGGTGAGCATAAAGGCCCAACTCTACCTAACTGACATAATTGAGGTATATTCAGTAACGGGAGGGTTTGTAACGTTAAGGGTATTTGTAAGTCAGGAGTGTGATTTATCCCTCGATGTGTCCGTGCGCTTCCCTCACCCCCGCTTTTAGCTTATCGCTATTTTAGAACTGTTTATATGCTTTAAAGTTATTTTTCTCAGTGTATAATTTAGTCCTCTGTGAGAAACGTTATTTTTCGTCTGCATTTATTCTTGCCATTTTTCTCTGTGTACATTCTCTTTCAAAAATAAAGATCGTTTTGATTTAAAACTCAATCTGTCTCATCTGACCATTTGTCTTCCGAGTCACGAGTTGGGCCAACACACAAAGGTTGTCTGGCAATAAGCCCAGTGTCTAGAACCGTGAGGGGGGAGCGCTTCGAAACCGCTCACGAGTAGTGCGAAAATCAAAACCGATTTAGCACACCATAAGCTCGTTAAAACGACCCCTTACAGGTACCACGCAGTTGTGTGACGTCTCCATACAGGATCCTCGCCCTGTCATGCCAGTCGTCTGGTGCCGCAAAGTGTTCGACGCCATACATGGGTTGACACACACTGGAATGAAGGCCTCTCAGAAACTGATGTCCGCGAAATTTGTATGGCATGGCATGCATAAAGATGTCCGCGACTGGGCCAACACCTGCGTGGTCTGCCAAAAGGCAAAGGTACAGCGCCACATCAAAGCTCCGTTGGCCACCTTCACAGTTCCGGAGCGACGTTTTGACCATGTCAACGTGGACCTGGTAGGAGCACTCCCACCCTCCCATGGTTTTTCACACATCCTGACCATGGTTGACCACACCACCAGATGGCCAGAGGCAGTTCCCCTGTCATCCACTACTTCAGCGGACGTGGCCAGGGCGTTCATTTCCTCCTGAATCGCCCGTTTCGGAGTGCCCGTAGATATTTTGTCGGACAGGGGATCGCAGTTTTCCTCCGAACTTTGGAATGCAGTGGCCCAAGGACTCGGTGTCAAATTACACCACACCACAGCCTACCACCCACAGGCGAATGGCCTCTGTGAATGCTTCCACCGCTCAATGAAAGCTGCCCTGAGTGCCAGCCTCCAGGATGCTGGATGGGCAGACAGGCTACCGTGGGTCCTGTTGGGCCTTCGCACGGCCCCCAAAGAAGACCTTCACTCTTCATCTGCGGAACTCATGTATGGTCAGCCGCTGCGAGTCCCAGGGGACTTCCTACCAATATCGATGGAGCCATGGTCCGCGTCTGCCCAGCTTGCTAGTCACCAAGAGGCGGCCAGATGTTTTGCACCGGTGCCCACTTCGCACCACGGGCTGCAGAGGTCACACGTTCCCACGGAGCTTCACAAGGCTGAGTATGTTTTTATTTGCCATGACGCACATAGGGATCCACTCAAGGCCCCATATACCGGTCCCTTCCATGTGTTGGAAGCAGGGGACAAAACCTTCACGGTAGATGTCGGTGGTAAACCGGACCACATTTCGGTCGATTGCTTAAAGCCAGCACATTTGGACCTCGATCGCCCCGTCAAGACAGCACAACCGGCGAGACGGGGTCGGCCACCCATCGTCATTACGGCAGACCAAGTTCGACCACCCACCAGACCGCCAGCCGCCCTGCAGCCTCTGCCTCGGGAGTACAGGAGTCATTCTGACAGGCTCGTCAGACCCCCTCACCGTTTGACTTGGTCCGTTAAAGTGAATTCTGGGGGGGGCGCATGTGGCAGAACCACTGAATGACTCTGGCTAACTGTATATAATTCTCTTTAACGATATTCTAACACCAGCCTAAACCTGTACCATTGTGTTAGGCATTACTGTGTTTTGTATATAGAGTTTGCATGTATGGGGCGTGGCCCCTTTAAGAGCGCGGGAAAATGCGGGCAAATGCGATGACGTCACGTTGCAAACCATGTGACTGCCCAGGCAGTCCTCGTGGCATCTCCATTGAGTAAAGGCCTGTTTCATTGTTCTCCTGTGTCGATCTCAGTTATTTGTAGGAATTCGTCAATTCCTACAGTGCCTTATTTTGTTCCACACCTCAAAAGAGTCCTGCCGTGGTCGCCAAGATATGTAAGGTGTTTGGTTTCCTCGTCCTTCCAGGGGTTCTTTGACTCTGGGTTTTACAGGAACAAAATGGTAGACGACACAAAGGTTTAGGTTCAACCCAAAACTGTTAGTTTATTAAAACCAACAAAACACAGACAAAAACCTGTTGAGATTTGGCTGAAACTTACAATCACCCATACGGCCGATCATTACCATTGTCGATTGTAGGCCTGGATCGGAGATGACCTGTCCCCGTCCTCTTTATCTGACTGCAGCTGCCTACACAGCGCAAAATCCCTTGTAGAGCCAACTGATACTTACAATCACCCATCCGGCTGGTCGTGGCCGATGTCGATTGCAGGCTGGGAGCTGGAGATGACCGTCTTCCCTTCCTTCTTACACCTGGCAGTTGCTGTAGTCAGAGCTAGCTTCAGAGAGAGAGAGAGCTTCCCAGAGAGAGCTTCCGAGTGAAAGATAGAGAGCTGTGGTGTGTTCTGTCTTATAGTTCTTTTAGTCCCCTGGCCCCATGCTGGTCCTCCCCCAACCAGTTTTGGTTGTTGGTTTGCTGAACTGTCCGACATTCACAACTCGTCAACCTGTAATTCAATCACCGGAGGTATACAGAGTTGTGAGATCGAAGATAACTCCTTATCTCCTCTCCCGCTTTCTGTAACGCATCTTCAATGTGATTTCTATTACTGTTGATGGGCGGTTGGCTGATTGTCTGCTCGGGACTTGTGTATCTTCCATGCATGTCAGGAAGTCGATCATGACCCCATTGTTTCAGTTAAACTCAGAGCATTGTCCAGATGTTTGGTTTTGATGGGAAAAATTATCATGATTCAAGGCCTCACAGTTCAATGTCAATGTCCTTTTCAGAGTTAATCATGAGTCAAAGCTTTCATTGTCCAGTATCAATGTGTTCTCCAAGAACTGCAGACTTTGATGACTGGCACCTTTTCTGTGCCTTGAAGTTTAACCGTTTCATGCCCTTACCACTGGGCCAAACAGGCTTCCAGCATTTTACAGGTTTTTTTTGAAATCTACAGTAATGGGCTTCCTTTGGTTGATAACGTCACCACTGCTTTGCTCAGGACGATATTTTCAAATCCGTAATTTCACTTCTGCTTCAGTTGGAATGTTTCCCTGAATCCTTGGTGCTAGGTTGGTGAGCTGTGTGCAAACCCATGGTGATATAGGATTGGCTATGCATCCAAGTCCCTGTTAAACTAGTGAGGATGTGACACCTCTGAGATCTCATCAGACCAGTGGTGTCACTTGCCCAAGTCTCTTGCCCGGCCAGTAGGGGTTGTCTATCTCTCAGACCAGCTTCAAGTTCAGAGCTTCTGAATTTTGGTTCCTTCGCATCTGAGGTCCAAAATCATCACTTGGATAAAGCTTTACTGAGATCAACCGTGAAAACGGAACCATGACCTATATCTGACAGCGAATATAAATCACGGTCAGTCGAAACCAATTTGTTAGACAATTACAAAAACCTCAGATGTAATGGAATAGGGAAGGGATGGACCATAGAGACGGCAGAGAGAGCCTGTAAACCAAGTGGACGTAAAAGATCCCATGGCATTATTTAACGAAGAGCAGGGGAGTCCTCCCCGATGTTCTGGCCAATATTTATCCCTTAACCAACATCACTAAAGCAAATTATCTGGTCATTATCACATTGCTGTTTGTGGGAGCTTGCTGTGCGCAAATTGGCTGCCGGGTTTCCTGCATCACAACAGTGACTACACATCAAAAGTACTCCATTGTCTGGAAAGCATTTTGGGTGGTGAAAGGCGGCCTATAAATGCAAGTCTTTCTTTAAACAGTCAGCTCGCAAGCTCAGTTGTGATCAAACATTTCATTCCTTACCAACCCCTCCAAATGACTCTAAGCTTCCACAAAGGGATCATTGAGAGCGTTTGGTCACAAGCACTTGCACAGCCTGCTGCTTGGACTTTTAACAGATCCTTACCCGCCTCCCCCCCTCCCCACCACCCCCCCCACCACCCCAATCGTGGGGGGAGCCTTGGGGAGCATGTGAGTGGAGCCAGCGTGGTCAATCACTGACTCCATCGACGGTTCTTCTCAGCATCCCTTCAGCTTCACGCCTGTTAATGATCAGCTCAGATAATGAAGAGCATCTCACACTCTCAGAAATCAGATACCTGCTAAGTGATTTATATATTATTGAGATTGCAGTAATTAAATCAGGACCAACAAACCTCTGCTCTCAGAATCAGATCACAAGGCGGGCAGGGGGGTGTTTCAGAACTGTAACTACTCTGCTCCTCATTATGTAAGACGCATTCTTTGGTTTTTTTTATTATTTTATCCGACGCTATTTTTAAAGGGATCATTAAAGGGAATTGGGATAATTGTTAGGATATTTTTGGGGGGAGGGAGATGAAAGATTTGGTTCTTGAATAGCCGAGAGCGGTCAGTGAAGAAAATCTATCCTGCTCTTACACTATATTGTCATCGTGGTGACAGTGGTGGCTGCTACATCTGCAGTGGGCCAAATGATCTTCCCCACATTTCTCCTGCGGGTGCTGACTCTTGCTGAAGTACAGCTCCACGGGAGCCGGGTGCCCTCTATTGCCTCACCCAAGTGGCCTTTCTTCATGTGTGTAAGCCTAGATAGTGAGTGTCAGCAGACTATTCAACTACGTGGGCCATCCTGTTCTCACCTGATCTTCACACACGTGCACTTTCCAGCAGTGGCCACTGGATAGTGCTTAGGAGCAGGAAGCCTGGTTGATTTTCCCTTCAGGAGTCCTGAAACCAATTGCTGCAGTCCAATGTGCCATTCAAGATAAGCTCAGGAAGGACCATGGATCAGACCTGGGATTTCCTGGGCTGTACGGCTCAGCTTCACAATGGGCATTGCCATTAAACAACCGAGCCACCAGTGAAAGAAACTAATCAGATCGAACATTTTCCAATTGTAGCACTCTCTCGCCTCAGCAAAGGATGACCAAAAAATTGATAAAAATTGAGAAAATGGAATATGAGAGTAAATTAGCAAGAAATTTAAGAACAGATTATAAGAGCTTCTACAAGTATGTAAAAAGGAAGAGAGCAGCAAAAACAAGTGCTGGTCCCTTACAGGCTGAGACAGGAGAATTTATAATGGGGAACAAGGAAATGGCAGTGATCTTAAATAAATATTTTGTATCTGTCTTCACAGTACAGGAAACTTTCGTTTAAACGGAGGTTAAATATCTGGAACACTCTATCCACCGGCAAAATTCAGGAGTCGGTTCAGATAAGTTTTTTTACTTTTTGTTGCTTTTTTTCTCCAGTCGTGGCTCTGCAAGCGTCTAGCTGAAGCTGTTGCTTAGCTACAGAGACGCTTGCAAGCTGCGCTGACTGTTTTGAAGCTGTTGCTATGCAACAGGGTTTGTTGCTTCAGACGGAGCTCAGAAGCTCCGTATGTTTTAACATTAGCGCTTGTTTCTCCGGCAGTGTTGATCGACCGGCACCAGCTCGGTCCCGTCAGTGCCGGATACCAGAAAGTTTCCTGTAGAAGACACAAAAAGCAGACCATAAATAGTAGGGAACCAAGGGGCTACTGAGAGTGAGGAATTTAAAGTAATTAATATCAGTAGAGAAAAAGTACTTGGGAAACTAATGGGACTAAAAGCCGACAAATCCCCTGGACCTGATGTACGACACCCTAGGGTTCTAAAAGAGGTGGTTGCAGAGATGGTGAATGCATTGGTTGTGATCTTCCAAAATTCCCTAGATTCTGGAAAGGTCCCAATGGATTGGAAGGTAGGTACTGTAACCCTGCTATTCAAGAAAGGAAGGAGAGAGAAAACAGGAAACTACAGACCAGTTGGCCTGACATCAGTCATCAGGAAAATGCTGGAATCCATTATTAAGGAGTGGTAACAGGGCACTTAGAAAATCATAATATGATTAGGCAGAGTCAACATGGTTTTTTTGAGAGGGAAATCATGTTTGACAAATTTATTAGAGTTTTTTGAGGATGCAACTAACGGGGTAGATAAAGGGGAACCAGTGGATATAGTATATTTGGATTTCCAAAAGGCATTTGATAAGGTGCCACATAAAAGGTTGTTACACAAGTTAAGGACTCATGGGATTGGAGGAAATGTATTAGCATGGATAGAGGATTGGTTAATGGACAAAAAGCAGAGAGTTGGGATAAACGGGTCATTTTCAGATTGGAAGGCTGTAACTAGTGGGGTGCCACTGAAGGGATAATTACTAGTCCTAGCCCTTTTTGGGCTACCCCAGATCAGGTGTATTCCCCAGATGTTCACCTTCAACTAAAGTTAGAGATAGCCGAATTCTATAAGACACTTAATTGGGTCTAAAGGTCCAGGCTATCTCTCTCTAAAGGAAAGGAACGACTTGAAGAAGTTACCATCTTCCAGATAGCACTTTTAATAAGTTTAACTAAACTGTAACCTTCCAGGTATTATGAGGAACTGAAACCCCCTCCCCCCCAGAATTCTGCAACTCCTCACAAAAAGAGTGTACAGAAATTGTGTTCGCGAGTTTGATACAGAAATACTATTTGAGACAATTCTAAAAATATATAAATTTATTTAAGAGCCGACATACAGTTAACAGCTGTTGAGTCAATCACGACTTTAACAGTTCAAAATACAAATAGCTTACATTTCTTATTCGCAGAGATCCTTATTCTCAAATCTTAACTTTGTATATTTTTACATTTCTTATTATTTCTAATCCAGAATATCCACCAAAATCAAATAAGAGTACCTCTTGATCCCCGAGACTCAAAGAGCTAAAAACTTACAGAGCCTGCCTCTGAAGTTAAGAATCGCTTGCCCCTTCCAGCGACTTCTGACTTTCTATTTGAAAGCTCTATTTTTATACTCTTTTTTAGTGGTTTATTCTTTGAAGTTTTCTGCTGATGTAAGCTAATTATCTCTAGTCATCTTCTGTTGAATTCTTTCTAATCTTACTGTCATTTCAGCTGTTAACTTTCAGAATCCTGTCTGCTGTGTAGGTGTTTCAAAAACTTACCATAAAAGATGGTTATTGCAGATTTATCTCTTTGATGCCATTCTTACAAAGGACTTCAATTCAATTCTTAATATTGGCTTAACTGGTTATAATCAGATGTTGTGTCTTCTAACTGTTTCATTTCCAATAAAAAACCATGTGATTGCTTGCTGTCATCTATTGAAGTCATATTTTCAAAGTCTTCTGTTTTGTACCTTTTACAATATGTAAATCAAAACACTTCAATTGGGGTTTTTGTTGCATTTCTTAGCTACTTCAATTGGTTGTATATATAATTGTGTTTCCTGTTTCTCATTTGATGTACTTTTATCAAAGGCACATGGTTTTTTAATGTTCTGTGTTTCTGTTCGAAGTGTCAGTTTTTAACACTTTACTTGGGCATTGCTATTGTGTTGGTTCCAAACGGCAGACTCCTTGGAAGCAAGCCTTTGCTTCTTCAATAGGGCCTTTGCCTCAGTGTTAACAATCAATTCCCATTTCAAAAGCTTGTGTGGTGTTTACAACTTTTGTGTTAACACTTCATCTTATCTGTATTGACAGCTTGTGTCATTGAGGCTTTTTAGATTTTTAAACCCAGTATGTCATGTTTTAATAATATCAGAAATCTGTTCATAGGATGGTGTATTTTTCTGAAATATGGCTTTTCCTTTACACCGCAAGGATCAGTGCTTGGACCTCAGCTATTTACAATCTATATTAATGATTTAGATGAAGGAACCGAGTGCAATGTATCCAAGTTTGCTGACGTACAAAGCTAGGTGGGAAAGTAAGCCGTGAGGAAAACATAGAGAGCCTGCAAAGGACTACTGACAGGTTAAGTGAGTGAGAGATCTCATTGAAGCATATAAGATTTTGAGAGGTATTTACAGGATAGATGGAGTATAATGTGAGGAAATGTGAGGTTATTCATTTTGGTAGGAAGAATAGAAAAACAGAATATTTTTTAAATGGTGAGAAACTATTAAATGTTGGTGTTCAGAGAGATTTGGGTGTCCTCATACAGGAAACACAGAGGGCTCGAATTTCCCAGGGCCATGGAGGCAGGAATGGAGGCGTGTGGGGTGTTAAAATTGCAAAAAGTGGCGGGCGGACCCAACCCCGCCTCCAAGCAATTTTCAAGAAATTGTGTTTACTGCTCCCGTCTCCGTCCCACCTCCAAGAGGCGGGATAGGCCCTTAAGGCCCTTAACAAGCACTAAATTGCCTCTATTACCCTATTTTGAAAGACCTTTGTGATTTTAACCCTTTTCCCACGTGAAGCACGCCTGCTCTGAAACACGACGGTGAAACCTGGCAGGAGCACAATTGGATTGCTGACTATTAGCTGCAGCTCCACCATTAAATAGGATATTTGATCAGCCATCATTTGCAGGTGGCAGGACTTTGTTGTCTCAGGTCTGGGGGAACTTGTAGAAGGCATAATCACAGCTGTAGAAGTTTGGAGCCTGACACCCATCTCCAGTGTGACCTCCTGGGAAACCCCTCTCGCCACCTTGACTGAGCGCTTCCTCAACTGAGGCATATACCAGAAGCATGGGAGCCATTTATTTCCTTCCCTTCTGGACATCAGATGAGGATGAAGGCCAGCTGCGGCACCAGTAGAACCAGGAACAACAGCAGCACCAACATCAGCAGCAACAACAGGAGCGCCAAGCTGCTGCTCACACACCTGAAGCTGCACAGGCCAGAAGGGGCCAGCGCATGGAAGCCCGTCGGCACAGGAGATACCCCCCAAACAGGGTCTACAGACACAGGGTCAGCTACTTCAACATGTCTGAGAAGCAGTGCCAAAGGTGGCTCTGACTTTCGCAAGAGGTAGTGGGTGACATCTGTGCAATGCTGCAACAAGACCTGGAGCCCAGAGGACCAGGTGGACACCCCTTACCAGTGGCTGTCAAAGCCACCACCGCACTCAACTTTTTTGCCTCCGGCTCATTCCAGGGATCAGCAGCAGACATCAGCGGCATCTCCCAGGCGGCCGCACACACTTGCATCACGCAGGTAACCGATGCCCTCTTTGCCATCGTGCACAATCACATCCATTTCACCAAGGATCAAGCAAGTGTCACGGCGCGTGCGGTTGGATTAGCTCATCTGGCAGGCTTTCCAAGGGTGCAGGGTGTCGTTGACTGCACACATGTGGTCCTTAAGGTACCCCATCGCAATCCAGGTATTTTTGTCAACCGCAAGGGCTTCCACTCCCTCAACATTCAGCTGGTGTGTGACCACAAGAAGGAAATTTTGCATGTTTGTGCCAAGTACCCTGGCAGTTGCCATGACTCCTTCATACTGTGCCAGCCTAGTGTGCCTCTGCTATTCAGTCTGCCAGACCAACTTAACGATGGCTACTTGGAGACAAGGGCTATCCCCTGAAGACGTGGCTAATGACGCCGTTGAGGAGCCCATCCAATGAAGCTGAGGAGAGCTACAGCTCCAGCCACATTTCCACCAGATCCATAATCTAACAAACCATCAGTTTGCTGAAGATGCGCTTCAGATGCCTGGCCAGATCAGGTGGAGCCCTGCAATACTCAGCAGCCAGGGTCTCCAGGATCGTTGTGGTTTGCTGTGCACTTCACCACATGGCCCAGTGTTGTGGCTTGCAGATTCCTGAGGACCAAGTGGCTCCTCACATATCCTCCTCAGATGAGGAGGAGGAGGAGGAGGTGGAGGAGGAGGAGGAGCAGGAGGAGGAGGAGGAGGAGGAGGAGAAGAATGAAAACGAACATCTTGCAGATGCCCATCAACCAGCGGCAGCAGTACGCGAGGACATTGCTGCCCGGGATGCAAGGAACGCACTCATCTTGGCCAGATTTGCTTAGCCTAGCCAATCAAGCACTTTTGCCTCGCAGCTTCTTACCAGAGCTTCGACAATGGCCAAGAACCAGCAGATTCCTAAAAATTTGACCACCATACTAACAATTGCAAGTAATCCTAAGCCCTCAATGTGGAAGTCCTATTAGCGAAATGACACACGCCACAACTGCAGCAGTAGCCATCAGATTTTTTATTTACAGTAACCATCTGATGGCTTTTTAACACTAAACATCAAATTTCACCCAAGTGACTACCCTTGTGACTATTTGTGCAGTATCTTTCTCTTACGCGTGCTCCTACGTTGTGCTTCCCCTGTGGCTTCAGCAGATGTGGAGGCCCCTTGCTCAGTTTCTTGCTGCTCCTGTCTCGACACTTTTGGCGGGCGTCCTCTTGGGTTGCGTACCTGTGAGGGCTCGCCAACAGTCTGCTGCTCCTGCGGCTGTGCAGGGGTTGAGACGCCGATCTCAGTTGGGTGGGGACTCTGTTGGGGCTCTGACCGAGGGCTCTGCATTGGTATGGAAGTGTGAGCGCTTGGATAGGAGCCCCCACTTCCTTGATGTCTGCCACCAACTTCCCTCTCATGGGTCAGGTCTCCCTCAGCGCTTGCAAGTGGCTTGAGAGCACCTTGCTGCACATCAGGGTGGCCATGGGGACCCGTATCTGCAGTGGCAGTCCTACTCAGAAGGACTTCCATGAAGGTCTGGTTTCTCTGTTCAATAGATGACCATCGCTCTTCCAGAGATGTCATTCTATTCAGAACACTCGCCATGTTTTCTGCACTCTGCCGACTTATCACGTCCATGGATGTTGCCATCCTTTCCATGGTGATGTGTTCATGCGCCAATGACGCCACAAAGGCTCTGCTCATGTTCGCAATGGACTCCTCCATTCGTTCCACACTCGCAGCGACCCTGGAGACAAAACCTGCCAGAGACTCCTGCATCTGTTCCTGGAGTTCCAGCACCGCTGATCTTGTGGATGGACCCAGAGGCAGAGGGTCGACATGCAGCTGAGCTGAGCTGGGAGAGTCCTGCGCCCTCCAACTAGGACTCTCCACTGCTGTCCCTGTCTGCACAATCTGCTGATGCTCACTTATGAGCTGTGATACACCAGGTGACAACACTGCACTATTTCGCAAAGGTACCACTGAGGTGTGAGTGTCTGCGCTGGTGCTGGGTGCGCTGAATTCTGCTGATGCTGCGCCCTCAGAGGTTGCAGCTTCCTCTGAGGTGTCTGGATGCTCAGGCTCTTCCTCCTGGCTAGTGGGGACGGGTGCTTGCGATGGTCCTGTGGGGGAGTAAAGGAAAGAGTCAGAGATGTGATGCCAAGGTTACATGCACATTGCATATTGCAGATGATCATAAGTCCATCTGTTAGAGCTTCAGAATCATTATCAGCGACTCATGCAATGTCAATGAGATGGAAAACTATTCTGTCACCAGCTTGCTGTCCCCCACTTGTGCATCATCCTCCACTCCCACGATCTCCAGGGCCGCCTCCTCCCAGGGGGTGAGCTGGTCTACTGAGGGTGGCCCTCCTCCTGTCCTCGCTCTGTCCCTCTTATTGTGAACTCTCTTTTCCTGCAATGAGGGAGAGAAGTGGAGTTTGAGTGAGAATGAAGGAGTGAGTGTAGAGAATCCATAGCATAGATGCTTAGAAGGAGACAAAGATGGCATGAGGTGGCAAGACCAAGGGCCCTCCCTGTGTGTTGTAAGTTTTTTTCATAGCATCACAGTGATAGGAAATGTGAGGGCTGCATAGTCGAATAGTTAGGTGAATGTGACCATAGAGAGAGAGGGAATGGGTAAGGGTGCATGGATGTCAGTGTCAAGTGGGATGTGGAGGAAGAGATTGCTAAAGCTGAGTGCTGGTGAGGAGAGGCAATGGGGATCAGATTGAGGGTGATGGGAAAGTTATACTCACTTTTCCAGTGCACAGAAGGTCATGAAACCTCTTCCTGCACTGAAGCCAGGTTCTGCGGGTTATCGACAAAGAGTTGACCTCCTGGGCCACCTGGATCCACACAGCCTTGGTCTGCTGGGGAGGCTTCTTCCTCCCTGAAGAAGGGAAGAGCACCTCTTTATTGGCTCTTGCTCCCTCCACTAAAGCTTACAGGGCAACATCATCAAACCTGGGAGCAGACCTAGGTCTCTTGCTGGTCATTCTGCCTCCAGGTCCCTCTAACATGAAAGGCCAAAGGTTTGGCAGTCTGCAGAAGAAGCAAGGCTTGTTGCAGACCTTAAATGCAGCAGCAATGATGATGTCATCGGAGGCGAGTTTCAGACTGAATAAACTAATTGGGCCATGGGTTCCCACACGCTGGAACTCAATTGCCCACTTAAGTTAAAATCGCATCATTCTCCTACATCGATTTAGAATCGGGTGGCTAACACGAAAAGTGGATTACACGACCCCAGCCCGCCCCAGTGACAAAATCCAGCCCAAAGAGTTAGCATGCAGGTACAGCAAGCAATTAGGAAGGCAAATGGCATGTTGGCCTTTATTACTAGGGGGTTAGAGTACAAGAGTAAGGAAGTCTTGCTACAATTGTACAGGGCTTTGGTGAGATCACACCTGGAGTACTGTGTACAGTTTTGGCCTCCTTAAGGATACTTGCCTTAGAGGCAGTTCAACGACGGTTCACTAGACTAATCCCTGGGATGAGAGGGTTGTCCTATGAGGAGAGATTGAGTAGATTAGGCCTATACTCTTTGGAATTTAGAAGAATGAGAGGAGATCTCATTGAAGCATATAAGATTTTGAGAGGGATTGACAGGATAGATGCTGAGAGATTGTTTCCCATGGCTGGAGCATCTAGAACTAGGGGGAATAGTCTCAGGATAAGGGGTCAGCCATTTAAGTCTGAGACAAGGATGAATTTCTTCACTCAGAGGGTTGTGAATCTTTGGAATTCTCTGCCCCAAAGGGCTGTGGATGCTCAGTCGTTGAGTATATTTAAGGTTGAGGTAGATAGATTTTTGGACTCTAGGGAAATCAAGAGATATGGAGATAGGGCGGGAAAGTAGAGTTGAAGTCGTAGATCAGCCATGATCTTACTGAATGGCGGAGCAGGCTCGAGGGGCCTTATGGCCGACTCCTGCTCCTAATTCTTATGTTTTTATGTTCTCTGAGCCAGAAGGCTGTGGGTTCAAACCCCACTCCAGAGACATGAGCACATATTCTAGGCTGACACTTCAGTGCAGTACAGAGGGAGTGCTGCGCTTTCGGAGGTGTCATCTTTGGGAAGAGAGGTTAAACGAGGCCCCATCTGCTCTCTCAGGTGAACAGAAAAGATTCCTTGGCACTATTTCGAAGAAGAGCAGTGTAATTCTCCCCAGTGTCCTGGCCAATATTATCCCTCAACCAACATCAGTAAAACAGATTATCTGGGCATTATCACATTGCTGACTGTGGGAGCTTGCTTTGTACAAATTGGCTGCCATGTTTTCTACACTACAACAGTAACTACACCTCAAAATGTAATTAATTGTCTGTAAAGCACTTTGGGATGTCTGGTGGTGAAAGGCACTATAGAAATGCAAATTCTGTCTTTCTTTTTTCTTTCTCCTATGAAGTCTGGTGAATGATCCATTTACTAAATGTAATGAATGTGTCTCTGTGTGAGATCAGCTAAGGGAATCTGTTTGGAAATCCCCTAGCTTATATCACGGGTGTCACCGCAGTCACTCTGTTTCTGGGCCAGTCCGTCACTATGTTCCATTGAGTGTCTGGGCATGGGAAACGAGTCTCAAAACTGTTTAGGCTGGGCATAATCTTTAGTTATAGATTGTCCTCCTTAATTAGAATTGTGAGTTCTGATAGTCCAGGCAAACACTTAAGGGCTTCTTGAGTGCATCTTTTTAATAGAAGATGATTGTCCCCTAAACTCTATTCAGTGAATCGTGTGATGTAAGATTAGTCCATGAGCATCTAATTGACTCGTGGGATATAAAGTTACTTCATGTGACTGTATTTACTCATGTGCTTTCAGTTCAATACAATGAGGTACTCATTTACTGCCTTGAGAGCAAGGTTTCTAAAATGTGATGTACACACACACACTAATCAATGTTCTACGGCATGAGGTAATGTTAGAAGGCGGAGGGTAAATGGACCAGGGTGATTCTCTCCTTATTTTTATATCTCCATTATTAATTCCTATGTGCACATTTATAATTGAAACTGTCTATATAAACTTGGCACACTGTAATTACAGCCTCCCGCCAGTGGTAGTGTTTGACTAAGTTATGTGGGAAGGGAGGGAGGTAGGAAGGGAGGGAGGAAGGAAGGAATGAAGGTAGGAAGGGAGGGAGGGAGGAAGGAAGGGAAGGAGGGAGGAAGGAAGGAGGGGAGGAAGGAAGGAAGGGAGGGAGGAAGGAAGGGAGGGAGGAAGGGAGGGAAGGAGGGAGGAAGGAAGGGAGGGAGGGAGGAAGGAAGGAAGGGAGGGAGGAAGGGAGGGAAGGAGGGAGGAAGGAAGGAAGGGAGGGAGGGAGGGAGGAAGGAAGGGAGGGAGGGAGGAAGGAAGAAAGGGAGGGAAGGGAGGGAGGAAGGAAGGGAGGGAGGAAGGGAGGGAAGGGAGGGAGGGAGGAAGGAAGGGAGGGGGAAGGAAGGGAGGGAGGGAGGAAGGAAGGGAGGGGGAAGGAAGGGAGGGAGGGAGGAAGGAAGGGAGGGGGAAGGGAGGGAGGAGTGTATTGCAATTCTATAGCTAATTAAGTATTCTTGAAGTATAGCAATAAATTAGCAATGAAGTAACGATAGCAATTGAAACTAGAGACAACTACTGGGGTTGACAGGGACATCTTGGTTCTGCCGACATTTCCAGTTACATTTGAGAGCCTGTCAATCTACCATGATCACACAGAATGATTTGAAATTTTATATACTGTAATGTGACAGTTAAGTGGATTTGGTGCTGTCAGATATAGCACAGCAGGATGTTTAAAATAGAAACACTAGCTCCGATCTCTCAGAGTGGATGGAATGAGGCTGCTTAGACTTCCCTCAACAGTAACAAGCTCTCTCTCTAGTCCTCCACTTTTCATGTTACTCCCCTTTTGTCTTTCTAATGCATTTCTACAGTCTGACTGAGATGACCATTGTATATCGCCCTATAATTCTCACCTCTTTCCATCTTTACAAACTTTGTTTACACAGCAGTAATCCTATTGTTTGCCTCTTCATAATTATTGGCCTGTACCTGTTATTTGCCCCTCTCCTCTTGGTCTTGGTCAGCTCTACTAATGCTAAATCGCATTGGATTATGGCAGTTTCTGCGTTGATTCAAATCTACTGTGTAATTTGGTGATGGCTAAAACTCATTCAACTGTATGGACTTTCACAGCCATCACTGAATAGAGATCTTCATGGGATGGAGCTGGATTTAAACCCAAGATCCCTTTGCACCAGTTCTGATGAAAGAAAGCCTTGCATTTATATAGCACCTTTCACAACCTCAGGATGTCCCAAAGTAGGAAATGCTGCAGCCAATTTGCACATAGCAAGCTCCCACAAACAGCAATGTGATAATGATCAGATAACCTGTTTTAGCGATGTTGGTTGAGGGATAAATATTGGCCCGGACACCTGGAAGAACTCCCCCACTCTTCTTCAAAATAGTGCCATGGGATCTTTTAGGTCCACCTGAGAGAGCAGCCAGGGACTCTGTTTGACACCTCATCCAAAAAAACACCTCTTACAGTGCAGCACTCCCTCAGTATTGCTCTGAAGTGTTAGCCTGGATTATGTACTCACATCTCTGGAGTGGGACTTGAACCCACAACCTTCTCACGCAGTTGCTGAGAGTGCTACCAACAGAGCCACAGCTAATACTTATGGTTTTGACCTAGAATGTTAACTTGACTTTCTTCTTTTGGATGTCGATGAGCCAACTACCTGTTTACAGCAGTTCCTGCTTTCCTTTAGAATTGGTGCTTGTCCAGGTTTCTTGTTGTCTCTCTATGACAGTGGATTGGGAAGGAACTCTACAGTTTCTCTCTTGTGGCTCAGTGGAGAATCACTGATATAAAATGGAAACTGTATGAATATCTCAAGGCCGGAGGGGCACAAAAGTCTGGTATCGTAAAAAGATTATTTTATTTGGAAGGATGGGAGTCTGTTGCTTCCTTTGTAGGTTTGGTTAAGATCAGTTAGCGTAGAATATTTAGTTCTCTGGGCCAAGAGCTGACTGGGACGTCTGCCTACACATCCAAACCAGAAATGATGGTTGGGATATAGCACATCTTAAAGCAGATGCAAATTACTGTATGTAGCTCAGTGAGCAGCTGGATAATACAGATGGAAAGTTCCGAGGTTTGATCGCTGGGAGCACTGAGTTAGCTGATCTCAGTGAGGACAATGGTGTGTACTCTGCTTGGCCTCAGTGTCTCAGTATTATAAATGTGAGAAAAACAAGACTGCAGTGTGTAATTAAGAGAATTAATTGACTGTGATCCTGTCAATAGAGGGAAGCCTATTGATAACTTGTGAAGATTAGAGACCAGAGCACTTCATCACATGAATAAAATGGGCATTTGTTTGACATTTGTTTAATGAGTTAATGGCCTTTTAAATATAATCCCTTTCTCATACCTCCCAATGCATTACCGGAAGGAATTTTCAGCTTGAATACAACTGAGATATTTCCACTAGTTTGCAAGTATAATCGCAAATTAAACGCAGGTGCCTCTCTGTAGCAACTTCCTGTTACCAGTGGATTAATAAAGTTCCCTCAAGACACACACACTTTATCTGTAGTACATGTATATAATAGGAGCCTGAGCTGGCTTATATTAAACAGGTATCAGCCGTGGCTCAGTGGTCGCACTCTCACTTCTGAATCAAAAGAATGTCGGCTCAAGCAACACTCCAGAGACTTGAACACATAATCCAGGTCGACACTCCAGTGCAGTACTGAAGGAGTGCTGCACTGTCAGAGGTGCCATCTTTCAAATGTGATATTAGTTCCATTGGAATTTTTCTCCTACTCACTCGTGCTGCGTTCTTCACCGAGTGCCTATTAGCTGGCCCCGTGGTGTGAGCGTACCCATGGTTCTGGTGTAGGAGTGCCACGGACTGCCTTGAGGTGCCAGGTTGAGGCTCCACGTCGCGCTCAGGCACTGCCTCCTAAAGAAACAGTGGGAAGAGCATATCTGAGCATATCTGAGAATGCCAAAGCAAGGCACCCCTTGGCTAGAGATTGCAGTACGTTAGGCTACAGTGCTGCAGTGTGGGAGGGTATGAGTGGGTGAGGTGCTATTAAGATGTCTTGTAAGCTAACACTGTTACATTATGCAATATTGCGAGCAGGCTTACTTTGACAATCTTGCAGAGACCGGGAGCTTTTTTTCTCACATCTGCACCCAGGTCTGGCCACAGGTGAGACAGAGAATTAACTCTTGCTGTGATTTCCATCTAGACCACACTGGCAGTACTCTTGATTGGAGAGTGGCCGTCCCCTCCAAAAGAATTCCCCCTTTCCGGAGTGCAGTTGCTGTAGATGGGCTATGGTAGCCGAATGGTTATGGTACTGGATGAGTAACCCGGAGGTCACAAGTTCAAGTTCTACCATGGCTGGTTGTGAAATTGAATTCCAATATATCTGGGCTGGCACCAGATTTATAAAGATTGCCTTTATATAGACCCCAATATAAACCCCAATCAGTTTACTCATGTCCTTCAGGGCAGGTAACCTACCTGCCAGTGACTCCAGTCCCACACAATGTCATTGAGTCTTAATACCCTCAGGCCAACTCAGGATGGGCAATAAATACTGTCCTGCCATTGCTGCCCACATCCAAGAACAAATAAAAAACACAGAAGCACCTCCAAAGTAGCATCTTAGAATTATGTTGTTTTACCCCCGCACTTTATTTCCCGCATTTAAAAAAACCATTCTAGCCATTTCCTAATTAAGGGTGGCAGTGGTCCTTTCGGAGCTGCTGCTGCTGCAGGATAAACCGCTCCCTGACCTCTGGCCACTCCGGGTGCACCCTGCGGGCTGCTGCAGGATAACCCGCTCCCCGACCCCTGGCCACTCCAGGCGCACCCTGCAGGCTGCTGCAGGTTAACCCACTCCCTGACCTCTGGCCACTCCGGGTGCACCATGCGGGCTGCTGCTGCAGGATATCCCGCTCCCCGACCTCTGGCCACTCCAGGTGCAGCCTGCGGGCTGCTGCAGGTTAACCCACTCCCTGACCTCTGGCCACTCTGGGTGCAGCCTGCGGGCTGCTGCAGGTTAACCCACTCCCCGACCTCTGGCCACTCCAGGTGCAGCCTGCGGGCTGCTGCAGGTTAACCCACTCCCTGACCTCTGACCACTCCGGGTGCACCCTGCGAGCTGCTGCTGCAGCATAACCCGCTCCCCGACCTCTGGCCACTCCAGGTGCACCCTGCAGGCTGCTGCAGGTTAACACACTCCCTGACCTCTGGCCACTCCGGGTGCACCCTGCGGGCTGCTGCAGGCTAACCCGCTTCCTGACCTCTGGCCACTCCGGGTGCACCATGCGGGCTGCTGCTGCAGGATATCCCGCTCCCCGACCTCTGGCCACTCCAGGTGCAGCCTGCGGGCTGCTGCAGGTTAACCCACTCCCTGACCTCTGGCCACTCTGGGTGCAGCCTGCGGGCTGCTGCAGGTTAACCCACTCCCCGACCTCTGGCCACTCCAGGTGCAGCCTGCGGGCTGCTGCAGGTTAACCCACTCCCTGACCTCTGACCACTCCGGGTGCACCCTGCGAGCTGCTGCTGCAGGATAACCCGCTCCTCGACCTCTGGCCACTCCAGGTGCACCCTGCAGGCTGCTGCAGGTTAACACACTCCCTGACCTCTGGCCACTCCGGGTGCACCCTGCGGGCTGCTGCAGGCTAACCCGCTTCCTGACCTCTGGCCACTCCGGGTGCACCATGCGGGCTGCTGCTGCAGGATAACCCGCTCCCCGACCTCTGGCCGCTCCAGGTGCAGCCTGCGGGCTGCTGCAGGCTAACCCGCTCCCTGACCTCTGGCCACTCCGGGTGCACCATGCGGGCTGTTGCTGCAGGATAACCCGCTCCCCGACCTCTGGCCACTCCAGGTGCACCCTGCAGGCTGCTGCAGGTTAACCCACTCCCTGACCTCTGGCCACTCCGGGTGCACCCTGCGGGCTGCTGCAGGTTAACCCGCTCCCTGACCTCTGGCCACTCCGGGTGCACCCTACGGGCTGCTGCTGCAGAATAACTCGCTCCCCGACCTCTGGCCACTCCGGGTACACCATGTGGGCTGCTGCAGGCTAACCCGCTCCCTGACCTCTGGCCACTCCGGGTGCACCATGCGGGCTGCTGCAGGATAACCCGCTCCCCGACCTCTGGCCACTCCGGGTGCACCATGCGCGCTGCTACAGGATAACCCGCTCCCCGACCTCTGGCCACTCCGGGTGCACCCTGCGGGCTGCTACAGGATAACCCGCTCCCCGACCTCTGGCCACTCCGGGTGCACCCTGCGGGCTGCTACAGGATAACCCGCTCCCCGACCTCTGGCCACTCCAGGTGCACCCTGCGGGCTGCTACAGGATAACCCGCTCCCCGACCTCTGGCCACTCCAGGTGCACCCTGCGGGCTGCTACAGGATAACCCGCTCCCCGACCTCTGGCCACTCCGGGTGCACCCTGCGGGCTGCTACAGGATAACCCGCTCCCCGACCTCTGGCCACTCCGGGTGCACCCTGCGGGCTGCTGCTGCAGGATAACCCACTCCCTGACCTCTGGCCACTCTGGGTGCAGCAAGTGCCGGCAGCACTGAAACGTTCTTGACCTCACATTATAGCACGAGGTCGGCTCAGTGGCGTGATGGTCCACACAGCTCCCAAAGACCAGAGGTTCTGAGACCACCGCATCTCAACTGTGTTATCAGCCCCTTCGCTGCATTGGTGTATTGAGGTTCTGTCCAGACAGTGTACTGTATGTAGAATCTCACAGCACAGAAGGAGGCCATTCAGCCTATGGTGTCTGTGTCAGCTCCTTGAAAGAGCTTTCCCATTAGCCGCACTCCCCCTGCTCTTTCCCCATAGCCCAGCAAATTTTTCCTTTTCAAATATATATCCCATTACCTTTTTGAAAGTCACTATTGAATCTGTTTCCACCACCCTTTCAGGCAGTGCATTCCAGATCACAACAACTCACTGCGTTAAAAAGAATTCTCCTCATCTCCGCTCTGATTCTTTTGCCAATTATCTTAAATCTTGCTTACAATGCCTCACGTCATATCCACTGAAATGAGGGTCATAGAAACATAGAAACATAGAAGATAGGAGCAGGAGTAGGCCATTCGGCCCCTCGAGCCTGCTCCGCCATTCAATGAGATCATGGCTGATCTTCCAAATTCAGTACCCAGTCCCTGCCTTCTCCCCATACCCCTTGATCCTTAAGCCTTAAGAAATATATCCAACTCCTTCTTGAATATATTTAATGAACTGGCCTCCACCGCCCTCTGTGACAGAGAATTCCACAGGTTCACCACTTTCTGGGTGAAGAAATTCCTCCTCATCTCAGTCCTAAATGGCTTACCCCTTATCCTTAGACTATGACCCCTGGTTCTGGACTCCCCGACCATCGGGAACATCCTTCCTGCATCTAGTCTGTCCAGGCCTGACAGAATTTTATACGTTTTGATGAGATCCCCTCTCAATCTTCTAAACTCCAGTGAGTATAAGCCCAATCGACACAATCTCTCCTCATACGTCATTCCTGCCATCCCAGGGATCAGCCTGGTGAATCTTCGCTGCACTCCTTCCATGGCAAGAACGTCCTTCCTCAGGTAAGGCGACCAAAACTGCACACAATATTCAAGGTGCGGTCTCACCAAGGCCCTGTACAACTGCAGCAAGACATCCTTGTTCCTGTACTCGAACCCTCTTGCTACGAAGGCCAACATACCATTTGCCTTCTTAACCGCCTGCTGCACCTGCATGCTTACCTTCAGCGACTGCTGCACAAGAACAGCCAGGTCTCTTTGCACTTCCCCTTCTCCCAATCTATTGCCATTCAAATAATAATCTGCCTTCCTGTTTTTGCCACCAAAGTGGATAACCTCACATTTATCCACATTATAGTGCATTTGCCGTGTTTCTGCCCAATCACCCAACCTGTCCAAATCGTACTGGAGTTTCACGACATCCTCCTCACAGCTACCCTCCCACCCAGCTTTGTGTCATCTGCAAATTTGGAGATATTACATCCAATTCCCTCGTCCAGATCATTAATATATATTGTGAACAGCTGGGGTCCTAGGACCGATCCTTGCGGTACCCCACTAGTCACTGCCTGCCACTCGGAAAATGACCCATTTATTACAACTCTTTGCTTTCTATCCGCCAACCAGTTCTCTATCCAAGTCAATACCTTGCCCCCAATCCCATGTGCCTTAAGTTTGCACGCTAATCTCTTATGCGGGACCTTATCGAAAGCCTTCTGAAAGTCCAAATACACCACATCCACTGGTTCTCCCTTATCTATTTTACCAGTTACATCCTCAAAAAATTCCAGTAGATTAGTCAAGCACGATTTACCTTTTGTAAATCCATGTTGACTTTGTCCGATCCTGTCACTGCTTTCCAAGTGCTCTGCTATTACATCTTTTATAATGGACTCTAGCATTTTCCCCACTACCGATGTCAGGCTTACCGGTCTATAATTCCCTGCTTTTTCTCTACCACCTTTTTTGAATAGTGCGGTAACATTAGCTACCCTCCAATCCATGGGTACTGTTCCAGAGTCTATCGAGTTCTGGAAGATGACCAGCAATGCATCTACTATTTCTAGGGCCACTTCCTTAAGTACCCTAGGATGTAGATTATCAGGCCCTTGGGATTTATCCGCCTTCAGTCCCATCAATTTTCCTAACACCATTTCCCTACAAATACAGATTTCTTTCAGTTCCAGCCTTTCATCAGACCCTATGTTCCCCGGCATCTCGAGGAGGTTATTTGTGTCCTCCTTTGTGAAGACAGATCCAAAATATGTATTTAGTTGGTCTGCCATTTCTTTGTTCCCCATTATAAATTCCCCTGATTCTGACTGCAAGGGACCTACGCTTGACTTCACCAATCTTTTTCTCTTCACATACAGGTAGACTACCTTTTATCCGAACTTCCGAAAACCGAAACCCTCTAAAAACCGAAGGTTTTTTCTTTCAGCGTAAGTCGTGCGCACGACATGACCAGAGTGGCGCACGACTCCGACCCCCGTCGACGACCCCCCGCGGACCCCCCCGCGGACCCCCACCGACCCCGACCCCCGCCGACCCCCGCCGACCCCCCGCCGACCCCGACTCCCGCCAACCCCCCCGCCGACCCCCCCGCGGACCCCCGCCGACCCCCCCGCCGGCCCCCCCGCGGACCCCCGCCGACCCCCCCGCCGACCCCGACTCCCGCCGACCCCCCGCCGACCCTGACCCCCGCCGACCCCCCGACGACCCCGCCGACCCCCACCCCCGACCCCCCGCCGACCCACCCCCGACAAATTTCCCAGCCTTATAAAATACCTTCCGAAATCCGAAATTTTCCAAAAACCGAAACACGGCTAGTCCCAAGGTTTTCGGATAAAGGATAGTTTACCTGTATCTATAAAAGCTTTTACAGTCAGCTTTTATGTTCCCTGCAAGCTTACTCTCATATTCTATTTTCCCCCTTCTAAATTAATCCCTTTGTCCTCCTTTGTTGAATTCTAAACTGCTCCCAATCCTCAGTGTGGATTGACACAGCTATTGTGGGCTGTGCCAGGCCAGCAGGCAGTTATGCAGCTGGCACAAGGCGGTATTATTTCTGCAAGCTGATGCTGACCGCCTGCGTTAGCCTTTCTTGGTGTTTCTTCAAGGAAATTAGGGAGCCCTTGAAGAGTTGTTTCTGGGAATTTGCTGATTCTACTTCTGTGGCCGATGCCAGGACAACCCAAGTTTCAATAACCCAAAGCCTG
This sequence comes from Somniosus microcephalus, assembly GCF_052327205.1. Classification (NCBI taxonomy): domain Eukaryota; kingdom Metazoa; phylum Chordata; class Chondrichthyes; order Squaliformes; family Somniosidae; genus Somniosus; species Somniosus microcephalus. The sequence continues at coordinate 107,771,845 of NC_140999.1, forward strand.
ATGAGATTCTCGGTGTAGCATTGCTGGGAGCTGCATGTCTCCAGCACGCTTGTTATCTTTATAGCTTCCAGGCTCCATTCTGACTGATTCTTTTACTATACCTTTACTGTATCTCAGTCTCCTGTGCAGTCATTGGAATATTATGCTGAATATAACAGCTGCAGCACTGAATGACACACTATCCTCACTGTTCTCAGAAAACCATGAGATCGCCTTGAAGCAGGAAAATAAAAATGTTGAATTCAGGGTTGCCAACTCTGATTCCTAGAATCATAGAAATTAACAGCACAGAAGTAGGCCATTTGGCCCATTGTGTCTGTTTCGGCCGATAAAGAGCTATCCAGCCTAATCCCACTTTCCAGCTCTTGGTCCATAGCCCTGTAGGTTACAGCACTTCCAGTGCATATCCAAGTACTTTTTAAATGTGATGAGGGTCTCTGCCTCTACCACCCTTTCAGGCAGTGAATTCCAGACCCCCCCCCACCCTCTGGGTGAAAAAAGTTCTCCTCAACTCCCCTCTAATCCTTCTACCAATCACTTTAAATCTATGCCCCCCTCTCTGCTAGGGGAAATAGGTTCTTCCTATCCACTCTATCTAGGCCCCTCCTAATTGGTTGGACATATTTTGATGGTTTCAACATGTGACCTTCCCGCCTCTGACTGCCCCACCCCCACGCTCCTGCCATTGGTGGCCTGACACATCCATTATCACGGCCAGTTTAAAAGCGAACAGATACTTTATTACCCGATTGGATGATTCTTTAACTGTCTGTCAGCCCTGCCATCTCCAATATTTGTATAACTAATAAAAAAAAGTGCTCAAAGTAAATGGAAAAAATACTCACTTTTTTTTTTTAACTCCCCTATGATTTTTCTGCTGCTGGAAGCAGTGCCCAGGAGATTAATTCCAGGAAACTCCAGGACAATCCTGGAGGGTTGGCAACCCTAGCTTTATGTAGGATGCACCTTTGGGACCTGGGCTCAGATCCAGCACATGCAGATGGGGTGAAAGTTTCAGCTGGCTGTAAGGGTCCTCCTGTGGAAAGAGTTCAGGCAGTCTCAATCCCTTTCTGAGTACTCCATGGGCTCACAGCACAAAGTTGCTTCTTAATTTAGCACTAGTTGGCAGTCTGACTCAGAGAGGGCGCAGGATGGCCGGGGTCTCTATCTGACAGTGCTGCACTTGATCTGGGAGTGCTCAATGCCGACACTGGGTGTTCATAATGGACAAGAATCCATTCCCCAGCACTAACACTACTCACCTCATCCAGCACAAATTCACTAAAGAAAAGAAAGATGTTCTCATGAGGGATGGTGGCTGTGCCTTCAGCTGGGAGATTTTAAAATCCTCATCCTTGTTTTCAAATCCATCCATGGCCTTGCCCCTCCCTATCTCTGTAACTTGCTCCAGCCCCGCAACCCTCCGAGATCTCTGTGTTACTCTAATTCTGGCCTCATGCACAACCCCAATTTTCATCGCTCCACCATTGATGGCCGTGCCTTCAGCAGCCTGGGCCCTAAGCTCTGGAATTCCCGTCCTAAACCTCTCCGCCTCTCTCTCCTCCTTTAAGATGTTCCTTAAAACCGACCTCCCACCTGTCCTAATATTTACTTATGTGGCTCGGTTTCAAATTGTGTTTGCTAACACTCCTGTGAAACACCTTGGGACATTTTATTACGTTAAAGGCATTATATAAATGCAAATTGTCGTTGATGAGGGATGATTTACTCTGAATCGGCTTACTTTCATCAAATAGTCGGCAGCATTCACTCTTAGGGGACAATAATGAAGGCCGGGGCACCCGAGTGTTGTGATGCTTTGGATGCCCTTGGTATTATTGGACGTAGAGGCTTGAGGCCCAGATGCACTGGAAAATGTAGATGAACAGCATTCAGGGTGCTAGGATTCTGTGCACAAGGTACCATTTGCACTGTGAATGAAACCTGCTCCCCATAATGCAGCTGGTGTGCATGAGTCACCAGTCACTCTAGACAAGGGATGCTCTTTTGCGTTAGAGCCGCTCAGCTTACCTGCAGCTGGACTCTTGGGCCTCGGTTTTTCATTGAGCATCATCCTCCTGCTGCCTTTAATGTACTGCTGGTGCTGAAAACTCCTCCTCCGTGACAAAGACACTCTCCCAGTACATCACGAGCAACATGCCGGGAGCAATGTTTAACCAGTCGATTGAGCCGATCTGGCATTATTTGTACTCATTTGGGCTCAGGCGCAAGTAGTGACATATGATGAGTGGGAGATACTGGATGGGTGACTCAGATTGGCAGTACCAGCTCCTCATGCTGCCTGTATTCAAATGCACCACTCAAATAGACTATTGTATAACCCTTAAGATCAAGGCTTCAAGTGAGATAGGTAGGCCTGAGGCACTCTATTAAGTTCGTGTATAATTGAGACACGGACTGCAGGAGTTGATTATAACAAGTCTTTACTGAATGGAGACAACCTGGAAACTGAAACTACAGAAGCCTGCTAGGGCCTTTTATACAGGGGTGGTCACTGCCGGTACTGCAGTCTGAGACCAGTTATTCCCTTAAAGGTACATACACAACAATTCCTCCCCTTTTAGATAAACAGTACATAACATTCATTTAACAGCTAAATAATAACTAATTACAATTACGGTTGCTAGATACATTGGTTGAAGTTAAGCAATTATAAGTTCAGTCTTTGAGGAGGCTTCCTGATTCTATCTGGATAACACCTCTTTGGGATATCAGGTTCTTCTGGCAAGGTTGAGTCGGGATCAATGTCGTTGTTTAGTTCGTCTGCTTCCAATATCACCGATTCTGCGGTAGATGCAATTGGTACTTCGGTTTCATCGCCAGGTGTATCAGATCGTGGTGTGGAGTTGACGTTTTCCAGTGACTCTAGAATCTGGTCAGCATGGCATCTTACAATGCTCTCTCCAACGTCCACGTTATACATTAGAGGTCCTTGCCGTGTACAGATCGTTCCTGGCTGCCATTTCTCTGTGCGGTAGACCCGGGCCAAAACTGGTTGACCTATCTTAAAACTCCTGGTCGGCCTTTCATTCATATTCTGAAACTGCCTGTTCTCCACATCTCTTCTGACTTTTGGCTTAACCAAATCCAAGCGGCATCGTAGTCTTCGATTGAAGAACATCATGGCTGGAGTTTGGTTGGTAACCGCATGTGTCGCATTCCGGTAGGCAAACAAGAAGTTATCCACCTTGTGTTGTAGGGGTATACCTTCATTACACATTGCCTTGATAGCCTTCTTGAATGTTTGAACAAACCTCTCGGCCAATCCATTAGTGGCTGGATGATATGGGGCGGATGTGTAATGCTTAACACCATTGTTCTTTAAGAACCTCCGGAACTCTTCAGACACAAACTGTGGTCCATTGTCAGAGCAAATCTGTTCAGGCAGCCCATTCCTGGTGAATATGGTTCGTAAGACTGTGATAGTTTTTTCTGTGGTGGTTGAGGACATTTTTATTACCTCTGGCCACTTTGAATGTGTATCCACCGCAATTAAAAACATCGAGTCCATAAAGGGACCAGCAAAATCAATGTGCACCCTTTGCCATGGAGATGAGGGCCACTCCCATGGATGTAGAGGGGCTTGTGGTGGGGCGTTTTGGACCTTCTGGCATCCTGTACAGCTCTTGGTCATCTCTTCGATTTCTCTATCAATTCCCGGCCACCACACAAACGCTCTGGCTAAGTTCTTCATTTTTACCCCGCCCAGATGACCCTCATGAAGCTAATTGAGCACTCTATCCTTCAATTTGGGTGGAATTACTACTCTGGATCCACACATCAAGGTTCCTCTGCACACTGACAGCTGTTCTCTTCTCGGCGAGAATGCTGGCAGCAGTGGTTCGCCATGTGCTGGCCATCCCTTCACCGTTAAATCATAGACCCAGGAGAGTGTCTGGTCATTTCGTGTTTCCTTTTCTATGTTTGCATTCGTCACAGGGAGACATTCGACTATAGTCAAGTGGAATAACTCCACTGGATCCACTGCCAGTTCTTCTTCCACCGTCGGCAACGGTAGGCGCGACAATCCATCAGCATTCCCATGCTGTTTAGTTCCTTTGTACTCGATGTCATATTGGTGTGCCCCTAGGAAAAGGGACCACCTCTGTAGCCGTTGTGCCGTCATTATCAGTACGCCCTTCTGAGGGTTGAAAATGGAGACGAGAGGTTGATGATCAGTTAGTAGAGTAAATTTCTGACCGTGCAGGTAGTGATTGAACTTCTTCACCCCCCACACCAGGCTGAGGGCCTCTCTGTCAATCTGGGCGTAGTTACGCTCGGCTGAAGTTAACGAGCGTGACGCAAAAGCTATCGGCCTCTCTGAACCATCAAGGAATTTATGTGACAGTACCGCCCCAACACCGTAGGGAGACGCATCACACGCCAGTCTTATCGGTAGTGATGGGTTGTAGTGAGCCAATACTTCTCTTGAAGTGATTAGGTCCTTACTCTTCTGAAAGGCCTGCTTACTTTCATCGCTCCATTGCCATGCTACTCCTGTTCGTAGTAGGGCGTTCAGTGGATGCAGAATTGTGGACAAATTCGGCAAAAACTTATGGTAGTAATTCACCAACCCGAGGAATGACCTCAGTTGCGACACATTTTCAGGTGCTGGAGCCTTAACTACCGCTTCAATTTTGTCAGGGGACTTATGCAACCCCTCTTCATCAATCACGTGGCCACAATACGGTATCTGTTTCTTAAAAAACTCGCACTTAGGGCGATTGGCTCGTAGCCCATGTTCACGTAGTCTAGTGAGCACCTGCTCTAGGTTGGCAAGGTGTTCACTGTCATCTTCACCTGTCACTAGGATGTCGTCCAAGTAACACTGAGTCCCCGGAATCCCTTGCAGGACTTGTTCCATCGCTCTTTGCCATATCGCCGGAGCTGATGCTACTCCGAATACCAGTCGATTATACTGGTAAAGACTTTTGTGAGTGTTTATCGTGAGATACTTCCTAGAGGATTCTTCAACCTTCATCTGCAAATATGCTTGTGCTAGGTCAATTTTTGTAAAACGCTTCCCTCCAGATAGTGAGGCGAAGATATCTTCTATCCTTGGAAGAGGATATTGTACTGTGTGAAGGACTGGGTTCACCGTCACCTTGAAGTCCCCACAGATGCGAACCTTCCTTGGCTCCTCAGACTTATTGTTTAACGTTTTCTTCATGACAGGAATGATGGGTGTCGCCCACTCGCTCCAGTCTACCTTAGATAACACGCCTGCCTTCTCCAGATTCTCCAGCTCTGCCTCGACGGCTGGGCGAATTGCATATGGTACCGGTCTTGCTTTGAAAAACTTGGGAATTGCATTCTCCTCTATTTTTATTGAGGCGGTTACGCCTTTAAGAGTGCCCAGTTCTTGTTGAAATACCTCTTTGGCGTCAGCTAAGATTGTTGACAATCGTCCAGGAGTGACGTCATCATCCTTTTTACCAGCCACCGTCAGTGCCTGAATGGAGTGCCAGTCTAAACTTATCTTTCTGATCCATTCACGTCCCAATAACGGTGGTCCACCATCTTGCAGAATGTAGAGATAAAATTTCCGTATTTTCTTGCCGTTGTATTCGACAGGCACCCTTATTTTTCCTCTGGGGTATACTTTTTGCCCCGTATACGTCCTCAAGACAATGGATGTCTCTCTCAAGGGTATGTGTGAGAATAGCCGCTCGTAGTCTCATCGATTCATGACGGTTAGAGCTGATCCTGTATCCAATTCCATTTTGACTTCGGACCCTGCTATCATGAGGGTGACCCAAATGGTTCGGTGATCCTCTTTTGCGATTACATTGTGAAGTTTGAGACAGCTTAGTCTCTTGTTCCCGGATTCACTATCGCTCATCTGGTCTTCGGAACGACTGTCCATCATCTTTTGTACTTTCCTGTACGGTTCCTTAGTAGCCTTTTTGTTGTCGTTGGTCTTCTTCCCAGACCTGCAAACTCGTGCAATATGTCCCATCTTTCCGCATTGCCTGCATATTTTGTCCTTGGACCAGCCGTCCTTCTGGTCATGGTTTGCTCTGCCGCAGCGATAACATTTTGCAAATCCCCGAGTCATTTCGTGGGTGCCGTATTCCTGTGGCTTTTGTTGTATTTCCGCAGCTCCCCTTGCTGCTGCTTCGTACGATACTGCCACGCTGAAAGCCTTATCTAGCGTCAGCTCTTTCTCTGAGAGTAACCTCTTCTGGGTTCCTTCACTCAGGAGTCCACAGACAAATTTGTCCCGTAAGTTATCTGCCAGTCCTGCTCCGAACTGGCAGTGCTTTGATAGCTTGCGTAGTTCCGTAAGGTAATCAGCATTGCTCTCATTTTTATGCTGATTTCTCCTGTGGAATTTAAACCTTTCTGCTATCAGCAGCGGTGTAGGATTTAGGTGTTCCTGTAGGATAGCAACAATTTCGTTAAAACTCTTCGCCTTCAGTTTGGCTGAAGTAATCAGGTCCCGCAATAGGCCGTACGTTCTTGCGCCCATTAAATTTAGCAATACCGATGCCTTTTTCTCATCGGCTATTTCGTTTGCCTCGCAATATACCTCGACTCTTTCCACATACGTGGTCCAGTCTTCTATTGCATTATCGAAGGCAGTGATATCGCCAGTCTTTGGCATCTTGAAAATCTAAGGTGGCGACTCCCGCACTTTGCCTTCGTCCACGATGGATCAAAATGGCGCCTCCCGCGCTTTTCCTTCTTCCCCGGCAAGTTAAGAAATGCGTCTCCCGCGCTTTCCCGCCGCTGCCGCCGCTGCCAACGCTGCTCTCCGCAGTATTTTTATTTTTCTATCGCGCTTCAATATCTGCTCCGTTAATTGAAGAACCGTTCCCGTCGTGGAGCGGACCCTCTGGGACACTTCCCTCCCTCTTCTTAGGTCCGAACGCTGCCCAGCTGCGAAGCACCGGCCGCGCCCTGTTTGCTCCACCCTCTCTCTCTCTCTTTGCTTCCCAACTCGCTGCCCGGCCCCGTTGCAGAGCCACCCGATCGAGCTCTAGCCCGCCGCAGCCCAGGAAGGATCAGTGCACTACCTGCCACCAGCCCGATTAGCTGGGACACCACAGACTGGAGACCAAGCCTGGCTCTCGACAGTCTCTCCTGCACTTTTCAATTCGATGATTTGGAGGGCGGTTGCCCACAGTCGACGCCCGTTCCTCGAGTTTCTTTGGATTATTTATTTTTTTTTCTTTCTTCTGGCTTCGACCTTCAATAACGTCGTCTGAGGTGCTGCCGAGTTGCAGGTAAGTTCGTTTCTTACTCGTCCGTGTATAATTGAGACACGGACTGCAGGAGTTGATTATAACAAGTCTTTACTGAATGGAGACAACCTGGAAACTGAAACTACAGACGCCTGCTAGGACCTTTTATACAGGGGTGGTCACTGCTGGTACTGCAGTCGGAAGACCAGTTATTCCCTTAAAGGTACATACACAACACACTCCGTTAACCATACGGCTGTTGTGTAGCTTGCTTCTATCACATATCCCTCAAAAAGGATCTGGATAAATGTCTGGTTAGGAATGTAACTGGTGGTGGTGGGCATGTAATGTATGTACCTTTAAGGGGGAGAACTACTTTTTACAGCTCCTGTATACTGTAGTACCGGCAGTGACCACACCTGTATATAAACCCTGCGTAGTGATCTGTACAGTCAGTTGCAGTTTGAACCCTCATTCAGTAAACACCTGTTGATCGTTCCCTGCAGTCTGTTGTCTGATTATTGAAGGACACAACATTAAGATACACGGATATAACAGGGCGGGGGTGGGGTGGGTGTTATAGGGGTAAGTACAGATTGAGACAGCCAACTTAAGAGATGTATGGCGCCTTTCACGATCACCGGATGTCCTAAAACGCTTTACAACCACTGAAGTACTTTTTGATGTGTAGTCACTGTTGTAATGTAGGAAACGAGGCAGCTAAGCTCCCACAAACAGCAATGTGATAATAACCTAGATTCTGTGCACAAGCAAAATACTGCGGCTGCTGCAAATCTGAAATAAAAACAGAAAATGCTGGGAACACTCAACAGGTCAGGCAACATCTGTGGAGAGAGAAACAGAGTTAACATTTCAGGTCGCTGACCTTTCGTCAGAATTATGAGATGTGATGGCTCCAGCAGTGCCTGCTGATGACCTTTTTGATGGGTGAGGTGCACGCCTGCTACTTACTGCACTACCAGTTAACCACTTATTATTTTCATACCAGGAGGTCTGAACTTACCTCAATATCTTCCTGTCTTTCTTTCTGACAGTAGCGCTGGTGTTACCCTGTCTTGTTTACAATTGTACTGCTTCCCCTCTCGAGATCTAAGAGAAGAACCCCCTTTAGGAGCGCACACGATATCACTGTCGGTCTCAACCAACGCCATTTTCTAAGCAAGGTCCCAACTCAGATCCCAAAAATTCTCGTCTCCACAGAGACAGTAACACATTTCCTCCTTAGGCAATCTATGGGTTTGGCTCACCAAGCTATCTTGTTACCATGGCAACAGGTCCTTCTCTCATGTGCAATGTATTTCGTTTCAATGCACTACGTGCTTCCTTATGTGGAAATATAAACTCATGATTTAAACTTTAATTTAATGTTCTGTTACATTCTCATAGTTTATTATTAACTAATAGAAAAATCGATTTGCATATAGTTTTAATGCAGTGCATCTTTCCTTATGTGGAAAGATAAACTCACGACTGTGACTGTGATGATTCTAGATGAGGCAGTGCCTCCTTGCCTCACCTGACAAGCCACCATTGGGTTCCTGTATTGCTGGAGATGAGGGAGGGGGGAGGAGATTCTCTGGAGCAAAGTAGGTGATGACAGATTGATCAATGGAGATCTGAGCATAACAACAACAACTTACATTTATACAGCACCTTTAACATAGTAAAATGTCCCAAGGTGCTTCACAGGAGCGTAATCAGACAAAAATTGACACCGAGCCACTTAAACAGATATTAAGACAGATGACCAAAAGCTTGGTCAAAGAGGCAGTTTTAAGGAGCTTCTTAAATGAGGACAGAGAGGTAGAGAAGCGGAGAGATGTAGATGAATATTCTGAAGTTTTGCTTGATTACCTTTGAGGATCAGAGAGCATTTATACAGAACTTTCTTTCAGGACATTAGATGGCAATTTAGACGTTCAGAATAGTGTAGATTGTACATAAAAGAAAAGAAAGAATTAAAGTCTCTGAAGTAGGACTTGAACCCACAAATTTCTGCTTTAGAGGCAACAGTGCTACCTCTGAGTCACAGCTGACATTTGGGAGAAGATTAAATGGGTGGGACTGTTAAGCCGAGGTCCCAGCTGCTGTCTCTTATCTGTATGTAGGCTGTAAAGTGACAATTAATACGGACTAACTGTATTTGTGGTATAGAGCAGCAAGCATGATTGGAAAAGCATTGTTGTGTCCTATTCTTATCTTCAATCTGCATATACCGAAAGGTGTTCATAAAGCAGCATCTGCTCTCTCCAAGGAGCAAGGAGAACCCAGCCAACCAGCCAAACCTCAAGAGTACCTTTCACCATATCACCAGCTGTTGACTTGATCTAGGTATCAGCACAGATACCTGCACACTATGGGCAAAACAATGTTGATATTGATGAGGAAGCACCTGGTAAGGCACCAAGCACTGGTGAGGAAGTGGTAGCAGTGGTGGGAGGTTGAGGAGCTGTTACAGGCAAATGCTCAACTTGGTGAATCCTCCTCCTGAGGTGTATGGGCTACAGACCTTAGTGAACCTACTCACCCATGGAGGCTGCTACAGCACCAAGACGATAATGAGAAGTTCCTCGTCTCCTTGAACACAGCACTGGGAGATGTTCTGAGTGATTTGGATGAGTCTCAGGCCTGCACCCTTGTTTCTGCCCCCGGATCCAAGTGCAAGGCCCTGGGAGATAGGCCAGTGCTGGGATTGAAACCCAGGGTCAAATGGCCCCAGATAGGAAATTTGGATGCATCTCTTTTCTTGTACCTTTCGGATGCTGAGCAGATACCCAATTCTCAGTATTGATTGACTCCTTTCAACTCCTGTTTATCACAATTAAGCTGTTTGAGACGTGTAATCTGAATGCTCGGTATGTCAGTAACAGCAGAGTTAACCTCGACCTTCTCGATGCCACTAAGTTAATATGGAACCAGTGTCCCCACATTGAATGACACATTCAGAGGCTGGGCACTGGGTGATCAATTGTTATCACAGAACCTACAATCCGGTTAAAGGAGCTTGAAATAATGCATCAGGAGGCGTCTGTACTCTCACCTACAAGTGTCAGTATGTACTGGCAATGGGACCACATCAGCCTTGGTGAATAAAGGCTCACCATGTCATCCATTTGCTGCAAACTGCTGCACCAGATGGCCTTCTTGGCACCGTCTCCTCACATCTCACTGGAGGCCTGTTGTAGGCCTAGAGTTCAGAATTGTTTGGCAGATGTCTGTTTCATGTTTTCACCTCCCAGGACAGATTCACTGCTTTGTTTCACTGCTTGGGGCACTCACCAAGCTCTTCCTGATTCCTGTACTTTGTCGTTTTACTTCCCCTCTACATGAATATAAACATTTTAACTTTTTTTTTATCATCTCATCATTTCATAAGTAGAAAGGTATTTTTATACATTGGGAGAGAGAGATAGACAAGATGGGATTCATCCGAGATAATAAATGCAATCTGTGAAACGGATGGACTGGTTTTCATTTCACTCACTTACCTTTGCAGTCATTATTGTCTACTTGGCTAATCTCAATTCTTTGGCAAGATAAAACGACATTTCAGCAAAACACATCATGCAATTGGCAGTTGGCAGTTTGAGGAACACTTACAGGCACAGCTTTTCACTAGCGATAGCTGTCACAAATCTTGAACTTGTTCACAATCAGGGACACTTCCACATTGCCTAATATATATAGTTACAGCAATTAGGGACATATTGAGGACCTCCTTCTTGGGTCTGCTTTGTCTTAGTGAAGGGTCAAGTACGATCTGAAGGTATGCGTAGCCAATTCCACCCGGCTTACAGACATGAGGAATACCAAGGACAATCTACAGTTGCCACATCTTGGCTATGAACACTGCAAGATTGTACTGGAGATGCTCCTCCTGTTTCTACAGGGGAAAACCATCCCTTCAATCTCTGCCAACCCATCAGATCGTACTTGACCCTTTACTAAGACAAAGCAGACCCAAGAAGGAGCTGCTTCATCAATGACCTTCCCTCCAACATAAGGTCAGAAATGGGGATGTTCACTGATGACTGCACAGTGTTCAGCACCATTCACAGCTCCTCAGATAATGAAGCAGACAATGCCTGCATGCAACAAGACCTGGGTGACGTTCAGGCTTGGGCTGATGAGTGGCAGGTAACATTCACGCCACAGAAGTGCCAGGCAATGACTATCTCCAACAAGCGAGAGTCTAACCACCTCCCCTTGACACTCAACGGTATTACTATCATCGAATCCCCCACCATCAACATCCTGGGGGTCACCATAGACCAGAAACTTAACTGGACCAGCCACATAAATACTGTGGCAACAAGAGCAGGTCAGAGGCTAGGTGTTCTGCGGCAAGTGTCTCACCTCCTGACACCCCAAAGCCTTTCCACCATCTACAAGGCACAAGTAAGGAGTGTGATGGAATACTCTCCATTTGCCTGGAAGAGTGCAGCTCCAACAACACTCAAGAAGCTCGACACCATCCAGGACAAAGTAGCCTGCTTGATTGGCACCCCATCCACCACCTTAAACATTCACTCCCTCCACCACCGGCGTACCGTGGCTGCAGTGTGTACCATCTACAAGATGCACTGCAGCAATTCGCCAAGGGTTCTTCGGCAGCACCTCCCAAACCTGTGACCTCTTCCACCTAGAAGGACAAGTGCAGCAGGCGCATGGGAACACCACCACCTCCAAGTTCCCCTCTGTTAAATCCGTGAATCTTGATGTATGGTGTCCTTCAAGAAATAGACAGAGACTGCAGAGGAACAATCAACAGGTGTTTACTGGTTGAGGGTTACTCTAAAACTAACAGTACAGATCCCTACTCAGGGTTTATATACAGGTGTGGTCACTGCCAGTACTACAGTATACAGGAGCTGTAAAAAGTAGTTCTCCCCTTAAAGGTACATACACTACAATTCCTCCCCTTTTAGATTAACAGTACCATAACATTCATTTAACAATTAACACTTTTAACATGCAACATTAGCTGAAAATAGTCCATTTATAAATTCAGTCTTTGGGGCGGCTTCCTGATCCTTTCTGGATAGCGCATTTCCTGAGTGTCTTGCTCTTGGTGCGGAGACGATTCTGGCCCCCTGTCGTCGGTTGGTTCATCAGCTTCCGATGCTACTGTTTCTGGGGTAGATGCTACCTGTATGTCGGGTTCATCACCAGGTACGCGAGACATGGGGTTGACTCATTCCTGTGACTCTAGGATCTGGTCGACATGGCGTCTCACAATGTTCTCCCCAACATCCACTGTGTACATTAGTGGCCCCTGCCATGTGCATATCGTTCCTGGTTGCCATTTCTCTGTTCGGTAGTCGCGGGCCAAGACTGGTTGCCTTACATTGAAGCTCCTTGTCGGCTTCTCATTGATGTGCTGGAATTGCTTATTCTCAACATCTCTTCGTACATTTGGTCTGAGCAAATCCAGACGAGATCTCAACCTTCGGTTAAAGAACATCATGGCCGGGGTCTGGTTGGTAACTGCATGTGTCGCATTTCTGTAGGCTAACAGGAAATTGTCCACCGAATGCTGCAGTGGAATGTCGTCATCGCACATGGCCCTTACTGCCTTTTTAAAGGTTTGTACGAACCTCTCAGCCAATCCATTTGTGGCTGGATGATACGGGGCGGATATGTAATGCCTTACCCCATTCCTTTTCATAAATCTTCGAAACTCTTCGGACACAAACTGTGGTCCGTTATCAGAGCAAATCTGCTCTGGCAAGCCGTTCTTGGCAAAAATGGTCCGTAGGACTGCAATCGTTTTCTCCGTGGTGGTGGAGGACATTTTGATCACCTCAGGCCATTTCGAGTGCGCAACACAGCTATTAAAAACATTGAGCCAATGAATGGGCCAGCAAAATCAATATGCACCCATTGCCATGGAGAGGAGGGCCACTCCCATGGGTGTAGAGGGGCATGTGGTGGTGCATTTTGGACCTTCTGGCATCCTGAGCAGCTCTTTGTCAGGTCCTCGATTTGCTGATCGATCCCCGGCCACCACACATAAGGCCTAGCAAGGCTTTTCATTTTCACTCCTCCCAGATGGTCTTCGTGAAGCTCATTGAGCACTCTCTCCCTTAACTTGGGTGGAATTACCACTCGGGATCCACACATCAAGGTCCCCTGGCATACTGACAGCTGTTCTCTTCTGGATGAGAATGCTGGCAACTGTGAGTCGCCATGTGTTGGCCATCCCTTCACCGTCAAGTCATATACCCGAGACAGTGTCGGGTCATTTCGGGTCTTCTTCTCTATATCCGCGTTAGTTACTGGCAAGCGTTCAATTATAGTCGAATAAAATATTTCGACAGGGTCCACTGCTGGTGCTTCCTCCGCAGTAGGCAGTGGCAGCTGTGATAGCCCATCAGCCTTTACATGCTGTTTTGTGCTCTTATACTCTATTTCATATTGGTTCGCCCCTAGAAAAAGGGGCCATCTTTGTAGCCGTTGCGCAGTCATCACCGGAACACTCTTCTTTGGATTAAAGATGGAGACAAGTGGTTGGTGGTCAGTCAGCAAGGTGAACTTCTGCCCGTGCAGATAGTGGTTGAACTTTTTCACTCCCCACATTAGGCTGAGGGCCTCCCTGTCAATCTGGGCATAGTTACGCTCGGCTGAGGTTAGTGACCGAGACGCAAAGGCTACTGGCGTCTCCGAGCCGTCCGGGAATTTGTGCGACAGCACCGCTCCAATACCATAGGGTGATGCATCACACGCCAACTGAATTGGTAGTGCTGGGTTGAAATGAGCCAACACCTCTTTTGATGTGATCAATTCTTTGCTCTTCTGGAAAGCTCGTTTACATTCATCATTCCACTTCCATGGTACCCCCGTTTGCAGTAGGGTGTTCAGTGGGTGTAGTACTGTAGACAAATTCGGCAAGAACTTATGGTAGTAGTTCACCAGCCCGAGGAACGACCTCAGTTGTGACACATTTTCCGGTGCTGGAGCCTTGACTACTGCCTCAATCTTTTCAGGGGACTTATGTAACCCCTCTTCATCAATAACGTGGCCACAATACGAGATCTGCTTCTGGAAAAACTCGCATTTGTGGTGATTAGCTCGGAGCCCATATTCCTTCAATCTAGTGAGCACCTGCTCCAGGTTGGCGAGGTGATCACTGTCATTTTCGCCCGTGAAAGGATGTCGTTCAAATAACACTGGGTCCCTGGAATCCCTTGCAGGACTTGATCCGTTGCCATTTGCCAAATAGCCGGAGCTGATGCTACCCCGAACACCAGTCGGTTGTATTGGTAGAGACCTTTATGAGTGTTGATCGTGAGGTACTGTTTCGAGGCTTCTTCTACCTCCATTTGCAGGTACGCCTGGGCCAGATCAATCTTAGTGAAGCGTTTTCCTCCAGATAGCGAGGCGAAAATATCTTCAATCCGCAGAAGCGGATATTGTACCGTGTGAAGGACTGGGTTCACTGTCACCTTAACGTCCCCACAGATGCGAACCTTCTTTGGTTCCCCAGGCGTATTACTCAAAGACCTCTTTATTACAGGAACGATGGGTGTAGCCCACTCGCTCCAGTCTACTTTGGACAGTACTCCAGAACGTTCCAAACCTTTCAGCTCTGCTTCGACGGCTGGGCGGATCACATAAGGCACCGGTCTGGCCTTAAAAAACTTTGGGCTTGCATTTTCCTCTATTTTGATCATCGCTGTTATGCCTTTTAGTGTTCCGAGTCCCTCCTGGAACACTTCTTGTGCGTCAGTTAGCATTTTTGACAGTCGTCCAGGTGTGACGTCGTCATCCTTTTTTGGCATCTACAGTCAGTGCTTGTATGGATTGCCAATCTAGCTGTATCTTCCGGATCCATTCACGTCCTAGTAGTGGTGGTCCTCCATCTGGCAATACATATAGGTCCATTTTTGGTGTTTCCTTGCCGTTATATATAACGTTCACCCTTATTTTTCCTTTGGGGTAGACTTTTTGCCCCGTGTACGTCTTCAAGACAATCTCTGTATCTCTCAAGGGTATATGTGAGAATAGCCGCTTGTAGTCCCTTCGGTTTATGACTGTTCGGGCTGATCCTGTGTCCAATTCCATTTTCACTTGGACTCCGTCTATCTTGAGCGTGACCCAGATAGTTTGGTGATCCTCCATTTTGATTACATTATGTAGTTTCAGACAACCCAGCTCCTTGCTTCCGGAGTCTGTATCACTTTTCTGTTCGTCTGAACTACTCTCCGTCACCTTATGTACCTTTTTTACTTCTGTGGAGATTTCTTGCTGCTGGTTTCCTTTCCCGACCTGCAGGCTCCTGCTATGTGTCCTACTTTTCCACACTGTCTGCATACTTTGTCCTTGAACCAACAATCCTTATGGTCGTGTGTTGTTCTGCCGCAGCGATAACACTTCACTGCTCCATATGACATTTCATTTGTGCCATATTCTTGCGGTCTCTGTTGTATCTCTGCAGCGCCCCGTGTGGCTGCTTTGTGTGATACTGCCATGCTGAAAGCCTTGTCCAGCATAAGATCCTTTTCTGATAGAAGCCGTTTCTGGGTTCCTTCACTTTGAAGCCCACACACAAACTTGTCCTTTAAAGTATCTGCTAGTCCCGTTCCAAACTGGCAGTGTTTCGATAGCTTGCGCAGTTCCATTAAATACTCAGCATTACTTTCGTCTTTATGCTGGTTCCTTTTGTGAAACTTAAATCTTTCTGCTATCAGCAGCGGTGTGGTGTTTAAGTGGTCCTGTAGGATTGCCACTATGCTTTCAAAATCCTTTTCCACTGGCTTCTCTGGGGTTACTAGGTTTCGCAGTAAGCCATACGTTTTTGCACCCATGGAATTCAACAATACCAGTGCTTTCCTGGCATCTGGCACTTCATTCGCCTTGCAGTACACTTCTATGTGTTCTACATATGTCGCCCAATCTTCGACTTCATTGTCGAACGCTGTGACACTGCCACTCTTTGGCATCCCTGGGTGTAGTTAGATTGGCTAAAAATGGCGTCTCCCAGCTCTCCCTTCTTCTCCGCTGTGGCTCAAAAATGGCGTCTGCCGCGCTCTCCCTTCTTCTCCGCTGCAGCTCATAAATGGCGTCTCCCACGCTCTCCCTTCTTCTCCGCTGCGGCTCAAATGGCGTCTTCCGCACTTTCCTTTCTTCCCCTGCGGACGCTGCTCAGCCCTTGAACACCGGCCGCGCTCTGCACGTTTTCCTGCGCGCCTCTCTCGTTGACGCCGCTCGGTCCTGAACCCCGGCTGCGCCCTGTGCGCTTTACCCTCTCTCTCTGCTCCCGTCGACGCTGCTCGGCCTTTTCCCATGCCGCCGGTTGGCTCTAGCCGCCGCTGTGCGGGAAGGGTCTGCACCATACCTGTTGCCAGCCCGCCTCGCTGGAGTCTCCACCAGATTGTCGACGCCCGTGCCTCTGGAATCGGCCTTCTTCTGCAGAGTTGCAGGTAGGTTCGAATCGACTCGTCGCCAATGTTAAATCCGTGAATCTTGATGTATGGTGTCCTTCAAGAAATAGACAGAAACTGCAGAGGAACAATCAACAGGTGTTTACTGGATGATGGTTACTCTAAAACTAACAGTACAGATCCCTACTCAGGGTTTATATACAGGTGTGGTCACTGCCGCTACTACAGTATACAGGAGCTGTAAAAAGTAGTTCTCCCCTTAAAGGTACATACACTACACCCTCCAATTCACACACCATCCTGACTTAGAAGTATATCGCCGATCCTTCATCGTCGCAGGGTCAAAATCCTGGAACTCCCTACCTAACAGCACTTTGGCAGTACCTTCACCACAGGGACTGCAGTGGTTCAAGAAGGCAGCTCACCAGCACCTTCTCAAGGGCAATTACGGATGGGCAATAAATGCTGGCCTTGCCAGCGACGCCCACATCCCATAAACTAATTTTTTAAAAATCCTGGTTATTCTCTACAGTTTTCCTCATTAACCAAACTTGGCTTTTTCTTCCTGCACTGCTCACAACAGGAGACCGTACCTTCAGCTACCTAGATCCCACTCCCAGGAATTCCATCCCTAAACCCATCTGCTTTTCCACCTCCCTTTTCACATTTAAACTCTTCCTTAAAGCAAGAACAACAACAACTTGCATTTATATTGCATATTTAATGTAGTAAACTATCCCAAGGCACTTCACAGGAGCATAACCCTCTCCTCTCCTCCATTGTCCAGCTCAGTGTGAGTGCCCTCGCTAGGTTTCACTCTTACCTATCCAATGATAGCCAGTGAATTTCCTGCAATGCCTTCTCTTCCCGCCCCCGCACCATTACCTCTGGTGTCCCCCTAGGATTTATCCTTGGTCCCTTCCTATTTCTCATCTACATGCTGCCCCTCGGTGGCATCATCCAAAAACACAGCATCAGACTCCACATAGCTTACATGGCATCCAGCTCTAACTGCCCCAGAGAGCTGCGGAAACTGCAACATTAAATAAATTTAATATGGAGATAGACAGTTTCCTAGCAGATAAGGGAATTAGGGGTTACGGGGAGAGGGCAGGGAAGTGGACGTGAGTCTAGATTCGGATCAGCCATGATCCTATTGAATGGCAGAGCAGGCCCGAGGGGCCGTATGGCCTACTCCTGCTCCTACTTCTTATGTTCTTATGTAACTCACCACTGCTTCCCTTGACCCCTCTACTGCATTGTGTTGTCAGACTGCTTATCCAACATTCAGTCCTGCATGAGCCACAGTTTCCTGCAATTAAACATTGGGAAGACCAAAGCCATTGTCTTCAGTCCCCACCGCAATCTGTGGCGGGTGTAACTGGTCAAGACTGTACAGAGTCTTTCAAGCTGACTCTGTTACATCAAGCTACCTGTATAGAATGCATAGCCTAAGAATTTTTAAAAACAGCACAGGACTATTAGGTCCAACAACTCTGACCTTTTCTTTTTCCATAGCTGAACCCATCTACCCCTCATCTCGCCATATAAGAATATAAGAATAAGAGCAGGACTAGGGCATACGGCCCCTCGAGCCTGCTCCGCCATTCAGTAAGATCATGGCTGATCATTGACCTCAACTCCACTTTCCCGCCCGATCTCCATATCCCTTGATTCCCCTAGAATCCAAAAATCTATCTCAGCCTTGAATATACTCAAAGACTCAGCATTCACAGCCCTCTGGGGTAGAGAATTCCAAAGATTCACAACCCTTTGAGTGAAGAAATTCCTCCTCATCTCGTTCTTAAATGGCCTACCCCTTATTCTGAGACTATGCCCCCTAGTTCTAGACAGTCCAGCCAGGGGAAACAACCTTTCAGCATCTACCCTGTCAATCCCCTTCAGAATCTTGTATGTTTCAATGAGATCACCTCTCATTCTTCTAAACTCCAGATAGTATAGGCCCATTCTACACAATCTCTCCTCACAGGACAGCCCTCTCACCCCAGGAATCAATCTCGTGAACCTTCGTTGCACCGCCTCCAAGGCAAGTATATCCTTCCTTAGATAAGGAAACCAAAACTGTGCACAGTACTCCAGGTGTGGTCTCACCAAGGCCTTGTACAATTGTAGCAAGACTTCCTTACTCTTATACTCCAGTCCCCTTACAATAAAGGCCAACATGCCATTTGCCTTCCTTACTGTTTGCTGTACCTGCATGCTAGCTTTCTGTGTTTCTTGCACGAGGGCACCCAAATCTCTCTGAACACCAACATTTGAAAGTTTCTCACCATTTAAAAAATATTCTGTTTTTCTATTCTTCCCATTAAAGTGAGTAACCTCACATTTCCTTACATTATACTGCATCTGCCACCTTACTGCCCACTCACTTTATCTATATCCCTTTACAGATTCTTTGTGTTCTCCTCACATCTTATGTCCCACCTAACTTTGTATCTTCAGCAAACTTGGATACATTACAATCGGTCCCTTCATCTAGGTCATTAATATAGATTGTAAATAGCTGAGGCCCCAACACTGATCCTTGCGACACCCCACTAGTTACAGCTGCCAACCTGAAAAAGATCTGTTTATCTCTACTCTCTGTTTTCTGTCCATTAACCAATGCTCTATCCATGCTACTATATTACCCCCAACCCCATGAACCCTAATCTTGTGTAATAACCTTTTATGTGGCACCTTATCGAATGCCTTTTGGAAATCCAAATATACTACATCCACTGGTTCCCCTTTACCTACCCTGCGAGTTACATCCTCAAAAAACTCTACTAAATGTCAGACACGATTTTCCTTTCATAAAACCATGTTGACTCTGCCTCATCATGTTATGATTTTCTAAGTGCCCTGATATCACTTCCTTAACAATGGATTCCAGCATTTTCCTGATGACTGATGTCAGGCTAACTGGCCTGTAGTTCCCTGTTTTTTCTCTTTCTCCTTTCTTGAATATCCCTCAAATCATTCTCTCTCCAGAAACAGTCTCTTGAACTTATTTCTACTGCACACTTCAGTGCTATTCTCTGACAACTTATTCTAAAACTCGATTACCTTTTGGATGAAAAAGTTTCCCCCTGACTTCCCTTCTTACTCCTCGCATCCTCATTTGTAATGTGCATTACCTGGTGCTTGAACCCTTATCTAAGAATCATAAAGCACAGAAGGAGGCTATTCGGTCCATCATGCTTGTACCTGCTCTTTGAAAGAGTTGTCCAATTTAGTACCACATCCCTTTCATTCCCCATAGCCCTGCAATTTGTTTTCCTATTCAAGTATTTATCCAGTTCCCTTTTGAAAGTTACCCCTTCTCCACAGTGAACGATTTGACAGATCAGTTTTGTCATTTTCTTTCATAATCTTCAAAACTTCAATGAGGTCAACTCAAAGTCTCCTATTTTCCAGAAGAAAAGAAACCCCAACATTCCTGGCCCTCACTTCATGGTCAAATCCGTTGACTTATGGGGGTAGATGTTAATGTTCACAGGTAGAAACCTGCCGATAGTGGATTGGCCGCCCGTTATACACCCTGCCGGAATGGAAAGTAAAATCCAGTGGGATCTGTAGCGAGCGGATGATCTGCTATCACCAGTTTTCTGTCCGGTTGTGAAAGTTAAGATCTACCCCCAATGGCTTTCACAGGAAAACAAAATCACACAATTCGATCCCCCCCAAAAAATCCCGGAATCCTACGTGATATAAACAACTTATTCAGTCACTATAAACCAAAGACCTTTATTGTAAAAGGAAAGGAAATGTGGAATGGGATCTCCAAAGCCAGAAATGATGCGAAGGAAAGAAGGTAATTTGATGAATTCCTATTGGTGATGATATTTGGACAGAAGCCCATGGGTAGGCACGTGCCAGAATTCCCAACGTGTGTTCCCAGTGGGTGAAACTCTTGCACAACTTTGTGAAATGACCCCTGCATTGTATGACTTGTTCATGTTCAGTCTTCTGGAGTTTCCTGTTTTGCAGAAATAACTGCAAGTTGAATTAACCATTATCCCATCACGCCTGTATCTGCTGACCTACAGTAGCTCCCGGTCTGGCAGCGTCACGATTTTAAAATTGTCATCCTGTTTTTAAATCTCTTCATGGCTTTGCCCCTCCCTATCTCTGTAACCTTCTCCAGCCCCACAACCCTCCAAGCTCTCTGCGCTCCCCCAATTCTGGCCTCTTGTGCATCCATGATTTTCATCGCCCTACCATTGGCGGCTGTGCCTTCAGCTGCCAAGGCTCTAAGCTCTGGAATTCCCTCTGTCTCTCTCTCCTCCCTTAAGATGCTCCTTAAAACCTACCTCTTTTACCAAGCTTTTGGTCACCTGTCCTAATATTTCCTTATGTGGCTCGGTGTCAATTTTTGTCTGATTGCAATCCTGTGAAGCTCCTTGGGACGTTTCACTATGTTAAAGGCGCTGTATAAATGCAAGATGTTGTTATTAACAAACCTCAAACTTATTCATTTCACAAAAAAAAGAAATCAAGATGAATCTAAGGCAGCTCGTCTAATCAGACAATAACAAACAGCTTGAACCACCTCCAGCTCCATCTGTAGAGAGGCAGCACTGTGACACCCCCTGAGCCCAGCATTTTTATCATCTTGATCTTCGTTAAGCATTTTTCTCTACAGCTACAATCAAACTCCTCTCCTACTGCTCATTACTCCCACCCTATTGTCATTCGGAAAACAAAACAAGTCAGGCACCGAGGAAGAGGAATTATATGGAACACTAGGCAGCTGTTCCTGAAAGTGCCTGTGGGTTTCTGATTTCACTCGCATGCCAAGTAAGAAAGCTATCCCTTGCTGCGACTTATGATGAGATCTGTCTGTGCAGCTGCAGAGAAAGGAAGAACTTGCATTTATATAGCGCCTTTCACCACCACAGGACATCTCAAAGCGCTTTACAGCCAGTTAAGTACTTTATGAAGTGTAATCACTGTTGTAATGTAGGGAAATGTGGCAGCCACTTTTGTGCACAGCAAGCTCCCACAAACAGCAATGTGATAATGACCAGATAATTTGTTTTGGTGATGTTGGTTGAAGGAGAAATGTTGGCCAGGACTCCAGTGAGAACGACCCTGCTCTTCTTAAAAATTGTGCCATGGGATCTTTTACATCCACCTGAGAGAGCAGATGGGGCCTCGGTTTAACGTCTCATCCAAGTGCCAGTGTGCACTGGGTGGCGGAGGGAGGGGGGATGAAAGAATTCCTCTGACCCACTGTGACAAATATGTGAACGATTTTAAAACAGATTTAGGAGCAGATACATAGAATAGTCAGGGTTGATATGTATGGTGTTTGCATATTGTTAATTAAACACTGGGTGGCCTCCTGCTGGGAGTAAGCACATTGTTGCAATGTCCCCTACCTGGGCGGGTCCGTGGCGGGTGAAGCCAGTGGCGGGTCGCGGCCTCACTGCTGGCTCCATCCCGGCCTCTGACATGACTTTCCCCTGATTGAGCTTGTTAAGTCTGCCCAACGCGTTTCCTGGTCCAATTGAAGGAAGCGGGTCTGATGACGTCATTTGATGACGTGTCATCAGCCGGTTTCCTTAAAGGGACCATGCGCAAATTTACTTTGACATTTGTGCTGTCAGTGTTCTACACCATTGAGGTGTTGCAAACACTGGCGATCACTGCACAGAGATGCACGGCTGCACCCAGGCTCTCCCATGACTCCCTCCAGATACTTATGGAGGGAGTCACAGCACACTGGGACATTCTCTTCCCTTCCAATGGGCGGAAGAAACTTCCCCAGGAGACCTACGCAGCCTGGTTGCACATTGCACAGAGGACACATCAGGGACATCGTCAGGAGAAACAGTGGCGCAAAACTTTCAATGATCTCAGTAGATCACGAAACGTTACTGCAAAGCCACACTCAACATCATCCTGCTGTGCCTCTCATCACATCCCCATCACTCTGCCTTCTCTACCCTACTTCTGCACATTCTTACTCACACCAACTTACCTTGCACCTCCCTCTCTATCTATATTATTATCATTTTCCCATCTCACTAGCCACCCCTCACACTCACCCTCATCCTAGTCCAATCATATCAACTAACAACACACAAGGGTAGCCACTTTGATGTTTTATCCAATGTTCATGTGAAGTTTATGTTAATGTGCTGTCAAACATTGAAACCTTTATTTTCAACACTTTCCGTTCTTGGACAGATTTGTGTGCACCTTTGGAAGTGGCTTCGTGAGTTGCAGTGAATGGTGAGACATAACGTCCCCTCCCCCACTACCCCCCCCCCCCCCCCAATGGTGATGAGTGTGAAAGGAATGACTTGGGCATTGTAGGGATGCTTTATGTTGCTGGTGTGGGGTGGTGCCAACTTGGCGCATCATGTGGCACCCAGAGTAGGCAGCATCAAGTCATGTAGTCTGGCCATGGTGAGGCCATCCCTGGCATTCCGGGCAGCAATGTGGTCAGGTGCTGATGCCCTGTGTCCTGTGCAGCATCAGGTGATTGCGGAGAAGGTTGGTGTTGTTGTTGCTGCTGGTGTGCCTGGTGATGCTGGTGTTGGGGCTGATCGTGGTCAGATTCGGAGAACCAAGGTGATGGAGTATAAATCGTACCCATGCTGATGGAATAGATGGCAGGTGAACTTGAGATGACAGAAGCAATCTGTCAATGGTGAGAGAGGTTGTTCCATTGAGGTTACACTGGATAGAGAGTTTGCTCCAAACACTTGCAACCTGCATAAAGCTCAATCTGTCTTCCAAATGTAGTAAGCAACAGCGTCTGAGCTTGTAAAGTAAACAGCTGTGAGATGGGAGCTTATATAGCACATTTCAAGCTGTCAAGTAATGAGATGATTCCATGGCCAGTTAACTCCCACCCAGATTAACAGATGTGATCCCCGAGCAGCGTGGACCCCGTTGGCGAGCTGGTAAATTCTAAAGGTGAGCTCAAAATTGTTGTTAATCCTCTGTTAACAAGGTCATAATGACCTGAATTGCCTCCCCCGCCGCTCAGAGCCGACATTTGGTAAAGGCGCATGGCGGCGGGTTGTCAGTGGAATCCCGACTGGCTGTCAAAAAAAGCAATTTCCCACCCGACCCACCACCGATCGCGCCCCTGACCCCTCCCCCCCCCGGAAATTCCCCCCATGTCTTTTCTTGCGCTACTTTTGTTATTCTTTCACAGGAATGTTCTAGATCATCTGGAAATAAAAGCAGCTAGTTATTACCACGCCAATCGAGTGTTTCTTCAGACATAACAAGTGTTGTGGGAGAAAAGCCACACAATTTTTGCCACAACATTTCATTGTACAAGTGATAGAGTATTA
Organism: Somniosus microcephalus; assembly: GCF_052327205.1. NCBI lineage: Eukaryota > Metazoa > Chordata > Chondrichthyes > Squaliformes > Somniosidae > Somniosus > Somniosus microcephalus. The sequence continues at coordinate 107,795,776 of NC_140999.1, forward strand.
GGTACATCTCCAGCTTAAGTTATGACCATCAGTGCCCCACTGCACTCTCAGTGTAACTACATGTTATGGGACTGTATTCAAAGCTTTTTGTTTGAGTTGCCAGCTTGTTTCGTATGTGGGTGCATATTCTTTTGAAGCTGTTGGTCAGCGTTTTCTAGGTTAGCACATATGTTCATTGTAATTTCCATACTTAACCTCAATATGCAAATAAGGGAAGGAAACAAAGGACAGCAGGAAACTACAAGAGAAAGAGGGAATGAAGAGTGCAATGCAACCGGGTCCTGTGCCTTGTCCAGTACCCACCACATTCTGGAGGTTAAGCGCGATCAGTTGGGTCATGCACGTGACCCTTCACTTCTCAGGCCTGGGTTTGAATTCAGCTCAGCCAGAGAGGGTGAAGTCGTCCTTTCTTTATCGGAGGAATGGGATAGCAAGGTATGGGGTAACAATCCCGACACACTGCTCCTTGCCACACCTCGGGAGCACGTGGCTGTCTTTTGGGAGTGTGCGATCTTGTGACAGAGCAGGAATTTTTACCTCAGATTGGAATGCGGACCTCCCACCTCTGGGACCTGGCTTCAAACACTGCTTCACCAGAGGGAACCAAAGCCTCGTTTCTCTGATGGGGAGATAGTGTGGTACAATGAGCTAAAAGATTGTTTGTTTTAGCCTCGGCACACAGGATCAAACCTGGACAGAGGGGGTGAAGGGTTCACTCTTTACACTGCTGCTGTCAAAAAAAAAGTTTCAAGCTCTTTGGGTGTCTAGACGTCCTCTTAACTCAGTGTAACAAAAACACGCAATGGTGATGTTTGCAGTTCTGAGGAATGTTCCTGAAGGTTTCTAGAATATTCCCATTGTTGATTCTCCGTAGACGGTTTGATATCACATTCTAATTAGTTGAATCATCTTAAAGGATGTTGGTGTTACATAATATGCTGATTAGGTGAAGAACTTTGAGGTTTGGAGAAAGGACAGTTACACAATATGTTAATTACATCAATAATTCAGTTGTCTGGAGATGGATTAAAAGCGAAATGTGCTAATGAAGCAAATGCTGTGTATTCAGACAGCTCATTAAAACTATTCAAGTGAGTGCAGCAGACGCTTACTGATCTGCTGTGCTAGTTTATTAACTGAATGTATTTAATGGTAGACAACTTGTCTACTCATCTGTTATCCCTACTTTACCTATAACGCACAAACCCAACAAAGGGGCTGGCAGTCCTCCTTTCATATAAAGGGAAGTGCAGGGTCTTTCATACCAACGTGAATGAGCTGTTGTCAAAGTGGCGAGAGCACGAAGCTTTCATTGTGCGAATTGCAAGAACACAACAAAAAAGCAACAGCCAATTGTGACAAACCTATTGTAGGAACATCTCCTCTGGATATGTCCATGGCTTTGGGGGGCCCAAACTTCAAGATACATTCATGGTTGGCTTCAACATGCCTGAATGACACTTAGTGGGAACCAAGAGGCAAGAGATTCCAAGAAATCATTGGTCTTCTATACTCTCACAGGTCAGTGCAGAAGTGGAGGACCAGCTGCTTGGTATCCATGACAGTTCTGCGCCATCGCAATAAGTGGGAATAGGTGCCATCTTTGAAAGGGGCTGAATCCATAGTGACCAGAGCAGCAATGATCTTTCTTAGAAGGGAGCCTTCCACTTCCACAAAGTTTAGGCTACATGTGACTCCAGTCCTCACTGAGTGGTTCACTCTTAGTGCCCTGTGGAGTATCCTAGAAAGCTGCTCACAATGTGGTCTCCTCTACATTGGGGAGACCAAACACAGATTGGGTGACCCCTTTGCGGAACACCTCCGTTCAGTCCGTAAGCGTGACCCCGAGCTTACGGTTGTTTGTCACTTTAATTTTCCGCTCCACTCCCACTCTGACCTCTCTGTCCTCGGTCTCTTACACTGTTCCAATGAAGCTCAATGTAAACTCAAGGAACAGCACCTCATCTTTCGATTAGGCACTTCACAGCCTTCTGGACTCAACATTGAATTCAACAATTTCAGACTATAACCCCTGCCCCCATTTTTTCATTGATGATTCTGCCATCCCCATTTGCAACATTTAACCACTCCTGTCTTCCATCCTATCACAGACTGTCCCTTTTGTTCTTTCCTCCCCCTCCCCCCTTTCCTTGGCTCTGCACCTGCTTAAAATCTGTTACATCTCTAACTTTTTCCAGTTCTGACGAAGGGTCACAGATCTGAAAGGTTAACTCTGTTTCTCTCTCCACGGATGCTGCCTGACCTGCTGAGTGTTTCCAGCATTTTCTGTTGTTGTTTCAGATTTCTAGCGTCCGCAGTATTTTGCTATTGTATCCTAGAAAGCTACCCAGTTGTAAACGATCACTGCAAAGTTCAATACAAAGAGGAACATTGGATGAATCTATTGGCAACACCCAGGCATTGTCTCAGGATAAGACTATGGCAATCTCAGCTCAGTTGACCCTGCAAAGACTAACATCTGGGAACTGGTGTCAACGTTGGGAGATCTGTCCCTTAGACTACTCAAGCAACAACCTGACATAGTCATACTCACAAAATCTATTAGCCAACAGCCCAGTCTCCTCCACTACCATCTTTGGGTATGTCCTGTCCCACCAGCAGGATAGACCCACCAAATGTCAACCAATAATATCTCCATCCCCAACCACGCTGGAGTCCAGCATGTACATTTACGAGACAAGACTCAAGTTTTTGCTGGTGTCTTCAGCCAAAAGTACCAAGCAGACAATCCTATTCTGCCTCCTCTTAAGGTCTTCACCATCATAGATGCCAATATGCAGCTAATTCGGTTCATACCACATGACATCAAGAAGTGGTTAAATGCACTGGAGACAGAAAGACTATGGCCTAGAAATTCAGTTGGTTGCGCCAGCCGTTAGCGCCTTAGGAGGAGTAGATTCCGGGCGCGAGGCGGCTTGCGCCCGGGCGAAGCGCGAACTGCGCCTCGCCCCAACTTCAGTAGAGATTTAGCGCCGGCGCAAAGTCTTTGCGCGCGCTCAGCTGCCCACGCAGATCATGACGTCATTTCCTCGTGCAACGCCCTTTGTGCGCCCCCAGCCGGAACTTCAGTCGCGCCGCCCCATTGTGCGCCTGGCGCCCCTAGCGACTGTGAAGTGGAACGGTGCTCAGCCGATGCGGGGCGCGGGGGGTGCAAATTAAAGGGCACTCATCCTGCAATATAAAACGCTGCCATTTTGCAGCACACCTTCTTGCGAAACGGATCTTTGGAGAGAGACCAAGGTAGATAGCTTTCTGCTTTGGCCCAACACTTGGACAGGTACTTCTGGCTTCAGGCCACAGATTTCAAAAAGTTTTTGCCTTCATTGACATCTCATTGTTTGCCAGCATATTATGGGGGCCGCAATGGGTGTAAATGCTGGCTTTCTCAATTACATCCAAAGGGCTCAGAGACGCCATGAGAGACTGGCAGCCCTGGCTAGACGGAGAGGGGGCAACAGGCGTCGGCAAAGGAGGCCTTACCCACCCAGGGTATACCGCCAGCAGTTCTCCTACCTCCAGATGTCTGAGGAGCAGTGTGTTCGGAGGCTGTGATTCAGAAGGGACGTCGTCACAAAGATCTGCCAGCTGCTTGCCGGTGATCTGCAGCCACAGCTGAGGTGCAGGACGTCTCTGTCGGTGGCAGTGAAGGTGACGGTGGCTCTCAACTTTTATGCCACCGGCTCCTTCCAAGCCGCTACTGGCGACATTGCCAACATCTCCCAGTTCGCCATGCATTGCTGCATCTGCCAGGTGACCAATGCCCTTTTCAAAAGGAGACGTCAGTTCATCTCCTTCTCCATGGCCCTTGCCAAGCAGCAACAGCGTGCAATGGGCTTTGCAGCATTCGCGGGCTTCCCCATGGTGCAGGGCGCCATTGACTGTACACATGTGGCTTTGCGGGCACCTCTGGAGAATGCCGAGGATTACCGCAACCGGAAGGGCTACCATTCGCTGAACGTACAGCTGGTGTGTGACCACAGGCAGCTCATCCTAGCTGTCAATGTCCGCTTTCCAGGCAGCAGCCACGATGCCTTCATCCTCCGACAGACTTCTGTGGCAGACATGTTCCAGGCCCAGCCTCACCCACGAGGATGGCTTATCGGGGACAAAGGCTATCCTTTGTGTACCTGGCTGATGACCCCGCTCCGTGCGCCCAGCACCCCTGCTGAAGAGCGATACAATGAGAGCCATCAATCGACCAGGAACATCATCGAACAAACAATCGGCGTCCTGAAGCAACGGTTCCGCTGTCTCGATCGTTCCGGGGGAGCACTGCAGTATTCGCCGGAGCGAGTCTCCCATTTCGTCGTCGTTTGCTGCATGCTGCACAACCTGGCTATCCGCAGGACTCAGCCACTGCCACCACACATTGGAGGACCACCTGAGGAGGAGGAGCAGGAGGAGGAGGAGGAGGACCAGCACAGGAGGGAGGCACAAAGTGCAAGGGCCGCCCGTCGCCGGCTTATTGAACGTCGGTTCTAGGACCCCTCTCAGGGACTGGCTTGTGCCAATGTCAGCAGATGAATGTAGCCGCTCCACAAGCCCTCAGCCGAGCAGGGCAACCAGGACTTAACCAAAAAACCATGCACACTGCAATTTAACAGCAAAAATTTATTGAAAACCTCTGCCCTTCCCACATTACATGCTCATGTGGAGAAGCCCCCTCCAAAAACACAAAAATACCAGTCTCGGCCTTACAAAAAGAAAGAAAGACACCAGTCTCGGCCTTACACAAATAAAGAAAGACACCAGTCTCGGCCTTACACAAATAAAGATAGACACCAGTCTCGGCCTTACACAAAAACAGATAGACACCAGTCTCGGCCTTACACCCAAACAACTGCACAAGTGTCGGCCTTCCAACAAGCACCAGGCATTTGTGCATACCTCTACTTTTTGCCCTGCGAGGGCGATGCCTTGCGCATCCTTGCCTGGCCCCTGCCCGGCCTGCTGCTCCTCCTTAATGGGAGCCCAGTGGCTGCAGCAAGGCTGGGGGAAGGCTGCTGAGGGGCAGATGGCGAGACGGCAGATGCCCTTGGGGGTCGGCCTGCACCAGCTCTGGCCTTGGAGGGGCCGGCTGCTGACTGCTCCAACTGTGGCTGGGCGGCAGCAGTCTGCTCCAGCAGCTCGTGGCAGCTGCAGTGGCGGAGTGGCAGTGTCGGCTGCAGGAATGGTGGCAACCTGGCAGATTGCAGGTGCTCGCTGGTCGCCTGACACATTGGCACTTGCACGGGCCAGCAGCGCAGCATGCGCAGCAACCAGCTGAAGGACAGATTGCTGGGCTGCTGCTGCACGGTGAGTGCCCTGGCGAGGCCTGGCTGATCCAGCGAGGGTGGCAGCAGTTAGTGCCCGTGTGGCCCTGGTCTGTGTCCGCAATACACCAGCCAGTGAATGGACGGCACGACTGAGCACTTGGCTAGAAGCCGACTGTGCTGCCGTGAAGTCCTGCAGACTCGTGGCCTGTGCTGCCGCGATGTCCTGCAGACTCCTGGCCTGTGCTGCATTGAATTGTTCCAGACTCCTGGCCTGTGCTGCACTGAATTGTTGCAGACTCCTGGCCTGTGCTGACCCGAATTCCTGCACACTCCTTGCCAGTGACTCTATGGAGTCAGGCATCCGTGCCGCTGCAGCCATGAGCTCAGTGTGCCTGCGCTCAGCCTGGACGGCCATTTCCTCTAGGAGGCGCACCTCCTCTGCGCTGACCGTCACAGGACTGGAGGCCGCACTCACCCTCTGGGGAGAAGTCCGCCAAGCTTCCCCACCCCTCCCGCGTTGCTGCAGGCCGCTGGGCCCCGGAGCTTCACTCTCCTCCGACCCTTTCCCCCGGCTCCCCTCCAGGGAAGACGTGTCCCCTACATCGGCATGGGCTGGCGCGGCTGAGGGTGGCACTGATGGGCCGGCTTCCTCTTCCTCCTCCTCGTCTTCCAAAGGCCTGACAGTGGCAGCTTGAGGGCCTGCCTCCTCACCTGGCGATTCACCATCTGAAAGCAGGAAGGCACAAGAGTAGCTTTAGAGTGAGGACAGGGCGGCAGCGAGGGAGGCATGAGTGGTGCCATTCACCGCATTGGTCGGACAGTGGCAAAGGATGCTGATCTGATGCGCAAGTGGAATGAGAGAGGTCCAAAAGGTCATGCCCTTACCATTGGTGCCCAGAACAGGGTCGGCATCTCCAGTGGTGACGGGGCCAATCAGCCGGCCTCCCATAATGCGCTCCACATGCTGGTCGAGGTCGGAGAGCTCTTTGATGTCAGGACGGCCTCCCCCGGTCTCAGTTTGGTTGCGCCGGTTGTGCGCAACCTTGGCCTGCAAGAGAAAGGACGGCCTCTAAGTACAGTGTGTAGCCCTGATCTTGTCTGCACTGCCTCCCATGGTCGAATAGCTTGTACAGTGTGTAGCCCTGATCTTGTCTGCACTGCCTCCCATGGTCGAATAGCTTGGACAGTGTGTAAAGTGCTGAATGTGCAAGTGATTTTCATGCCAGTCCCATAGCTGCTGGATGAGGGCTGGCCATTAGGGCTTTCAGGTCCCTTTGCCCATAATGTGAGGTGCACATGCAAGGATGAGGAGGACACTGGAAAGGGTACTCACCCTGACAACCCGAGTGAGGTCGTTGAACTTCTTGCGGCATTGCACAGCAGTCCTGGCAACCACGCTGTTGGAAGAGACCCTGTTGGACACCTCCCTCCAGGCTTTCCGGTAGGCGCTGGGCAGCGGCCTCTTCCCACCTTCTGGGTACAAAACATGGCGCCTGCGCTCCACTCCGCCAACCAGCACCCTCAGGTCACCGTCGCTGAAGCGCTGCGCTCTCTCCCTGTCCTTCTCCATAGTCCTGGGCGTTGTACAGGTGAAGCTGAAGTGGTCAGGCCTAGGTTGATGGCTGCAGTGTGCAGGGCGTGGCAGGCAAACAAATCGACCCTCCCCCTTTAAGAGCTGAGCGGCGCCAGAATGTCTGCCGTCAATCAAAAACTCGCCGCACCTGCGCTGCGCCCGGCCTCGGCAGTATCGCTCAGCAGCGCCGGCTTAGCGCCTAAAGATAGTCGTGCATCGCCTGTTTTAGCGCAGCAGCAACCTCTTGGGGCGTTGCGACTGAATATCGGCGAAGGGGGCGCGACTTTGCGCCGGGCACAAACTTTGGCGGCCGCTCAACTTTACCGCCCCAAAAGTGGCTATACTGAATTTCTAGGCCTATGGGTCCTGACAACACCTCTGCTGTAGTGCTGAAGTCCTGTGCACCAGAGCTAGCTGCTCCCCTAGGCAAGCTGTTCCAGTACAGCTATGACACTACCATTTATGACAATGTGGACTCGATGGTCCAAATAGCCTCCTTCTGTGCCGTTATGACACTATGGGGGAAAAATTCAGTTGGTTTGCACCTCCCGTTAGCGCCTTAAGAGGGCGCTAATGAAGCGCAAAGCAACTAGTGCCCGTGCATGGCGATGTTTGCGCCACTCACAAAATTAACTAGACATTTTGCGGCAGCGCTAAACACTACCGCCACAATCTCTTGTGCCGGCAGATCATGACATCAGTCGAATGTGCAACGCCCCGGTAGCGTCCCGGACCGGATATTGAGTGGCGCCCCCTGCCTTACCGCCTGCCACTAGCAACGACAGGTTGAGGGGAGCGTTTTGCAGTCAGGAAGGGACTGGGGGAGCGCTATTTAAAGGCGACCGCTTCCTGCCTTTTTTTGTTGGTGACATTTTTGCACCACGCATTCTGAGAGAGAGAGAGACTTCTGGAGAGATTCAACGCTGTGTGAAGGAGTTTTAGGTACTGAGCAGCACTTTGCAGGTCCACTTTGATTTGTCCCTCTTTGTATCGATTTAGAAGAGACTGTGGGGGCTGCACTCTGAGCTCTTTCCCTGGGTCTCTCCATTGTTCTTTCCAGCAGATTTGGTGTACAGGTCTCTCCAGGCCGAGATTCAAGGCTGCAATGAGCAGGATGTGGATGGAGAGCAAGATGAACCCTCCCCTTTAAGAACTGGCCGGCGCCATTGTGTCTGTGTTCCATTGCTAAATGACATCACATGAGCTTCACCAGCGCTCCGAGGTAGCGCCTCGCTCCTCGGCGTTAGCGCCTTAAGACAGGTGTGAAGCACCTGATTTAGCGCTCCAATCACCTCCAGGGACGATAAAAGCCAAGTTTGCAGTCGGAGGCGATAATTAGCGCCAGGCGCTAATCTTTGCGCCCGGCCGATAATCGCGCCCAAATGGGGCGATACAGAATGTTTCCCCCTATGACTCTATATTTCAGGTATGCCCCAACCGCAAACATCAGGATAAACCTAAGCCAGCCAGTTATCACCTATCAGCCTTCTCCCAATCATCAGTCAAGTGATGGAAGGAGCCACCAATAGCGCCAAGAACCTCCTCACAGATGCTCAGTTTGGGTTCCGCCAGGACCACTTGGCTCCAGACCGCATCACAGCCTTGATGTTGACATCGATGCAGGAGCTGAGTGCCAGAGGAGGGGTGAGAGGAAATGCCCTTGATATCAAGACATCATTCAAACGAGGTTGGCACCAAGCAGCTCTAGCAAAAGTTAGTTGGGTTCAAAGGGAGAACCCTCCAGTGGCTGAAGTCATGCCTGAAGCTGTGGGTGTTGGAGGTGAGTCATCACAGCCCCAGAACATCAATGCGCGAGTTCTTCAAGGAAGCATCCTTGGTCCAATCATCTTCAGCTGCTATGACAATGACCTTTCTTCTGTCATAAGGTGCAGAAAATTTACTGATGATTCCACAGTGTTCACCTCCATTTGCAACTCCTCCAATAATAAAACAGCCCATTCCAGCCTACAGCTGGATCTGGATAACTTCCAAGCTTGAGTTGATAATAAGCACCTTGCATAAGTGCTAGGTAAGGACAATCTCGAATTAGAGAAAGCTCAGCCATCACCACTTGACTTTCAATCATACCGCCCATCACTGAAGTCAACCACCATCAACATCCCGAGAGTTACCACTGACCAGAAATTTAACAGCAATATCAACAGCTATAAGAGCAGGCCAGAGCTGGATACTCTGCAACAAGTAGCTCACTTCTTGAGCCCTCAAAGCCTCTCCACCATCTGCAAGGCTCAAGTAGGGAGAATTATGGAATAGTTCCCATTCACCCAGATGGGTTCAGCCACTACAACACTCAAAGGGCTCAACACCATCTAGGGCAGATCAGTGAGCTTGATTGATGTTCCTGCCACTGGATTCAATATCCATTCCCTCCAGCACAGGTGCACCATGACTGAAGTATGTTCAATCTACAGGATACACTGCAACAACTCACCAAGGCTACTTTGACAGGACCTCCCTCCCCTATAATTTCTAACACCAAGAAGGTCAGGAGCAGAAATGTCGTGGGCACACAATCACCTCAAAGTTTCCCTCCCCAGTCACACACCATAACTTGGACATATATCACCATTCCTTCATTGTCGCTGGGTCAGTGTCCTGGAATTCCCTACCTAACAGCATTGTGGGAGCACCATCACCACACGGACTGCAGCGGTTCAAGGAGAAGGCCCACCACCACCTTTTCAAGGGAAACTAGGGATGGGCAATAAATGTGGCCTTGCCAACGTCACACACATCCTGAAAACAAATGAAAAAAGACACTGATGCAGATCCATTGGGACTAGTTGCAGATCATCCATCTCCTACAGCCACGAGTTGCCTCCAAAGCCACGATCGTACAAGTCCTTCGACCAGGGGTACACTTGGTTGTGTGGTATGTTCACAACAAACAGGGAGAAGTAGCCAACACACAACTGGCAAATCCAACAGCAAATCTCATTATCACATACATACAAGTTAATAAAACAAATTCATTTTTAATATCTCCTACAGTCTGTCATTCTTTCCTTATGTGGAAGTCAGGCTTCAGCTGTCAAAAAGCCAAATAAATAAAGCATCCACCGTGGGCAGCAAAACCCAAATGGGGACGGCAAACAGCCGTTCCGTGATTCTAAATATAGGCTGAAGAAAATAATAGTGCCCAGATGCCGAGCTCACTGGAACAATCAGGCTATGACACGTCCTGTCCTGTCCTGTCCTGTCTTTCAGCCTGAAAATGCAGTTGTTTCTTTCTGTCAGTGTTTGTAGAGGGTGGCATTCGGGTACCTTAATATAACGACACATGCCAAAGTGACTGACTCAATGGCCGGAATTTTAATTTGGAGGTGGGTAGGGAGTAGGGGGGAGCTGGAAAGCGGTTGGGAAACCCAGGCCCTGCTGAATTTAACGGGAGGGCCTTATTAGCATTTTAATTTGCTGTTTCCTGCCCACAGCCAGCCAGATGGAGAGGCTGGCTGGCTGTCAGGTGGGTAGGCCTGTGAGAGGAGCCGGGCCGAAGAGAGGAGGGAGGGAGGGAGGGATCGGGGTGGGGGTGGTGGGGAGGGGGCGGTGGAAGGTCAGGAATCGTTGGCCAGGTTTGGGGCTGGATTGCTGTCGGCGCAGTCGGGTGCTGGTTCATTGTGGGGGTGGCTCAGAAGGCAAGAGCGGCGCTTAGCAATCAGAGGCCTCATGGTGCAGGGGGGTGGGGTGGGGGTCAGTGGGATTCGGAAGGGGCGGGGGTTGTCCGATTGCGGGGGGTTAGCGAGGCAGGAATTCTAGATCCAGCAGGTAAGTGGAAAGTCACTTATCTCATGGGTCCAGCGGCCCTCGCCTTTCTTTAGCTGATGGGTTCCCCGATGCCTGGGAAACCCGGCCGCCCAGAGTTAACTTTAAAATGGTGCTTCCAACTGAGCCTCATTATAATATTTAAAGTGCCAACCCGTCTCCTGGGAGTGGGTTGGCTGCCCGCACCCCCCCCGCACCCCCCCCCCCCAACCATCCCCCGTCCTGCCTCTGCTAAAACCGGAAATGGGCGGGTTGGGGTCGGGATTCAGATTTTTAACTCTTTAGCCTCCCACCCGAACCCAACCCACCAATTTTTTGGGGTTAATGACTCACGGATTGACTCACTCAGTGAGTTGACTGACTAACAATGTGCCCCGTAGGTACTTAGTGCAGCATTTGAGTTAAGGGCACTGGTGACCTGCACTCTCACTGCTAGTGCAGGGTGAAAGGTCAGCTGCACCTGCAGCTCTTCATTGTTCAGACGGCATCCCTTTGATCACCTAGTGAGTCCAGGCCTCCTCCTGCATTGCTCCTGGATCAAACCCAGGCAGCTGATTCTGCTGCAGTATTCTGCCTAGAGTAGGACATTCAACCCCTCAAGCCTGTTCCGCCATTCAATTAGATCATGGCTGATCTGTACCGTAACTCCATTTCCCCGCCTTAGCTCCATATCCCTTGATACCCTTTGTAAAGTCCGCGCCTCAATAATACACGGACTTCGGGAGAACAGTTTAACAGGTACTTTACTGAACAGGAGGGCAACGTCAGACTGAAATACAGAAGCCTGCTAGGGCCTTTTATACAGGGGTGGTCACTGCTGGTACTGCAGTCTAAAACCAGTTCTTCCCTTAAAGGTACATACACAACAATTCCTCCCCTTTTAGATAAACAGTACATAACATTCATTTAATAACTAATTACAACGTTCTGGATATTATATACATCAACTGAAATAATCATTCATAAGTTCAGTCTTTGAGGAGGCTTCCTGATCCTGACTGGATAGCGCCTTTCTCGAGTATCCTGTTCTTGCAGCAAAGCTGATTCTGGTTCATGGTCACTGGTTGGTTCGTCAGCTTCCAATACCACTGCTTCTGAGGTAGACGCAATCTGTACTTCAGGTTGATTACCAGGTGCACCTTCTCGTGGCACGGGTTTGGCTTGTTCCTGTGACTCTAGAATCTGGTCAGCATGGCGCCTCACAATGCACCCTCCAACATCCACTGTGTACATTAGTGGTCCCTGCTGTGTGCATATCGATCCTGGCTGCCATTATTCTGTTCGGTAGTCGCGGGCCAAGACTGGTTGCCCTACCTTGAAGCTCCTGGTTGGCTTCTCATTGATGTGCTGGAATTGCTTATCCTCAACATCTCGTCTTATGTTTGGTTTGAGCAAATCCAGGCGAAATCTTAGCCTTCGGTTGAAGAACAGTATGGCTGGAGCTTGGTTGGTTACTGCATGTGTCGCATTCCGGTAAGCAAACAAGAAACTATCCACCTTGTGTTGTAGTGGTATGTCGTCATTATACATTGCCTTTATGGCCTTTTTAAAGGTCTGAACAAACCTCTCAGCCAATCCATTTGTGGCTGGATGATATGGGGCAGATGTGTAATGTTTCACCCCATTATTCTTCAGGAACCTCCGGAAATCCTCAGACACAAACTGTGGCCCATTGTCGGAGCAAATCTGTTCTGGCAACCCATTCCTGGCGAAGATGGTCCTTAGGACTGCAATAGTTTTCTCCGTGGTGGTGGAGGACATTTTAATGACCTCTGGCCATTTCGAATGGGCGTTCACAGTGATTAGAAACATTGAGTCCATAAATGGACCAGCAAAATCAATGTGTACCCATTGCCATGGAGATGAGGGCCACTCCCATGGATGTAGCGGGGCCTGTGGTGGAGCATTTTGGACCTTCTGGCATCCTGTGCATCTCTTGGTCGTATCCTCGATTTCATTATCGATTCCCGGCCACCACACAAACGCCCTGGCTAGGCTCTTCATTTTTACCCCTCCCAGATGACCCTCATTGTGGTGTATGTAACCGTTCCACCTTTAAGAGAACTATTTTAAGAGATGCACTACTTTATCTTGGCTGCTGTATACTGTAATACCGGTGGTGACCACACTGGTATATAAGTGCTGTGTAATGATTTATTGGGCAGTTCAGCCTGACCTTCGACTAGTAAAGACCTGTTGAATTTATTCTTGTGGTCTGTGTGCAGTGATTCTTATTAACAATAACTAGAACACACAGACTTAACAGTGGCGACGATGACGATCTTACCCTGCGGCAGAGATATATCCAAGGCAGTTTAACGGGCGTCGAGAAGAGGCATCCGCCCTCATCATCCTGCTGAGAAAAGACTCGGGTCTGAAGAGCAAGGAAGAATCCTGACACGAAGCCTTCCATCAGCAACAGGCAGTGATCATCCCTTCTGCCACAGGTGGTGGGTAAGCCAATCAGCGACGAGCAGCAAGTCGGCCACGTTGGCTGTGAAGTAGGGGAGGGAAAAACGGAGGATATAAGGGCGGAGAACTCGACCACGGCCGGGGAAAAGAGCCGGACAGAAGTCGGGGCCAGAGGCGCTGAGACTGGGGCAGCGTAAGGCACGGGAGCCGCGGTGAATGCAAACGCAGCCGGTGTAAAAGACCGGGCTGCAAGCGGGCTGGGAGACGCAACAGCGTCGAGAGAGACCGGGGAAAAAGGCCGGGCAGCTACCGAGGCCGTGAGGCGCGGGAGAAAATAAAAATAATTAAAAAAAATAAACCGCGGAGAACTCAGACGCAGCCGGTGGAAAGGACCGGACTGCAAGAGGGGCTGGGAGGCACAATTTGAGAACCGCTGGGGAGGGCGAACGCAGCAATACGGCAATCGCCATTACAGCCAGCGGGGGAGAAAGGCAAACGCGGGAAGCCGCCATTTTCGTAGGCGGGGGAAGAAGACAAGCGCGGGAAACCGCCATTTTGAAAAAAAAAAAAAAAAGAAAAATTTCTTTTTGTTTCTCAAGAAGATTGCAAGGATGCCTAAGCGTGGTAACATCAACGATTTCGATGCCGATGTTGAAGATTGGGCCACGTATGTAGAACGCATAGAGATTTATTGTAAGGCAAATAAAATATCAGATGAAGATAAAGCACTAACCTTACTAAACTCAATGGGTGCGAAGACATACGGGCTATTGAAGCATCTTCTATCACCAGCTAAACCGGCGGATCAGGCTTTCGCTAATATTGTTGCTGTCCTGAGAAATCATTTGAACCCCACACCGCTGATGTTAGCGGAACGATTTAAATTTTATGCGAGAACGCAACTGAAAGAGGAAAGCAACGCGGAGTATTTAATTGAACTGCGTAAGCTAGCGAAATACTGTCAGTTTGGGGAAAGACTGACAGAGGCACTGAGAGACAAATTCGTGTGTGGATTGTCGAAAGAAGGAACACAAAAGCGGCTGCTTGAAGAGAATGATCTTACACTTGATAAGGCTGTCACTATTGCAGCATCGCACGAAGCCGCAGCGAGAGGCACTGCGGAAATGCAGCTGAAGGCAGCGGTACTCAGCGTAGATCAAATGGCTTTGGGTACAGCGAAATGTTATCGTTGTGGAAAGACAACACACGATCAGAACCAATGCTGGTTTAAAAATCAGGAATGTAGAAAATGTGGCAAGCTTGGTCACATAGCTAAAGTATGCCGGTCAGGAAAGAAGGCCAGCAACAAAAAGTCACCGCAGGAAAAGTGCAGAAAGGTACATAAGGTGGCTGAGAAGAGTTCGGATGAACAGAATTCGGATTCAGACTCCAACAGCAAGGAACTGGGTAGTCTGAGAATTCACAATGTGAGTAAGGAAGCTGACCTACAAACTATCTGGGTCACACTTCAGATAGCAGGAGTCCAAGTGAAGATGGAATTGGACACCGGATCGGCGTTGACGGTCATGAATAACCAAGATTACAAAAGGTTATTCACACATATTCCCCTACGGGATACGGAGATAGTATTGCAGACATACACGGGGCAAAGAGTATACCCCATCGGAAAGATAAAAGTCAAGGTGGTACACAAGGGCAAAGAACACCAAGGAATGGACTTATATGTACTACCTGAGGGAGGTCCACCACTTCTGGGACGGGAGTGGATCAGGAAAATAAATATGGACTGGCACTCCCTAAAAGCAATAACGGTAGATTCCGGAAAAAAAGATGTCAAACCTGAACGATTGTCCAGAATATTGGATGAGGCTAAAGAGGTGTTCCAACAGGGACTGGGAACACAGAGGAATTACGGCAAAAATCAAGATTGCAGAACATGCAAACCCAAAATTTTTCAAAGCCAGACCGGTACCTTATGCGATACGACCTGCTGTGGAAGCTGAGCTGGAAGGGCTAGAACGTTCAGGAGTACTGTCTAAGGTGGACTGGAGTGAGTGGGCCACGCCCATTGTTCCCGTCATGAAGCGTTCATCGAGCAACAAGCCAGGGGAACCGGGGAAGGTCCGCATCTGTGGAGACTTCAAGGTCACGGTTAATCCGGTGCTTCACACGGTGCAATATCCGCTTCCGCGGATTGAGGATATCTTTGCTTCATTGTCTGGTGGGAAACACTTCACCAAGATAGACCTGGCGCAAGCGTACTTACAGATGGAAGTTGAGGAAGAGTCGCGCCAGTATCTCACAATCAACACGCACAGAGGCTTGTATCGATATAATAGACTGGTTTTTGGAGTGGCTTCGGCTCCAGCAATTTGGCAGAGGGCCATGGAGCAGGTATTACAGGGAATTCCAAGCACTCAATGTTACTTGGACGATATCCTGATTACAGGAGATGACGATGAGGAACACCTTGCAAATTTGAAACTGGTGCTCACCAGATTGAAGGAATATGGACTTCGAGTTAATCGCCAGAAATGTGAGTTCTTTCAGAAACGGATCTCGTACTGTGGTCATGTCATTGACCAGGAGGGGCTGCACAAGTCACCTGACAAGATCGAAGCTGTTGTGAAGGCTCCCGCTCCGGAAAATGTATCCCAGTTGAGGTCGTTCCTAGGGTTGATTAACTATTACCATAAGTTTCTGCCAAATCTATCCACGGAGCAGCACCTGCTGAACGCTCTTTTGCAGAAAGAAGTACCATGGAAGTGGAGCGAGGACTGTAAGAAGGCCTTTCGCAAAAGCAAGGCATTGATCACCTCAGAGGAAGTGTTGGCTCACTTCAACCCAACGCTACCTATTCGTTTAGCTTGTGATGCTTCTCCTTATGGTATTGGAGCAGTACTCTCACACAAGTTGCCAAATGGCTTGGAAAGGCCAGTCGCATTTGCATCCAGATCATTGACCTCCGCTGAGCGCAACTATGCTCAGATAGATAGGGAGGCTCTCAGCCTTGTGTGGGGAGTAAAGAAGTTTAATCATTACCTGCAGGGCCAGAAGTTTACACTGCTGACAGACCACCAGCCGTTGGTATCCATTTTTAACCCTAAGAAGGGTGTTTCGGTGATGACAGCACAGAGGCTCCAGAGATGGTCCCTTTTCCTAGGGGCACATCAATATCAGATAGAATTCAAAGGTACAAAGCAGCATGGTAATGCTGATGGGCTGTCGCGCCTGCCACTACCTACTGAGGAGGAGGCACCGACGGTTGACCCGGTGGAGTTATTTCACTCGACCATCATCGAATGTTTACCTGTCACCAATGCAAATATTGAAAGGGAGACTAGGAATGACCCGACACTGTCCCGGGTCTACGAATTGACAGTAAAGGGATGGCCAGCCCATGGTGATCCACTGTTACCGGCATTCTCAGCAAGACGAGAACAGCTGTCCATCTGTCAGGGAACATTGATGTATGGAACAAGGGTGATTATCCCTCCTAAGTTAAGAGAGAGAGTTCTAAAAGAACTACATGAAGGTCATCTGGGGGGAGTCAAGATGAAAAGCCTTGCTAGGGCTTATGTGTGGTGGCCGGGTATCGACCAACAGATAGAGGATCTGACGAAAAGCTGCTCAGGGTGCCAAAAAGTCCAAAATGCACCTCCAATTGCACCGCTGCATCCATGGGAATGGCCTTCAACCCCATGGCAACGTGTACATGTTGACTTTGCTGGTCCATTCATGGACTCAATGTTTTTAATTGCGGTGGACGCACATTCTAAATGGCCAGAAGTGATTAAAATGACTACCACTACCTCGGAGAAGACGATCGCGGTGCTAAGAACGATATTTGCAAGAAATGGATTGCCAGAGCAAATATGTTCAGACAACGGACCACAGTTCATGTCAGAGGAATTCCAGAAATTCCTGAAGAAGAATGGGGTGAAACATTATACCTCTGCCCCATATCATCCAACTACGAATGGGCTGGCCGAGAGGTTTGTACAGACGTTCAAAAAGGCAATAAAGGCCATGAGCGAAGATCAGATTCCACTGCAACACAAGGTGGACAATTTCCTACTGGCATATCGAAACGCCACCCATGCAACAACAAACCAAAGTCCTGCCATGATGTTCTATAACAGGAGTTTGCGGTTCAGGTTGGACTTGTTAAAACCAAATGTGCGGAGGGAAGTCGAAAACAAACAGTTCCAGCATATCAATAACAAGCCCACTCGGAGTTTTGAAATAGGACAACCGGTGTTAGCCAGGGACTATAAAAATGAGAAATGGCAATCTGGAACAATTCAGGCCAGACAAGGCCCCCTGATGTACACGGTAGATGTTGGTGAAAACGTAATGTGACGTCATGCTGACCAACTGGTGGGATCGAGAACAAGGGTCGAGCCCATGGTTACGACAGAGACAACCGTGGAGGAAGTTAGTGAACCTGAAGCATCTACCTCAGAAGTGAATATACCTGATGATGATGTCCTATCCATAGGGGATCAACTAGATGAGTCACCCCAGCAACGAGAACCAGAGACCCCTGAAAGGCGTTATCCGTCTCGGATCAGGAGGCCTCCTCAGAGACTGAATCTGTGAACTGTTTTTACATGAAGTTGTGTATATATGTTATTATGTTATGTTAAATGGGGAATATATACTGTTAAGCTAAAAAGGGAGGATTGTGGTGTATGTAACCGTTCCACCTTTAAGAGAACTATTTTAAGGGTTGCACTACTTTATCTTGGCTGCTGTATACTGTAATACCGGTGGTGACCACACCGGTATATAAGTGCTGTGTAATGATTTATTGGGCAGTTCAGCCTGACCTTCGACTAGTAAAGACCTGTTGAATTTATTCTTGTGGTCTGTGTGCAGTGATTCTTATTAACAATAACTAGAACACACAGACTTAACACTCATGAAGCTCATTGAGCATTCTATCTCTCAACTTGGGCGGAATTACCACTCAGAATCCACACATCAAGGTTCCCCGGCACACTGACAGCTGTTCTCTCCTTGGCGAGAATGCTGGCAACAGTGAGTCGCCATATGCTGGCCATCCCTTCACCGTCAAATCGTAGACCCGAGAGAGTGTCGGGTCATTTCGGGTTTCCTTCTCTATACTCGAGTTTGTAACAGGCAAACATTCGACTATGGTCGCATGGAATATCTCAACAGGGTCCACTGCAGGTGTTTCTTCTACCGTAGGCAACGGTAGGCGCGACAGCCCATCAGCGTTTCCATGCTGTTTCGTACCCTTGTACTCTATGTCGTACTGATGTGCCCCTAGAAAAAGCGACCATCTTTGCAGCCGTTGCGCCGTCATCACCGGAACGCCCTTCTTTGGGTTAAAAGTGGAGACCAGGGGCTGATGATCAGTCAGTAGGGTGAATTTCTGCCCGTGCAGATAGTGATTGAACTTCTTCACCCCCCACACCAGGCTGAGGGCCTCCCTGTCAATCTGGGCGTAGTTACGCTCGGCTGAGGTTAGCAAGCACGACGCAAAGGCTATTGGCCTCTCTGAACCGTCACGGAATTTGTGTGACAGTACCGCTCCAATGCCGTAGGGTGACGCATCACATGCCAACCGAATCGGTAGTGTTGGGTTGTAGTGGGCCAATACTTCTTTTGAAGTGATTAGGCATTTACATTCCTGAAAGGCACGCTTACACTCATCACTCCATTTCCATGTCACTCCAGTTTGCAGCAGGGCGTTCAGTGGGTGCAGAATTGTAGATAAATTCGGCAAGAACTTATGGTAGTAGTTCACCAACCCGAGGAACGACCTCAGTTGCGACACATTTTCCGGTGCTGGAGCCTTGACTACAGCCTCAATCTTGTCCGGCGACTTATGCAACCCTTCCTCATCAATCATGTGGCCACAATACGAGATTTGTCTCCTGAAGAACTCGCATTTGGGGCGGTTGGCTCGTAGCCCATATTCCTGTAATCTCGTGAGCACCTGCTCCAGGTTGGCAAGGTGTTCATTGTCATTTTCGCCCGTAACCAGGATGTCGTCCAAATAACACTGGGTCCCCGGGATCCCTTGCAGGACTTGTTCCATTGCCCTCTGCCAAATAGCCGGGGCCGATGCTACCCCGAATACCAGTCGATTGTACTGGTAAAGGCCTTTGTGAGTGTTTATCGTGAGGTATTTTCTAGATGCTTCTTCCACCTCCATTTGTAGATACGCTTGGGCCAGATCAATCTTTGTAAAACGTTTCCCTCCAGATAGTGAGGTGAAAATATCTTCTATCCGCGGAAGTGGATGTTGTGTATGTAACCTGTTCCAGCTTAAGAGAGCTTAAGCCTGTTCCACCTTAAGAGATGTACTACTTTCTCAGGCTGCTGTAGACGTAATACCGGGGGTGAACACACCGGTATATAAGCACTGTGCAGTAATCTTGTATTCAGTATAGTCCCTACCTCCAACCAGTAAAGACCTGTTTTTATTGTTACTCATTAGTCTGTGTCTTAATTAACTAAATAATTCACAGACTTAACACTGGCGACGAGTCAGGTTCTTACCCTGCGGCAGTTATTCCACGGCGGTTGAAGAGAGGTTTCAAACCACCCCACCCCACTGGAAGCGACAGGCATTAGGACCCTGAAGCCTCCATCAGCTTGTGAACCGGAGTAGAAGACAGGGCTGGGGAAGACAGAGGTACAGGGCGATAGCGATCGGCAGATAAGGGCCGGGCCGCTTTGAAGTGAGGGGCGCAGCCGGGCCATCGATCGCAACCACCGATAAGGGCCGCACTCGGGCTGAAAGGGCAGCGGCTGCAGAAATTGAAGGCGCGAGAGCCGCGGTGCACAGCGCGGGCCATCGATCGCGATCGGGAGATAAGGGCTTTGGAGTGCGAGGCGCAGCCGGGCCATCGATCGCAAGCACTGATAAGGGCCGGGCCGCTTTCAAGTGCGAGGCGCAGCCGGGCCATCGATCGCATCCGCTGATAAGGGCCGCACTCGGGCGATCGCGGCGAAGATAAGGGCCACACTCGGGGGCTGAAGGGAGACGGCGTCGGGGGACGGGTGAAGACCTCCAGACAATTTGGGTTACTCTTCAGATAGAAGGAGTCCAAGTAAAAATGGAATTGGACACTGGATCGGCATTGTCGGTCATGAATAAGAAAGATTACAGAAGGTTATTCCAACATATTCCCCTACAGGATACGGAGATTATATTGACAACCTACACGGGGCAGAGAGTGTACCCCATCGGGACAATAAAGGTTGCAGTGGCCAACAAGGGCGAAGGAAGTCAAATAATGGACTTATATGTGCTACCGGGGGGAGGTCCACCACTACTAGGCCGGGAGTGGTTTAGAAACATAAATATGGACTGGCATTCGCTAAAAGCCATAAAGAGTGAGAACTCGGTGCAGATAATCAGCCCAGACTCTAGAACTGATGATGGTAAGACCAACCCATGTGCAAAAGACAAAGTTTCAGCACAGAATTCCACTGAGCAACAACAACATAGTTTAACAGAGAATTCTGAGTCTGTCAAGTCTACTGATATGCACATTTTTGAGGGACACTGGGCTCGAACTCAACTCCATTTCAAACTACAACAGCAATTAGAACAAATGATTCGCCGTTTTGAGCAAGAGATGAATGAATTAAAAAAGTTCTTTGTTACAGAGTGGGAGAATCTGGAAAGGCAACAGAAGCAACTGATGGAGAAAATGGAGCAGGAGCACACCAACCACCTGCGCGAGGAGGCCGAACGAATCAAAGCTGATTCAGGTTCTGAAGGTGCGTGCCATAATCTGGTGTCAGAAGAGTTAACGGTCAGCCAACTCCTTCATATGCTGAGGGACAAGACTCTGAAATGGGAAAAACTTGAACACGAGCTGCGATCTTCAAAGGAAAAGGGTTCGGAGCTCTCAAAAGTCATTGAGATGGCTGATGTGACGACACAGACTGAAACGACTGCAACAGAGCAGCCATTGGATGCCAAAAGTACGCTGACTCACGTCAATGTAGAACAACAGACCGCTGAAACAGCTGCTCCGGTAGAGGGATTGCATAGTCCGATCAATCAATCTCCAAAGGAAGTTGAAGTATTAAAATCACAAATGAGGTCACTAGTAAACGACTTGCTGAAAGCCCAGAAAAAGCTGGATGCAGAGGTACACATGAAGAAGTCTCTTCAGGAAAGATGTCTGGATTTGGAACAAGAGCTGGCTAACGTCCAGCTGGGTATGGAGGAAATAGACGACCCTCTCACTGGTCTAGCTCAGGATGACACCGAATATTACCATGACCTGGTGGACGACACCGAATATTACGATGTCCTGTCCTGCCCAGCTTGTAACTTCGACTCCCAAAGTGCAGAAATCATGGAGGAGCACCAAAAGTCTACGGAACATCGGGAGAAGCTGGCTCTACGACGGAAACAGGAGGAAGAGAAGGAGGAACTGCGCATGCAGCTGGCAGCTGTGGCAGCTGACAATGGAGCCCAGAGAGTCTCCAAGAAGCAGAAAAGGAAAAGTAAAAACAGAAGATGACCCATCTGAACCATTATCACCTCTACCAGATCACACACGTGGTCCCTCCGAACGGAGCCAAATCAGTTCGGAAGTTCAAGCTGTTAAATCCATGAAAGGACTATTGAATGAGTAACGTGAACCAACTACACCACAGAGATTGAATCTGTGAACTGTTTTCCGCAGAGACTGAATCTGTGATATGTTACGTTAAACATGAAGTTATATATGTATATATGTTATTACGTTATGTTAAATGGGGGGATGACTATAAAGCTAAGAAGGGAGGAGTGTTGTGTATGTAACCTGTTCCACCTTAAGAGAGCTTAAGCCTGTTCCACCTTAAGAGATGTACTACTTTCTCAGGCTGCTGTAGACGTAATACCGGGGGTGAACACACCGGTATATAAGCACTGTGCAGTAATCTTGTATTCAGTATAGTCCCTACCTCCAACCAGTAAAGACCTGTTTTTATTGTTACTCATTAGTCTGTGTCTTAATTAACTAAATAATTCACAGACTTAACAGTGGATACTGTACTGTGTGCAGGATTGGGTTCACAGTCACCTTGAAGTCCCCACGGATGTGAACCTTCTTTGGCTCCCCAGGTGTGCTGCTCAATGCTTTCTTCATTACAGGAACGATGGGTGTGGCCCACTCGCTCCAGTCCACCTTGGACAGCACACCCGAAAGCTCCAGACTCTCCAGTTCAGCTTCAACGGCTGGGCAGATCGCGCATGGCACCGGTGTGGCCTTGAAAAATTTTGGGTTTGCGTTATCCTCAATCTTTATGGTTGCCTTTACTCCTTTTAGAGTCCCAAGTCCTTGTTGGAACACCTCTTCTGCGTCAGATAGAATTCGTGACAGACATCCAGGTGCGACGTCATCATCCTTTTTGTTAGTCACAGTTAGCGCCAGAATGGAATGCCAATCCAATTGTATTTTTTGGATCCATTCACGTCCCAATAATGGTGGTCCTCCATCTCGTAGTATATACATATATAGTTTCTGTTTCCTTACCGTTATATTTAACTGGCACCCTTATTTTTCCTCTGGGGTAGACCTTTTGCCCCGTGTATGTCTTCAATACAATGGACGTGTCCTTTAAGGGTATGTGTGAGAATAGCCGCTCATAGTCTCATCGATTCATGACAGTTAGGGCTGATCCTGTGTCCAATTCCATCTTTACTGGGGACCCTGCTATCGTGAGGGTGACCCAAATGGTTCGGTGATCTTCCTTTGCGATCACGTTGTGTAACTTTAGACAACTTAGTCTCCTGCTCCCAGAGTCCTTATCACTCTCCTGATCTTCCAAACTACTGTCTGTCAGTTTCTTTACCTTCCTGTACTGTTCCTTAGTAGTTTTTGTCGTGTTGGTTTTCTTTCCCGACCTGCAGACTCTTGCTATATGTCCCATTTTTCCACATTGCCTGCATACTTTGTCCTTAAACCAGCAGTCCTTCTGCTCATGGGTTGTTCTGCCGCAGCAATAGCACTTTTCTGCTCCATATGCCATTTCGTTAGTGCTGTATTCTTGTGGTTTCTGTTGTATTTCCGCAGCTCCCCGTGCTGCTGCTTCGTAGGATACTGCCACGCTGAAAGCCTGTTCTGGCGTCAGGTCCTTTTTTGAAAGTAGTTGTTTCTGGGTTGCTTCACTCTGGAGCCCGCAGACAAAAGAACATAAGAACATAAGAAATAGGAGCAGGAGTAGGCCAATCGGGCTCTCGAGCCTGCTCCGCCATTCAACAAGATCATGGCTGATCTGATCCTAACCGCCAATCTACTATCACAGAACCATCTCCTGAATCTAACAGAATTAGACACACAAAATAGGAGTAGGATCAGGCTACATGGCCCCTGGGCCCGCTCCGCTACCCACAGGGCCATGTCCGATCCAAACCTAGACTCATGTCCAAATTCCTGCCCGCTCCCCGTAACCCTTAATTCCCTTTACTTCTAGGAAACTGTCTATTTCTGTTTTAAATTTATGTAATGATGTAGCTTCTACAGCTTTTTGGGGCAGCATATTCCATGGACCTACCACCCTCTGAGTGAAGTAGTTCCTCCTCATCTCAGTTTTGAAAGAGCAGCCCCTTATTCTAAGACTATGCCCCCTAGTTCTAGTTTCACCCATCATCGGGAACATCCTCCCCGCATCCACCCGATCCAACCCCTTCACAATCTTATATGTTTCAATAAGATCGCCTCTCATTCTTCTGAACTCCAATGAGTAGAGTCCCAATCTACTCAACCTCTCCTCAAATGTCCATCCCCTCATCCCCGGGATTAACCGAGTGAACCTTCTTTGTACTGACTCGAGAGCAAGGATGTCTTTTCTTAAGTATGGACACCAAAACTGTATGCAGTATTCCAGGTGTGGTCTCACCAATAACTTGTACAACTGAAGCAATACCTCCCTATTTTTATATTATATCCCCCTAGCAATGAAAGCCAACATTCCATTGGCCTTCTTAATCACTTGCTGCACCTGCATACTAACCTTTTGAGTTTCGTGCACCAGGACCCCCAGATCCCTTTGTACTTCAATACTTTCCAGTTTCTTGCCATTAAGATAACTTGCTCTATGATTTTTCCTGCCAAAGTGCATAACCTCACACTTTCCAGTATTGTATTCCATCTGCCAAATCTCTGCCCACTTACTTAGCCTGTCTATGTCCCCTTGCAGGTTTTTTATGTCCTCCTCACTCACTACTTTCCCTCCCATCTTAGTATCATCTGCAAACTTTGATATGTTACACTCGGTCCCCTCCTCCAAATCGTTAATATAGATTGTAAAGAGTTGGGGACCCAGCACTGACCCCTGCGGAACACCACTAGTTATTGATTGCCAGTCTGAGAATGAACCATTTATCCCAACACTCTGCCTTCTGTTAGATAGCCAATCCTCTATCCATGCCATAATATTACCCCCAATCTCGTGATTTTTTATCTTAAGCAATAACCTTTTGTGTGGCACCTTGTCAAATGCCTTTTGGAAGTCTAAATACACTACATCCACTGGTTCCCCTTTATCCACCCTATATGTTACTTCCTCAAAGAACTCCAGCAAATTTGTCAAACATGACTTCCCCTTCATAAAACCATGCTGACTTTGTCCTATTAAATTATGATTATCCAAATGTCCTGTTACTGTCTCCTTAATAATGGACTCCAAAATTTACCACAGATGTTAGGCTAACCGGTCTATAGTTTCCAGCCTTCTGTCTACTGCCCTTTTTAAATAAGGGTGTTACAGTAGCAGTTTTCCAGTCTGCTGGGACCTTTGCTGAGTCCAGGGAGTTTTGGAAAATTATTACCAATGCATCCACAATCCCTACCGCCACTTCCCTCAAGACCCTAGGATGTAAGCCATCAGTTCCAGGTGATTTATCCGCCTCGAGTCCCATTATTTTACCGAGTACCACTTCCTTAGTGATTTTGATCTTGTTTAGCTCCTCCCCCCCTATAGCCCCCTGTTTGTCCAGTGTTGGGATATTCTTAATGTCCTCTACTGTAAAGACTGAGACAAAATATTCATTCAGTGTTTTTGCCATCTCCATATTTCCCACCATTAATTTCCCGGTCTCATCCGCTAAGGGACCAACATTTACTTTAGCCACCCTTTTTCTTTTTATATAACTATAAAAACTCTTACTATCTGTTTTTATATTTTTTGCTAATTTACTTTCATAATCTATCTTCCCTTTCTTAATCAATCTTTTTGTTACTTTTTGCTGTCTTTTAAAGTTTTCCCAATCCTCTATCCTCCCACTAGATTTGGCTACCTTATATGCCTTGTTTTTAGTCGAATACTATCCTTAATTTCTTTAATTAGCCACGGATGGCTGTCTTTTCTTTTACACCCTTTTCTTCTCAGTGGAATATATATTTTTTGGAAGTTGTAAAATAACTCCTTAAATGTACACCACTGATCATGTATTGTCTTACCCTTTAATCTATTTTCCCAATCCACTCTACTCAATTCCACTCTCATACCTTCATAGTCTCCTTTATTCAAGTTTAGCATGCTTGTTTGAGATCCAACCTTCCCACCCTCGAATTGAATATGGAATTCAACCATGTTATGGTCACTCATTCCAAGGGGATCCTTTACTAGGACATTTTTAATTAATCCTGTCTCGTTACACAGGACCAGATCTAAGGTTGCTTGCCCCCTGGTCGGTTCAGTTACATACTGCTCAAGAAACCCATCCCTAATACACTCAATGAACTCATCCTCAAGGCAGCCCTGCCCAATTTGATTTGTCCAATTAATATGATAGTTAAAATCCCCCATAATTATAGATGTTCCCTTATTACAAGCCTCAACTATTTCCTGATTGATACTCCATCCAGATTTAGGAACAGCTTCTTTCCCAGGGCTGTCATCCTACTGAACTCCACAAATAAACTCTAAAGCCTGCATATCTGCCAATGCACTTTATTATGGTTATGTTTATGCTAATGTATTACAAGCTAAATGTATGCTGAATGTTTAAATGTCTTAATCTAAATGCACACTCTCGGGAGCCGCAAGCCTACATTTTGTTGTACTGCACTTGTGCACTAACAATGACAATAAAAGTTGATCTGATCTGATCTGATCTGATCTTCTGTCTGTCCAACAGAGTTGCAACTGTTCGGAGGCCTATAGACTATGCCCACTGGTGTTTTTTTCCCCTTATTATTCCTTACCTCCACCCAAACTGTTTCATTATCCTGATCTTTTGACCCAATATCATTTCTCTGTATTACAGTGATTCCTTCCTTTATTAACATAGCCACCCCACCTCCCCTTCCTTCCTGCCTGTCCTTCCTGATCGTTAAATAACCTGGTATGTTTAATTCCCAGGCATTGTCACCCTGCAGCCATGTTTCTGTAATGGCCACAAGATCATACCCATATGTAGTTATTTGTGCCATTAACTCGTCTATTTTGTTACGAATGCTACGTGCATTCAGATAGAGAACTTTCAAATATGTTTTGTGACACTTAGTTCCTGCTTTTGCCCTTTTTATTACTTTACCTTTTACTCCATACCTTCTGACCCTTCCTGACAAACTTATCCCGTATGGTGTCTGCCAGTCCTGCTCCGAACTGGCAGTGCTTCGATAACTTGCGTAGTTCCATAAGATAGTCAGCATTGCTCTCATCTTTGTGCTGGTTTCTTTTATGGAACTTGAATCTTTCTGCTATCAGCAGCGGTGTAGGGTTTAGGTGTTCCTGTAAGATATTAGCAATCTCCTCAAAACTTTTCTCCATTGGTTTAGCTGGGGTAATTAAATTCCGCAATAGGCCGTACGTACTCGCGCCCATCAGATTTAATAATACCGACGCCCTCTTTCCATCAGCCACCTCATTTGCCTTGCAGTACACTTCAATTCTTTCCACATACGTGGTCCAGTCTTCTACCTCGTTGTCGAAAGCAGTGATACTGCCGCTTTCCGGCATCTTGGGTGATTTAAAATTGCGCCTCCCGCGCTTTTTCTTCTTCCCCAATGGAATAAAATGGCGCCTCCCGTGCTTTTCCTTCTTCCCCAATGGGATAAAATGGTGCCTCCCGCGCTTTTCCTTCTTCCCCTTGCTGCCGCGCTGCTCCTAGCGTTCTACGGGGTAATGGCGGCAACCCGTGGCTTCGGCGCGTCTGGCTTTCCTTCCCCCCCATTTATTTTCTCTCCGCTGCCCGGTTCTTGAGCACCGACCGCGGCCTGTGCGCTCCACCCTCTCTCTCTCTTGTTTTCTTTTCCCGGCGACGCTGCGTGGCCCGTTTTGTAGAGCCGTTCGATCGAGCTTGAGCCCGCCGCAGTCCGGAAGGGTCAGCGCACTACCTGCTACCAGCACGATTTGCTGGAACACCTTAACTGGGGAGCCAAGCACAGCTCTCCACAGTCTCTCCTGCAATTCTCCGAACACCGATGAATTCTTTGGGCGGTTGCCCGCGGTCGACGCCCGTTGCTCAGACTACGACCTCCAAGAAACCTCCTCTCAGGGCGAGATCCCCGTGAGATGATGCCACACTGCAGGTGAGTTTGAACTTACTCATCGCCACTGTAAATTCTGCGCCTCAATAATACACGGACTTCGGGAGAACAGTTTAACAGGTACTTTACTGAACAGGAGGGCAACGTCAGACTGAAATACAGAAGCCTGCTAGGGCCTTTTATACAGGGGTGGTCACTGCCGGTACTGCAGTCTAAAACCAGTTCTTCCCTTAAAGGTACATACACAACACCCTTGCCTAACATAAATCTATTGATCACATTTTAAAAGCTCTAATTAACCCAACATCCACAGCCTTTTGGGGGAGAGAGTTCTAGATTTCTATTACCCTTTGTGTAAAAAGTGCTTCCTGACATCACCCTTGAACGGCCTAGCTCTAATTTTAAGATTGTGCCTCCTTGTTCTTGATTCCCCCCACCAGAGGAAATAGTTTCTTTGCATCTACCCTATCAAATCCTTTTAACATTTTAAACACCTCGATCAGATCACCCTCAATGTAGGCAACCCGTCCTCATAATTTAGACCTTAAAGCTCCGGTATCATTCTGGTGAATCTGCGCTGTCCCCTCTCCAAGGCCAATATATCCTTCCTGAGGTGCGGTGGCCAGAACTGAACACAGTGCTCCAGATGGGGGTCTGACCAAGGCTCTATATCTTCCCCTTGGTTAAGCTCACAAACTCCAAATCTGAGTGGGAGTAAAATCCTCCCTTTCCCCCGTGACCCTGCAGCTACAGAATGCTCCACCAGTTCATAATAAATGTCGTTAACGAGGTCTTAACAAGTCACACTGATAAATTTTTACTCCTTTTTGCAGGTTAGGAATATTCAGCAAAGTGCTGCACATAAATGAATTCCTCCTTGCCTTCTCCACAGCATTCGACACAATGGACCAGTCTATCCTGGTTCAAGTCCAATGATGTGCGGTTAAGGTTGATTGGCTATGATAAATTGACCCTTAGTGTTAGGGTGATTAAATACGTGGGGTTACGGGGATAGGGTGGGATACGTGTTGGTGTAGGGGTTACGGGGATCGGGTGGGATATGTGTCGGTGCAGGCTCGATGGGCCGAAATGGCCTCTATCTGCACTGTGGGATTTCTGTGATTTCTGTGATTCCAGAGGCCTGAGCACACAAATCTCGGCTGACACTCCAGTGCAGTGCTGAGGGAGTGCTGCTCTGTTGGAGGTACCGTCTTTTGGATGAGACGTTAAACTGAGGCCCCGTCTGCTCTCTCTCTCGAGTGGATGTAAAAGATCCCGTGTCACTATTTCAAAGAAGAGTAGAGGAATTCTCCCTAGTGTCTTGGCCAATATTTATCCCTCAATCAACATCACTAAAACAGATTATCTGGTCATTATCACATTGCTGTTTATGGGAGCTTG
Source organism: Somniosus microcephalus (assembly GCF_052327205.1). Lineage (NCBI taxonomy): Eukaryota > Metazoa > Chordata > Chondrichthyes > Squaliformes > Somniosidae > Somniosus > Somniosus microcephalus. Next base: position 107,824,662 of record NC_140999.1, read on the forward strand.
CTGTGCGCAAATTGACTTCCACGTTTCCTACATTGCAACAGTGACTACACTTCAAAAGTACTTCATTGGCTGTAAAGAGCTTTGGGACGTCCGGTGGTCGTGAAAGGCGCTATATAAATGCAAGTCTTTCTTTCTTTCACCGTTTCCCCTTGTGATGCACCTTTGTGGTACAGCCCAGTTTGGTTCCACTCCTATCTGTCTCAACAAAGCTAGCAGTTCTCAAACAATGGCTTCTCCTCCTGCCCCCAGCATGGTCACCTTGAGTGTGTCCCAAAGGTACCGTCTTGGGCCCCCTTCGTTTCCTTGTCTACATGCTGCCTCTCAGCAATATCACTCTTAAGCTTTCACATATATGCTGACAACACCCAGGTCTACCTCTCTGCCATCACCTTTGACTCCTCAACCAGTTGTCCGACTGCTAAGCCAACGTAAAGTAAAGGAGGAGCAAAAGCTTCCTTCAACTCAACATCAACAAGACTAAAGTCATCCATGTTCGGCTCCTGCCAAAAACTCTGCATCTTAGCTCCATTCCTCTCCCTGGAAACTCCCTCAGATGGAGCCTGATCGTTCGGTGGCCTATTTCACCCTGGGTTGAACTTCAAACCCCAACTGCCACCAAGACCACCTATTTCCATCTCCACAACATTGCTTGCCTCTGCCCGTACTTCACCCCCACTGCCGCTGAAATTCTTATCCACACCTTTGTCACCCCGGACCTGACTACTTCAGTGCTCTCCATGGTGGCCTTCTGAGTTTTGCCCTTTACAAATTGCAACTCATTCAAAGTTCTGCCATCCACATGCTATTGTGCTCCCTCGACCGCACAAAAAATAACCTAATCGACTGCCGTCCCAGTCTCCATGGTAGCGACCTCCTTCTCCACGCCCCCACCTCGCTGCCAGCTGGGTAACCTGCAAACCTAATCTGGCGGACTGTGTCAGGCTGCCCGTTTGGGGCAGGAAGCTGGCTAGCTCTATTTAAATGAGGCCCAGGCCTCAAAATGGCTCCGGCCTCTTCGCTCCCGGCGCAGGCAGGGGCTGGCCACAAGTTAAAATCTACCCCCCCCCAATACAGTCCCTCAGTATCCATAAATCACCAGATAACACGGCCACATCTGACACACTACACTGGTAGAAAATACTAAACATCTTAAAAGAGAGTCAAGCCTTTCAGCAGCGAGATTACGAGGCACTTTTTCACACAAGAGTAGTGGAAATCTGGCAGTTAAATGGAGTTGAGGTACAGATCAGCCATGATCTAATAGCATGCCGAACAGGCTTGAGGGCTGGATGGACTACTCCTGTTCCTCTGTTGGCATATAAAAGAATCTTCCATACTGAGAATGATCTATTAATCAATACAAAAATTTAATCAATACAAAATCAATTAGGCTGTACCAGAATTGGTCAGTTGTTAATAGGTTAATTTATCTCCCATGGTAACTCACATAAAAATAATGAAGACAATGTATCTTTAGAAAGTTTTTTTTTAAATATGTCATTTTTGAAAACAAGTTGCTTTTTGTGCTTATCAGCTTGAGGGATTCCAGCACTGCGGAATTGGATGTTCTTTATGTTTAGGAGAAAGTGTTCTGCTGGGGTAACGGAATTATCACTCAGAAACCAGCACTTTCGCTGCCTCTGGGAGCTTTCTGGCAGCTGGGCTACAAATCGTACTATGTGTGGGAAGTGTAGGAATTCATAGGATATGTTGTGAGAGGTTACTGCATGAAATCACAAGTCCTAACCATTCTCGAAATCAGGCACTGCCAGCACTGGCACAGTTGGACACGTGGCAGATGAAATTTAACGCAGAAAAGTGTGAAGTGATACATTTTGGTAGAAAGAATGAGGAGAGAATATAAACTAAATGTTACAATCTTAAAGGGGGTGCACGAACAGAGAGACCTGGGGGTACATGTGCACAAATCGTTGAAGGTGGCAGGGCTGATTGAAAAAGCTTAAAAAGCTTTCTCAAGAGAAACAGTTAAAAAGGCTTACGGGATCCTGGGCTTCATAAATAGAGGTATAGGGCTGGATTTTGTCATTGGGGCGGGCTGGGGTCGTGTCATCCACTTTTCGTGTTATCCACCCAATTCCAAATCGATGTGGGAGATTGATGCGATTTTCACATAATTGGGCAATTGAGTTCCAGCGTGTGGGAACCCATGGCCCAATTAGTTTTTTCAGTCTGAAACTCGCCTCCGATGATGTCATCATTGCTGCTACATTTAAGATCTGCAAGAAGCCTTGCTTCTTCTGCAGACTGCCAACCTTTTGGCCTTTGCAGTGAGAGGGACCTGGAGGCAGAATGAGCAGTGGGAGACCTAAGTCGGCTCCCAGATTTGATGACGTCGCCCTGCACCCTTGGAAAGCCTGCCAGATTAGCTAATCCAACCGCATGCGCCATGACACTTGCTTGATCCTTGGAGAAATGGATGTGATTGCGCGCGATGGCAAAGAGGGCATCGGTTGCCTGCGTGATGCTAGTGTGTGTGGCCGCCTGGGAGATGCCGCTGATGTCTGCTGTTGATCCCTGGAATGAGCCTGAAGCAAAAAAGTTGAGTGCGGTGGTGACTTTGACGGCCACTGGTAAGGGGTGTCCACCTGCTCCTCTGGGCTCCAGGTCTTGCTGCACCATTGCGCAGATGTCACCCACTACCTCTCGCGAAAGTCGGAGCCGCCGCACTGCTGCTCACTCATGTTGAGGTAGCTGATCCTCTGTCTGTAGACCCTGTTTTGGGGGGTATCTCCTAGGCCAACGGGCTTCCATGGGCTGGCGCCTTCTGGCCTGTGCAGCTTCGGTGGGTGAGCAGCAGCTTGGCGCTCCTGTTGTTGCTGCTGCTGTTGTTCATGGTTCTGCTGCTGCCACGGCTGGTCTTCGTCCGAATCTGATGTCCAGGAGGAAAGGAAATAAATGGTTCCCATGCTTCTGGTATATACCTCAGTTGAGGAAGCACTCAGTCAAGGTGACGAGAGGGGTTTCCCAAAAGGTCACACTGGAGATGGGTGTCAGGCTCCAAACTTCCACAGCTATGGTTATGCCTGCTAAAAGTTCCCCCAGACTTGAGACAACAAAGTCCTGCCACTTGTAAATGATGACTGATCAAATCTCATATTTAATTGTGGAGCTGCAGCTGATAGTCAGCAATCCAATTGTGCTCCCGCCAGGTTTCACCGTCGTGTTTCAGAGGAGACGTGAATCACGTGGGAAACGTGTTAAAATCGGAAAGACCTACAAAATGGGATTATAGAGGCAATTTAGTGGTTGTTAAGGGCCTTAAGGGCCTATCCCGCCTCTTGGAGGCGGGACGGAGACGGGATCAGAAACCATGCATTTGGGAAAATTGCTTGGAGGCGGGATGGAGGCAGGGTCGGGCCTGCCCGCCACTTTTTGCAATTTTAACACCCCACACGCCTCCATTCCCGCCTCCTCGGGCCTGGCAAAATCCAGCCCATAGAGTACAAAAGTGTGGAAATTATGATGAACCTATGTAAAACACTGGTTTGGCCCTCAACTGGAGTACTGTGTCCAATTCTGGGTACCACACTTTAGGAAGGGTGTGAAAACCTTAGAGAAGGTGCAGAAAAGATTTACGAGAATGATTCCGGGAATGAGGGACTTCAGTTACGTTTATAGAGTGGAGAAGCTTGGGTTGTTCTCCTTAGAGCAGAGAAGGTTGAGAGGAGATTTGATAGAGGTGTTCAAAATCATGAGAGGATCTGGACAGAGTAGATAGAGAGAAACTGTTTCCATTGGCAGAAGGGTCGAGAACCAGAGGACACAGACTTAAGGCTGCTGGCAAGGGTGGCGCTGTTGTTGTTTGGCCAACTGACCTCTACCTAGCGGAGGCTGAACGGCAACTCTCCGACACCTCCTCCTACATCCCACTGTCGAACATCAAGCCATTGTTTCCAAGACTGTCACTAATCTCATCTTCTCTGGAGATCTTCCCTCCACGTCTGCCTACCTCATAGTTCCCCAACCCCGCACAGCCCGCTTCTACCTCCTTCCCAAGATCCACAAACAGGACTGCCCTGGTAGACCCATCATTTCAGACTGTTCTTGCCCCACGGCACTTATCTCTTCCTATCTCAACTCTATTTTTTTCTCCCCTTGTCCAGTCTCTTCCCACCTACATCTGCGACTCTTCTGACGCCCTCCGCCACTTTAACAGTTTCCTGGCCCCAACCGTCTCCTTTTCACTATGGACATCCAATCCCTCTACACCTCCATCCCCCACCAGGATGGCCTGAGGGCGCTCCGCTTCTTCCTTGAACAGATGCTCAACCAGTCCCCATCCACCACCACCCTCCTTCGCCTGGCTGAACTTGTTCTCACATTGAACAAATTCTCCTTTGACTCCACTCACTTCCTCCAAATTAAAGGTGTTGCTATGGGGACCCTCTTGGACGTTTTCCTGGAGATTTCATCACATGACCTCACACCTCTGATCAACTCACCCAGTCAAACGCCCTTTCCCCAGCCACCTCCAATATTTTTAGAACTAAGAAACAAAAGTGTACTATGAAAATGAATAAAACGCCCAATATTTTTAATGGCTCTATGATTTTTGTCCTGGGTGTTGCTGGCAGCAGCGTCCTGGAGATTAATCTTTAATTTCTGGAAACTCCCAGGGCATTCCCCTAGGGTTGGGCAGCCTGAGTGTTGTGCGATCGCTGAAGACCAATTCCACTCCCACTGAGCCCGAGTTGGCAACCCGACACAAAATGGGTGATAGCGAATCGGCAGCCTGTTTTACACCCCGTCCGATTTTCCTTTTGCAAAAGGCCAGTTTTGTCCCCGGTGTATAAAGTGTGGCTAGGAAACTTATTCGTTTAAAGCATGAGGCATTGCGAGGTTATCACTACTGCACTTTGGTAGAAGGGTCAGGTGCGGGCCCTGGTTGTGAGGTGGGTCACTACACTGAACCAGCACTCACTGCTGTTGAACTTCCTCATCCCTTCGATAAATAAGAATAAAAATAAGACTTGCATTTATATAGTGCCTTTCATGACCTCAGGATGTCCCAAAGCACTTAACAGCCAATGAAGTACTGTTTTAATGTAGGAAACCCGGCAGTTAATATGTGCACAGCAAGATCCCACAAACAGCAATGCGATAACGACCAGAATTTTTTTTGTTTTTAGTTTTGTTGGATGAGGGTTAAATATTGGCCAGGATACCAAGGAGAAACCCCCTGCTCTTCTTCGAAATAGTGCCACAGGATCTTTTACGTCCACTTGAGAGGTTTTTAAAAAAAAAGTTATGGTGATGTGGGCGTCACTGGCAAGGCCAGCAATTATTGCCTGTCCCTAATTGCCCTTGAGAAGGTGGCGGTGAGCTCCCTGCTTGAACCGCTGCAGTCCGGGATACTTCTTTGTAGCGGTTTGGTACAACTGAGTGGCTTGCTCGGCCATTTCAGAGGACAGTTAAGAGTCAACCACATTGCTGTGGGTCTGGAGTCACGTATAGACCAGAACAGGTAAGGACAGCAGGTTTCCTTCCCTAAAGAACATTAGTGAACTAGATGGGCTTTTATAACAATCCAGTAGTTTCATGGTCACCATATTGATACGAGCTTTTTAATTCCAGATTTATTTAATTAACTGAATTTAAATTCCCCAGCTGCCAGCGGTTGCATTTGAACTCATGTCTCCGGATCATTAGTCCAGGCCTCTGGATTACTGGTCCAGTAATATAACCACTATGCTACCATATCCTCAAAACGTCTTTAACGTCTCATCCGAAAGACGGCACCTCCGACAGTGCAGCACTCCCTCAGCACTGCACTGGAGTGTCAGCCTAGATTTATGTGCTCAAGCCTCTGGAGTGGGACTTGAGCCCACAACCTTCTGACTCAGAGGTGAGAGTGCTACCACCGAGTCATGGTTGATCTGCATTGCCTCCCAGTGTGTCTACAGTCAGGCAAATAACCCAAAGTACCAGCCTACTCTTCACCTGGTATCCCACAGTCATAACACTACAATGGCTTCACAATGTGTGCATGGATGGAAAATTTAGAAAAACACACTTTAAAAACTGTTCTAATTCTTATTTTCAAACAATGCTCAGAATGTTTATATAACAATCAGAAATAAGACCTGTGGGAGTTTAGCCAGGCAGCAAGCAGGGAAGTTAAAAGGAACTTTGCCAACTGTCCCTCTGTACCTTTGAAACTGCATATTTAACATGAATGGGAGGTCAAAAAGGCTGGGCCTTAAGCATGACAGGTATTCCGCAAGTGCTGGACATTCTTATCCCAACTGAATAACAATTCGGAAATTGTAAGATCGCCATTAAAGTGCCATTAATACAAGTCATCTTTACCCATATGAATTGGAGTCAATGATAACGATTAATCCGTATCTCTCTTTACTATTCGCCTCTGATTCTGATTCCTTCTACTCATCCCCCTCCCATCGCCCACCATTGGTGGTAGAGCCCACAGTTACATCCGCCCTGCTTTCTGAGACTCTCTCGCTAAGAAAGGAAGTATTGCATTTATATAGTATCTTTACGGCCAACAAAGTACTTGTGAAGTGTAGCCACTGTAGGGAAACGCAGCAGCCAATTTGTGCACAGCAAGGTCCCACAAACAGCAATGAGATAAATGACCAGATAATGTTTTTTTAATGATGTTGAGACATAAATGTTGGTCATAATAGGTTATATCCCACACTCTCAATCAAATATAATCTCCCAAAGTAATATACCCCACACTCCTTCATATAACACTGATATACCCAATAACCTTCGCTATAAAACAGATGCAACCCACAATAACATTAGTATACCCCACACTCTTCACTATAACAGAAATATCCCAATCTCACTGATACAATCCACACTGCTGTACATAAGAACCCCACACAAGTTGGTAGTAGACTCCTCCAGACTGTTCAACGTGCTGCTCCCCAGCAGACAGTCCAATGCGTTGAGCGATTGGTAGGGCACAGCAATCATCCTTCCTTTAAAGGTATTCGCCCCCGTCCTCTTCAGCAGCGCTAGGACAAGCAGAATGCACTTCAGCCTCCGTGCGCCTGTCTAGTGACAGCACAGATAGCTGCTGGGGAAATCAGCCCCTACATTTTCTGTGCATTGTAACTATGCAGGAAAGTAAGGAGAGAGCACCCTTGCTACAATCAGCAATTGAGATTGGGTTTCTGATCCAAAAGCAAAATACTGCAGATGCTGGAAATATGAAATAAAAACAGAAAATGCTGGAAATACTCAGCAGGTTGGGCAGCATCTGTGGAGAGAGAAACAGAGTTAACGTTTCAGGTCAATGACCCTTCGTCAGAACTGATTGAAGGTCATCGACCTGAAACGTTAACTCTGTTTCTCTCTCCACAGATGCTGCCCAACCTGCTGAGTATTTCCAGCATTTTCTCTTGTTATTTTAGGTTTCTGATCATTCATTGGTGTTTTCAGTTAATTTATTCTAAAGCACTCAGATTGTTAGACAATGGAAACTGTAGCTGTCAGCTGTGGTTCAGTGGGTAGCGCTCTCGCCTCTGAGGCAGAAAGTTGTGGGTTTAAGTCCCACTCCAGAGACTTGAGCACATAATCTAGGATGACATTTCAGTGCAGTGCTGAGGGAGTGCTGCACTGTCGGAGGTGCCGTTTTTCGAATGAGACGTTAAAATCTGAGGCTCTGCCTGCCCTCTCAGGTGGATGTAAAAGATTCCATATTTTGAAGAAGAGCAGGGGAGTCCTCCCCGGTATCCTGGCCAATATTTATCCATCAACAAACATCACCAAAACAGACTATCGTGTCATTATTACATCGCTGTTTGTGGGACCTTGCTGTATGCAAATTGGCTGCCACGTTTCCTACATTACAACAGTTCAGAGGGACTTTATTGGCTGTAAAGCGATGTGGGAAATTTTGAGGTCGTGAAAGACGCTATTTTTTCTTTCTTAAATAAAAATGCCGTCATTATACAATGAAGAACAAGATCTGTCCCTTATTAAGTGTGCACAGTGGGAGATTTAGTTGCCAAACACACTAGTGGGTCCTGCACTGTTTGAAGATCCACCAATAATTACATGATTACAACAGTTTGTTTCTTTCGTAATAAAGAAAAAATACAGAAAACACCATTTTCAAACAATCAATAATTAGCTTCAAGTCTAAGACGGGATGGAGGAGGATCAGGAGCTGTGTTGGCTTCAATCTGATGGTTGACAATAGCAGTAACTCCATCTGATCCTCTGGGCAGGTTGGAAATGTTCCTCTGCACCTTGGAAAAGGAAGCATGGAAGGGTGAGTGTATGTGCTCTGAGCTCAGCCTGCGGGTCATGGAAGAAGGTCATGCAGTCCTTGACTTATGGGTCGATCCTGTTGGGGAAGCCTTTAACCAACTGCTGTGAAACGTCTCTCAGGAAGACGCTGCAGCTCAGGGTGAGCACCCTCAAATACTCCTGAATTACTGACCCAGTGGGTGGAATATCCAAATGCAATGTTCATTTAGAAGAACTAGGAGCCTCCTTGCTGTTTTCATCCAGGTGCAATAGCAAATAAGCCTGGTTCACACAGATCTTTGGGAAGAAGTTGGATTTGGAATCTCCATGTCTGCACTTGCCCAAGCTTCCCAACAGACGGAATGCATCAGCTCGCACTTTATCACACTTGGCCTCAAAGATGATGTTGATATCAAAGTGTCTGATGCCATTTTCTTCCAACTGATTTAAGTGCTTAGAGAAACAGCATCTCATTGGGATTCTTCTTGATCCGCATCACATCAATCATTGCACACAGCAGTTCCCTACAATACCTCCCTAACCTGCGAGGGGCTCAGGCCCCTCACACCAAGCAACTGAACTGGAGAATTACAAGGCAGATGGTTGAAGCAATGTGCTCACCAGCAAGGCAGTGAGATGCAGCTCTCACACCATTGGACCTTTTAAATGTTCTCCAAGTAAAGCTGCCAGGGTGACCCTTGCATGGTAAGGAGGAAAGGTGTGTGCTCTTCTGCAATCACAGTCTGACTCGGTCCAGCTCTGTCCCGTTTTCATTGTGAGTACTAATTGTTGCACTCCAATCTGAAGAATTTCTATGGCTAGTTATCAATTAAAGATCATTTCATTCACCTACTTACAGGTTGCTACAATCCAATCTCTCTTTAATATCTGACAGTTCTTTTTCTCCCACTCTTTTGGACAGAATTTCCAATCTGATCCCAGTGATCTCCAAAGATTTGGATTGCTTTAACAAACTTGGGTTCTTGTGCCCATATAATTCCTGCAAGCGGAGGCTGGGGCTTAAGCCACAGACCTGAGGTCGATGCACTGATAAGGCAAAACTTCCAATCCTTGGCTGCCATATTGAATTGCGTATCTGTTGGTTCTTAATATGAACGCTACAGCCTTTCAAAGAACTTGCACCAAAATATGTAGAGTTATTGGCACAGTAATTCCGGACACAACGCCTGAGTAAGGATAGGGTACTCACGCGTGTGCCCGGAGGAATTGCCGGTTTTCAGCATGCACAGCGCATGCGCTGAAAACCGGCATTTCCTGTCCTCTGACTCAAGGGGTTAAGAGGCTGAACGCGCACGCGGTATTGGGCAGCATGTGCAACTTGGATTTCCTCTATTTTTAGTGAGTTGCGCGTGTGTAAAGGCCTCCGGTATTTACGCATTGAAAAACCACACGTAAGTACTTAGTTTTACAGGTAAGTGGTCTATTATACAATTTTTTTTCCACAGGTTTGTTATTTTTAAAGAATTTACAGTAAGGTAAGTTTAGTTTTAGCCCCGATTTTTTATATAATTTTTTTTTCAAATTTAAAAATTATTGTTTAAAATAGTTTTTCAGAGTTCTTTATGGTTCATTTAAGTAGTGCAATGTTTTTTTAAATTTTCTTTCAGGTTTAAGTAGTGTTTTGGGGCCAGGAGTTTTCATGAGTTTGCAACCTCCCATTGGTTGCCCTGTGCTCACGTGATCCCAGCCGGCTCATCGCACTAAGTACGCCGCTGGGTCACGCACACATAGCGCGGCAGGACCTCAAGCGGGCCAGTGAGAGGAAATGCAATGCGGGCCAGAATTAAAATGTCAGCGCGTCGAGTAAGTGAACATCGGGGGCTTGCACGCGCGGCAAGCTCCCGATCCTAATTTCAGGGCCAATATTGTAGGACACACATTTCAACTAAAATCCCCTCAAAACTGAGATTTCATGTGACTCTTGTTCTTCTAGGTGGTAGAGGTCGTGGGTTTGGGAGGTGCTGTCGAAGTAGTTGATCTGTCAACAAGAAAGTAGATTGCTCAGCTAGAAGGTGGGGAACATCTGCTGTTTTATCTATTTGAAAGAGACGCCGCACATTGTTTAAAACCACCTAGTTACTGTCAAGCTGCAAGCAGACAATCTTCGATCTAAACTTAAACTTCTACCATGGGAAAGAAAAACTAGTAATGGCCACTTTTATTTCAGACCATCTGGAATATTCCCTCTAGATAAAACAAACAATACAAGAGGAGACCCTGGAGGATAATAGCTGCAGTACGCTGGCTTCCATCGGGGCCCCCTACTGTTCAATTAACAATAAGAAAATATAATACACATCAGACAGTATTTAGCAGGGCTGAACGTGGATCCATACCTTTCATGTGTGGCCGGCTCACGTGACATGTACACCCAGCAATTTCATAAAGTATTGAACTACCACTTTAACACCCACCCCCACTGCTTGCTTTGGAACCTGACAGACGGCGGCAGGGTGAGTTCAGTGAGCCAGGGAAAAAAACGGTGCGAGAGGAGTTACATACTGTTAATTGATGCTGGTGAAGCCACATGTAGTAAACCAGTTCTAGAGGAGTTACATGGATTGAACCAGTTCTAGAGGAGGTCTAAGAGCATTAAAAAAACAAGCCTGAAGGCTTTGTGTCTTAATGCGAGGAGCATTTGTAATAAGGTGGACGAATTGGCTGCGCAAATAGAGGTAAACGAATATGATTTGGTTGGGATTACGGAAACGTGGCTCAAGGATGGCCAAGACTGGGAACTCAACATCCAGGGGTATTCGATATTCAGGAAAGATAGGCAAAAAGGAAAGGGAGGTGGGGTAGCATTATTGGTTAAAGAAGGGATTAATACAATTGTAATGAAGGATATTAGCTCTGATGATGTGGAATCTGTATGGGTAGAATTGAGAAATACTAAGGGGAAAAAAACATTAGTGGGAGTGGTATATAGACCTCCCAACAGTAAGGCGGGGGTTGTGGATGGCATTAAAAGTGAAATTAAAGAAGCGTGCAATAAGGGCACAGCAGTCATCATGGGTTACTTTAATCTACATATAGATTGGGCCAACCAAATTAGTAACAATACTGTGGAGGAGGAATTCCTGGAGTGTTTACGGGATGGTTTCCTGGACCAATATGTCGAGGAACCAACCAGAGATCAGGCCATCTTAGACTGGGTATTATGTAACGAGAAAGGATTAATTAGCAATCTTGTTGTACGAGGCCCCTTGCGTCGGAGCGATCATAATATGATCGAATTCTTCATTAAGATGGAAAATGAAGTAGTTGACTCAGAGACTAGTGTCCTCAATTTAAATAAAGGAAACTATGATGGTCTGAGGAGCGAGTTGGGTAGGATTGATTGGGGAATGGCACTCAAAGGGTTGACAGTGGAGAGGCAATGGCAAACATTCAAAGACCAAATGGATGAGCTACAGAATTTGTTCATCCCAGTATGGCATAAAAATTAAAAAAAAAGATGACTCAACCGTGGCTAACAAGGGAAATTAGGGATAGCATAAGATCCAAGGAGAGGACATATAAATTGGCCAGAAAAAGCAATAATCCTGAGGATTGGGAGCAGTTTAGGATTCAACAAAGGAGGACAAAGGGATTAATAAAGAAAGGGAAAATAGAATATGAGAGTAAGCTAGCAGGGAACATAAAAACTGACTGTAAAAGCTTGTATAGATATGTGAAGAGAAAAAGATTGGTGAAGTCAAGCGTAGGTCCCTTGCAGTCAGAATCAGGGGAATTTATAATGGGAAACAAAGAAATGGCAGAACAACTAAATTCATACTTTGGTTCTGTCTTCACAAAGGAGGACACAAATAACCTCCCAGAGATGCCGGGGAACATAAGGTCTGATGAAAGGGTGGAACTGAAAGAAATCAGTATTTGTAGGGAAATGGTGTTAGGAAAATTGATGGGACTGAAGGCCGATAAATCCCCAGGGCCTGATAATCTACATCCCTGGGTACTTAAGGAAGTGGCCCTAGAAATAGTAGATGCATTGCTGGTCATCTTCCAGAACTCGATAGACTCTGGAACAGTACCCATGGATTGGAGGGTAGCTAATGTTACCCCACTATTCAAAAAAAGGTGGTAGAGAAAAAGCGGGGAATTATAGACCGGTAAGCCTGACATCGGTAGTGGGGAAAATGCTAGAGCCTATTATAAAAGATGTAATAGCAGAGCACTTGGAAAGCAGTGACAGGATCGGACAAAGTCAACATTATTTACAAAAGGTAAATCATGCTTGACTAATCTACTGGAATTTTTTGAGGATGTAACTGGTAAAATAGATAAGGGAGAACCAGTGGATGTGGTGTATTTGGACTTTCAGAAGGCTTTCGATAAGGTCCCACATAAGAGATTAGCGTGCAAAATTAAGGCACATGGGTCTCGGGGCACGGTATTGACTTGAATAGAGAACTGGTTGGCGGACAGAAAGCAAAGAGTTGGAATAAACGGGTCGTTTTCCGAGTGGCAGGCAGCGACTAGTGGGGTACCGCAAGGATCGGTCCTAGGACCCCAGCTGTTCACAATATATATTAATGATCTGGACGACGGAATTGGATGTAATATCTCCAAGTTTGCAGACGACACAAAGCTGGGTGGGAGGGTAAGCTGTGAGGAGGATGTCGTGAAACTCCAGTATGATTTGGACAGGTTGGGTGATTGGGCAGAAACATGGCAAATGCACTATAATGTGGATAAATGTGAGGTTATCCACTTTGGTGGCAAAAACAGGAAGGCAGATTATTATTTGAATGGCAATGGATTGGGAGAAGGGGAAGTGCAAAGAGACCTGGGTGTTCTTGTGCACCAGTTGCTGAAGGTAAGCATGCAGGTGCAGCAGGCGGTTAAGAGGCAAATGGTATGTTGGCCTTTGTAGCAAGAGGGTTCGAGTACAGGAACAAGGATGTCTTGCTACAGTTGTACAGGGCCTTGGTGAGACCGCACCTTGAGTATGGTGTGCAGCTTTGGTCACCTTACCTGAGGAAGGACGTTCTTGCCATGGAAGGAGTGCAGCGAAGATTAACCAGGCTGATACCTGGGATGGCAGGAATGACGTATGAGGAGAGATTGTGTCGATTGGGCTTATACTCACTGGAGTTTAGAAGATTGAGAGGGGATCTCATCGAAACCTATAAAATTCTGACAGGCCTGGACAGACTAGATGCAGGAAGGATGTTTCTGATGACCGGGGAGTCCAGAACCAGGGGTCATAGTCTAAGGATAAGGGGTAAGCCATTTAGGACTGAAATGAGGAGGAATTTCTTCACCCAGAGAGTGGTGAACCTGTGGAATTCTCTGCCACAGAGGGCGGTGGAGGCCAGTTCATTAAATATATTCAAGAAAGAGTTGGATATATTTCTTAAGGCTAAAGGGATCAAGGGATATGGGGAGAAGGCAGGGACCGGGTACTGAATTTGGATGATCAGCCATGATCTCATTGAATGGCGGAGCAGGCTCGAAGGGCTGAATGGCCTACTCCTGCTTCTATCTTCTATGTTTCTATGGATTGAACCAGTTCTAGAGGAGTTACATGGATTGAACCAGTTCTAGAGGAGTTACTTGGATTGAACCAGTTCTAGAGGGGTTACATGGATTGAACCAGTTTTAGAGGAGTTACATGGATTGAACCATTCTGGAGGAGTTACATGGATTGAACCAGTTCTAGAGGAGTTACATGGATTGAACCAGTTCTAGAGGAGTTACATGGATTGAACCAGTTCTAGAGGGGTTACAAGGATTGAGCCAGTTCTAGAGGGGTTTCATGGATTGAACCAGTTCTAGAAGAGTTACATGGATTGACCCAGTTCTAGAGGGGTTACATGGATTGAACCAGTTCTAGAGGTGTTACATGGATTGAACCAGTTCTAGAGGAGTTACATGGATTGAACCAGTTCTAGAGGAGTTACTTGGATTGAACCAGTTCTAGAGGGGTTACATGGATTGACCCCGTTCTAGAGGAGTTACATAGGTTGAACCAGTTCTAGAGGAGTTACATGGACTGAACCAGTTCTAGAGGAGTTACATGGATTGACCCAGTTTTGGAGGAGTTACATGGATTGAACCAGTTCTAGAGGGGTTACATGGATTGAACCAGTTCTAGAGGGGTTACATGGATTGAACCAGTTCTGGAGGAGTTACACGGATTGAACCAGTTCTAGAGGGGTTACATGGATTGAACCAGTTCTAGGGGGGTTACATGGATTGAACCAGTTCTAGAGGGGTTACATGGATTGAACCAGTTCTAGAGGAGTTACATGGATTGAACCAGTTCTGGAGGAGTTACACGGATTGAACCAGTTCTAGAGGAGTTACATGGATTGAACCAGTTCTAGAGGCGTTACATAGATTGAACCAGTTCTAGAGGGGTTACATGGATTGAACCAGTTCTAGAGGAGTTACATGGATTGAACCAGTTCTAGAGGAGTTACATGGATTGAACCAGTTCTAGAGGAGTTACATGGATTAAACCAGTTCTAGAGGAGTTACATGGATTGAACCAGTTCTAGAGGAGTTACATGGATTGAACCAGTTCTAGAGGAGTTACATGGATTGAACCAGTTCTAGAGGAGTTACATGGATTGAACCAGTTCTAGAGGAGTTACATGGATTGAACCAGTTCTAGAGGGGTTACATGGATTGAACCAGTTCTAGAGGGGTTACATGGATTGAACCAGTTCTAGGGGAGTTACATGGATTGAACCAGTTCTAGAGGAGTTGCATGGATTGAACCAGTTCTAGAGGAGTTACGTGGATTGAACCAGTTCTAGAGGAGTTACATGGATTGAACCAGTTCTAGAGGCGTTACATGGATTGAACCAGTTCTAGAGGGGTTACATGGATTTAACCAGTTCTAGAGGGGTTACATGGATTGACCCAGTTCTAGAGGAGTTACATGGATTGAACCAGTTCTAGTGGAGTTACATGGATTGAACCAGTTCTAGTGGAGTTACATGGATTGAACCAATTCTAGAGGAGTTACATGGATTGAAACAGTTCTAGAGGGGTTACATGGATTAACCCAGTTCTAGGGGAGTTACATGGATTGACCCAGTTCTAGAGGGGTTACATGGAGTAAACCAATTCTAGAGGAGTTACATGGATTGACCCAGATCTAGAGGAGTTACATGGATTAACCCAGTTCTAGGGGAGTTACATGGATTGACCCAGTTCTAGAGGGGTTACATGGAGTAAACTAATTCTAGAGGAGTTACATGGATTGACCCAGATCTAGAGGAGTTACATGGATTAACCCAGTTCTAGGGGAGTTACATGGATTGACCCAGTTCTAGAGGGGTTACATGGAGTAAACCAATTCTAGAGGAGTTACATGGATTGACCCAGATCTAGAGGAGTTACATGGATTGACCCAGATCTAGTGGAGTTACATGGATTGACCCAGTTCTAGAGGGGTTACATGGAGTAAACTAATTCTAGAGGAGTTACATGGATTAAGCCAGTTCTAGAGGAGCCACGTGGAATAAACCAGTTATGGAGCAGCCAAATGGTGCAGTGTACCTGTTCCCCTTTGGCAATGGAAGACGAAGAAAACTTGCAAAAATATTTTGTCATTCTATAAAGACTTATACTTGAAACAAATGTAATTGCCTGCTCCTGTTTCCGTCCCGAGCTTTCGCCCCGTAACGATATCTAACATAAAACTGGGGCACTGAGAGTCATGGCAGCAGCAACTGCACAAAGAGTTAGAAGTAAAAGTAAAAAAACAAGGAAAGTTTATTTATGAGTCATTCCTCATCTGAATTCCCTACAGCTACCACAATAAAACTCGTTACTTCCACATTACAGTCCCATGATAATCGCTTTCAGCTACGCCTACACACCCAGAAACATGGTCTATTAAAACGCCCCTCTGATCCAATTCCTGTTTTCATTTCATACACTGCCTTCCAATCTGCTTGTGTCACATACAGAAAGTTTGGTAGCAGAGAAAGGAACAGCTTTTAAGTTAGACAGCAGGAATCCTGTATCCTCACCCTTGTTGTAGCTTCCCTCTCCCTGTGGACTGCTCTTCATGTCCACTCGGGCCTACTAGTTCCGCCATCAATACGATGCTGTGGTCGCCAAAGCATCTGCTGCACCCAATCACAGTGACAGATGGAGCGAGGGGCCTCTTGACCCTTCCCATATCATTCCAGATTAAGGTTGTCCTACATAAAGATCTCCCAACCCTTCTTTAAGCATTGGGAGGTCACCCACTTCATGAGGCCCGCTATTTGTTAATTGCTTCAACACACAAGCATCAATTGTATTATGGAGTATGACAGAATATTAGTCCAGCACTGGGAATTGGGCCATGGATTCCCAGGCCTAGCCTCTGGACTATCACCAGTCTGGCTTTAGACAATGGCACCTACACCAAGTGCCGGTGATCACATTTGCAGTAAATAGTCTCAACACTTGACCAAGCACAGGACAGCAAGAGAAGGCACCTTGGGCTAGGATAAGGATTCCTATCTCAACAAGCAATCATTGACCTTTTTTTCACTTTCTCATAGCTGGTAGTCTGGTTGAGGGATGTGTTTCCTATTCGGTTCAATCCCGTGTGAGTTCTAACAGTCTAATGATGAAGAAAGTTCTAATCTCAGGCAGTCCGGTAATGTAGGGGAAGTGGCAATATAGGAACATAGGACCAGGAGTAGGGCATTCAGCCCATCGAGCCTGTTCCTCCATTCCATTAGATTATGACTGATCTGTATCTTAACTCCATTATCCGCCTTGGTTCCATATCCCTTAATACAATTGCCTAACAAAAATCTATCAGTCTCAGTTTTGAAATTTTCAACTGACCCCCAGCCTCAATAGCTTTTTGGGGACGAGAGTTCCCGATTTCCACTACCCTTTGTGTGAAGAAGTGCTTTCTGACATCAACCCTGAACGGACTAACTCTAATTTTAAGGTTATGTCCCCTTGTTCTGGACTCCCCCACCAGTGGAAATAGTTTCTCTCTATCTACCCTGCTTCACAGGAGCGTTATCTAACAAAAGCTAATACCAAGCCACATAAGGATATATTCAGACAGGTGACCAAAAGCTTGGTCAAAGAGGTAGGTTTCAAGGAGTGTCTTAAAGGAGAAGAGAGAGGTGGAGAGGCAGAGAAGTTTAGGGAGGGAATTCCAGTGCTTATGGCCTAGACAGCTGAAAGCACGGCCACCAATGGTGGGTCAAAGGAAGGGGGGATGCACAAGAGGCCAGAGTTGGAAGAACATAGAGTTCTCTGAAGGTTGTAGGGCTGTAGCCGGTTACAGAGATCATACATCAGAAAATCAATTAAGAACTCTGTAAGACCCACATTGTGTGTCAATGCTGCTACAGGGGAACATAGAAATTTAGGAACTTAGGAACACCATTCCATTAGATCATGACTGATCTGTATCTTAACTCTATTTACCCACCTTGATTCCATATCCCTTAATACCCTTGCCTAACAAAAATCTATCGATCTCAGTTTTGACATTTTCAATTGACCCCCCAGCCTCAACAGCTTTTTGGGGGAAGAGAGTTCCAGATTTCCACTACCCTTTATGAAGAAGTGCTTCCTGACATCACCCCTGAACAGCCTAGCTCTAATTTTATGGTTATGCCTCCTTGTGCAGGGCTCCCCTGAAATGTAACCTGTAACATTCATAACCCAAAAGAATGTGTGAACTGCTGATCACAAGGCAAACCTTTGCAGAAAAAAATCTGATGTGATGAAATTCTTAAGGCTTTCTATATTTCTTAAGGCTAAAGGGATCAAGGGGTATGGGGAGAAAGCAGGGACCGGGTACTGAACTTGGATGATCAGCCATGATCGCATTGAATGGCGGAGCAGGCTAGAGGGGCCGAATGGCCTACTCCTGCTCCTATCTTCTATGTTTCTATGACGCAAATAGGCTGATTGAGCAATCAGTGAGAAGTGACCCGTTATTTACCAACAATCTTTCTTAAACTTTCCAAGCTTCTGTAAATCCGCCAGCATCATTATGTCTGATGTTAAATGAGGACATTCATTTTGAGCACGTGAGTTGGCAGAGCTAAGAATCTCTAGTGCACCGAGTTAGCAATGCAGATGTTTGATGCTGTGCTTTTGCTAATTAGGCTTCCCTAATTGAAAAGGGCAGAGGATTATTCTCCCAGAAGGGAAGCACATGCAGGTGAAGTGCCAGGGGATGGCTGTCATGTTTGTGATGATGGGCTGGGACTCCATTGTGATAAAGTGCCTGTGGCTTTTCTCGATGCATCTGCATTTTTGTACGCCTTCCAAACCTCATTTGCGCAGATAGTTTATTTCACATTAAAATCAGATTATGCTTTAGCCTTTCAAGGACTGTGCAGCAGTAGGTTTCTTTTAACACCCAGAATTCACACTGTTTGTATTCCAGAGTCAATCCAATTCAATCCTGGTTGCATCAATACCGAGCGGCACACCTGCAAATTATTCTCCATTTCATAGAATCATAGAAATTTACGGCACAGAGGAGGCCGTTCCGCCCATCATAGGTCCTTCCTATCCATTCTATTTCGGCCCCTCATAATTTTATACACCTCAATTAAATCTCCCCTCAGCCTCCTCTGTTCCAAATAAAACAAACCTCAGTCTATCCAATCTTTCCACATAGCTAAAATTCTCCAGTCCTGGCAACATCCTCTTAAATCTCCTTTGTACCCTTTCCATGCAATCACATCTTTCCTGTAATGTGGTGACCAGAACGGCATGCAGTATTCTAGCTGTGGCTTAACTAGTGTTTTATACAATTCTAGGATAACCTCCCTGCTCTTGTATGCTATGCCTCGGCTAATAAAGGCAAGATTCCCATATGACTTCTTAACCACCTTATCTACCTGTCCTGCTACCGTCAGGGATCTGCGGACATGCACTCCAAGGTCCCTCTGTTCCTCTACACTTCAGCATCCTACCATTTATTGTGTATTCCCTTGCCTTGTTAGTCCTCTCCAAATGTATTACCTCACACGTCTCCAGATTGAATTCCATTTGCCACTTTTCTGCCCACCTGACCAGTCCATTGATATCTTCCTGCAGCCTTGATGTGCCAAATAACTGCCCGAATCCGTGAAGTTAAAGTTTAAGACTGAGGGCTTTTATTAAGTAAGAATCATGGCAGAGTTAACAGAGTTCATCATCGACCGAGCCCTTGGTAGAACATACCAGAAGAGGGGCGAGGCCAGGGAGGAGTATTAGTGGTTCCCCCCGGTGGAACATTCCAGACATTACAAGTACAAGTACAAATATCAGAACAGAGTTATTTCATCACATTCACCCCCTGCTATAGATTCAGTCTGTCAGGAGGTCTGATAATCCTCTGGGAATGACGTAACTCTTGCTGAGGCTCCTCCCGGAGTACTAACTCCGGTTCATTCGAATTCCCAGAATCATCAGTATTTTCCACACTGAGGGTTTGTGTCTCTGAAGGTCCAATACCACGATTGAAAACTCTACTCTCAGAGTCGAACTCTTTTCGAGCTCCAGCAGGTGCAAGATCTTTAACAAAGACCATATCCTCTCGCCCATCCGAATATTGAATATACGCATACTGGGGATTAGCATGGAGGAGTTGTACTTCCTCCACCAGTGGATCAGCCTTGTGGCCTCTCACATGTCTGCGCAACAACACAGGGCCCGTGGTCGTCAACCATGTGGGTAACGATACTCCATTAGTAGCTTTTCTTGGAAAACTAAACATCCTTTCATGAGGGGTGGCATTCGTCGCTGTACACAAAAGAGACCTTATGGAATGCAGCACGTCTGGCAGGACATCCTGCCAGCGAGAGGTCGGCAGGCCTCGTGACTTCAGAGACAGTACGATAGCCTTCCACACTGTCGCATTTTCTTTCTCGACCTGCCCATTACCGCGAGGGTTATAGCTGGTAGTTCTACTCGTTGCAATCCCCTTCGATAGCAAAAACTGTCGTAATTCTTCGCTCATAAAGGAAGAACCCCTATCACTATGTATATAGTTAGGCATGCCGAACAAGGAAAACAGTTGGCAGAGGCATTTAATTACAACAGCACTAGTCACATCCGGACAGGGGATAACAAAAGGGAACCGAGAGTACTCGTCTATAATATTAAGAAAATAGACATTACGGTCGCTCGATGGAAGGGGACCTTTAAAATCGAGACTCAAATGCTCAAATGGTCGAGTTGCTTTAATAAGATGAGCTGGCTCGGACGGCTTATAGAAGTGGGGTTTGCATTCAGCACAAACATGACAGGTTCTGGTCATTGTCCGGACCTCCTCAATAGAGTAGGGTAGATTGTGGGACTTAATGAAGTGGTTCATTCTGGTAACCCCAGGGTGGCAGAGTGCGTCGTGGAGACTTTGAAGCTTATCCGTACCTAGACTAGCACATACTCCTCGTGACAAAGCATCCGATGGCTCATTAAATACTCCAGGCCTGTACTGAATATCATAGTCATATGTTGACAGTTCTATTCGCCATCTTAAAATCTTATCATTTTTGATCTTGCCTCTCTGCTTAGTGTTGAACATAAAGGCCACGGATCGCTGGTCAGTAATGAGCGTAAAACATTGGCCAGCGAGATAATGTCTCCAATACCTGACTGCTTCGATAATTGCCTGTGCCTCCTTTTCCACTGAAGAATGTCGAACTTCTGGTCCTTGCAATGTACGAGAGAAGAAGGCAACTGGTCTACCAGCTTGGTTAAGAGTTGCTGCCAACGCAAAATCAGATGCATCACTTTCCACTTGAAAAGGGATCTTCTCATCCACGGCACATACCACTGCCTTCTCAATGTCCCGTTTGATATTAAGGAAAGCCTCCTGAGCTTCCGCCGATAGCGGAAAAGACGTCGACTTAATAAGAGGTCGGACTTTATCTGAGTAGCTAGCCACCCACTGGGCATAGTACGAGAAGAATCCCAGACACCTTCTTAAAGCTTTTACAGTGTGAGGTAAAGGTAATTCCTTAAGTGGGCGTAATCTTTCAGGGTCTGGCCCGATTACCCCATTCTCCACAACGCAACCAAGAATACACAAACGTGTAGTATTGAAGGTACACTTGTTTTCCTTGTAGGTCAGGTTTAACCTCTTTGCAGTCTCTAGGAACTTCGCGAGATTTTGATCATGCTCCCGTTGGTCACGCCCACAGATGGTAACATTGTCCAGGTACGGGAATGTTGCTTCCAACGCGTATTCATCCACCATACGATCCATCTCCCGTTGGAAGACGGACACCCCATTCATCACTCCAAAGGGCACCCTAAGGAATTGGTACAGGCGCCCATTAGCTTTGAAGGCCGTATAAGGTCGGTCTTCTATTTTGATGGGGAGTTGATGGTAGGCAGACTTTAAATCAATGGTGGAGAATACGCTGTACTGAGCTAATGGTTCACCATCTCAGAAATACGAGGCAAAGGATAGGCGTCTAATTGGGTATACAAGTTTATAGTCTGGCTATAATCGACCACAAGTCTTTTCTTCTCATTAGTTTTAACCACCACCACCTGGGCACGCCATGGGCTACCACTGTGTTCGATGATTCCCTCCCGTTGAAGCCTTTCCACTTCCTCTTTTATAAATGTTTTATCTTCTGAACTATACCGTCGACTGTTAGTCGCTATAGCTCTACAATTAGGAGCAAGGTTCGCAAACAAAGAAGGCGGACTTACGTTTAAAGTAGAAAGGCCGCAGACTGTGAGTGGAGGCTGAGATCCACCATACTTAAGGGTAACGCTCTCATGCTGACACTGGAAGTCCAAGCCTAATATTAAGTTCACACACAACTGAGGTAATATGAGGAGTTTAAAGTCCTTATACTCCGTATCATTAACGGTCAATGTGACTTTACAATATCCAGTTACCTCAGAAGTAAGGGATTTGGACGCCATCACAATTTCACTTCGAGTAGGATACACCTTCAATGAACAGGAGTTAACAAGGTTGGGGTGTATAAAACTTTCAGTACTGCCACAGCCTATCAAACACCCAGTAGGACGACCATTAATCTTGATGTCCATCATAGATTTTGACAAGGAACACGGTATGGTCTGGTCAACCGTAGCCGAGGCTAGAGTAAAACGATAGGCGGCAGCAGAGAAGACCTCGGGTACAGGATTACCCTTACACACTTTACTAAAATGTCCCCGTTTCTTACATTTAAAACAGGTAGCCTCTCTGGCTGGGCAACTTTGCCTGGGGTGTTTAGATTGGCCACAAAAATAATACTTAGACCCATGGGGCACAGCCGCAACAATAGGATTAAGTGGGGGCTCCATTGGTGTTATGGATGCCTCCATAATCGGAACACACGAGGCTGAGAGAGATGCATGGGCTGATGCATACACTTCTGAATTCTTCTGGGCTACATCTAACGATCGAGCAGCAGCGATGACCGTTTTTAAAACTAACGAGTCGTTCTCGAGGAATCTCTGTCTAATATAATTAGATCGGAGGCCAGATATGAAAGAATCGCGGATGGCTTCTTCCTGATACACTATGGCAGAGACAGCCTTGTAGTTGCAACCCTTAGCCAAAGCCTTAAGGTCCTGCAGGAAATCGTCCAGAGATTCCTCGGGTAATTGCCTGCGAGTAGACAGGAGATACCTGGCGTATACTTTGTTAACCGACTTAAGCTACTGGGCTTTAAGAGCTGCGAGGGCCTCTTCATATGTAGTAATATCTTCAATTATAGAGTAAGTTTGATGACTTACCAAGTTGGTTAGAAGACCCAACTTGTTAACCGTCGAATCAAACGATGCGATGAAGTGTTCAAAACATCGCAGCCAATGCGTAAATTTCTTCGACGCGTCTGCCGAATGAGGATCGATATCCAGACGCTCTGGTTACAAAAATCGATCCATCTTCCAAAAGTTGTTACTTAATAAAATTGATGTGCCAAATAACTGCCCGAATCCGTGAAGTTAAATTTTAAGACTGAGGGCTTTTATTAAGTAAGAATCATGGCAGAGTTAACAGAGTTCATCATCGACCGAGCCCTTGGTAGAACATACCAGAAGAGGGGCGGGGCCAGGGAGGAGCATTAGTGGTTCCCCCCGGTGGAACATTCCAGACATTACAAGTACAAGTACAAATATCAGAACAGAGTTATTTCATCACAAGCCTACAATTTTCTTCCTCGCTATCAACCACAAGGCCAATTTTTGTATCATCTGCAAGCTTCTTAATCATGAAGTCTAAATCATTGATATATACCAAAAAAAGCAGAAACATAGAAGATAGGAGCAGGAGTAGGCCATTCGGCCCCTCGAGCCTGCTCCGCCATTTAATGAGATCATGGCTGATCATCCAAATTCAGTACCCTGTCCCTGCTTTCTCCCCATATCCCTTGATCCCTTTAGCCTCAAGAAATATATCCAACTCCTTCTTGAATATATTTAATGAATTGGCCTCAACTGCCCTGTGTGGCAGAGAATTCCACAGGTTCACCACTCTCTGGGTGAAGAAATTCCTCCTCATCTCTGTCCTAAATGGCTTACCCCTTATTCTTAGACTGTGACCCCTGGTTCTGGACTCTCCCGCCATCAGGAACATCCTTCCTGCAGCTAGTTTGTCTAGTCCTGTTAGAATTTTATAAGTTTCAATGAGATCCCCTCTCATTCTTCTAAACTCGAGTGAATATAAGCCTAATCGACCCAACCTCTCCTCCTGCCATCCCAGGTATCAGTCTGGTGAATCTGCGCTGCACTCTCTCCATGGCAAAAACATCCTTCCTCAGATAAGGCGACAAAAACTGCACACAATACTCAAGGTGTGGTCTCACTAAGGCGCTGTACAACTGCAGCAAGACTTCCTTGCACTTGTACTCAAATCCTCTCGCTATGAAGGCCAACATACCATTTGCCTTCTTAACCGCCTGCTGCACCTGCATGCTTACCTTCAGCGACTGGTGCACAAGGACACCCAGGTCTCGTTGCAATTCCCCTTTTCCCAATCTATTGCCATTCAGATAATAATCTGTCTTCCTGTTTTTGCTACCAAAGTGGATAACCTTGCATTTATCTACATTATACTGCATTTGCCATGCATCTGCCCAAACACCCAACCTGTCCAAATCGTACTGGAGTTTCTCTGCATCCTCCTCACAGCACTCACGCCCACCCAGCTTTGTGTCGTCTGCAAACTTGGAAATATTACATCTAGTTCCCTCGTCTAGATCATTCATATATATTGTGAATAGCTAGGGTCCTAGCACCGATCCCTGCGGTACCCCACTAGTCACTGCCTGCCACTCGGAAAAAGACCCTTTTATTCCAACTCTTTGCTTCCTGTCTGCCAACCAGTTCTCTATCCAAGACAGTAACTTATCCCCAATCCCATGTGCTTTAACTTTGCACACTAATCTCTTATGCGGGACCTTATCGAAAGCCTTCTGAAAATACAAATACACCACTTCCACTGATTCTCCCTTATCTATTCTACCAGTTACATCCTCAAAAAATTCCAGCAGATTAGTCAAGCATGATTTACCTCTTGTAAATCCATGTTGACTTTGTCCGATCCTGTCACTGTTTTCCAAGTGCTTTGCTATTACATCTTTTATAATGGACTCTAGCATTTTCCCCACTACCGATGTCAGGCTTACTGGTCTATAATTCCCCGTTTTCTCTCTACCATCTTTTTTGAATAGTGGGGTTACATTAGCTACCCTCCAATCCATGGGGAACTGTTCCAAAGTCTATAGAATTTTGGAAGATGACCAGCAATGAATCTACTATTTCTAGGGCCACTTCCTTAAGTACCCTAGGATGTAGATTATCAGGCCCTGGGGATTTATCGGCCTTCAATCCCGTCAATTTCCCGAACACCATTTCCCTACAAACACTGATTTCATTCAATTCCTCCCTCTCATTAGACCCTATGTTCCCCGACATCTCTGGGAGGTTACTTGTGTCCTCCTTTGTGAAGACAGAACCAAAGTATGTATTTAATTGGTGCCATTTCTTTGTTCCCCATTACAAATTCCCCTGATTCTGACTGCAAGGGACCTACGCTTGACTTCACCAATCATTTTCTCTTCACAGATCTATAGAAGCTTTTACATTCAGTTTCTATGTTCCCTGTAGGCTTACTCTCATAATCTATTTTCCCCCTCTTAATTAATCCTTTTCTCCTCCTTTGCTGAATCCTAAACTGCTCCCAATCTTCAGGCTTGCTGCTTTTTCTGGCCAAATTATATGTCCTCTCCTTGGATCTTATGCTATCCCTAATTTCCCTTGTTAGCCACAGTTGAGTCACCTTTCTTGTTTTATTTTTATGCCAAACAGGGATGAACACATTCTGTAGTTCATCCATGCGATCTTCAAATGTTTGCCATTGCCTATCCACCGTCAACCCTTTAAGTAACATTCCGCAATCCATCCTAGCCAACTCGTGCCTCATACCATCATAGTTTCCTTTATTTAAATTCAGGACCCTAGTCTCTGAGTCAACTACTTCACTCTCCATCTTGATGAAGAATTCTATCATATTATGATCGCTCCTCCCCAAGAGGCCTCGCACAACAAAATTGCTAATTATTCCTTTCTCATTACATAATACCCATTCTAACATCTTGGCCTGATCTCTAGTTGGTTCCTCAACATATTGTCCAGGAAACCATCCTGTATACACTCTAGGAATTCTTCCTCTGCAGTATTGTTACTAATTTGGTTAGCCCAATCTATATGTAGATTAAAGTCACCCATGATAACTGCTGTGCTCTTATTGCACGTGTCTCTAATTTCCGTTTAATGCCATCCCCAACCTCAGCATTACTGTTTGGGGGTCTGTATACAACTCCCACTAACATTTTCTGCCCCTTGGTATTTCTCAGCTCTGCCCATACAGATTCCACATCTTCAGAGCTAATATCCTTCCTTACTATTGTGTTAATCTCCTCTTTAACCAGCAATGCTACCCCACCTCCTTTTCCTTTTTTCCTGTCCTTCCTGAATATTGAATACCCCTGGATGTTGAATTCCCAGTCTTGGTCACCCTGGAGCCATGTCTCCGTAATCCCAATTATATCATAATTATATCAAGGAACCCAGTACTGAGCCCTGTGGAACCCCACTGGAAACAGCCTTCCAGTCACAACACCCATCGACCATTGCCCTTTGTTTCCTGCCACTGAGCCAATTTTGGATCCAACTTGCCACTTTCTCTTGGATCTCACGGGCTTTTACTTTTCTGACCATTCTGCCATATGGGACCTTGTCAAAAGCCTTGCTAAAATCCATGTAGACTACATCAAACCCTCATCAACTTTCCTTGGTACCTCCTTAAAAAATTCAATCAAGTTTGTCAGACACGGTCTTCTCTTAACAAATCCATGCTGACTGTCTTTGATTAATTCGTGCCTTTCTAAATGGCGATTAATACTGTTCATCAGAATTTTTCTAACAATTTGCCCACCACCGAGGTTAGGCTGACTGGCCTGTAATTACTCGGTCTAACTCTTCCTCCCTTTTTAAACAACAGTATAATGTTAGCAGTCCTCCAGTCCTCCGGCACCACACCTGTAGCCAGAGAGGATTGGAAAATGATGGTCAGAGCCTCCGCTATTTCCTGCCTTGCTTCTCTTAACGGCCTGGGAGACATTTCATCCAGGCCTGGGGATTTATATACTTTCAAAGATGCTAAAACCCTTAGGCCTAGAAATTCAGTTGCTTGCGCCACCAGTTTGCGCCCAAAGAGGCCACTCAGAGGCTTTAGCGCCACTGGCCGCAACCACCGCGATATTTAGCGGGGCGCTAATGGCGGCGTTAGCCTGTAGCGCTGCGCCGCCACCGATGACGTCATAGGTGTGCGCAACGCCCCGCTACCGCCCCGAACACCATATTAGGTCGCGGCCACCTCTTCCGCGCCGGCCGCAAATAGCGACCGGTACACAGGGGCCTACCTGTGGCGGTAGTGGCGCGAGTTAAGGTGGAGGTGCGGCCGGCCGCTTTTTCGGCGGCCGCCTGCACGCACCTCCGTCCCCGGCCTCCCACACACCGCCCCCCCCGCGGCATTGCCGGCTGTTTCCCGAGAGCCCGGCACTTCTCCTTGGTGCCGGGCTCATTTGCCGGCACTCGCGAGCGTGGATCGCGCTGTTGCAGGCACCTCCCCCTTAACAGTGGAAGGAAGGCCTGCAGTACCGCAGCGGGTGGCGCTGCGGCACTTTGCGCGCCGATATTCAGTTTCAGCGCCCCAAGCGGGGTGCAGGAAGCCTTGTATAGCGGCCGGCTTCCGTTTGGGGCGCTGAAACTGAATATCCCGATGGTGCAAGTGGCTCCGCGCGCAGCGGTAATTCCGGCGCCCAGGCGAGCTGGGCGCCCCAAAGTGAATTTTTAGCCCTTAATATTTCATCTCTCACTATGTTTATCTCATCTAATATTTCACACTCCTCCTCCTCAACTACAATGTCTGCATCGCCCCTCTCTTTTGTGAAAACAGACACAAAGTATTTATTAAGAACCATACCCACGTCTTCCGCCTCCACACACAAGTTTCCTCTTTGGCCTCTAATAGGCCCTACTCTTTCTTTAGTTATCCTCTTGCTCTTTATGTATTTATAAAACATCTTTGAGTTTTCCTTGATTTTACTTGCCAATATTTTTTCATGCCCTCTCTTTGCTTTCCTAATTTCCTTTTTAATTTCATCCCTGCACTTTCTATACTCCTCTGGGCTTTCTGCAGTGTTTAAGCTCTCAGTATCTGACATGAGCTTCCCTTTATTTGCCTTGTCCTACCCTGTATGTCCCTTGACGTCCATTTACAAAATAAAAGGAGATCTTATGGAATAAAAGTCTATTGACCTATTTCTAATTTTTTCATGGAATCATACAGCGCAGGAGGTCATTTGGTCCATCGTACCTGTGCTGGCTCTCTGAAACAGCGATCCAATTATCCCCACTCCACCCCCCACCCCCACTCTTTCCCCATAGCCCTGCAAATTTTCCCTTTTTAAGTATATATCCAATTCCTTTTGAATTTATCGGTGATTTGAAATGATTCTTTCATCTTGAAATTGCACAGACATCTACTTGGCCCCAAAGCAATGCATCAATAGAAAGAAGCTTGGAGTACTGACAGTGAAAGATCATTGTCACACACCAGGGTGTCTTAACTGTGAGAGTGTTTTCCATCTTTTCTATAGATGGGACTTTCAGGCAGATGGATGCCCACCATGAGACTGCCTGCATCATTCCCCCACTAGACTACAATGATCAGACAGATGAATATTTATCAGGCGACTGCCACAGTGCCAGCCGTGGCTCAGTGGTAGCACTCTCGCCTCTGAGTCAGATAGGCCGCGGGCTCAAACCGTTTTCCGGGACTTGAGCCTCGTGGCTATTTTGTTCCCTGCACGTTTACCAGAGATCAGATCAGAGGAGAGATAGCTGGACGTTGTCTACTGGATTACCAGAGGTCAAATTGATAAATAGCTATTAGTGAGTTGCGATGGCCGTCGGGCCCACAGGGAAACTCCTATACATTACAGACTCCCTGTCAGGGCGACGTTTTCTCTGTGATACTGGCTCCCAGTGCAGTACCCTACCAGCATCGAAGCTAGATCATCAATCCGGCGGTCAAGGTCCCCCCCTCGAGGCAGCCAATGGTGCGGCCATTCGCACGTTCGGAAAGCGTAGGGTCCAGTTGAGTTTTGGCGGCCAACGTTTTGTTTGGGAGTTCATCACGGCGAAAGACTCACAGGCCATCCTGGGGGCAGATTTCTTCTGTGCAAACGGGTTTCTTGTCGACGTCCGACACTGCCGGCTAATCAGTGCCTCCACTTTTCACTCGGTCCCCTGCCACCGAAGAACGCGATGTCTTGGTCAGTTGCCTGTGCAGTCCCATCTCCAAATGAGTTCTCTCGTCTTCTCAGTGAGTTCCCTGAGCTCACCAGGCCCATATTTTCTTCTTCAGTCGCGAGGCACGGTGTGGCGCACCACATTACCACGACAGGATCCCCCGTTTATGCGAGAGCTCGAAGGCTGGAACCTGGTAAACTCGCGGCCGCCAAGGCGGAGTTCCATACAATGGAACGCCTGGATATTATTCGACGTTCGAATAGTCCTTGGTCCTCGCCATTACACATTGTTCCTAAGCCGGGCGGCGGATGGCGACCATGCGGCAACTACAGACGCCTGAATAAGGCTACCACACCGGATCAGTACCCAATTCCTCACATTCAGGATTTCTCGGCCCATCTGGCAGGGAATTCCATCTTTTCCAAAGTAGACCTCGTCCGAGGCTATCATCAAGTGCCCGTGCATCCTCAGGACGTCCCCAAAACTGCCGTCATCACACCTTTCAGGCTCTTTGAGTTCCTTCGTATGCCGTTTGGGCTGAAGAATGCAGCACAAGCCTTCCAACGTCTCATGGATTCCGTGTTGCGCGATCTGCCGTTCATCTTCGTCTACCTAGACGACATCCTTATTGCCAGTAACAGCACGAAAGAACACATTACGCACTTGCGTACCCTTTTTTCTCATCTCAGCCAACATGGCCTTATTATCAACCCGGCCAAGTGCCAGTTTGGGTTGCACAGCATTGATTTCCTGGGACACAGAATCACCTCAGAAGGCGCCGTCCCGCTGGCCACGAAGGTGGAAGCAGTCACCTCGTTCCCTCTTCCTCAGACCGTCAGGGCCCTCCAGAAATTTCTGGGAATGGTCAATTTTTATCATCGGTTCGTCCCCAAGGCGGCATTGTTGATGCAACCTTTGTACGAGGCCCTCAGAGGTAAATCGGGCAAAGGCCCGATCGATTGGACACCCCAGATGGACCAGGCTTTCCTCGACACTAAGAACGCTTTGGCTGCTATGACCATGTTGGCACATCCCCTTCCGGGCGCAACCATTGCCCTTACCACTGACGCATCTGATTATGCCATCGGGGCAGTACAGGAGCAGTGGGTCGATGGCACATGGCAACCACTGGCTTTCTTCAGCCGCCAATTGCGGAAGAATGAACGCAAGTATAGTACTTTTGATAGGGAGTTGTTGGCATTGTTTCTGGCCATCCGCCATTTTCGCTTCCTACTGGAAGTACGCCCATTCACGGCTTTTGTAGACCACAAGCCACTTACTTTTGCGATGGCCAAGACAGCGGAACCATGGTCGGCACGGCAACAACGTCATCTTACGTACATATCTGAATTTACAACCGACATACAACATGTCTCGGGCAAAGACAACCTGGTGGCGGATTGTCTCTCCCGCGCCCAGCTCCACGCAGTACACCTGGGAGTCGACTATGTTGGTTTGGCAAAAGAACAGAAGGCAGACCCTGAAGTGCAGGCATACCAGGCCGCACCTTCCAGCTTACAAGTGGCTGATGTCAGTTTCCAAGCCGCAGGGACCACACTCCTGTGTGACATCTCGATGGGCATCCCACGTCCAATCGTTCCAGTCGAATGGCGCAGGAAAATTTTCGACACTATCCACGGGTTGTCACAACCTGGCATGAGAGCGTCACAACGACTCATGGCAAAGAAATTCGTCTGGAAGGGCATGCATCTTGACGTCCGTGACTGGACCAATACCTGCGTGAGTTGCCAGAAGTTCAAGATACAACGCCATGTTAAGGCCCCAGTCGCCACTTTTCCAGTTCCAGAGCGTCGATTCGACCATGTGCACGTGGAGCTGGTTGGTCCTCTCCCTTCCTCTCGCGGGTACACTCACCTCCTCACCATGGTAGACCGCACCACCAGGTGGCCAGAGGCAATTCCTTTGGTTGCCACCACAGCGGCAAACGTCTCCAGAGCATTCATCTCGTCGTGGGTAGCTCGGTTCGGGGTACCGGCTGACATCTCCTCCGACCGGGGGCCTCAATTTACCTCTGAGCTTTGGAACACCGTAGCTCAAGGTTTGGGCACCAAGCTTCATCGTACCACCGCCTACCATCCACAGGCGAACGGTCTGTGTGAAAGATTCCACAGGTCCCTTAAAGCCGCACTGCATGCTAGTCTCCGTGGGCCTAGTTGGGTGGACAGGCTCCCTTGGGTGCGGCTAGGTCTTCACACGGCGCCTAAGGACGACCTGCATTCTTCTTCAGCAGAGCTGGTTTACGGCCAACCACTCAGAGTGCCTGGCAATTTTCTTCCTCCTCACACGGAACCCTGGTCCCCAGCTCGTCAGCCACCAGGCAGCGGCTAGGAATTTCATCCCAGTGCCTATGTCGCATCATGACCTGCAGCGCTCCCATGTCCCGGTGGATCTTAAGAGTGCAGAATACGTGTTCATTCGGCAGGATGCTCGCAAAAACCCGCTCAAACCGCCTTACACAGGTCCATTCCGCGTCATCTCGTCAGGTGACAAGTCCTTCACAGTCTACGTCGGCGGTAAGCCTGACCACATCTCAATCGACCGGTTGAAACCAGCGCATCTGGATCTGAGCGAACCAGTCGTCGCCGCTCAACCGCCTCGTCGTGGTCGTCCACCGTCGACTGCCGGTCCAGTACAGCCACAGTCATCCACCGAGTCGCCAGTGCCCGCCTCACCGGGTTGACCACAGCCGGCCTCTTCTTCTCCTCCGCCTGCGGCTTCATCCCAACCACAGCCAACGGCCAGTTCGTCTTCTAGCACTCCGTTCCAGCTGCCGGGGTATTGCAGTCGGTCGGACAGACTCGTCAGACCCCCTTCTCGCCTTACCTTCTCTGTTAAAAGCAATTCTGGGGGGGCGCATGTGGCATAACCACCAGAGGATTACGGACAATTGTATATAATTCTTTTTACAGCAATGTAGTACAGCTGGGGGCTGCACCTTTAATGTATCTGTTAACTGTACTAGGGCTTCTTTCCTGTACTCCACGTGATGACGTCATGCCATCCGTCACGTGATCTCTCAACGGCGGGAAGAACATGATGACATCATGACGTCAGAGCTCGGAACCTTCTAGCAGTAGAACTCGGAACCTGCTAGCAGTTGAGCTCGGAACCTGCTAGCAGTTGAGCTCGGAACCTTCTAGCAGTTTCCAGAGAGGCTTTCAAGCAGACCAGACCTATTTGCATTGTATCCTACAGTTTCCTGTACAGCTTCGTTTATTCATTAAATGTTATTGTTTTTGATTTTCTGAGTCGATCTCAATTCTTTGGCTAGGAACCCCAGTTCCTACAACAATGTCTATTCAAATTAGGCACATGAAGCTCCAACAAGTAAGTATTCCATTCTTCGAGTATAAGAAGAAGAAAGGCCTGCATTGATATAGGGCTTTATCACACCTCTCAGAAACATCCCAAAACGCTTTGCGTATAATGAATTACTCTGTTTCATAGGTGACCATAGACTATGGTCTGAAGCCGCTACTCAACACACCAAATCATCGCAACTGTGCACAGTGGAGGTGGAGTGAAGCTCACACTATCACAAGTAGAGGCCTACAGTGGATGTTTAGGCCCCAAAAACTTGTGGGAGGATTGCTTCCTTGCGTAAGTGTTGGGATGCGCCCACCCACAGGTGCGACCGCTCAGCCAACCAATGTCAGTGCTAGGGGTCAGGGCAAGGGAAGTGGGATTTGGCATCTGGGGGGTGGCTGGGGGGGTTATCTGGAGCATTCGTCCCCCCCACCCCGACAGAAGAATTCACAAACAGTAGAATCTGGCCAGATTGGGGGGTGGGGGGGAGGGTTGGTAGTGGGTCCTTGAAAGGAAATATTACATTTCCCCCTTTTGTAAGGAGGCCTTTTTAAAATATGCCCCACAGCCCCCGAACGACACTGGGCTCTTTGTCGAGATAGGCACAGACTACGGCCCTATTGGGCAGTCCCAGGGGCCCCAGTTTAAGGCCAGGACCTAGCAGCTCCAGGGGTATCGTTTGCTGCACTGATGTTAGTGAAGTAGGTGTGAAATTTAACTGGGACACCCCATCTTCTGAATGCCCACCTGCTGAATGCCCACCCAGAATTCAGAGCCAGATCTTTGGTTTCTGCCCACCAAGGCTGTCTGGACTGGGAGTTTGAACCCAACCCTTCTGCCTCAGAGGCAGGAATACCAACACCATGACAGTGGTCGCTCTGTGACTCCCCCCGCTCGATGCCAATCCAGTATTTAGAGACCATATTCTAGTCTCCGCTCGCCGGAGCTGTCTGGTGTGGGGGCTCAAACCCTTCACCCTCTGACTGAGAGGCGGGAACAGCACCACTAAGCCAGTGGTCACTATGTCCGGACGTGACTCCCCCATTGGCTGTCAACCCATCTGTTTAGAGACCATATTCTAGTCTCACCTTCTGACTCAGTCATCTCTAAAATGAGTAGATTCAGATTTTTTTATTCATTAAAAGAGTGCCTTTTGGAAAGATGCCTGGTTTACTCTTCCACCCCTATATCCTGGTGTGTGGAATCGTGCTAGACAGACACTTGTGCAGGTTTGGGTGATTACAGTCAATAGCGATTCTATGTTCAAAACATTGGGGCAGTAATTCCTCCCCAAACGCGTGAGTACGGAAGGGGTACTCACGCGTCTGGCCAGAGGAAATGCCGGTTTCCAGCATGCACAGCGCATGCGCTGAAAACCAGCATTTCCTCTCTTCTAACCCAAGAGGTGAAGTGACTAGCGCGTGCGCTGTAGGGGGCAGCGCGTGCGCCTTGGATTTCCTCTGTTTTGGGGGATTTGCGCATGTGTAAAGGCCTCCGGTCTTTACGCTTGTAAAAAGCACACGTAAGTATTTATTTTTACAGGTAAGTGGTGTTTTAGTGCAATTTAGAATTTTTTTTTCCACAGGTTTATTATTTTAAAGAATCTACAATAAGGTAAGTTTAGTTTTAGACCCTTTTTATTAAAAATTTATTTTTTTCAAAAAAAAAAAATGATTGTTTAAATTATTTTTTAAAACTTATTTATACTTAATTTAATGATTGGGATGTTTTTTAAAATTTTATTTAAAGTTTAAGTAGTGTTTTGGGGTGCAGTTCTTACTCTCAAACTTATGAATGAAGATTCCCCTCCCCTGACTGGCTGAACAGTGCTCACCTGATCCCAGCTGGCACATCGCAATAACTACGCCGCTGGGTCAGGTTAGCACAGCGCGCCGACATCAGAACCGGGCCACTGACAGGAAATCCACTGCGGGCCAGGTTTCAGATGTCGGCGCGCCAGGTAAGTGCACATCGGGGCTTGCACGCGCGGCAAGCCCCCGACACCAAGTTCTGGGCCATTGTGTTAGCCTGAGTGGGGAATCACAAACAGCACAGAAAGGTCACATTCACCTCAACTGTCACCGCACTGTTTCCAGCATGATCTGCCTGGCTATTCTTAACAATCCCTTTCCCAAAAAATACAACCCAATGAAAGATCAAAGTTTGGCCTGGCTTGGATCAGTGGAGATATAAAGCCAATAGCCGTGAGATTTCACTATGGGATGCCAGCAGACAAGAGTTTAACGTGTTGGTGAAACTCCTTCCTTCATTATTTTAACGGAGGCATTAGCCAATTTATATTCATTTGAAGCCGTTTAATTTAATTATTGTCTCTGCTAAAATGGTTGAGGGTGGAATGCCATGCCAACGTGTGCGGTGTTTGTTCGGTATATCCCACAGCGTAAGTGCGAGGTCAAAGAATCTCTAAGCAGAACGTTAACTGGTCTGTCCTTTTGAGATGCTGACAACAACAACTTGCATTTATATAGCACTTTAATGTCCCACGGTGTTTCACAGGAGCGTGATCAGACAGAAATTGGCACTGAGTCTTGTAAGGACAGGTGACCAAAATCTGGGTCAAAGAGGTAGGTCTTAATGGAGGACAGCGAGGTAGTGAGGTGGAGAAGTTTGGAGAGGGAATTGTAGCGTTTAGGGCCTTGGCAGCTGAAGACACGGTCGCCAATGTTGGGGTGAAAAAGTGGGGGATGGCCAAGAGGCCAGAATTGGAGG
The DNA here is from genome assembly GCF_052327205.1 of Somniosus microcephalus. Classification (NCBI taxonomy): domain Eukaryota; kingdom Metazoa; phylum Chordata; class Chondrichthyes; order Squaliformes; family Somniosidae; genus Somniosus; species Somniosus microcephalus. The sequence continues at coordinate 107,859,759 of NC_140999.1, forward strand.
AGCACAGAGATTGCAGAGAGTTGCAGGACTGGAGGAGGTTACAGAGATAGAATGGGACAAGGCCATGGAGGAATTTGAACACGAGAATGAGAATATTAAAATTGAGGTGTTTGGGGACTGGGAGCTGATATAGGCCAGTGAGCACAGGGGTGAAGGATGAATGGGACTTGGTGCGAGTTAGGGTACGGTCAGCAGACATGCTGAGGTCAATTTTCCTGTCCATAACCCTTCATATGCACCAGTTCCTGGGACAATCCAGGCAGGAAATAGTTGGGTCTCTGCCCGTTTGGTGCATGACACACTGGGGTTAATTTAACCCCGACGGGAGCGGGTCATGGGCGGGGTTAAAATCAGCAGAATCGTTTTCTAGGAGATTTCTAAGCAGACACTTGTTGTGAAAGGAAAGGAAAAAGTAAGAACTTACATTTATATTGTGCCTTTCACAACCTCAGAACGTCACAATTGCTTCACAGTCAACAAATAACATTTGAAATGACGGGCGCGATTTTCCCAATGGAGGCAGGTTTCAGTTTGGGTGGGTTCCAAACCCGCCTCCACTGAGAGGTGGGAAAAATTTGCGATTTTCCCCTAAATGGCCAGTTGATTTCAGAGGTGTGGGTTCCCCTGGGCCAATTAATGTTTTGGGACTGAAACTCACCTCTACTGATGTCACTTATCCAGCTTCATTTAAGGGCTGCTTGCTGCCTTGGCTCATTCCATTGGTTTTTGGCCGATGGTGCACCACCTCCAAGCTGTTATCTCCTTGAAGAATGGCCAGCACCAAGGCAAGGGCCTCCCCGAGGTTCTCCGATGTGGCGCTGGGAATGCTGGTTGAGGGGGCGAAAGCTAGCAGGGAGGTGCTCTTCCCCTCATCTGGGAGGAAGAGGCCTCCCAAAGAAACCAAGGCTGTTTAGGTACAGCTGGCAAAGAATATCACCTCCAGATCTGTGTGTAGATTGGGTGATTGTTTCTGTTTATTGATGAAGTGCCATCCCTGTGTGAATGTATCAAAAATAGGTGATGGCAAACTGTTGGCGTGATGGCATGTTATTTCGGCTTAGGCAGCTCCACATTGCGGGCTTCGTGACACTTGCGTGGTCAGGTTGGTGGTCAGAGTGAAAGAAGGCCACAGAGTCATGTCCATTGTCTGTCATGTGTTAGGAAGGAGCCAAGCACATGTGCCACAATGGGCAACCTATGCAAATTTGGCCAGGATGAGTGCATCACTTGCATCACGGGCAGCCATGTGCTTGTGTGCTGCCACTGCTGCTGGTCGATATGCCACCGCTCGATCCTCCTCCTCCTCCTCCTCATCTGAGGAGGCTATGACTGAGCCACTTGCTCATCAGGAAGCTGCAAGCCACGACGCTGTGCCATGTTGTGCAGTGCACAGCAGACCATGACCATTCTGGAGACCCTGGCTGCTGGATACTGCAGGGCTCCACCTGATCTGTCAAGGCATCGGAATCGCATCCTCAGCAAGCCAATGGTTTGCTCGATGATGGACTTGGTCGAAATGTGGCTGGCGTTGTAGCGCTCCTCAGCCTCGTCAGCTGGCCTCCTGATCAGCGTCATTAGCCACTTCTTCAGGGCATAGCCCTTGCCACCAAGGAGCTATCCGTTAAGTTGGTTTGGCTGATTGAAGAGCGGAGGAACACTAGAGTTCCGCAGGATGAACGAGTCATGGCAACTACCACAGAACTTGGTGTAAACATGCAAAATCTCCTTCTTGTGGTTACACACCAGTTGTACGTTGAGGAAGTGGAAGCCCTTGAGGTTGACAAAGATAGCTGGATTTTGATGGGGTGTCGTAAGGGCCACATGTGTGCAGTCTATGATGCCCTGCACCATTGGGAAGCCTGCCATATTTGCAAAGCCAACTAAACGCGCGGTTACACTTGCTTGATCCCTTGAGAAGTGGATGTAATTGTGCGCCTTTGCAAAAAGGGCATCGGTAACCTGCGTGATGCAGCTGTGGGTGGCCGACTGGCAGCTGCTGCTGATGTCAGTTGATGATCCCAGGAAGGAGCCTGAGGCAAAAAAGTTGAGTGCGGTGGTGACATTGACAGCCACTGGTAAGGGGTGTCCACCCGCTCCTCTGGGCTCCAGGTGTTGGTGCAGCAGTGCGCTGATGTCTCCGACAACCTGTCGCAAAACTCTCAGCCTCCTCTGGCACTGTTGCTTAGTCATGCTGAGGTAGCTCATCCTCTGTCTGTAAACCCTGAGAGGGGGGTATCTCCTGCGGCGATGTGCTTCCATGTGCTGGCGCCTTCTGCCCTGTGCAGCATTAGGTGAGTGAGCAGGAGGTTGGGGCTCCTGCTGCTGTTGCTGCTCAGCTGCCTGGTTCTGCTGCTGCCGTGGCTGCTCCTCATGAGAATCTGAGGTCCATGGTGAAAGGAAATAAATGGTTCCCATGCTGCTGGCAGATACCTCCGTTGGGGAAGCACTCAGTTCAAGCGGGGAGAGGGTCTTCCAAGGAGGTCCCGCAGTTGAGAGATAGAAGCTGCAGCACCTCCTACTTTGGTAGGCCTACTAAAAGTGCTGAAATACCTTTGGAACAAAAGTTCTGCTACCTGCAACTGCTCCCTGATGAAAGCTCTGTTTTAATGGTGGAGCTGCAGCTGTGAGGAGGCCAGCCACTTGTCAACCCGCCAGGATTAGGAGGGTCGTGCAACACGCTGAAAATGTGGTAAAATAACGAAAGCTTGTCAAAATAGGATTATAGAGGCCCTTAACTACTATTTAAGTGTCTTAACTACCTCTCTCGACTGATGGAGGCAGGACCGAATCGCACCCATCAAAGCCACCTCTGGCAAAATTGCGCAGAGGCGGGTTGGAGGCGGGTTCCGAATCCGCCCTCAGTTTTTGTCATTTTGCCAACTGTGCTGCCTCCAAACCCGCCTCCTCGGGACTGGGAAAATCGCCCCTGTAGTCACTGTTATAATGTAGGCAAATATAGCAGCCAAATTGCTCACAGAAAGGTCCCACAAACAGCAATGAGATAAATGGTGGTGTTCACACACACACACACACACACACACACACACACACACACACACGCCCCACAGTGCAGATAGAGGCCATTTCAGCCCATCAAGCCTGCACCGACACATATCCCACCCGATCCCCATAACCCCTACACCAACACATATCCCACCCTATCCCCGTAACCCCACATATTTTAATCCCCCTAACACTAAGGGTCAATTTATCATAGCCAATCAACCTAACCTGCACATCTTTGGACTGTGGGAGGAAACCAGAGCACCCGGAGAAAACCCACGCAAACACGGTGAGAATGTGCAAACTCCACACAGACAGTCACCTGAGGCCGGATTCGAACCCAGGTCCCTGGCGCTGTGAGGCAACAGTGCTAACCACTATGCCACCGTGTTGGTTGAGGGAAAACTCCCCTACTTTCCTTCAAATAGTGTCATGGAATTTTTTATGTCCACCTGAGAACAGATGGGGTCTTGGTTTAACGTCTCATCTGAAGGACGGCACCTATGACAGTGCAGCACTCCCTCAGCACTGCACAAAGTGTTAGCTTAGGTTTAATGCTGAAGCCTCTGGAATGGGGCTTGAGCCCATGACCTTCTGATCCAAAGGCAAGAGTGCTACCACCGAGTCAAGGCTGGCACTTCTAATAGTGATCAGGAGTGGGAACACTGGCTGATTTTTTTTCTTTCCTTCACTCACGAATGCCAAGGCCAGACCTGGCACCTCAACTGCTGGCCTGGCCAAGCCAAGTTCTGCTAATTCAGCACATAAGAGGAATCGAGCCCGGAACCTCCCTGAGCTGTTTGGTTCAGTTACCCATGGGTGTCACGCTGTCTCATTTTGAGTTACTGCTGTTATCTCAAGTCCACTCTATTGCAATGGGTTGATAACCATGTGGGATGCTTCACCTTCCAGTTTCCTGCTACTGTTATAAGCACGTGGAAATTTGTACAGCAGGAAGTAATTACTGGTGTTTGACTGTGTGCCCCTGTGGAGGGAATAAGGTTGTAAAAAAAATGTTATTTACTGAACAGCAATTGATTATCCAAGCAGCCAAGGCGATTTACAGGACGCTGTTTAGCTGACTGTCCATTTGCCATTGAACAGTCACCTCAGTAACTTCCAGATGCTGTATCAGCAAGATCCCATTAATAACACCTTCATTGGACATTGACTTGCTTTCAAAGAGCAGCATGCTAGGTGTTGTGTTTTGAGTTTTGCTTCAATTAAGTTTGTCCCAGTTCCCGGGTGTTACCTGAAGGGGGTGCTGGGGGGCTCGGTTTTACTTTGTCTTTCACTTTCAGTTTCGGGTTCTGCCATGCAGACAATGTGCTGTAATGTCCACCCATTTACTCAGTAGATAGTAAAAGGTACATTCCGTCTCCTCTATTCATTACTGTTCGGTCAAGATGCAATACTGGCGACGAGGCGGCTGTTGAACTCTCTAGAAGGACGGAGATAGACAATGCGAACCTACAGCCGTGATATTGGAAATTGCGATGAGCGGGCCACTCAGCTAGCAACATCAACGGCATTTTGATAGTTGGCTAGCTGCAACGTAGACGGCGGACAGAGTATTGTGCGGGCCAGGCAACTACCATGAGTGTAGCTACCGTAACTCTGGCCGGAGGAGAAAAATAATTTTTTAAAAAACAGATAAAAGTCCGTGGATCTTAAAGGGACAGTGCACATTAAAACTATGACGACCTTGGGACATACTGAAGAGTTCTCTGGGGATAAGGACAGTTCATGGGAGGAATACGCAGAAAGACTGGGGTGTTTCTTTGAGGCCAATAATATTGACAAAGAAGAGAAGAAGCGCTCAGTGTTGCTAAGTGTATGCGGAGCTGCTACTTACTCCGTCCTGCGTTCATTGGTGGCTCCTCGTAAACCTAGTGAGGTGGATTATGCTGATTTGATTGAGAAGCTGCAGAAACATTTTAACCCAAAACCCTCAGAGATTGTGCAGCGTTTCCATTTTCACAATTGTAAACAACAGCCTGGACAATCTATTTCAAGTTACATTGCTGAGTTGAGGAAATGCTCAGTACATTGTAATTTTGGTGACCATTTAGACAATATGCTCCGTGATCGGATTGTGTGTGGAGTGCTGGACTCGGCATTGCAGAGACAGCTGTTAGCGGAGAAGGCCCTGACGTTCCGACTGGCCGAGGAGAAGGCTTTAGCAGCAGAGGCTGCATCGATGAACACACGTATGCTCCGTACAGAGGCAGCACCATCTCAGGCCACCGAGGAGGTGCACAAGGCCACACATGCAGCTGCTGCTGCGAGAGACATGGAGGCAACTAAAGAGACAGGAAGAAAATGTTTCCGCTGTGGGGCTCTCCGTGGTTCCACTACATGCAAATTTGTGTCAGCGGTATGTCATTTCTGTAAGAAAAGAGGACACATAGCTTGTGTCTGCATGAAGAAAGCTCAGGCTGCTGCAGCAGAGCCAACACAAGCATCGCAGACACACACCCTGACACTGGAGGACAACGATGAGTACACAGTGTATACCACAGAAGCTGAGCAGCTACCCCACAGACGGTGGGGCTACACGACAAATGTGATCATGAATGGGGCACCACTCTGCATGGAGGTGGATTTAGGCTCAGCGTGTTCGTTGATAAGTGAAGAGACTTACAATAGGCTGTGGCCAAGTGAACCCCCGGCGATGGCTCAGGTCAGTGGCGTGCTATGGCAGTGGTCCCAAGCTCAACTCCAGGTGCTGGGTATGATTCATGTGGAAGTTAAGTATCAGGCAGTCAAGGACACACTTCCACTTTATGTGGTGGCGGGGCAGGGCACAAGCCTGCTGGGCAGAGATTAATTTGAGCCCCTCGGTATTGAAGTGACAGGAGTACACACGGTACAGCGACGGCCCATAATGCCTATGTTGGAGAACTATGAAGAGGTTTTTGGTGAGTTTGGGGCCTGTCGGGGACCGCCAGTCTCAATCGAAGTGGACCCAGGGGTAGCGCCTAAGTTCTTCAAGGCGTGACCAGTTCCTTTTGCATTGCGCAACAAGGTGGATGAGGCCCTGGATAAGCTGGTGAACCAAGGGGTTCTCTTGCCAGTGAAGAACTCCCGTTGGGCCACCCCTATCACAGAATCACAGAATCACAGAAACCCCACAGTGCAGATAGAGGCCATTTCGGCCCATCGAGCCTGCACCGACACATATCCCACCCGATCCCCGTAACCCCTACACCAACACATATCCCACCCTATCCCTGTAACCCCACGTATTTAATCCCCCTAACACTAAGGGTCAATTTATCATAGCCAATCAACCTAACCCGCACATCTTTGGACTGTGGGAGGAAACCGGAGCACCCGGAGAAAACCCACGCAAACACGGGGAGAATGTGCAAACTCCACACAGACAGTCGCCCGAGGCCGGATTCGAACCCGGGCCTCTGGCGCTGTGAGGCAACAGTGCTAACCACTATGCCACCGTGCTGCCCATTGCAAAGAAGGATAGGGGCCTGCGCATCTGTGGAGATTACAGATGTACGGTTAATACTGCTGTGTTACCAGATGTGTATCCCTTACCAACAGTTACAGAGCTGTTTTCAACACTGGCTGGAGGCACTCTGTTCACCAAGCTGGATCTCAAGCAAGCATACCAGCAACTGGTCCTGGCTGAAGAGTCAGCCGAGCTGTTGACAATCAACACCCGCAGAGGACTTTTCCGAGCCACAAGGCTGCAGTTTGGGGTGTCTACGGCTGTGGCAATCTTTCAGAGGTTCATGGACACCCTGTTGGCTTGTGTTCCGGGAGTTCAGCCTTACTTGGATGACATACTGATTACAGGCAAGACACAGGAAGCCCATGATGAGCGGCTGCAGGAAGTACTACGCCGGCTGGCTGAGGTAGGACTGCGCCTTCAGAAGGAGAAATGTGTGTTCGCTGCCAATGGGGTGGAGTTCTTGGGATTCCGAGTGGACAAAGACGGTGTGCATCCGACTACGGAGAAGGTGGAGGCTATCAGGAGTGCTCCCACCCCCAAGAACAAGACCGAACTGCAGGCATTCCTCGGACTGTTAAACTTCTACAGTTGTTTTCTCAAGGGCAAAGCCACAATCTTAGAGCCACTGCACAGGCTGTTAGTCCAAGCAACAGTGTGGAACTGGACCTCAGCTCATGAAACAGCCTACAGACAGGCAAAGGAACTGCTACAAGCAGATAAGGTTCTGGCACACTATGATGAAAACAAGCCATTGGTGTTGGTGTGTGATGCCTCACCATACGGGTTGGGAGCACTGTTGGGTCACATAGAGCCAGATGGCCAGGAAGCGCCTATCAGTTTTGCCTCAAGAACACTCTCAACAACAGAACGTAATTACGCCCAGATTGACAAGGAGGCCCTAGCCATCATATTTGGGGTAAAGAAGTTCAGCCAGTACCTGTTAGGGAGACAGTTCGTCATCTACACAGACCACAAGCCACTCTTGGGGCTCCTGCATCACTCCAAGCCCATGCCCCAGATCATATCACCGCGTATACTTTGGTGGAGTCTGATGTTGGGGGCCTACAGTTATGAACTTTGCTACAGGCCTGGGAAGATGCTGGCTAATGCTGATGCTCTGAGTCGCTTGCCTTTGAACCGGCCGATGGCTGAGACGCCACCACCCCTGGAGGTGCTGCTACTGGAGGAGGTTCCGGAGGCCCCACTCCATGCCCAGCGGATTGGCAGCCTCACACAGAAAGATCCAGTCTTATCACGGGTGCTATGCTGGCTGCTGCATGGCTGGCCCTCCGAGGTCCAGGAGGAGCATTTCAAGCCCATCGTTCAGAGGCGCCATGAAATGTCTGCACACAAGAACTGCGTGCTCTGGGGAAGCCATGTGGTGGTTCCTGCCGCCACAAGAGAGGAGGTGCTGAAAATGCTGCATGACTCACACCCTGGGATTGTGCACATGAAGGCGTTGGCGAGAAGCTACGTCTGGTGGCCGGGGTTGGACCGAGACGTGGAGGAGGTGGTTAAGAGCTGTGAGACATGTCAGCTGACTCACCATAGCTCATCCAAGGCTCCCCTTCACCCCTGGGAGTGGACCACTCGTAAATGGTCAAGACTCCACATTGACTTTGCAGGGCCATTTCAGGGGAAGGTCTTTTTGATAGTGGTGGATTCTCATTCGAAATGGCTGGAGGTGGCTATCATGAGCTCCATGACATCCAGTGCAGTGATCAACGCGTTGCGTTTGCTGTTTGCCACACATGGGTCCCCAACGTGCTGGTTTCGGACAATGGAGCAGTCTTCACGCCAGCGGAGTTCAAGGCTTTTGCAGGCAGAAACTGGATCCGCCATGTGACCACAGCGCCCTATCACCCCTCCTCTAACGGGCAGGCAGAGAGGATGGTACAAACCACAAAAGAGGCACTGGTGAGGATATCGGTGGGGGACTGGCAAACCAGATTGGCCAGGTTCCTGTTATCACAGCATACCACTCCAAACTCAGCAACAGGGAAGAGTCCTGCCGAGATGCTGATGGGTCGCCGGCTGGCGACTGCACTGGATCGGCTACACCCAGACTACAGGGATGAAATGCACACAAAGCAAGAGGAGCTGGCTAAGAAGCACCAGGGCACCGCCAGGCAGTTCGAGCCGTCAGAGACTGTGTTTGCCCATTGCTATGCAGGAGGAGACAAATGGATGCCTGCCGTGGTGGAGCAGGCCACGGGTCCCCTGTCGTACAGCGTCCGTACACCTGATGGCCAGCTACACAGACGTCACGTAGACCAGCTATGGGGTCGTACTCCGGTGAGAGTAACAGAGACGTCACAGGCTAGGCCATTGTCTCCGCCACCTCTGCCAGGCAGTGACGGCCTGCTTCCTGCAACAACGACGGAAGCCACATCGACAGAAGGGGTCATGGAGTCATCAGCCACGGAGGAAGGTTTTCCTGCGGCTAGCAGTGGCACCCTGACTATGCCTGTCCAGAGGTGCTCAAGTCGGGTTAGATTCCGTCCCAGACGCCTGGAGGACTAAGGGGTTTTATCTGGGGGAAAGGAGTGTTGTGTTTTGAGTTTTGCTTCAATTAAGTTTGTCCCAGTTCCCGGGTGTTACCTGAAGGGGGTGCTGGGGGGCTCAGTTTTACTTTGTCTTTCACTTTCAGTTTCGGGTTCTGCCATGCAGACAATGTGCTGTAATGTCCACCCATTTACTCAGTAAATAGTAAAAGGTACATTCCGTCTCCTCTATTCATTACTGTTCAGTCAAGATGCAATACTAGGAACCCGAGTGGCAATTTCCCCATGGGTAACGTCAATACTGATTGTTTTATTGGTGTTTATAACACACCTATTCTGGTACATTGCATTTTGCCTCTGTTGCCTGAGTTGGCTTTTTTAACTTACAATATTTCTGTACTGCTAGAATCAGCATATAAAGGGTTAAATCTATGCCACCCAATGTTTCTCAGAGTAGAGCTATCATAGCTGCTCCTTCATAGACCTGTTGGCAATGGGACTGCTTACTTTTGTGAGTTTCTACAACTTTGAAGCAATGAGAAGAACCCAGGGGTCAGTTTGCATGAAATGGTATCATTGCTGAGCAGCACAGGTCAACAATGGGGAAGGTCTTTTTCATCTTCATTCAATATTGGTCAAATATTCTATTGTCAATTCATTAAAATCATGCAAAAACACAGACCACTTTGAGTCTGGGAGTGGGGGAGACTTCTCCGTCTGATGTCTTTAAGTCTGTGTGAAGACACCTTTCATGATTTAATTATTTGGCCAATATTGAATGAAGACAAGAAGACCTTCCTCATTGTTGGCCTATGATGCTCACCAACAATATGATCATTTCATGCACACTGACCCCTAGGAACTACACATTGTTTCAAAGCTGTAGGTGAAAGGTCAGGCATTGTACCACCTGGTTCCACAATGTTTTCTTCCTGCTCTGTTCCTGCCAATTCCCCATTTTAACACCACTGGTTTTAGTAGCAGATGAGGCTCATCTGGACTCCGGCAGAAAACTTATTAATAAATGCAGATAAATGCAGGGGTCCCGTGACAGACATGGATCACTGATGGCCTTTGAATCTGCTCTGGAGTGGAACCCACCCCCCACATGACCATTCCGCCTGGTAAAGATCTTGGGAGCCCAGCGAGGCCACTGAAAGTAAGTGAAAGAACGGTCCCTAGTGGGGCCAAGGTGAGCAGGCGTACTCCTCCAGGCCCTGTAAGGAAAGTCCAAGGCTTCTGCTGCCCTGGGTTGCCCTCCTTCCCCAACCTCAAGACCCTCCCCCTCCCTGACCTACCTCGTTGCCAGTAGCCTTCTCCTAGTGCCAGTGGGTGAACTCCAGGTAGCCCAAACTTCATCACCCGCCTGCCGTCCAGCTGGCATTTTCTGCCCGAATCGGGCGAGCAGCTGACCTGAAACATTAAAATGGGGCTCAAGTGTCAAAATCTGCCAGGCCTCTGACTCAAACCCCCGACTGGAAATGCCGTCCCCTCCCATCGGATTCCCGTCAGGAGTTAAAATCGGGCCTTTAGTGGTGAATTGGTACATTAGCACGCCTGACATTCACCTCTGGGCCCTGGGCCTGAGTTTGACTCCAGCCCAGACTGATGAATGAAAGTTTAGGGTTGCCAACACTGATTGGACATTACCCTGGAGGTTTCATCACATGACCTCCTGCCTCCAACTGCCTCGCCCCCGCGCCTCTCTCATTGGTCGCCCGACACGGCCACCCTCATGATGACCTGCCTTCCCACGCCAATTAGAAAGTTAACAGACTATTCGTATAACTAATAAACAAAGGTGTTCAAAGAGAAAGAAACCAGGTAATTTTAATGCCCCAATGAAATTTCTCACAGTAGTGGCCTTGAAATTAATCTTTAATTCCCGGAGACTCCAGGCCACTTCTGGAGGGTTAGCAACCCTGATGAAAGTCCCATACCGCCGCTGGCTATGAGAATCTATATGAAATGACTTTGTGTAGTGTTAGCCAGCTTCCTACTGGGCATGGGTGCAGAGCACAAAACTGCCCCAAATTCAGCACTAAATTGACAGTCTCGCACAGAGAGGCCATGGGAAGGAGGCAGTATGGGTGCTGGTCTGAAGCTGGGCCTGAGGTACATTGTATGGACAGATCAAGAGGAGTTTTACTCAGCCTATACCTGACCTGGACATTCTTAATGCTGACACCTTGATGAATGGAAATTCCCCGGTGCAAAACATTTAAATAAAAAAGAAAACCCCACATTATTTGCCGAGGTTCCTGACCTTTGCATTTTGGAATTCCCTTGAAAAATTGTAAAGCAGTATAAACGCAGGGAGCTCTGGCGATGAAGCATTCCAAAGGGAGTTAAGAGAAAGCACCTCCGCTCAGAAGGAGTGCAAGTTAGAGCATGGCGTGTGTGATTTATGAGGTTTTTACATGACTTTATCAATAGCTGCCATTGGGAGCGGTGTCAGCCAGTGTTTCTCCACCTTCCTTAGGGAGATATAAATAATGTTTAGTTGAAGTTGACTGACTGACAAGAGAATAGTGGAGAATTAATGAGGTGGCCCATCGATTCCACTGACACTTACCGTGGGCAATATGTTAATAATGTCACAGTTGTTTTGAAGCCCATTTCGCTCCAGTTATGTTAATCACCTGTTTGACTCTATAGATTTCCTTCCACATTTACTCATCTTCACAGGGCTGGTACAGCACAGTTGCAGCAGAGCTCCACAATTACTTTCCCACTGTGCATTTGTATATTTATATACATGGGCATTAGTGTACGAGTGTGTTTGTGTGTTTGTGCGCGAAAATACTTGGGTGTGAATGTGTGTATATGTGCATTTATATGTATCTATTTATGAGTGTATTTGTATGGTTTTTGTCTGTGCAATTATTCATGTATTTGTGTATATGTATATTTGTTTATATGTTTATTTATGGGTATAACTGTATAGGTATTCATGTGTGAGTATTTGTGCATGTTCATAAGAGCAAAAGAACATAAGTAGTAAGAGCAGGGGTAGGCCATACGGCCCCTCGAGCCTGCTCCGCAATTCAATAAGATCATGGCTGATCATCGACCTCAATCCACTTTCCCGCCCAATCCCCATAGCCCTTGATTCCCCTAGAGTCCAAAAATCTATCTATCTCAGTCTTGAATATACTCAGTGACTGAGCATCCACAGCCATTTGGGGCAGAGAATTCCAAAGATTCACAACTCTGAGTGAAGAAATTCCTCCTCATTTCAGTCTTCAATGGCCAACCCCTTATCCTGAGACTATGCCCCCTAGTTCTAGACACTCCAGCCATGGGAAACAATCTCTCAGCATCTATTGTTCTGTGTTTATATGTGTGTGAAAGAAAGAAAGACTTGCATTTCTACAGCGCCTTTCATGACCTCAGGATGTCCCAAAGTGCTTTACAGCCAATGACACACTTTGGAAGTGCAGTCACTGTTGGAATGTAGGGCAACGTGGCAGCCAATTTGCAAATAGCAAAATCCCACAAAGAACAGTGAGATAATTGACCAGATAATCTGATTTTAGTAATGATGGCTGAAGGGTAAATATTGGGCAGGACACACATTTGTGCGTGTAATTGTGTAAATATCTGCACGTGTACATATGGGTGTACATGGGCCCAGAAATTCCGCAGGGATGTGATTGTGGCAGCTACACCTTGTTCACACCCACCATGGAACCATGGTGCTGACAAACTGTAGTTCTTGTTGCCAAAGGGGAGGGGCTAATAGGACTGGGTCTTCAGTGGTTTGCCGGTGTATCTGCAATGCTGTCGCAACGGCCCCCCACACTCCCACCCGCCAAAGACCCCAAAAACATGGGTGGAAGCTGGCCATACCGGGGTGGGGGGGAGGGGGTTGTCAGCTCCGTCCCCAGAGGAACGATCTGGGGCCACTTGAAATATATAAATGTTTAAATTTCCCCCCTCATTTTCAGGAGCCTAACCCCTGACCCTGGTCTGGAGCCCTCCCAAGGTGGGCCCCACTTTCTCTGTTCTCAGCCAGGAGCGCACGATGGGACCAGACATAACCGCGCCAAGCTACGATTCGGGGTCCTGACCGAGGGCCAATGAAGAATTTTTAAAATGTAGTCACTGGTGTAATGTACGAAACACAGCAACCATTTTGCGCATAGCAAGATCCCCCAAACAGCAATGTGCTAATGACCAGATAATCTGTTTTAGTGATGATGGTTGAAGGATAAATATTGGCCAGAGCTCCCCAAACTTCTTCAAATAGTGCAGTGGCATCTGTTGTGCCCAGCTGAGACCAGACATACGATTTGGGGTCCCGACTAAGAGCCGGGACCGCGGGAATACCCGACATAGGGAAACACAGGAAACATTAGGTTTAACAACTCATCTGAAAGTCGGCACCTCCGACAGTGCAGCACTTCCTCAGTACTGCACGTCTCTGGAGGCAAGAGTGCTGCCCACTGAGCCACAGCTCACACTGTACGAGGGCCGCTTAAAGGTTTACTTAACAACAGTCGCAACTGGAGTGGGGTGAGGTTGGGGGGTGCGGAGGCGGAAGTCACACTAACGCTGTTAAAACACTGAAATGACTGCAGACTGCAGGAATTTTGGTCTGATTTGCATGTCAAATCGACAGAGAAGCTGCAGTATCGCTGGCAATGAGAATGAAAACAATTGTTTTCTTTGCTATTTATCCCCCCAAAAAAGTAGAAAGCAAACTCACTCTGTGTTAATTGAGAGAGTAGTTTCCCAGCTTCGCCTGGCAGACGCAGTGGGGTCACTTGACCCTAATCCGCGGGTCGGAGCCCATTTTATATCCCGCCCGATTTGATTCAGCGTTGAAGTCAACGGAGGGTAAAATTGAGCGGGGTGTAAAAGTGCCGCCCCATCTGAACCTGCCCATTACCCTTCTGGAGGTTAGCTACAAGCTAGCCCCCGGTATCTCTGCTGTATGAGGAGTGAGCCTGAGCCAGGGATGGGGGTGGTGCTAGTCCTGCCCCCTAATTTCCATATGATTCCTGCACATGGGAAAGGAAGTGTAAGGAGACTGGTTCGTACCTGATTGGCTGGGGATGAAGGGGTGTGCTCAGGGCTGTTTCATCAGTATAACAAAATGTCAGGCAGGAAAGGCCAGCTGGCGTATCCAGCCTGCTCCACACCAGGAGCATAATAACCAGACTCTTCCTGCCCCACAGGCAGGAAGAGTCATGGGAGAGGCAAAAAGGAGAGAAAAAAAAACCCAGGGCCAATAAGGGGGAGAAAAATCATGAAAATTCCTCTCCAACTCCCTCAGGCAATCAAAACCAATCCAGGAGATCACATTGACCATGTGGTGTTATCTATTAATTAATTTACCTTCTATATGATGCGATCTCTGCCACAGTCAGGAACGGGTCCAGCTCCCTCTAGAAGGCAATGCAGAGAGTCAGCACCTACCGCACCAGCCGGTAATGTATTCCAGAGGCTCGCTGCGCTCTGGGAAAAGAAGATTCGCCTAACACCCAGTCTATTCCTATTCAAAGGGTTCACCCGAAACGTTGACTCTATTTTCTCTCCACGGATGTTGCCTGGCCTGCTGAGTTTTTCCAGCATTTTCTGTTGTTATTCCTACTCTTACATTGTTTAAATGCATGTTTTTTTTTCAGTCAATGTGTTGCTACTCCAATAAGGAAGCACTACTTGCCCTGGTGCTGGTTAATGAGCCAGAATAAGTAGGTGACCTAAGATTAGGGGAACATTTGGAAAATAGCGACCCCAATCTAATTAGTTTCCGTGTAAGAATAGAAAAGGAAAAGCTGAGGACAAGGGTACTTAACGGGAATAATACAAATTATAGGGCGATAAAAATGGACCTTACCCAAATTAAACGGAAAGAAAAATTGGCAAATAGAACGATAGCTCAGCAATGGGAAATACTTAAACAGGCGCTGGAAAGTCTGGGGTTCCATAGATGAATGAGGAGATTAGATCAAGTTTTGAAACTAAAAATAGAAGTATTTAGTGCTTACAGGACAAGTAATAAGAAAGAAAATCAGGACAAAAATAGATAGTGTGAGTAAACTATAAAAAGGGAGATTAGGAAGAGTAGGAGGTATAATGAGAGAAAAGAACAAAAATCGTAAAGGACAATAAAGACTTTCAATTAGCACATTAGCAGTTAAAGGATAGTCAACGTCGAGGCATGGCGCTAAGAGATGAAAGAGGAACACTTGTAATGGAGAGAGAGGGAATGCCAGAGATACCAAGTAAGTACTTTGCTTTTCAAACAGGAGGTGAATATTGGGACTGTGGATCCACCGGGGGAGGGAGCAGAGCCATTTGTGGAGGTCACTGTTCAAGGAGGGCTGGCACTAAAGAAGTTACTCAAACTGAAGGTAGAAAAATCACCAGGACCTGATGGGTTGCATCCAAGTGTCCTGAGGGAAGCTGGGGAAGAAATAGCAAGGGTCTGATTATAATGAAAACAATATTATGCCAGAGGGCTGGAGGATAGTCAAGAGATAAATCAAAAAAATTATAATGCAGTTAGTCTTACTTCAGTTCTTGGCAACCTACTGAAGTCTATAAAATGGAATTAAATTATTAAACACTTGAACAACCAATTAATCAGGGAGGGCCAGTCAGCATGGATTTCTAATAGGAAGAGTGTGCTTGACCAGCCTTATAGAATTATTTGAAGAAATAATAAATAGGATGGATTAAAGTATGGATGTAGTTGAAATGGGTTTTCAAAAAGCATTTGATAAGATACCACATAAGAGACCTACGACAAAGATAATGACACATGGGATTAAAGGGAATATGGTCACATGGACAGAGAGATGGTTGGAGGGCAGAAAGCGGAGGATAGGGATGAAAGAAAATGTTTTGGACTGGAGAGATGTGATAAGTGGTGTTCCGTGGGGGGTCCGTGTTGTAGGCAGCTTTTTATTTACTATCTGAAATGAGGCAGCAGTATTGAAATCTGACAATACCAAATTGGGGAGAATGGCAAATGGTGGCAAATGGAGTCAGAGGAGCAGAGGGACTTGGGTGTGCAGATGAATGGATCATTAAAGGCAGCACTTAAGGCCATAATGAGGCAAACAGAGTCTTTAGTTTTGTATCTAGAGGTATAGAATACAAAAACAAGGAAGCAATGTTGAATGTACAAGACCATAGTTGAACGACAGTTAGAGTATTGCATGCAATTTAAGCACCACATCATAGGAAGGATATTAGAAAAGGCTCCGTGCAGATTCACTTGGATGCTAGCAGGGATAAGGGGTCACAGTTATGAAGAGACCTGAGAAACTAAGGCTTTTTCACTGGCGCTGAGAAGGTTAAGGAGTGACTGATTGAGGTCTTCCAGATTATGAAGGGTTATGAGCAGGTGAATAGTGAGAGATTGTTTCCACTGGTCGGCATGACGATAACAAGAGGGGACAAATTTAAGATCATCGCAAAAATAATTAAAGGGGAGGTCAGAAACAATTCCTTTACACAGGAATTCTCTGCCACACACCATTATTGAAACAGTGTCAATTAATTATTTTCTAAAATTAAATATTTACTTGAAAAGTGGAATATTAAAGGGTACAGGGAACGAGCAGGAAAGTGGCATTCGACTCGGCAGCTGGTGTGGAGAAAAACATATCACAGATTGCACGGGCAGAAGCCCTGTTGCTGTCAGCCTTGGCTCAGAGGGTAACACTCTCGCCTCTGAGTCAGAAGGTTTGTGGGTTCAAGTCCCACCCCAGAGACTTGAGCACAAAATTTAGACTGACACTTCAGTGCAGTGCTGAGGGAGTGCTGTACTGTTGGAGATGCTGTCTTTCAGATGTGATGTTAAACCGAGGCCCCATCTGCTCTCTCAGGTGGTCGTAAAAGATCCCACGGCTCTATTTCAAAGAAGAGCAGGGGAGTTCTCCTCGGTGTCCTGGCCAATATTTATTCCTCAACCAACATCAGTAAAAACATTATCTGGTCATTTATCTCATTACTGTTTGAAGGAGCTTGCTGTGCGCTCATTGGCTGCCGTGTTTCCATTACAATCAGCTCCGATGGACAGGCCACATTGTCCGCATACCCGATATGAGACTCCCAAAACAAGCGCTCTACTCAGAACTCCGAAACGGCAAGAGAGCCCCAGGTGGGCAGAGGAAATGCTTCAAGGACCCCCCTCAAAGCCTCCTTGAAAAATTGCAACATCCCCACCAACACCTGGGAATCCCTGGCCCAAGACCGCTCAAAGTGGTGGAGAAGCATCTGGGAAGGTGCCGAACACCTCGAGTCTCTTTGGCGGGAGCAAGCGGAAGCCAAGCACAAACAGCGGAAGGAGTGCATGTCAACCCAAGCACCCCACCACCCGCCCCTTCAACTACCATCTGCCCCACCTGTGACAGAGACTGTAGATCCTGCATTGGACTCATCAGTCACCTGAGAACTCATTTTTAGTGTGGAAGCAAGTCATCCTCGGTTCCGAGGGACTGCCTAAGAAGAAGAAGACAACAGTGACTACACTTCAAAAGTACTTCATTGGCTGTGGAGTGTTTGGGATGGCCTGAGGTTGTGAAAGGTGGTAGATAATTGCAGACAATGGGGGAGATATGAGAGCAGAATGTGTGAGAGATATTTGAGCCAATAATAATGGGGGAGGCATTAGAGGAGACAGTGTGGGAGACATAAGAGCAGACTGGGAGACAATGGATGTGATATTAGAGGAAATAATGAGGGAGACAAGAAAGGATAAAATGAAGGCGACATTAGAGCAGACAATGAGGGGGGCATCAAAGGAGACGATGAATAAAGCATTGGAGGAGACAACGAAGCAGACAAGAGCAGGAAGGATAAACAGCTGGAGTGATTAGATTCGAGTCAAAAGAATTGAACACATTTACAGATGCCAGGATGAGAAGTATGAGTGAAGACGTTAAACTGTTTCTGACACCACTTCAAAAGCTGTTGGTGCAAAAATTACTCATTTTATCCACAGATCAATGCCTGTGGAAGTCCTCCGAGACTCCAGCAGTCTCTTTCCAACAAATAATTTTTTGATTGAATGTTTTATTTATCCAATTGAAGTCGCATCAGAGAAACCAGTCTTGATGCTGAAATCTCTGACAAGGCTTCAGATGCTGCTCACGGAAAATAAACATACCAATTCAAAAAATTATCTGTTCAAAAGAGACTATTAGAGTCTCAGAGGACTTCCAGGGGCATTGATCTGAGAATAAAATGAGTCATTTTTGCATCAACAGCTTTTAAAGTGGTGTCAAATACAACATTATTGTCCCCACTCAGCCTTCTTGCCCCAAAGCCTCCCAGGTCCCGATGCCTTCCTAATGAGGTTGCACAAGGCATAGATGGTTCAGGACTGAGCAGAAACCTTTTTAATTCCTGACTGTGATCATACAGAGCAAAAACTAGTCAGGGAACATTGAATCCAGAGGACGTCAACTGTACTTCGGGATATTACATTTTTTTGGGCATCGCTGGCCAGGCCAGCACTTAGCGCCCAACCCTGGTTGCCTTGAGAAGATGGTGGTAGGCTTTCTGCTTGAACCACTGTGTGTAGCTGTTTGATACATCAGAGTGGGTTGCTAGTCCACTTCAGAGGCAGTTAAGGATCAACAACATTGATGTGGGACTGGAGTCACATATGCTGATAGGGTTAGATGAAGAGGGGTGGGAGGAGGCTTGTGTGGAGTATAAACACCGGCATAGACCAGTTGGGCCGAATGGCCTGTTTCTGTACTATGATTCTATGTAATTCTATATAATGTGCAACAGCTGCTTCCTGCTTCAGATAAGTGTAGGTTGAGAGAGACTGATTCTGCTAAGTGGCTCTTGGAATCTTTTGCAGATTCTCCTGCTGCCTGGAGGCAAGGGTCTGGTGTATGACCTTCCTCACAGGAAGGATAGAATGGAGAGCATTTTACGTGTTTTCATGTCTCACGTGTAGTGCTGGGTGCTTGAGCGGGCACAGTGACCATATCCAGGAATTGTGCAGATTTTATACCATTTGTATGTAGCTGGAATGAGAAAAGGTCATCCAGCCCATTAAGTCCAATAAACCATGAATAGTTTGTGCTGCTGTTGGCTTTCTCTGGACTGATTTAATCTCCTGAGAGAATTTGAATAAAACCTGCACCAGAGAAAACTCCGAGAAACCTCTCCTTGAACGGCCAGGTGTCATTGAGCAGACGCTCCAGGTTATCTAACCTTTCAAAACATTTGTACAAAAAGGATAGGCTTAGCTGGTCCGTCAACCCTGTCCCATACTCTCAGGGTGCGACATTACCTCCGCCCCCCACCCCTCCCACCCTGCCCATCCAACCCCTCCGCCCACCAACCCCTCCGCCCACCAACCCCTCCGCCCGCCAACCAACCAGCCATGCAAACTCCTGGGAGAGGCAAAAAAACTCTGGCCCAATTTAGGGGGGAAAAATTGTGGGAAGTTCCTTTCCAACCCCTGAGGGTGATCAGACAAGTTCCAGGAGACCCCGGTGACTGGGAGACACATTCTGCAATACCCCATGTCCTGTTTTGCACACTTTGTACAAAAATAATAAATTGCAGGACAACGGAGTATTACAGTTTAAACTCTTTTATGAAGCATCAGGTCTGTGATCTCAATCATGCAGCACAGTGGGGACAAGATGGAGTTAGGACCCCTAGCCTGGGTCTTCAAAACAATAGCAGTCCTTACAGATGCCTGCAGGCCAATGACAACTCAGTATGTGATCACATGTGAATCTAATAGATATTCCTTACAGATGCCTGCGGGCCAATGATAATTCAATATGCAAATGTTACATCCCCTTTCTTTTAAAAGAAAAATGTTATGCATTACTTTTAAACCTTTCTTCTACCTAATGTTCTCAGTAGCATAAACATCTAAGTAAACTCAGCATTTAACTAGCACTGAGAACATCTCAACGTTTCAATAACGATGTACAGTATTTTTTCTTTAGGGCAGCGATCCGCCTACACCCTTTGACAGTTCACAAGTCAAGGATAACTCTAGGCTTGACCTCTCGTCCCGACCTTGTGTGGTATGGAACTGAGCATGCTCCTGAATCGGTCAACAAATCAGGTTCAGGTTTAGGTTCAGGTAAGTATGATGTGTTTTGTGTATTGCTCTGTTCATCACACTCTGTTGAACTGATCCTCTCGTCGGAATGACGGTGTTGTTCCTTGATGTTCAGGAGGTGCCTGCGATTGCGGCGGTACGCCTGTCCTTCTGAGGTGCGGACGTGATACGATCGCTCAGTGTCAGCTGGCTGGATGACGACCGCTGGTTTCCAGTAGCCATGCTCCTGGATTCTGACGGATTCTCCATTGTGCAACGGCGGCAGTAGTCTAGCTGACCTGTCAAAGTATCTCTTTTGGTGTTGCTGTCTCTGTACACGTTTTGCATGCACTTGCTTGCAGCTGACAACCTCTGGCTGCAGCTGCTGGTTGGTGCTTGGAAGGATTGAGCGAAGTCTACGGCTCATCAACAGCTGTGCTGGTGACTTGAAGTTGTCAACCGGAGTGTTGCGGTACTCAAGGAGACTGATGTAGGGGTCTCTTTTGTCCACTTTGGCTTTGTCCATGAGTGTTTTTGCAATCTGAACAGTTTTTTCAGCAAGGCCATTACTTTGAGGGTAATGTGGGCTTGATGTGACATGTGTGAAATCCCATGTCTTGGCAAATGACTCGAACTCTTTTGATTTGTATTAGGGGCCATTGTCTGAGACTAAAGTCTCTACCATGCCATGCCTGGCAAAGGCTGCCTTTAGCTTGTGGATCACAGCTGCAGATGTGGTGCTGTGAAGCTTGTCCAGTTCAAAAAATCTGCTGTAGTAATCAACAGTCACTATGTAGTCCTCGTTGTTCCATGTGAACAGATCCATTGCCACGACCTGCCAGGGCCTGTCTGGGATACGGTGAGGTATCATGGGCTCTTTGACATTTGATGGGCGGCGTTCTAGACAAATGGAACATTTTCCGACAATGTCCTCAATGTGTTTGCACATTCCGGGCCAAAACATAATGTCACGTGCTCTTTGTTTGCATTTTTCCATGCCCATATGTCCAGCATGAATTTTTGTCAACATCTCTTCTCTGAGACTGGTAGGAATGATGATTTTCTCTCCTTTGAAGACGATTCTGTTGATTTGTGACAGTTCGTCTCTGTGGTTCCAGAATTCAGATATGCTCTGAGGGCATTTCCTCCTTTCCTCAGGCCATCCTTCATGTATGACTTTGCTCAGCAGTGTGAGTTGTGTATCTTTCTCTGTTCCTGCTCGGATCTCCTTCAGTTTTGAGTCACTCACAGGTAAGCTGTTGTACACCATGTGCACCTGCACATCCATGCCTTCACTGAGGCTGCTGTCCTGGTAGCTAAGAGACTTTCTGGAGAGCGTGTCTGCGACAGGAATGTCTTT
Organism: Somniosus microcephalus; assembly: GCF_052327205.1. Classification (NCBI taxonomy): domain Eukaryota; kingdom Metazoa; phylum Chordata; class Chondrichthyes; order Squaliformes; family Somniosidae; genus Somniosus; species Somniosus microcephalus. The sequence continues at coordinate 107,881,139 of NC_140999.1, forward strand.
GCCTGGACGGTGAATGATTGTGAAGTCGTACTTCTGTAGCTGAAGGATCATTATCTGTAGCCTTGGTGGGGCTGCGGCTAGTGGTTTCCTCATGATTGACTCAAGGGGCTTGTGGTCGGATTCCACAATGACTTGTCGGCCATAGATGTACTGGTGGAAACGCTTACATCCAAACAGAATTGCATATAGCTCTTTCTCGATTTGAGCATAGTTGATTTCACTGTCTGTGAGAGATCTGGAAGCGTAGCCGATGGGCTTTCCTTCTTGCAGTAATACTGCACCTAGTCCATACTTTGACACGTCCACTTGTAGTCTGAGCTCTTTGTTGGGGTCGAAGTAGACAAGAACTGGTCCTGGTTCTCTGGTGATTAGATCTTTCATTTTCTGAAATGTTGTGTCATGTTGTTTGTCCCACAGGAACTCATTGGATTGTTTGAGCAAATGACGCATGGGTGCGTTGATTTTGGAGAGGCTCGGGGCAAACTTGGCTAAGTAGTTAACCATGCCTAGTACTGTCTCTAGCTCTGCGCGGTTCTTCGGCGGCTCCATCTTCTTGATGGCGGAGATTTTCTCTGGATCCGGCTTAATGCCATCAGTTGAGAGGCGATGCCCGAAATAACTGATCTCAGTGGATCCGATTATGCTTTTCTCGGGGTTGAGCCGGATACCTTTCTCTCGTGATCTTTGTAGCATCGCACGAAGGTTCCTGTCATGTTCCTCTCTATTCCTGCCATAGATAAGGATGTCGTCTACGATTGCGACTACTCCGTCGAGGCCTTCATAGGTTTCATTGATCTTCCGTTGGAATTCATCCTGAGCTGAGATAAGGCCAAATGGTAAGCACAGAAATCGGTAGCGTCCAAATGGTGTATTGAACGTTGTTAGCTTAGATGACTCTTCCGTGAGCTTGATAGTCCAGTATCGTGATCGTGCGTCCATTACACTGAAGTAACGTGCTCCCACTAGCTTGGGTGTGATGTCATCTAGCATTGGTAGAGGGTAGTGAGGGCGTTTGATAGCCTTGTTCAAATCTCTGGGGTCGAGACAGACTCTGAGCTTGCCTGTACGTGGTTTCTCAACCACTACTAATGAGTTGACCCACTCTGTCGGTTCTGTTTCCCAGACGATGATTTCTGTATTCTCCATGCTCTGCAGCTCCCCCTTCAGGCATCTATGTAGAGCAAGGGGTATCCTTCTCGGTGGGCAAACCACAGGGGTTGCTGTTGGGTCAAGGTGAATAGTGCATTCACCTGGGAATAGTCCGATTCCTTTGAAAACATCAGCAAACTCCTCCATGACTGTCTGCTTGTCAACTGGTGCTGTCAATGATAGCACTAGCTTGACGAAGCCCATGTCTAAACATGCCTTTAGACCTAGCACTGGAGGTGCTCGAGTGTCAACAATGTAAAAGTCCAACATCATGTCGCTTTCTTTGTCCTTGCATTTCATCACACATGTGCCTTTTGCAATGAGCTGCTCACCCCCATAGCTGGTCAGTCTGCATGAGGTGGGCTGTAGCTCATACTCATCCTTCAAGCTGTGATACTCACTCAGAGGAATTACATTAACCTGAGCTCCAGTGTCTATTTTAAACCTAAGCTCTGTGCCTTGTTTTCCTATCTCAACATCAGCAAAGGCTTGCTCAGCCTCTGAGATCTGTTTTTTCTGTGACACAGAATCAATAAACAGTTCCTCTGCATTTGGCTCTCTATCTAGCATTTGGCTGTTGCTCACTGTGTGTACTGCTGCTCCAAAAACAGTCCTGCAAACTTTAGCAAAGTGGTTCCATTTACCACATTTAGCACATTGCCTTCCTTTGGCAGGGCATTGCACCTTTTCCCCATGCCAGTTGTTTCCACAATATCTACAGTTTTTGAAGCATTTTATGTCTGTGTCGCCCATTTTTAGAATGCTCTCTGTTCTTTCTGTTCTGAAACACACTCTCTGGGCAGTGTTCTTTGGTGTGTGCCTATTAACTGCGTGCACTGTCTGTTCACGTGAACTGCTCGTGGCGCCGGTTATGGTTTTCAACTGTGCTTGGGCTATCTCTTGCGATCTAGCTATGTCCATAGCTTTGTCCAGCGTTAGCCCGGTCCCAACATTCAAAAGTTTCTCTCTCACTTTAGCTGAATGTATTCCAAACACGATGCGGTCTCTGACCATCTCATCTTTATCTTCTGCATATTCACAGTCTTTTACCAGTAGTTTTAACTCAGTCATGAACTGTTCAAACGACTCACTAGCTCCTTGTACTTTCTCCTGAAACTTGTACCTAGCGAATATCGTATTTGTCTTGGGCATCACATATGACTCAAAACGGTCAAAATAACTTTTCAGTACCTTTGCTTCATCTGCGGTGAGAGACCATGTGTTAAAAATGTCTCTCCCTTTTTCTCCGATCCATAGGAGTAGGTAGCTGCATCGTTCTTCCTCCCCTTTGCTTTTCAGCGGACCCAAAAACATCAACTGCACGTGTTGCTTGAACTAGCGCCATTCTCTAGCTAAGCTCAAAGATTCCCAATTCATTCAAGGTAAGGGAGCTCCAACGATGTCCATTTTCAATTCCTGTTCTGACAATATATATTAATGATCTGGACGAGGGAATTGGATCCAAATTTGCAGACGACACAAACCTGGGTGGGAGGATAAGCTGTGAGGAGGATGTCGTGAAACTCCAGTACGATTTGGACAGGTTGGGTGATTGGGCAGAAACATGGCAAATGCACTATAATGTGGATAAATGTGAGGTTGTCCACTTTGGTGGCAAAAACAGCAAAGCAGATTATTATTTGAATGGCAATAGATTGGGAGAAGGGGAAGTGCAAAGAGACCTGGGTGTTCTTGTGCACCAGTCGCTGAAGGTAAGCATGCAGGTGCAACAGGCGGTTAAGAAGGCAAATGGTATGTTGGCCTTCGTAGCAAGAGGGTTCGAGTACAGGAACAAGGATGTCTTGCTACAGTTGTACAGGGCCTTGGTGAGACCGCACCTTGAGTATTGTGTGCAGTTTTGGTCGCCTTACCTGAGGAAGGACGTTCTTGCCATGGAAGGAGTGCAGCGAAGATTCACCAGGCTGATACCTGGGATGGCAGGAATGACGTATGAGGAGAGATTGTGTCGATTGGGCTTATACTCACTGGAGTTTAGAAGATTGAGAGGGGATCTCATCGAAACCTATAAAATTCTGTCAGGCCTGGACAGACTAGATGCAGGAAGGATGTTTCTGATGGCCGGGGAGTCCAGAAACAGGGGTCATAGTCTAAGGGTAAGGGGTAAGCCATTTAGGACTGAAATGAGGAGGAATTTCTTCACCCAGAGAGTGGTGAACCTGTGGAATTCTCTACCACAGAGGGCGGTGGAGGCCAGTTCATTAAATATATTCAAGAAAGAGTTGGATATATTTCTTAAGGCTAAAGGGATCAAGGGATATGGGGAGAAGGCAGGGACAGGGTACTGAATTTGGATGATCAGCCATGACCTCATTGAATGGCGGAGCAGGCTCGAAGGGCCGAATGGCCTACTCCTGCTCCTATCTTCTATGTTTCTATGTTTCTATGACACCATGTCTTGTTTTGCACACTTTGTACAAAAATAATAAATTGCAGGACAACGGTGTATTACAGTTTAAACTCTTTTATGAAGCATCAGGGCTGTGATCTCAATCATACAGCACAGTGGGGACAAGATGGAGTTAGGACCCCTAGCCTGGGTCTTCAAAACAATAGCAGTCCTTACAGATGCCTGCAGGCCAATGACAACTCAGCATGTGATCACATGTGAATCTAATAGGTATTCCTTACAGATGCCTGCGAGCCAATGATAGTTCAATATGCAAATGTTACACCCCACCTAGCTTCTACACATAGTTAGGTTGACCGCACTCGGAAACCTGTCCAGCTCCCTTTCGAATGTTTGCAACGAATCTCACTACACGAGGTGGCAACCTGTGTCACTTAGTCTGGAGCAGCTCCTTTCCCTCAGGTGCTTTTCCCTGACTCCATTGGTGCCACAACCTGAGATTTCCTGAACTTAAAACAGGAAATGCTAGAAACACTCAGCAGGTCAGGCAGCGGCTGTGGAGAGAGGACAGTAGGTTAACGTTTCCAGTTAAAACCTTTCGTCCTGATATGGGTTGCAGTTTATTCCCAAATGGTTAAAATCAGGGGCGTTACCCTCACCCCGAAGTGAAATGTAGTGTTTGAACACAATTTAAAAATAATTCATTCTAGGGATATTGGCATCGCTGGCAAAGTTGACATTAATTCCCCATCCCTAGCTGCTCTTGAGAAGGTGGTGGTGGGCCTTTTTGAACTACATGGTCCCATGGTTATCCTATTAGCACAGCGCCAAGTGCAGATTTGGACATGTACGGGGTGCATACTAGTGGTGGGAGTGGAAAATTGCAGCGTAGGTCAAATTTAAAGGGATGCACTCAATTAAGGGGAACTGTCAGAATGGGGGGAGATAAAAACCCGCACTCTCTTTGGTAAGACTCAGAAAGCATTTCAACGTATTGACAGACTTCCTGCACATATCCCATGGCACTATTTTGAAGAAGAGCTGGGGAGTTCTCCATGGTGTCCTCCCCATTATCCCTCAACCAACATCACCAGAACGAATTATCTGGTCGTTATCATATTTTTGTTGGTGGGGGTCTTGCTGTGTGCAAATTGATTACCGTGTTTCCTACATTACAACTTCAAAAGTAATTCATTGGCTGTAAAGTGCTTTGGGACGTTCTGAGGTCGTGAAAGCCGCGTCTTTCTTTTAGGTGCGACGTTGCCACACTGACGTGATATTTTGGCAGGTGAGGCCAGTCAGGATAATTGGCTGTTGCTCACCCTGGTTTGCCTTCTTGCATACAGTACCAGCTAAAGCCTGGCATACTTTGATTAAAGCACTTCTGCATAAGCATTAGGGATAGCCAAGAATTGGCATAGTTTATTTCTGCCACTGGGTCTCCTGTCTTGGGTGCTTGCCTCGCTTTTTAGGCCTTGTGTGCAGTGGTGATCTTGGAGAGGGATCACGCGGTGTCCACCTGTACACTTGAAGCCCTCCGCAACCGGTGGGCTCTGCTGGATACGGGTGGCATAATCGATGGTCCCAATCAAATTCTAATTTGACACCACCCAGGTGTCACCTTGTTGGTGCTTTCAAAAGAGTCCTAACCCTCCTGGAACCCTCTTGGTGCACTGGCATAGTGAGGTGCATTCACCTCTGCCCAGAGCTTTGTATGTGTGTGTACTGGTGGATCGGGCAGGGACCACCTCTGGTGCAGCCTGGCGTGAGCCGCAAAGTTTCACCCCCTAAATGTTTTTAAATCTAAGATATGCAGAAGTGATGGTATTACCTACGTCAGTCAGCAACTTAAATATTATGCCTGGCCTAATCACATAGTATGGCTACTGTCTGTTTGAAATCTCAGTTCAAGCACCCTGGAAAAGACAATCCACATTTCCATACCTGCGCTGTAGGATGTCCTGAGGTTGTGAAAGACACTAAAGTTGTTTTATCTTGTCTTTCTTTCTTTCTTTCTCTTGTCCAAAGCAATAATGTACCCAAAGGCCTGAATGACCCACTGTGGTTCACACTATGTAAGAAGTCATACAACACCAGGTTAAAGTCCAACAGTTTTATTTGAAATCACAAGCTTTCGGAGCACTGCTCCTTCATCAGGTGAAGTGGAGAGGTGCCTGTAGACACAGATTATATAGTCAGAGAATAATGCCAGATGATTACAGGTAATCTTTCTAACTGCCATTTATCACACCTCGGCAGAAAGATAATCACAGCAATCAAAGGTGTGAATGGTGTCCAAACAGGCCAGTCAGGAAAACATTACATCAAAGAACAATGAGGTGGGGTCACAAGGGGTAAAATGTTGCAGATGCTGGGGTCTGTATGAAAAACGTGAGCCTTGACAACAAGCACCGATTATCTCTCTGCTGTGATTATCTCTCTGCCAAGGTGTGATAAATGGCAGTTAGAAAGATTACCTGTAATCATCTGGCATTATTCTCTGACTATATAATCTGTGTCTATAGGCATCTCTGCACTTCACCTGATGAAGGAGCAGCGCTCCGAAAGCTTGTGATTTCAAATAAAACTGTTGGACTATAACCTGGTGTTGTGTGACTTCTTACATTTGTCCACCCTAGTCCAACACCGGCATCTCCACACCATAGTTCACACTAGGCAGACCAGAAGGTCCCAGGTTCAATCCAAGTCTCTTAGTCAGCTGCTCTCAGACAAGGCCCCTTGGTTGATTTTGTTAGATCCGTGTATCTTGATGTTGTGTCCTTCAATAATTAGACAACCAGACTGCAGGGAACGATTCAACAGGTGTTTACTGAATGAGGGTTACTCTAGAACTAAATGTACAGAACACTACTCAGGGTTTATATACAGGTATGGTCACTGCCGGTACTACAGTATACAGGAGCTGTAAAAAGTAGTTCTCCCCCTTAAAGGTACATACATTACAATTCCTCCCCTTTTAGATTAACAGTCCATAACACTCATTTAACAATTAAATATCAAACTAATTACAATTAACACTTTTAACATGCAACATTAGCTGAAAATAGTCTATTTATATATTCAGTCTTTGGGGAGGCTTCCTGATCCTTTCTGGATAGCACCTTTCCCGAGTGTCTTGCTCTTGGTGCGGAGGCAATTCTGGCCCCCTGTCGTCGGTTGGTTCATCCGCTTCCGATGCTACTGTTTCTGGGGTAGATGCTACCTGTACGTCGGGTTCATCACCAGGTACATATGGGCGAGACATGGGGTTGACTCGTTCCTGTGACTCTAGGATCTGGTCAGCATGGCGTCTCACAATGTTCTCCCCAACATCCACTGTGTACATTAGTGGCCCCTGCCGTGTGCATATCGTTCCTGGTTGCCATTTCTCTGTTCGGTAGTTGCGGGCCAAGACTGGTTGCCCTACACTGAAGCTCCTTGTCGGCTTCTCATTGATGTGCTGGAATTGCTTATTCTCAACATCTCTTCGTACATTTGGTCTGAGCAAATCCAGACGAGATCTCAACTTCGGTTAAAGAACATCATGCCCGAGCCTGGTTGGTGACTGCATGTGTCGCATTCCTGTAGGCTAACAGGAAATTGTCCACCTTATGCTGCAGTGGAATGTTGTCATCGCACATGGCCCTTACTGCTTTTTTAAAGGTTTGTACGAACCTCTCAGCCAATCCATTTGTGGCTGGATGATACGGGGCGGATGTGTAATGCCTTACCCCATTCCTTTTCATAAATCTTCGAAACTCTTCGGACACAAACTGTGGTCCGTTATCAGAGCAAATCTGCTCTGGCAAGCCGTTCCTGGCAAAAATGGTCCGTAGGACTGCAATAGTTTTCTCCCTGGTGGTGGAGGACAGTTTGATCACCTCAGGCCATTTCGAGTGCGCATCCACGGCTATTATAAAACAGAGTGTCCATGAATGGACCAGCAAAATCAATATGCACCCGTTGCCATGGAAATGAGGGCCACTCCCATGGGTGTAGAGGGGCATGTGGTGGTGCATTTTGGACCTTCTGGCATCCTGAGCAGCTCTTTGTCAGGTCCTCGATTTGCTGATCGATCCCCGGCCACCACACATAAGCCCTAGCAAGGCTTTTCATTTTCACCCCTCCCAGATGACCTTCGTGAAGCTCATTGAGCAATCTCTCCCTTAACTTGGGTGGAATTACCACTCCGGATCCACACATCAAGGTCTCCTGGCATACTGACAGCTGTTCTCTTCTGGATGAGAATGCTGGCAACAGTGAGTCGCCATGTGCTGGCCATCCCTTCACCGTCAAATCATATACCCGAGACAGTGTCGGGTCATTTCGGGTCTCCTTCTCTATACCAGCGTTAGTTACTGGCAAGCATTCAATTATAGTCGAATGAAATATTTCGACAGGATCCACTGCTGGTGCTTCCTCCGCAGTAGGCAGTGGCAGGCTTGATAGCCCATCAGCGTTTCCATGCTGTTTCGTGCCCTTATACTCGATTTCATATTGGTGCGCCCCTAGAAAAGGGGACCATCTTTGTAGCCGTTGCACAGTCATCACCGGAACGCCCTTCTTTGGATTAAAGATGGAGACAAGTGGTTGGTGGTCAGTCAGCAAGGTGAACTTCTGCCCGTGCAGATAGTGATTGAACTTTTTCACTACCCACACTAGGCTGAGGGCCTCCCTGTCAATCTGGGCGTAGTTACGCTCGGCTGAGGTTAGTGACCGAGACGCAAAGGCAACTGGCCTCTCCGAGCCGTCCGGGAATTTGTGCGACAGCACCGTTCCAATGCCATAGGGTGATGCATCACACGCCAACCGAATTGGTAGTGCTGGGTTGAAATGAGCCAACACCTCTTTTGATGTGATCAATGCTTTGCTCTTCTGGAAAGCTCGTTTACATTCATCACTCCACTTCCATGGTACCCCCGTTTGCAGTAGGGTGTTCAGTGGGTATCGTACGGTAGACAAATTCGGCAAGAACTTATGGTAGTAGTTCACCAGCCCGAGGAACGACCTCAGTTGTGACACATTTTCCGGTGCTGGAGCCTTGACTACTGCCTCAATCTTTTCAGGGGACTTATGTAACCCCTCTTCATCAATAACGTGGCCACAATACGAGATCTGCTTCTGGAAAAACTCGCATTTGTGGCGATTAGCTCGGAGCCCATATTCCTTCAATCTAGTGAGCACCTGCTCCAGGTTGGCAAGGTGATCACTGTCATTTTCGCCCGTGACCAGGATGTCATCCAAATAACACTGGGTCCCTGGAATCCCTTGCAGGACTTGTTCCATTGCCCTTTGCCAAATAGCCGGAGCTGATGCTACCCCGAACACCAGCCGGTTGTATTGGTAGAGACCTTTATGAGTGTTGATCGTGAGGTACTGTTTCGAGGCTTCTTCTACCTCCATTTGCAGGTACGCCTGGGCCAGATCAATCTTAGTGAAGCGTTTCCCTCCCGATAGCGAGGCGAAAATATCTTCAATCCGCGGAAGCAGATATTATACAGTGTGAAGGACTGGGTTCACTGTCACCTTAAAGTCCCCACAGATGCGAACCTTCTTTGGTTCCCCAGGTGTATTACTCAACGACCTCTTCATTACAGGAACGATAGGTGTAGCCCACTCGCTCCAGTCCACTTTGGACAGTACTCCTGAACGTTCCAAACCTTCCAGCTCTGCTTCGACGGCTGGGCGGATCGCATAAGGCACCGGTCTGGCCTTAAAAAACATTGGGCTTGCATTTTCCTCTATTTTGATCGTCGCTGTTATGCCTTTTAGTGTTCCGAGTCCCTGCTGGAACACTTCTTGTGCATCAATTAGCATTTTTGACAGTCGGCCAGGTGTGACGTCGTCATCCTTTTTGGCAGCTACAGTCAGTGCTTGTATGGAATGCCAATCTAGCTGTATCTTCCGGATCCAGTCACGTCCTAGTAGTGGTGGTCCTCCATCTGGCAATACATATAGGTCCATTTTTGGTGTTTCCTTGCCGTTATATATAACGTTCACCTTTATTTTTCCTTTGGGGTAGACTTTTTGGCCCGTGTATGTCTTCAAGACAATCTTTGTATCTCTCAAGGGTATATGTGAGAATAGCCGCTTGTAGTCCCTTCGGTTTATGACTGTTAGGGCTGATCCTGTGTCCAATTCCATTTTCACTTGGACTCCGGCTATCTTGAGCATGACCCAGATAGTTTGGTGATCCTCCATTTTGATCACATTATGTAGTTTCAGACAACCCAGCTCCTTGCTTCCGGAGTCTGTATCACTTTTCTGTTCGTCTGAACTACTCTCCGTCACCTTATGTACCTTCTTGTACTTCTCCTGTGGAGATTTCTTGCTGCTGGTTTTCTTTCCCGACCTGCAGACTCTTGCTATGTGTCCTACTTTTCCACACTGTCTGCACACTTTGTCCTTGAACCAGCAATCCTTATGGTCGTGTGTTGTTCTGCCGCAGCGATAGCCCTTCACTGTTCCATATGACATTTCATTTGTGCCATATTCTTGCAGTCTCCGTTGTATCTCTGCCGCGCCCCGTGCTGCTGCTTTGTGTGATACTGCAATGCTGAAAGCCTTGTCCAGCTTAAGATCCTTTTCTGATAGAAGCCGTTTCTGGGTTCCTTCACTTTGAAGCCCACACACAAACTTGTCCCTTAAAGTATCTGCTAGTCCCGTTCCAAACTGGCAGTGTTTCGATAGCTTGCGCAGTTCCGTTAAATACTCAGCATTACTTTCATCTTTATGCTGGTTCCTTTTGTGAAACTTAAATCTTTCTGTTATCAGCAGCTGTGTGGGGTTTAAGTGGTCCTGTAGGATTGACACTATGTTTTCAAAATCCTTTTCTACTGGCTTCTCTGGGGTTACTTGGTTTCGTAGTAAGCCATACGTTTTTGCACCCATTGAATGCAACAATACCAGCGCTTTCTTGTCATCTGGCACTTCATTCGCCTTGCAGTATACTTCTATGCGTTCGACATATGACGTCCAATCTTTGACTTCATTGTCGAACGCTGTGATACTGCCACTCTTTGGCATTTTTGGGTGTGGTTAGGCTGGCTTAAAATGGTGTCTCCCGCGCTTTCCTTTCTTCTCCGCCGACGCTGCTCGGCCCTTTAACACCGGCTGCGCTCTGCGCGTTTTCCTGCGCGCCTCTCTCCCCCGTTGACGCTGCTCGGCCCTTGAACACCGGCTGCGCTCTGCTCTCTCTCGCCTCTCTCCCCCGTTGATGCCGCTCGGTCCTGAACACCGGCTGTGCCCTGTGCGCTCTACCCTCTCTCTCTCCCCCGTCAACGCTGCTCGGCCTTTTTCTGTGCCATCGGTCGGCTCTAGCCGCCGCTGTCCAGGAAGGGTCTGCGCAGTACCTGTTGCCAGCCCGTTTCGCTGGACCACCGTGACTGGAAAGCCAAGCCTGGCTCTCGACAGCCTCCCCTGCGATGCTCAAATCTCCGCTGGATGACTGGGGGGTTTCCCGTGGTCAACGCCTGTGCTTCTGGACTCGGCCTTCTTCCACTGTTCACCAGGAGCGAATCCCTGGGAGGTGATGCAGAGTTGCAGGTAGGTTTGAAGCTGCTCGTCACCAATGTTAGTTCCGTGTATCTTGATGTTGTGTCCTTCAATAATTAGACAACCAGACTGCAGGGAACGATTCAACAGGTGTTTACTGAATGAGGGTTACTCTAGAACTAATTGTACAGAACACTACTCAGGGTTTATATACAGGTGTGGTCACTGCCGGTACTACAGTATACAGGAGCTGTAAAAAGTAGTTCTCCCCTTAAAGGTACATACATTATGTGATAAAAATGATAACTTCCGGGAAGTTATGTCATCACTTCCTGTGAACTATGAACTATGAACTGTGTACATACCTCACTTCCTGTCATATGTCACTTCCTGTTGGACTGGTATAAATACTGGTCTGTTCAGTATTGTAAGAGGCTTCTACCAGAGGCATGGTAAAGACCTCTCTTGTGTATATAATGTGTTTATAAGTTACTTAAAGCTTACTTTAAAGTTACTTGATGGTAAGTCTCCTTTTTCTTACATCAATTTAAGTAACTTAATATTTACACTGACAAATACTAGACCTTCAGACAAACTCGGAAGTTAAGGATCCAGGGAACCACCCATCATGGAGAAAATCCTTAGACCTATTCGTCTGGACTTGGACCCGAATACACCAGCAGCTGGCAGGGTATGGAAGCATTGGTATCGTACTTTTGAGAATTTTCTGGATGAATGTAAAGCGGATGCTCCTGCTAAATTGAAGATACTTGTCAATTATGTGACCCCAAAAGTGTTCGAATATGTTGATGAATGGGATAATTACGAAGAGGTGATTCGGGCACTTAAGAAACTGTATGCGAAGACCCCAAATGAGGTCTATGCTAGACATCTACTGGCCACAGCCCGACAAGGGCCAGGGGAATCAATTGACGAATTCCTGCAAGAACTTCGCAGGCTCAGCGTAGATTGTAACTTTCAGGCAGCCTCAGCTGAGCTGTACCGCCAAGAAATGATTCGTGATGCTTTCATCTGCGGGATTGCCTCTCCATTTATACGCCAGCGTCTACTAGAAAGTAAAACACTTGAGCTACAAAAAGCTTTTGACCTAGCTTGTTCACTGGATTTGGCAAAGAGAAATGCAGACCTCTATCAGCTGCCCAGATCTCGATCTGCTGCTGTAGCTGCAACCAGACAATTCAAGCGGTCTCAGGTGAACCCTATCATGGGGGAATCTAATTCTGATAATTCTGATGAAGAAGAGGAGGACGACCCCACTTTAGCAGCCTCTTGGCAATCTAGGAAGGAATGCTTCTTTTGTGGAGATGCTTTTCACCCTAGGAAAACCTGCCCTGCTCGCAATGCAATCTGCAGTTATTGCGGAAAAAAGGACACTTTGCTAAAGTTTGCCTATCAAGGGCCTCTACGAGGGCCAATCCAGCTAAGGCCTACCGAACTGCCCCAATTAGGGCCTATCAAGATGCTCCAGCTAGGACCTATCAAGCTTCCTCTCGAGCTCTCTCCCGAAGAAGCACACCGAGAGTTTTAGCCACTCTCTGTGCAACGACACCAATTACAGCTGCTTGCCCACAGAACCTGTCTCATGCAGCCACAAAAATTTCAATTAAAGGGCATACCTTAGATGCCTTAATTGACTCAGGAAGTACTGATAGTTTCATTAAGGAACAGATTGTTGCGAAATTGAAACTACATGTCTTCCCATCGGACCAGGCAATTGCGATGGCCCAGTCATCACTTAATACCAGAATCTCTGGCTTTTGTGTTGTTGATATGACACTTCATGGTCGTATCTTTCCCTCCACCCGACTTTCGGTGCTCAAGGACTTATGTAGTGATCTCCTCTTAGGGCTGGACTTCCAAAAACAGCATAAGAAACTCACCATTGAGTTTGGTGGATCCAAACCCGGACTTACTATTTCTAATATACCGTCTAAATTACCATTTTGTGCATTATCAGCAGCTTCACTTGATGAACCCTCATTATTTGCCAGTATTCCGCCTCAATGCCAACCGATAATAACGAAATCGCGGCGCTTTAATCAGGAAGACCAATCTTTTATTGCGGCTGAAATCTCTCGACTTCTAGCAGAGGATATCATTGAACCATGTTCGTCGCCCTGGCGGGCTCAAGTCGTCATTGTCAAGAACCCTCTAAAACCTCACAAACAGCGACTATGCATCGATTATTCGCAAACCATCAATCAATATACCGACTTGGACGCCTACCCATTGCCACGCATTGATGATATGGTTAATAAACTGGCCGAATACAAAGTGTTCTCAACTTACGATTTAAAAAGTGCCTATCATCAGTTACCCTTGAAGGTCTCAGATAAACAGTACACAGCCTTTGAGGCTAATGGACGGCTGTACCAATTTCGTCGCCTCCCATTCGGGGTTACTAATGGAGTGGCTGTCTTTCAACGGGCAATGGATGGCCTGGTTAAGCAGGAAAACCTAAGGGACACTTTTCCCTATCTTGATAACATTACCATTGCAGGTCACGATCAACAGGAACACGACTCCAACCTCCAAAAATTTCGGGATGCCCTCCATTGCCGTAATTTGACCCTGAATGAATCCAAATCTGTTGAGTCGCAACCGACCATCAACATCCTTGGCTACTGCGTAGGCAATGGTATCATTAAGCCAGACCCAGAAAGACTTCGCCCGCTCCAAGAGCTCCCGTCACCTAAGAATCTGGCTTCTTTACGTCGGGCTCTCGGTCTGTTTGCATACTACGTTAAATGGATTCCTCATTTTTCAGACAAAATCCAACCCTTGCTGCATGCTAGATCATTTCCACTGGGAACAGCGGCTGTTGCAGCCTTTAACCTTCTCAAAAAACAGTTGGAGAAAGCGGCTCTTCACTCCATTGATGAGAATCTCCCTTTCGTGGTTGAATGTGATGCCTCGGAGGTGGCGATCTCGGCTACTCTGAATCAGGAAGGTCGTCCTGTAGCATTTATGTCCAGGACCTTACAAGGTGCCGAGCTACATTATCCTCCGGTTGAGAAAGAAGCCACAGCCATCATAGAGGCAGTACGGAAGTGGAACCATTTTCTAGCTCGCCAGCACTTTACATTGATCACGGACCAACGATCAGTCGCCTTCATGCTCGATAATCGAAAACGAACCAAAATTAAGAATAATAAAATACAACTTTGGAGGATGGAACTGGCCTCTTTTGGTTATACCATTCTCTATCGGCCTGGCAAGGAGAATGTGGCCCCGGACACCCTCACACGGGCATTCTGCTCCACTATGTCATCCTCCACTCTCATGGATGTCCACAATGGTTTGTGTCATCCTGGCGTTACGCGCATGCTACATTTCGTATGATCACGGAATCTCCCTTTTTCCACTGGAGATGTAAAGAAAATATGCTCAGAATGCCGGCTTTGTGCAGAATTAAAACCTCAGTTCTTCCGCCCCTCAGATGGCATACTCATACATGCAACCCAACCGATGCAACGACTTAGCATCAATTTTAAGGGCCCAGTGCCCTCTTCAACTCGGAACACATATTTGCTCACCATGATCGACGAATATTCACGTTTTCCGTTTGCCTTCCCCTGCTCCAATATGCTGGCGTCCACAGTAATCTGCTGCCTTGAGCAGGTATTTTCTCTCTGTGGCATGCCGGCTTATATTCACTCAGATCGGGGTCCATCCTTTATGTCAAGGGAACTCAAGGACTACCTCTCAGAACGGGGAATTGCTACAAGCAAAACAACACCATACCATCCCATCGGAAATGGGCAGGTAGAGAGGTATAACGGTATCATCTGGAATTCCGTACGTCTCGCTTTAAGATCTCGGGGCCTACCAGACCAGCAATGGGAAACAGTGCTTCCGGATGCATTGCACTCTATACGGTCCCTGCTTTCTACAGCCACAAATACTACACCTCATGAGCGGTTCTTTGGATTCCAGCGTCGCTCATCTCATGGGACATCACTCCCATCATGGCTAACTACTCCTGGACCTGTATTACTCCGAAGATACGTTCGGACGTCTAAAAATGACCCTCTTGTAGACGAGGTCGAACTAACTGATGCCAACCCCACCTATGCAAACATACGATATTCCGATGGCCGAGAATCTACCGTATCATTACGGGATCTGGCTCCCTGCCCACCAGGACCTAGTGGGACATCGGGTGATGGCATTTCACCAGGAAACTCTTGGGACCTATCGGGTACCCCTCTCCAGGATCCTGATCGGACACCAACTAGCTTGGTGCCGGTAGAACCCCGTGCTCAAGGTTGCGACCCTCCCAGTACTGCGCATGAAAGTACTGATCCGCCACAGACCAGCTCTGCACCTCCCTCTGAACAGAGGCAGTCCGACTTTGAACCTATTGGGGCTCGTACTCGAAGCCATGATCTCCCCGACCCTTCACAGGGCAATCCAGGCCACACAGACTCTGACCAATGGCCAACCGCATGTAAGCGGACCAGCGACCCTCTACGACGGGAATCCAAACGGGTGCGACTCTTCCTTGTTCGGCGGCTGCGGACCAAAAGGTAGACCACAGCCTCCTAATCCTGCAGGAGGGAAGAATGTGATAAAAATGATAACTTCCGGGAAGTTATGTCATCACTTCCTGTGAACTATGAACTATGAACTGTGTACATACCTCACTTCCTGTCATATGTCACTTCCTGTTGGACTGGTATAAATACTGGTCTGTTCAGTATTGTAAGAGGCTTCTACCAGAGGCATGGTAAAGACCTCTCTTGTGTATATAGTGTGTTTATAAGTTACTTAAAGCTTACTTTAAAGTTACTTGATGGTAAGTCTCCTTTTTCTTACATCACATTACAGATTTTATCATCTCTGGATTAGGGAGGGGTTAGTGGGGGAAGAGATAGAAATCAGCCATGGTTCCTGCTCCTGATTGCTATCCCAGCTGGAAGATGTGTGTTTGTGGATATGAGAGAACAGCAGGATCAGGCTTGACTCTTCTGATGAAGGGTCACAGGCCTGAAAGGTTAACTCTTGTTTCTCTCTGCACAGATGCTGCCTGACCTGCTGAGTGTTTCCAGCATTTTCTGTTGCTATTTCAGGCTTGACTGTGATGTGCACCACAGTCGATGCTTGTTGTCAAGGCTCACGTGCAAAGAGCACTCCTTGGGCAGGATGCAGACCAGCCGGATCTGCAGCGCTAAGCCAGCCCATCAGGAGAGATAGGGAGAATACTAGTGATAGGTCAGTTTCCAGCTGTTTCTGGTGAATGTCTGCGAATTTAAGGCACCCAATCAGAGTTTGGCCGTGATCAGCACAGATACTGGTGATAACTGGAAGTGATCCTCTTGGTTTTTGTACATGGTACTCATCAGGTAACACGGGCATGCTGCCCAGATGCTAATGAGCTACAGCCCAAGCAAGAAAGCCGTGTTTCACAGATTATAAATGTGTCCTCCATCATCAGAGGTCACCACGTGAGCACCTGTCCCCTCAGGAACCATGCCTGGGTAGAGGTCACAGGTCAGTGAATGGCATTTCCAACAATGGGTTAGATTATCTCTCGTCAATATGTGTGAACGACAGGTTAAAATAGTGGGAGATTTCCTCTCATCACTATTTCATTTGCTTCCAGTAATATTGTGCACACACACATTTGGAAATGATGAAAATAGGACATCTTCTTGCTGTGTTTTTGATGTCACCAACATATAGAGGGCAGAGGAAACCTCACACCAACCTGAAACTCCAGGCCGCCCATGGCCCACCCACTCCCTCTCCCTTTCATTCCCATTGCAATCAACCACCACCTAGACTGAAGGGTGTGTTGATGCGGGGGTGGAGGACACAAGCACAGTCACAAGATTGGTAAATGAAAAACAGCAGTTAGCTGTGTTTTATTTTTAGAAAACGGGGAAAAAAGGTTCACGACTGGCAAAATCCAAAAACATATGACGTTCAAAAAGAAAAATGAAGAACAAAACCATCACCCGCGCTGGGTGGTTAGGAAGGCAGTCCTTAAATCAGTTTTCTCCAAAAAACAATAAGCCAGGGTTACTTTACCACTGGATCTTTCTCAGTCAGTCCAGGGATCACATCCGGCTCTCAGAACTAAACAATACTCCACCCAGGTTCAACAGTAGACCTCTCTGTGGCAGTTCTCAGCCGGTCCAGGGATCACATCAGGCTCTCAGAACTAAACAATATTCCACCCGGGTTCAATAGTAGACCTCTCTGTGGCAGCTGCAAGCTGGTTTTCAACAGCAGCCTTGGCCTTGTCCTGGCTTTCTCCTCAGGTACCGTCCCGTCCCGTCCCGTCCTGTCCTGTCCTGTCCTGTCCCTCTCCTCAGGCACTGGCCCTCTCCTCAGGCACTGGCCCTGAAGGGATGCACTAGTTTGCCTTTTGAACTCCTGAGCTAATGGGTAGATTTGCCTCAGGTGTGTTGGAGGTGGGTGTGGCCTTCACCTGAATTGGAGTGAGAGGGGGACTTTGTCTCCATCTGGTGGCCACATACCGTCCATCCACCACAAACCGCCCCCATAGCTCACACCATCCATTCCCCTTCCCTCTCCCCTTGATTCCCATCCATTCCCCTTCCCCTCCCCTTGATTCCCATCCATTCCCCTTCCCCTCCCCTTGAGTCCCATCCATTCCTCTTCCCTCTCCCCTTCATTCCCATCCATTCCCAATCCCTCTCCCCTTCATTCCCATCCATTCCCCTTCCCTCTCCCTTTCATTCCCATCCATTCCCCTTCCCTCTCCGCTCCATTGCCCCCTTCCCTCTCCAATCACTGCTGCTCCGACCTCTCCAGCTGGGATGACTTAGGCTGCTGTATGGTGTCAGTGAGAATTCCTGCAGGATCAGGAGTTGCTCACCTGCAGTGTGCGGTGGGTCTGAGTCGCTCTGATTAGAAGTGGGACAGGAGCAGTGAGGAGAGGGGAAGAGGGGCCCAGCCTGTGCTGGTTTCTGCCGACTAACACTGACAGGTGGTCTCACCCCAGAAACATGGTTGCCTGCGGGAACCGCTGCTGGTTGGATATATGTAAAGTTAATTGGGCGATGCTGTCAAGTTGCTGGTGCAGTGCTATGGGTAATTCGGTACAGCAGCTGAAGTTCTTTCGGGATCGTTAGTTTAATAAAGAATCATTTCTGCTAAATATATTTTATTGCTGACAGCGGGACTTCTGCAGACTACGCTGAGGAGGACACGTGATATGATTGCTGCAGGTCTGAAGCACGTTGCCCTTTCTTATATTGTCCCAGATCAGCTGCTGAAACATTTGTTTTTGGCCAGTGCTGTCAGAACCTCCACAGCAGACCTGGCCCTGGCACATTTTGGGCTGAAATCAGCCTGCCCTGTCTCTTCTCCGATGTGGGAGAATATGTTCTGCGCACACAGATGTGCATCCTGCCAGATGTGTAGAGCAAGCTAAAATATAAGTTTTGTTTTAGTATCAGTCAGTAACACTCTCACCTCTGACTCAGAAGGTTGTGGGCTCAAGTCCCACTCCAGAGACCTGAGCACACAAATCTAGGCTGACACTTCAGTGCAGTGCTGAGGGAGCGCTGCACTGTCGGAGGTGCCATCTTTCGGATGAGATGCTAAACCGAGGCCCCATCTGCTCTCTCAGGTGGACGTAAAAGATCCCATGGCACTATTTTGAAAAAGAACAGGAGCGTTATCCCTGGTTTCCTGGTCAATATTTATCCCTCAATCAACATCACTAAAACAGATTATCTGCTCATTATCACATTGCTGTTTGTGGGAGCTTGCTGTGCGCAAATTGGTTGCCACGTTTCCTACATTACAACAGTGACTACACTTCAAAAAGTACTTCATTGGCTGTAAAGCACTTTGGGATGTCTGGTGTCCGTGAAAGGTGCTATATAAATGCAAGTCTTTCTTTAAAGCTGAATCTTATAAAGCAGGCTCGGATAAAATGAGAGGTGTTGCACAGAAAGTGGGGGATACACAAGCTAAGGTAGTCTCCACCAGTGAAGCTCGTGGGGCCTCTCGCCTGCTGACTCAGACAAGAGTTGCTACCACTGAGCCAAGTAGAAGAGGAATTAGGGAAGTTGACTGAAGGCATGGGCAAAGAGGTAGGTTTGAGGAGGATTTTATGGAGAAGAGAGAGGTAGCAAGGCAGTAACAGTCACTTTGTCTTTTATTTCAGTCACTAATATTTAAAATGTACATAGTGCTATCGGAGGGGAGGGGGGCGGGGGTGTTAGGTAGAGTGTTCCTGAAAGCGGGGCCCTGCCATTGACAGTGATGAAGAGGGAGCAGGAGATGCACAGGAGGCCTGAGATTGAAAACTGAAGAGCACATAGGGCTGGGAGATGGTTGCAGAGGTAGGGTGGGGTGAGCCCATGGATGGATGTGTAAACAAGAATGAGGATAGTGAATGGTGGATCACTCAATCCTCCTCCACCACCTCTACTCCGTGGTCCACTTCTGTGGGGTCCTTCTCTCTTGGGACCGTCATTCATTGAATTGAATGCGTTGAGCAGTGGAGATCCAATGGAAGTTGGCTAGGACAGGGGTGATGGGCGAGCGGGACTTAATGTGACACCACAGCACATGTGCAACACCCATTGTGTTAAGTGGTGATATCAACGTACCAATATCTGTACTCCCTACTTATTGCTCACAAGTAAAAACAAAAAGGGAACCCAGGGGTTTCAAGTTCAGTGTGAAGATTGGGAAGATTTTGCTCCAAGCTAAGCCCAGAGCTGTCAAAATATAGACAAATGTGCTGTGACCTTATCAAACCACCATGAGAGGACACAGCCACAAACTCATGCTCTCTGATCCTTCTTAGATTCAGCAATCATCAAAGGGAGTGACAGTACAAATTGTGTGTCACAGTGTGACGCACTGCTCCGTCACACACTGTGGATTTATTTTAAAGCTGCCAAACGATTTAAAAAAATTAATTGTGACCACACGAAGGGTAGTGGAAATCTGGAACTCGCTCCCCCAAAAAGCTGTTGAGGCTGGGGGTCAATTGAAAATTTCAAAACTGAGATTGAAGATTTTTGTTAGTCAAGGATATTAAGGGTTATGGAACCAAGGTGCGTAGCTGGAGTTAAGATTCAGATCAGCCGTGATCTAACTGAGTTGCGGAGCAGGCTCGAAGAACTGAATGGCCTCCTCATGTTCCTATGTTCCTGATCTCGCAATCTAAAATTTTAAATCTCGGTTTTAATCGCATATGGGTCTACTGAAGGGGTCAGACAGTACTATTAAACAGTTAGGGGGTGGGAAAAAAAACACTGAGAGAAAAATAACCAAGATTGTATTCTGGGATATTCAAAGTAAGCACCAAGACCCTTGCTCCTATCACACTGCAGTGTACGGTGACCGATGTTTCAGAGATCCCTTCACCTCCATCTTTTGCTATAAGCTACAAAACAAGATAGCAACAGGCTGTTAGTAGCGAGGAATGCGACCATTCTGGGAAAATATAAATTCTCTTCCAGTCCATTAACATTTAATGATATATTTATATGTACATCAGGGTAGCCCGTTAATCACAATTAACTTCTGCGATTAAAGCACGTTAAAATAAAAGTAAACCTCCAAAAAACAAAATTACATAGGATTACATCGGATATATGGCACAGAAACAGGCCATTCGGCCCAACCAGTCCATGCCAGCTTTTATGCTGCACACGAGCCTCCTGTCTTTCCTCATCTAAATCTATCAGCATAACCCTCTATTCCCTTTTCCCTCATATACTTGTCTAGCCTCCCCTTAAATGCATCTATACTATTCGCTTCAACCACTCTCTGTGGTAGCGAGTTCCACATTCTCACCACTCTGGGTAAAGAAGTTTCTTCCGAATTCCCTATTGGATTTCTTGGTGACTATCTTATATTGATGGCCTCTAGTTATGCTCTTTCCCACAAGTGGAAACATTCTCTTTGTATCCACTCTATCAAAATTTTTCATAATTTTAAAGACCTCTATTAGGTCACCCCTCAGCCTTCTTTTTTCAAGAGAAAAGAGACCCAGCCTGTTCATCCTTTCCTAATATGTATACCCTCGCATTTCTGGTATCATCCTTGTAAATCTTCTCTGCATCCTCTCCAGTGTCTCTATATCCTTTTTATAATATGGCGACCAGAACTGTACGCAGTACTCTAAGTGTGGTCTAACCAAGGTTCAATACAGGTTCAGCATAACTTCACTATTTTTCAATTCTATCCCTCTAGAAATAAACCCTAATGCCTGTTTTTTTTTATGGCCTTGCTAACCTGTGTCACAACTTTTAGTGATTTGTGTATTTGTACTCCGAGATCCCTTTGTTCCTCTACCCCACCTAGACTCGCACCTTCCAAGTGATGTGACCTCCCTATTCTTCCTACCAAAATGTAATGTGTTGAACTTCATTTGTCAATTATATGCCCATTCTGCAAGTTTATTAATATCCTCCTGTAACTTGTTGCAGTCCTCCTCAGTATTGACTATCCCCCCAATTTGGTGTCATCCGCAAATTTAGAAATTGTGTTTTTGATTCCTAAGTCTAAATCGTTAATGTAAATTGTGAACAGCAGTGGTCCCAGCACTGATCCTTGTGGAACACCACTACCCACCTTCTGCCACTATGAATAGCTACCCTTTACTCCCATTCTCTGCTTTCTGTCCTGAAGCCAGCCAGCAATCCATTCTGCTATTTGTCCCCTAACTCCGCATTCTCTGACCTTGTTCTTCAAGTCTATTATGAGGTATCTTATCAAAGGCCTTTTGAAAATCCAGATAAATTACATCTACTGCATTACCATTGTCTACTCTCTCTGTTACCTCTTCAAAAAATTCAATAAGGTTGGTCAAGCAAGACTTTCCCTTTTGAAGTCTATGTTGACTATTCATTATTATATTTTTGGTTTCTAGATGTTCTTTTATTTTCTTCTTTAGTTGGGATTCCATTATTTTTCCTACCTCTGATGTTAAGCTGACTGGTCTATAATTCCCTGGACATGTTCTATCCCCCTTCTTAAATATCGGTATTATGTTAGCTATCCGCCAGTCCTCTGGCACTATACCTTTTTCTAATGAATTATTAAATATGCATAGTAATGCCTCTGCTATCTCTTCCCTAGATTCTTTTAAAATGCGTGGATGTAATCCATCCGGTCAAGGGGTTTTATCCTCATTGAGTTTGATTAATTTATTTAATATATCACCTTTTAAAAATTTTAAATGCACTTATCTCATTACTAACCTTATCACCCAATGTCATGTCCACCTGTTCTATCTCCCTGGTAAATACTGAAGCAAAATACTTATTTAATATTTCTGCCATCTCTCTATCGTTACCTGTGGTATTATCCTGACTATCCCTTAATGGCCCTATTCCCATCGCAACCTTCATTTTTTATTGATGTGCCTATAAAATATTTTACTATTTTGTTTTATGTTCGTATGAATGCATTAACAGCAAAAGTTAACTGCGATTAGTTTGCAGCCCTGCTCGAAATAGGACAACTTTGCTGGGTTTCTGAATCCAGGTATTTTATGTAAATTCCAAACAGTAGGGGTCCTAATTCCGATCCCTGAGGCACCCCACTCAGTACTTACCCCCTACTCTGACATAACTCCTCTTGTTTTCTACCCTTCAGCCAAATTCTTATCCACTCTCAAGGTTTATGCTGAATCCGCACACATTTGAGTTGAGCTAATAGAGTTTTGTGTGGAACTTTCTCAAAAGGGAGTGAATTTAATTCTAAATGACAGCACAATTTACTTTGTAACATGTACGCAGCACAAGCCGAGGTTCCTGACTGAAAATTATACTAATTTAAGAGTTCTGAACATTTTATGCTTTTAAACTGATGCCAAAGTACTAAGTTAATACTTTTCTAAAATGCATCCTTCTGTGAATACTTAAAACAAATGGCCTTTTATTCAATTTAAAACATTACCAAAGCCTCACATTGACTTTAAACAGCTGGTCATTGATTACCGAGGAAATCAAGATACTGCTTTTTATGAAAGAAAAAGCTTAATGTTTGAGTTTGTAAATCACAGATCTCAACAGGGTAGAAATAGTTTATTGACAAAGGGTTTGACCCGAAACGTTGACTCTATTTTCTCTCCACAGATGTTGCCTGGCCTGCTGAGTTTTTCTAGCATTTTCTGTTGTTATTTCGGATTTCCAGCATCTGCAGTATTTTGCTATCGTAGAAATAGGTTATTGTTGAGCTCATTTTCCAGGCAGAAAACAGGGGCAAAAATGTCCAGTTTCGCAGAGACATGCCTTGTGCTCCAAGGAGGCCTTAACAACATCCATCGCCATATTGGCCTCAGAAGATTTTCAGGCATCCGGGGTGGCCGCCTAAAACAGGCGTTAGGCCCCTTGTATATGCCAATGAGGGGGTCGAGCGCCTGCTTTAGTTTCCCTCCTCTGTGGAATTGGGCTGACTTTTAGCGAAGCAGGTGTCGGGCTCATGTTCTCTGAGTGTGGATGCGGCCTAGCAAATGGACGCCATCAAAAAGGTAGGCACGTTTTCTTTTTAAGGATTGATGTGGAGTCAGGCTCCCGGCAACACATTCAAATCACATTTAGGTATTTAGATGCACATTCATGGCCTGCCGTGCTGAAACATAGCTAGGGTAATCCCACTCGTTGCACTATTTCAAACACAGTACATGAATGCACACGTGTCTCACTCATACAAAGCCTCTCTTTCCATTTCCTGGGCGGCATCTGCCTTTATTGGACAGTGTGTGCTCTCATTACAAAAATGCCTCTAAAATGACTGCTAGGCTGAGTTGCCCCCATATGTGGAGACTGCTCCATTTGTGAATCATTTGCACATTAACTTAAACTGTCGCACCATATTTGGCTCATCTCGCGATGGTAACAGGCTGCTTACATTACAGCAGCTTCCAATACGTGGGCTTATTATCCATCCCTCTTATCCTCCCCTTTACCTATTAATGTTACCTTACCTCAGTGGCTTTTGGAACATAATTGAACACGATGAGGACCTCAACCTGTGTCCATTGTGGTTGGCGACTGTCACATTTTAGTATTTTTAATTATTTGGCCCAGTAGGGATTTGTGGTACAAGTTATAACATGGTTTCAGGATCCTGAGGTTTCATTCTTAAAGGATCCTTCCCCCCCCCGCCCGCTCCCCCCCACCCCCACGGAGGGGGGGGGGGAAGGATCCTTTAAGAATGAAACCTCAAGATCCTGAAACCATGTTATAACTTGTACCACAAAGCCCCACTGGAACAGAGGAATGGGCCAAAGTTTTACAGTCACTGAATAAGTCAAATTCTGGATAACGTACATGGGATTATAGGAGTTTTGAGGTTGGTATTCTGTAATTCTGTCCTTTTTTCCCCCATGAAAACTACACAGTAGTGGCATTGAGGATAATCAAACTCCTTCCTACTCATTACCCGCCCACATGGCTTTGCATCATCAGGTAATGTGATAATACTACTGCAAACACCATTCTTTCATTCAGGAATATTGTACACGCACACACTCTGGAACAATCAAAAAAGCAGAGATCTAAACAATGGTGTTAATAGAGAAAGGACACAGATGATTGATCGGAGTAGATGAGTCTGGGATGTTGGCGAGGAAGATGGTAACCTTTCCATGGTCCTCTCTATTAAGCAAAGAAACAATGGTGCTAATGGGCTCTCCCAAAAGAAGATCGAGCAGCCAGCAAAATTATTATCCATTATCAGTTTGAAAGAATGAAGTGTTTTTTTTAACACATTCCAACACTTCCCAGTGAAATCCACACATGAGATATTAGAAGGGCTCCTTTTTCAGCACGATAGGGGGCTCAGCTGAACAGTCCGTGTTGGTGTCATTGGTTGGGAATGTTGCTGGTCCAAAGTGGTAGGTTTGATTGGCAGCTCAACCAGCCAATCCCTGGATATGGCAAGCTCGGGGCGGGTCTGACGTCCAGTTAAAAAAAAAGGAAGAAGCACGCCAGCTGCATGGACAGTTGAGACTGCATGATAATGTTAAACCTAGAGAGAGAAATCTCTCTCCTTAAGGTTTGTCCCAACTAGTTTCAGAGAAACTACTGGTCAGAAATTTAGGGACAGTGTAATGTCCGTTGTTATTTTCTGATATCTTAAACAAAAAAGTTGAAATTCACTGTAATCATTACTCTGTTCATGCACATGTTAGATAAAAATTAAATTAGATTGTTGATTTATAATTGGCCTCAGCTCATGAACGAGTTCATCAGTTTACTGTTCGGAAGATAGGAGAAAATGCAAGTGGGGAACATGCAAGATTATCACATTTAGTTTACATAACAAGGGACTTTATTGTTACTGTCTCTGGGTCATGCTATTGTGTGTCTTGATATTGGATGCATAGGTAAACTCCTGATCATAAGGGACATGGGAACCTCTTAATGGACCGGTGATGCTGAACTCAAGAGAATATCTAATGCAGACACAAGAGGGAGTTTTAACCTGGATGAGTGCGTGGGTTTGGGTGCAGGTTTGGGGTTAAAACCAGCAAAAATGCGAGCAGGTCGGGAAGCTGGCTCCATCCCGCCGACTTCTGCATTTAACTCGAGCACGTTAGGCTGCTTGCACGGAACCCCCTCAGGAGAGGCGGGTTGCCTATGAACATATGCTAATCACTCAATTGGAGCAATATTTCAACTGTCATTTAACTGACTTCAACGACACGTCCACGGGTTTCCCGGGCTTCCTGAATGTCGCCAGTGAAAGCAAGGTAAGAACACAGCAGTGATTGAGGGGGCAGAATCAATCTCATGGAAATACTGCAATAAATACTCAGTACTCACAGCTGTTTTCTTACCTCTAGTGGGAAAGGGTTTGTCCACAGTACTTTTGCTGAGAGTTTACTTTCTGCACTTTGGAGGTTTTCTGAAACACATCAGGATGGGTGGCACTTTGGCTGCCTTAGATTGGACCTTGGACGAGGACCAATATGACCACCACCACACCAGCATTAGTAGCCTGCTCTTGAGAGGCCTGTAGCTTGACATCAGAGAGGGGAGCAGCAGAGAGGGGAGGAGCAGAGAGGGCAGCAGCAGAGGGGTGCAGCTCGCAGAAGGCATGACCCGTGACACAGGGTGTACAGGCAGAGGCTGAGCTTCCTCAACATGTCCGAAGAGCACTGTTTCTGGAGGCTTAGGTTGTTATTTCAGGTGGTGGCAAACATCTGCAGCCTCCCAGAAGAAGACCTGCTGCTTGCTGGGCCTGGTGGCCACGCATTACCAGTGCCTGTCAAAGTCACCACCGCCCTTAACTTTTTGCCTCTGGATCCTTCCAGGGCTCTGCCAGAGGCATATCCAGGATTTCCCAGTCGGTGGCACAAGGATGCATAAGACAGGTCACTGATGGGTTGTTTGCCAGGGCTGGCAATTATGTGAACATCGCCTGTGATGATACCAGTCAGAATGAGCGGGTGCTTTGGTTTGTGGCTCTGGCTGGCTTCCCACAGGTGCAGGGCATCATCGACTGCACACTCGTCACAATCCAGGCACCCCCAGATCAACCAGGAGTATTTGTCAACTGCAAAGGCTTCCACTCCATCAATGTGCAGCTGGTGTGCAACCTCAAAAAGATCTTTATGCAGGTTTGTGCAAGATTCCCAGGCAGCTGCCATGATGATTTTGTCCTGCAGCAGTCCAAGCTCCCTGACGTCTTTGGACCAGCATGCA
Organism: Somniosus microcephalus; assembly: GCF_052327205.1. NCBI lineage: Eukaryota > Metazoa > Chordata > Chondrichthyes > Squaliformes > Somniosidae > Somniosus > Somniosus microcephalus. Next base: position 107,907,827 of record NC_140999.1, read on the forward strand.
CACTTAAGGAGTGGCTGCTAGGAGACAAGGGATACCCACTTCAAACTTGGCTGATGACACCATCTGAAACCCGACCAATGAAGCCCAACAATGCTACAATGAATGCTATATGACCACCAGATGTGGGATCAAAAAAGCCATTGGCACGCTGAAAATGTGCTTCAGGTGTCTAGGCAGATCTGGAGATGCCCTTCAGAATGCACCAGCCAGGGTGTCCAGAATGGTCATGGTGTGCTGCGCATCAACAAGGTTTGGAGCTGTAGGAGGAACAAGGTGCAGAGCTCAGATTCACCTCAGACAATTCCAAGAAGGGGAAGGAAGAGGAGGAGGCAGAGGAAGATGAGGAAGATGAGGAGGAGGAAGGTAATAAGCACCGGCTGCTCACATTGCTACCTGGGATGCCCTTATTAATGCATGGTTCACTAAGGTTTCACCAGTGGACTGTCAGAAGCACATGCAACGGCCTCTCTTCGCACACCCACCACCCCCCCGCCACCAATGCCATTGACACAAAGTGGTTGTGCAAACAACCAACCACCCCTTGCACATTTGCCCCATTGGTCCCTGTCAATTCATGTCTTCCCATTCATCATCAAGCAAGTTAAAAGGTGAGTTGCCACCCAGCAACCAAGAATGGGCAAGCCTGGAAAATGGTGCAAAAGAATAACATTTACGTGCTTTAACTAAACAACAGAAACTTCACAACATTACATTTTCTCATACATCCATGTGCATACCCTTGTGCAACTACAAAGCTGTACTCATCCTTTTCCTTCCGCTCTTATGTGGTGCAGCCCTGTCAAAGACTGCTCCACCTGCACTGATGTTGGGGCAGACTTGGCCATCGGGACACGAGGAAGCATGTTGCGACGGACTGGGGGGGGCGGAGGCGGGCGGGTGGGCAACGGGTGAGAAGTGGAAGCGCTTTGAGTGAAGTACTCACTTCCATGTCCCTTTTCACCATCATCCCTCATTTCACTGCTACCACTGTATTAGAGAACACTTTGGTGCTGATCAGTGTGCTGCAGTAAGGCCAAGGCTAAGGTATCTGTCATCCTATTTAAGGTGGCAGACATGTTGTGATCCAGAGTCTGCACGGCCATGGTCAAGGCGTGCATTGACTTATGTGATTGCTACGTTTGATGTTCCATGGAGCTGCCCACTCTATCCATGCAAGAACACATTATCACAATGCCCTGCGGCATCAATCCACTCATGCTTGAGGCAGACTCCTCCATTCTCTCTGCAATCATGGTCAGTGTGCTTTGAAGGCCTGTCAGTGCATCACACATTCTCTTACACTACTCAGTGATTCTCCTCTTCATTGATGGTACCTGGGATACAGCATCTGTGTACAGCTGAGCGGAGCTTGGTGAGGACTGAGCTCTCCGACACGGACTCTCCGCTGCTGTCCCTGCCACCACTGTCTGTTCTTGCTCACTTGTGAAGTGTGAGTCACCAGGTGAAAACCCAACTATCTGACTAACTAGTCCCACCGAAGTGTGAGTATCTGGGTTGGTGCATGGTCTGCATGAGTCCTGTGATGGTGCACCCTCAACAGGATCTAGCTCCCCTGAGGAATTGTCATCCTCAAATTCCAGCAACTTCTGCTGCACACGTGAAGGCCCTGTTGGAGGTAAAAGACATGAATTAGTCCCGGCAAGGTAAGAATATTGTAACTTATGAATGCTCATATTTCACTCGCTGTTGAAATCATGACTGAGTGCTGTATGAGGTGTGGGTCACTCATATTTAATTGTGTCACCAGGTAGCTGGGAGGTCCCCATTTCCAACGGCCAGGGACACCAAAACACTACTGATCTCCTGCACCTGCTCCTCTGCACTTATGAGCCGGGAAATAGTGGAGGCCCACCTGCAGTCCACTCCCTCTCCCTTGTGTTCTGCACTCTCTTCTCCTGCAACGAGTGGAAGAACAGGCTTATGAGTGAGTATAATGGCATGCATTCACCCAATGGATGCAGTGCATTTGGTGAGGGTGACTATCAGGGATGAATGTGAGTGGGAGTGGTGGATGGATTGATTGGGTTGTGAGCAAGTGCATAGAAAGAGAAGGATGGGTGGGCGTGCAACCAGCTGGGTGGTACTGCACTCACCTGGTTCCATTCTTATCTATCTAATCGTAGCCAGACAATCACTTGCAACGGCTTCTCTTCCCACTCCCACATCGTTACCAATGGTGTTTCTGAAGGATCTATCCTTGGCCCCCTCCTATTTCTCATCCACATGTTGCACTTTGTGACATCATCCTAAAACACAGCATCATGTACGCTGATGACACCCAGCTCTACCTCACTACTTCTTCTCTCGACCCCTCCACCATCTCTAAGTTGTCAGACTATTTGTCAGATATCCAGTTTTGGAGGAGCAAAAATTTTCTCCAATTAAATATTGGGAAGACCGAAGCTGTTGTTTTCGGTCCCCACCGCAAACTCAGTTCCCTAGCCATTGATTCCATCCCTCTCTCTAACATCTGTCTGAGGCTGAACCACACTGTTCGCAACCTTGGTGTCATATTTGACCCTGAAATGAGCTTCCGACCACATATCCGCAGCATAACTAAGACCGCCTATTTCCACCTCCATAACATTGCCCGTCTCCGCTCTTGCCTCAGCTCATTGGAATGCAGGAGTTGGTTTAACAGGTGTTTACTGAACAAAGTCTGCATACATCTAGTTCCCTCGTCTAGATCATTAATATATATTGTGAATAGCTGGGGTCCTAGCACCGATCCCTGCGGTACCCCACTAGTCACTGCCTTCCACTCGGAAAAAGACCTGTTTATTCCAACTCTTTGCTTCCTGTCTGCCAACCAGTTCTCTATCCAAGTCAGTACCTTGCCCCCAATCCCATGTGCCTTAACTTTACACGCTAATCTCTTATGCGGGATCTTATCGAAAGCCTTCTGAAAGTCCAAATACACCACATCCACTGGTTCTCCCTTATCTATTCTACCATTTACATCCTCAAAAAATTCCAGTAGATTAGTCAAGCACGATTTACCTTTTGTAAATCCATGTTGACTTTGTCCGATCCTGTCACTGTTTTCCAAGTGCTCTGCTATTACATCTTTTATAATGGACCCTAGTATTTTCCCCACTATCGATGTCAGGCTTACCGGTCTATAATTCCCTGTTTTCTCTCTACCACCTTTTTTGAATAGTGTGGTAACATTAGCCACCCTCCAATCCATGGGTATTGTTCCAGAGTCTATAGAATTTTGGAAGATGACCAGCAATGCACCTACTATTTCTAGGGCCACTTCCTTAAGTACCCTAGGATGTAGATTATCAGGCCCTGGGGAATTATCGGCCTTCAGTCCCATCAATTTCCCTAACACCATTTCCCTACATATACTGGTTTCATTCAGTTCCTCCCTCTCATTAGACCCTATGTTCCCCAACACCTCTGGGAGGTTATGTGTGTCCTCATTTGTGAAGACAGAACCAAAGTATGTATTTAACTGGTCTGCCATTTCTTTTTTCCCCATTATAAATTACCCTGATTCTGACTGCAAGGGACCTACGCTTGACTTCACCAATCTTTTTCTCTTCACATATTTATAGAAGCTTTTACAGTCAGTTTTTTTGTTCCCTGCAAGCTTACTCTCACACTCTATTTTCCCCCTCTTAATTAATCCCTTTGTCCTCCTTTGCTGAATCCTAAACTGCTCCAATCTGTAAGATTCACAAAATTTCCACATTTCCCCAAAGGTTGTTATTAGTAAAAGGGACCCTGCATGGAAATTTTAAAAAGGGTACCCAAAAGATGGCATCCGCACCTCGTGGCCGAAAGCCTGCAAGATTTTAAAAGCTTGGACTCTGTGGCACAAGCAGCTTTTGGGGAAATCGAAACCTAAAATGCAGTTTCTGTGAAGAAGGACTTTTGTATTTTGAAAAGCAGACAGCAGGACTCTGAATTATGCATTAAGCCAAATCGCAGACAGACCAAAACCACAGGCCTATACTTGAGGCCATCAAGCTGTTTGCATAAATAATCGGAAACAGCTAAAAGGAAGCCATCGAGGCTGGCCAGGCCGATTAAGATGCATTAATAACAATACAGCTCAGACAACAGGCCATTAGGTGCGATCAACGGCCATCTAAAAACAGTTAGTTTAGATTACTACAATTATTTAAACTAGCCTGCCAAGATTGGAACAATGAACTAACCTGATTTGGTGCGCAGATAAAGGTTTTCGTAAGGAGTATAACTGAAGGCCCCGGGTAGCAATCGCTCTCTGTCTCTTGATCTCTTGGCTCTTGCTCTTGACTCTGCTCTCTGCTCTCGTGGCTCCGGCCTCGTGGGCTGCCGCTCGTATTCGTGCCCTGGCCTCGCGGCGGGTTCTCTCCCCGGAGCAGATTTTCAGTAGCCAGTTACACCATACCAACTGCAAGGAAGGGGAACGAGACCCAAGTCCATAGCCATCCAGGACGCCCAGGCCGCAGAAAGGGGCGAGACGAAGTCGAGCAGGTAGCCCAGGACTTGTATAGTAGTCTGGCGAGACGAGACGAGTGGAGACGAAGAAGACAATAATAACTCGATAAGGGCAGAGTAGGGCAGCAAAAAATGTATTGATAAGTAAACCAAGCGCCTAGTTATAAGCTGGCGCTTGGGAAAACAAGTATCTCGTTGAACACTGCGAAAATGCAGGTGGCCACGCCACGATGAATAGACTGGCGTTCTTAAGCTTGGGTAGGAAAATCTAGGCAGTTAAAACTGCCAACTGCCCTGCAGGCATGACGGTGCCACCAACGACTGCCCGAGGGAGAAGGAGAACCCACCACGATGAGACGATGACGGCAGCGGAGGGGAGAAGGTGTGTCATAGTAGCAGATCCAGCACCGTGCCCCTGAAGACCACGTGGCGACGGGGTACCTAGAAGGAACAGAAACCAGACTTCAAAACTTGCATTCTTTAACAGTTGGCTTTATCTCGGATTGGTGAGCATGAGTTCTGGCCCCTCATAGCTTAATCTAGTTAGGTATAGGGGGTGGGATAAGGATAAGGGGATTGTTAAGATAGTTGTTTTCCCTCGATGTGCCATGTGTTCCCCATTCCCTGTATAAGTATGTAGTTGTTTTGTATTTGCCTGTAATTTTATACTAGTAACTTCTCATAAGACTGTGTTAATTTCTATTTCAATAAAATCTTGGTTTTCTTACATCCAAACCACCTGTCTACTCGAGTCTTTTGTGTATCGCCGCCTGTACCTAAGTCTGGTGTCCAGAACCCAGGGGCGTGGGAGCGATTCGACCGCTCACAAACAGTCAGGGGCATAACTGACTGGGCACACGTGCCAACCCCACACCACCCCCTACAAATCCTCAGGTTTACTGCTTTTTCTGGCCAATTTATATGTCCTCTCCTTGGATCTTATGCTATCCCTAATTTCCCTTGTTAGACACGGTTGAGTCACCTTTTTTGTTTTATTTTTATGCCAAACAGGGATGAACAAATTCTGTAGTTCATCCATGCGATCTTTAAATGTTTGCCATTGCCTATCCACCGTCAACCCTTTGAGTAATATTCCCCAATCAATCCTACCCAACTCGCGCCTCATACCATCGTAGTTTCCTTTATTGAAATTCAGGACCCTAGTCTCTGAGTCAACTACTTCACTCTCCATCTTGATGAAGAATTCTATCATATTATGATCGCTCCATCCCAAGGGGCCTCGCACAACAAGATTTCTAATTATTCCTTTCTCATTACATGGCCTGATCTCTAGTTGGTTCCTCGACATATTGGTCCAGGAAACCATCCCGTATACACTCCAGGAATTCCTTCTCGACAGTATTGTTACTAATTTGGTTAGCCCAATCTATATGTAGATTAAAGTCACCCATGATAACTGCTGTGCCCTTATTGCACGCATCTCTAATTTCCCGTTTAATGCCATCCCCAACTTCCGCATTACTGTTTGGGGGTCTGTATACAACTCCCACTAACGTTTCTGCCCCTTGGTATTTCTCAGCTCTGCCCATACAGATTCCACATCATCAGAGCTAATATCCTTCCTTACAATTGTGTTAATCTCTTTAACCAGCAATGCTACCCCACCTCCTTTTCCTTGTTGCCTGTCTTTCCTGAATATTGAATACCCTTGGATGTTGAGTGCCCAGCCTTGGTCACCCTGGAGCCATGTTTCCATAATCCCAATCATATAATATCCTTTTACATCTATTTGCGCAGCTAATTCATCCACCTTATTACGAATGCTCCTCGCATTAAGACACAAAGCCTTCAGGCTTGTTTTTTTAACACTCTTAGATCTTTTAGAATTATTATTTACTGTGGCCATGTTTGATTTAAACCCTTGATTTCTCTGACTGCCACTTTTGCTTTTCTTCTTCCTGTCTTTTGCTTCTATCCTTGAGATCTAAACTTGAGATCATCCAAAACTTGGCTGCCCATGTCCTAACTCGCACCAAGTCCCATTCACCCATGTTCCCTGTGCCCGCTGATCTGCATTGGCTCCCAGTTAAGCAGTGCCTCGATTTCAAAATCCTCAACCTTGTTTTCAAATCCCTCCATGGCCTCGCCCCTCCCTATCTCTAATCTCCTTCAGCCCCACAATCCCCCGAGATATCTGCACTTCTCTAATTCTGCCCTCTTGAGCATCCCTGATTATAATCGCTCAACCTTTGGTGGCCGTGCCTTTTGTTGCCTAGGCCCTAAGCTCTGGAATTCCCTGCCTAAACCTGTCCACCTCGCTACCTCTCTTTCCTCCTTTAAGACGCTCTTTGAAGCCTACCTCTTTGACCAAGCTTTTGTTCACCTGCCCTAATTTATCCTTATGTGGATCGATGTCAAATTTTTTGTCTTAAAATGTTCCTGTGCAGCGCCTTGGGACGTTTTATCACGTTAAAGGTGCTATATAAATACAAGTTGTTGTTGTTGCAAGGTAAGAGGGTGTGAGGAGTGATTTCCTGGAGTAGACTTGAGAAGGCATAGTGAGGGAGTGGGGTGATGCGCACAGCAGCATGTAGGTGAATATGAAACTGTACTCACCTTCCCTGACTTGGTTTGATCATTAAAGTGCTTCCTGCACTGAATCCAGGAGCGTGGCACAATGCTCCTGCTGCTGGCCTCCTGGGCCACCTCCAGCCACGCCTTCATTGTGCCAGCAGCACGTTTCTTCCTCCGGTTGCTGAGGAAGAGTATCTTTCTCCAGCTCCTTACTGCACCCAACAGCACATCAAGGGAGGCATCACTGAAGCGCGGCGCAACCTTTTCCCATCTGGATCTATTCTTAAACTTCTTCTTCGACTGTTTCAAACTCCAGCTCCTCCGAATTCAATCTTCGGATTGGCCCTTTAAATACTGGGGTTGAGATTGCGTCATGCGGGTCCTCATCATGCCCGTTGCCACGCATTGGACGGTAAGACCAGAAGTAAAATGCTAATGAGCTGGTTGAATTAAATAGCCATTGACAAACGTGCTGAACTTCCTTCTGGGTTTCCCACGTGATATCGATGCCCCCTCCACCCCCCCCCCCCACCCCCACCCCCCATGAGCCTCCGAGTAAATATCGGGGCCAAAATTTGTAACAGGAGCACAGTGCTTGCTCTGGTGGTTACATCCTGCTACATGCTTTTTAGTCCTTGTATAAAGTTAGTCACATTGGGTTAGATTTTCAACCTGACGCCCAGGTGTAAAACTGGCGATACGGATCGACCGCCTGTTCTAGAAACTGCCTGGTTTTCATTTCCATTGATTTAGGAACATAGAACCATAGGAACAGGAGGAGGCTATTTAGCCCCTCGAGCCTGTTCCGCCATTCAATGAGATCATGGCTGATCTGTGACCTGACTCCATATACCTGCCTTTGGTCCATATCCCTTAATACCTTTGGTTAACAAAAAGCTATCAATCTCAGATTTAAAATTAACAATTGATCTAACATCAATTGTGCTTTGTGGAAGAGAGTTCCAAACTTCTACCACCCTTTGTGTGTAGAAGTGTTTCCTAATTTCACCCCTGAAAGGCCTGGCTCTAATTTTTAGACTCTGCCCCCCTAATCCCAGACTCCCAACCAGCGGAAATAGTTTCTCTCTATCTACCCGATCAGTTCTCCAATCAGGTGATTCGGCGCTTTTTATAATGGGGGGCGATCTGTATCGACAGTTTCACACCCAGGCGGCAAGTGGAAAATCTACCCCGATGTTTTCCCCGCAGATGTTACCTCAAAACTATATGCTTTAGAATCATAGAATCATGGAATTGTTACAGCACAGTGGGAGGCTATTCAGCCCGTCGAGCCCGTGCCGGCTCTCTGCAAGAGCACTTCAGCTAGTCCCACTCCCCACCCTTTCCCTGTAGCCCTGCAAATCTTTTTCCTTCAGGTACTTATCCAATTCCCTTTTGAAAGCCACGATTGAATCTGCCTCCACCACACTTTCAGGCAGTGCATTCCATATCATAGCCACTTGCTGAGTAAAAAAGACCACTGCTGAAATGTCGGTCTGCTTGGTGTTGGTGCAGGATGGTAGTAGCTCCCTCTACTTCGCTCCTTCTATTTCGCCAATCACCTTAAATCTGTGTCCTCTGGTTCTCAACCCTTTCGCCAATAGGAACAGTTTCTCTCTATCTACTCTGTCCAGACCCCTCATGATTTTGGATACCTCTATCAAATCTCCTCTCAACCTTCTCTACTCCAAGGAGAACAACCCCAGCTTCTCCAACCTATCAACATAACTGAAGTCCCTCATCCCTGCAACCATTCCTGTAAATCTTTTCTGCACCCTCTCTAAGGCCTTCACATCCTTCCTAAGGTGCGGTGCCCAGAATTAGACACAATACTCCAGTTGAGGCTGAACCAGTGTTTTATAAAGGTTCATCATAACTTCCTTGCTTTTGTACTCTATGCCTCTATTTATAAAGCACAGGATCCCGTATGTTTTTTAACCACTTTCTCAACCTGTCCTGCCACCTTCAACGATTTGTGCACATATACCCCCAGGTCTCTTTGTTCCTGCACCCCCTTTAGAATTGTACCCTTTAGTTTACATTGCCCCTCCTCTAATTCCTACCAAAATGTATCACTTCGCACTTTTCTGCGATAAACTTCATCTGCCACGTGTCCGCCCATTTCACCAGCCTGTCTATGTCTTCTTGATGTCTGTCCCTATCCTCCTCACTATTCACTATACTTCCAAGTTTTGTGTCATCCGCAAATTTTGAAATAGTGCCCTGTCCACCCACATCCAAGTCATTAATATATATCAAGAAAAGCAGTGGTTTTCTTTGCTGATGTTTTTATACAAAACAGAAAAAATCACTTACCTTCAACAAAGGCCCTAAAAAAGTGTCAACAAGTGGTTGGAAATATTTACCCTTAATGATCATCAAACAATTACTAACCCTTAATATGCAATCAGTGCCGCACTAGCTCTAATCAATCTCCAGGTATGCACATCCTGTCTACTCAGCCCACACTGAACGAGCAATGGTGGATTCATCGCATACCTTGACTTGAGGACATAATCCAGACTGGCACTTCCGGTGCAGTGCTGAGGGAGCGCTGCACTGTCAGGTGTGCAGTCATTTGGATGAGACATTAAACCGAGGCCCAGTCTGCCCCCTCAGGTGGATGTAAAAGATCCCATGGCACTATTTCGAAGAAAAGCAGGGGAGTTCTTCCTGGTGTCCTGGCCAATAATTATCCTCAACCAACATCACTAAACAAGATTATTTGGTCATTATCTCACTGCTGTGCACAAATTGGCTGCCACGTTTTCCTACATTATAACCGTGACTACGTTACAAAAGTGCTTTGGGATGACATGAGGTTGTGAAAGGTGCTATATAAATGCAAATCTTTTCTTTGTTCTTTTCTTCTACCTGAGTTAGGGAGGGGGAGATCAGAGGGGTTCCTTCTCATTATCCTGTACGCCCTATGTGTGTGTTTGTGAGGACAATGGGTAAGGACAGGGTCAGGATTAGCTGTGATGCTCGCTGCACTTGAATAGCCTGCCGCCGCTCGTCTGTTGGGCCTGACACGTGAAGAATGGTCCCTTGGCCACGAAGTAGTGGGTGGAAGCCGACTCCCGTAAGAATTGCACGAATGGGAAATATTTAATTCACCAGCGTCTTCATCCTACCATGATCAGCACCAGAGGAGACCACATAATCTCGCTATCAGCCATGAATGCACAGCACAACACACAGGCAGCCCCTCTGCCAGCTTTTATGCAGCCTATCGATTGTTTGGGCTCAGTTATTCCCAGACTCCGCCTGTCAGACGCAGCACCTTGTTATATGTATCTCGAAGCAAAGAAATTAGACAAAAAGTATTGATCAACGGGGGACATGAGAGGACTGATGTGTCTGTAACCTTCCCATGTCTTGCCTCTCACTGCTCTGTTGCTGATACAGCAGTAATAGGATTCTGCGAGTGGAGGGCTGGGCTGAGGTCAGACTGCTGACAACGGAATAGAAACACTGCAGTCAGCTGGCCTCTCTTTCCTCATTCATACTTCTCCATACGCTTTGTCTAACTTGGCTTTGAAGGTTATTTTTCTTGTGGTTGAAGTTACACAATCTCCCGTGAATCAACCAGCCTGGCTTTTATTTAACTTAAGAAAAGAATAGCAGCTGTCGCAACATATCCTTTTTTATTCGTCAGAAAGTTCTGCTTGCTTTTCATCCTCCTTTTTATTTACTCTTTCTTTCCTGTATAGAGGCCCGCAAAGTGGCACTCACCCTGTGTCAGGGGTTACATCGGGGAGTGGCCACAGCCATATTGGTCCTCCGAGAAGTTTGACTGCTGGAGATAAGTATTACAAGGGATCTACATGGAGCTTACTCTTTCCATCGCCTACACCTCTGTTATCTATTTATGTTTAGGTGCCAGCCACGGCTCAGAGGTAGCACCCCTCGCCTCTGCATCACATTGTCGCGGATTCAAGTCCCACTCCAGAGACTTGAGCACTTAATCCAGGCTGACACTTTGTTGCAGCACTGAAGGAGTGCTGCACTGCCGGAGGTGCTGTGTTTCGGATGAGACATTAAACCGAGGCCCCGTCTGCTCTCTCAGGGGGATGTAAAAGATCCCATGGCACTATTTCGAAGAAGAGCAGGGGAGTTATCCCCGGTGTCCTGGCCAATATTTATCCCTCAATCAACATCACCAAAAAACAGATTATCTGGTCATTATCACATTGCAGTTTGTGGGTGCTTGCTGTGAGCAAATTGGCTGCTGTGGTTCCTACATTACAACAGTTCAAAAGCATTTCATTGGTTGTAATACTTTGGGACATCCTCAGGTCATGAAAGGCGCTATAGAAATGCAAGTTTTTTTATCCGTTAATTTAGTGGACCATGGATTGGCTACCAGTTAGATGGGATGCCCAGAATAATTTGGGTGACTCCCCCTCTCCCAGCACCCTTCATGTTCCCCACTATCAGTTCAGACCCAAGCTTTAGTGTGCTGAAGTGTCCAATGACCATGAATTGCTTCCATCCATGTGTAACTTCTAGCAGATGTTCTTCCAATAGTCATACCATTGTGGCGGAGCCACCAAGAGACACTGGGCAATCAGTAATCATTCCTTTAACTACCATGTAGTGCAGCTGTGGACTGCACCTTTAAACTGTATGTAGTTTCTTGCATTTTCGCGTGATGACGTCATGACGCCGATCACGTGACCCCCAGTTGGCGCGGAGAGCGTGATGACATCATGACGTCAGCTTCCAGTATTTAGTAGCAGTCTTAGAGAGGCTGTACAGACCTGTTTACATCTGCTCCTGTAGTTTTACCAGTTAAGTTGTTTGTTTATTAAACTTGGTTATTTTGTTTCACTGCGTCGAACTTCATTATTCGGATAGGAACTTCCGTTCCTACATTGGTGACCCCGATCTCGTTGGACAACCTTCGTCAAGATACTTATAATGAACACGAACGCCGTTGCCCTTAAATTGCCGCAGTTCTGGGAACAGCAACCAGCAGCATGGTTTTTCCAGGCAGAAGCCCAGTTTGCACTCCGGGACATTACAGCGGATTCGACCCGTTATTATTACGTGGTTTCCGCTCTCGACAGCGCCACGGCCTCGCGGGTCGTCAGCCTCCTGGGCAATCCACCGGCAGAGGGCAAGTATGAAGCTCTAAAAACTCGTTTACTACAGGTGTTTGGTTTAAATAAGTTGGAGCGTGCACGCAGGCTTATTGCTATGCCCGGTCTTGGGGACTCAAAACCATCGGAATTGATGAGCCAAATGCTCACGCTTTTGGGTTCGGAGCCCCAATGTTTTTTGTTTCGAGAACTCTTCCTCTGCCAGCTGCTTGAGCCAGTTCAGGCAGCCTTGGCCAGTTCTACGATTACGGACTGTGCCGAGCTTGCTGCAGAGGCAGACAAGATTTTTACGGTCACACAGCAGAGTTGTGCAGCCACGAGGCGCCTTTCCCCTAAGCGAGCAAAGTCCAGTCCTCCTCCAGCAGGCTGGTGTGTGTACCACGCCCGTTTTGGCACCAAGGCTCGACGCTGCCGTCCTCCCTGCAGTTTCGCTGAAAAAAAATCTCCAGCAGGCTCACAAACTTCGATGAGGATGACAGGGTCTGACAAACACACCCAGTTCACCATGGCAGTCGGTTCAGCGGGAAAACTCCTCTACATTACTGATTCCAGGACAGGGCGACGATTCTTGTGTGACACTGGTTCTCAGTGCAGTATATTGCCAGTTTCAAAGCTAGATCTACAATCCAGCGGTCACGGCCCTTCCCTCGAGGCAGCCAATGGTGCGGCCATTCACACGTTCGGTAAACGGACAGTTAATTTAACTCTTGGAGGTCAACGTTTTGTGTGGGAGTTTATAACAGCTAAAGTATCACAGGCCATCCTGGGGACTGATTTTTTCTGTGCCTATGGTTGTCTGGTCGACGTCCAACACTGTCGACTCATTAATGCGTCTACTTTCCACGCGGTGCCTTGCCACCGCAGTACCGCTGTCTTCTGGTCGGTTGCCTGTGCGGTTCCATCGCAGGTGGGGTTTAGGCGCCTACTCGGCGAGTTCCCGGGGCTCACCAGGCCTACATTCTCGGCAGCAGTCGCGAGGCACGGTGTGGTGCATTACATCACCACAACGGGATCGCCTGTTTACGCTCGGGCACGAAGATTGGAACCCGGAAAGCTTGTAGCCGCAAAGGCAGAGTTTCAGACCATGGAGCGCCTTGGGATTGTCCGACGCTCCAATAGTCCTTGGTCCTCCCCACTACACATTGTACCTAAACCAGGTGGTGGATGGAGGCCTTGCGGGGATTACAGACGCCTTAACGAAGCCACTATGCTGGATAGGTATCCAATACCGCATATACAAGATTTTTCGGCTCATTTGGCTGGCAACTCAATATTTTCCAAAGTAGATCTCGTCCGTGGATTCACCAAGTTCCTGTGCACCCTCAAGGCGTCCCCAAAACGGCGGTCATCACACCGTTTGGCCTTTGAGTTCCTCCGCATGCCGTTCAGATTGAAAAATGCGGCTCAGGCCTTTCAGCGACTCATGGACTCTGTGTTACGGGACCTTCCCTTCATTTTCATTTACTTGGATGACATTCTCATTGCTATTAAGGATAAGGAGGAGCACATGGCTCATTTACGTACACTCTTTACCCGTCTCAGCCAACATGGCCTCATCATAAATCTAGCCAAATGCCAGTTTGGGTTAACCAGCATTGACTTTCTGGGGCATAGGATCACCTCAGAAGGCGCCGTCCCACTGGCCACCAAGGTAGAGGCAGTTACGGCATTCCCGCAGCCTCATACACTCAAATCTCTTCAGGAGTTCCTGGGGATGGTAAATTTTTATCATCGTTTTGTCCCCAAGGCAGCCCAATTGATGCAGCCGCTGTACGAAGCACTCAAAGGGAAGTCGGGTAAAGATGTTATCATTTGGACACCACAGATGGACCAGGCGTTCCTGGACACCAAGGCGGCATTGGCAGATGCAACTATGCTTGCACACCCACTCCCGGGCGCGACTATCGCCCTTACTACCGATGCCTCCGATTACGCCATCGGGGCGGTTCAGGAACAATGGGTTGACGGGACTTGGCAGCCATTGGCCTTTTTTAGCCGCCAACTGCGCAAGAATGAGCGAAAATATAGCACTTTTGACAGGGAGTTGCTGGCCTTGTTTTTGGCCATCCGGCATTTCCGTTTTCTCCTAGAAGGGCGCCCGTTCACTGTATTCGTGGACCATAAACCGCTCACTTTCGCAATGGCCAAAACAGCGGAGCCGTGGTCAGCCCAGCAACAGCGCCACCTTACATTTATATCTGAATTTACGACGGATTTACGACATGTGTCCGGCAAAGATAATCTCGTGGCTGATTGCCTTTCGTGTGCCCCAGTCCAGGCAATTCACCTGGGAATCGATTTTGTCGGGTTGGCGGAAGAACAACTGGCAGATCCCGAAGTTCAGGCATATCGGACCATGCCTTCTAGCTTGCAGGTAGCCGATGTTATGTTCCAATCAGCAGGAACCACGCTCTTGTGTGACACATCCATGGGAGTGCCCCGGCCCACTGTGCCAGTCGAATAGCGTAAGAAGATTTTTCAGGTTATACATGGTTTATCACACCCGGGGATGCGAGCTTCACAACGACTTATGTCCCGCAAATTTGTTTGGAAGGGAATGCATTTAGACGTTCGGGACTGGACAAACAATTGCGTGGACTGTCAAAAATCAAAGGTCCATCGTCATGTTAAGGCTCCAGTGGCCATCTTCCCGGTGCCTGAACGCCAGTTCGATCACGTACACGTGGACTTAGTGGGTCCCCTCCCCACTTCACGAGGTTTCATGCATCTCCTGACAATAGTGGACCGTACCACCAGGTGGCCAGAGGCGATTCCCTTGGTTGCTACTACTACAGCGGACGTATCCAGGGCGTTTATTTTGTCGTGGGTGGCCCGGTTTGGGGTGCCATCTGATATCTCCTCTGACCGAGGTCCACAATTCACGTCAGAGTTGTGGAATGCAGTTGTACAGGGCTTGGGTACCAAGCTGCACCGTACCACCGCTTACCATCCGCAAGCAAACGGTCTATGTGAGAGGTTTCATCGGTCTCTAAAGGCGTCCCTCCGTGCCAGCTTGCGTGGTCCCAACTGGGTGGACAGACTCCCTTGGGTGATGCTAGGCCTCCGTACAGCCCCCAAGGGTGACCTCCAGGCTTCATCGGCTGAGTTAGTCTACGGTCAGACACTTCGAGTACCAGGGGATTTCCTCCCTCCACATACAGAACCGTGGTCGCCTGCTCAGCAGCTCCTTCAGCATCACGAGGTGGCAAAGAATTTCCTGCCTATTCCAACCTCGCATCACAACCTACAGAGGCCTCATGTTCCGGCAGAACTTATGAGTTCCGATTACGTTTTTATTCGGCAGGATGCTCATAGAGATACACTCAGACCACCTTATGCTGGACCGTTTCGTGTCATCTCAGCGGGAGAGACATTTTTCACGGTCGAAGTGGGAGGTAAGTCCGATACCATCTCTATCGACCGACTTAAACCAGCCCATCTGGATCGGAGTGAACCAGTTGTTGCTGCTCAGCCACCTCGCCGTGGACAACCACCGTTGGCTGCTAGACCAGTTATGCAACAGTCTACCATTAAATTGCCTGCTTCAGCCTCATCCTTGTCTACACCTTCTGCTACTGTTTCCTCCACCCCAGATGCACCGCTTCAGACACAGCCAAGCACTGGCTCATCTCCCAACGTTCCATCGTCTGAAGTTCGTAGTCGTTCGGGCAGAATCATTAAACCTCCTGTTCGTTTGACGCTGTCTGTTGAAGAGAATTCTGGGGGGGCGCCTGTGGCGGAGCCACCAAGAGACACTGGGCAATCAGTAATCATTCCTTTAACTACCATGTAGTGCAGCTGTGGACTGCACCTTTAAACTGTATGTAGTTTCTTGCATTTTCGCGTGATGATGTCATGACGCCGATCACGTGACCCCCAGTTGGCGCGGAGAGCGTGATGACGTCATGACATCAGCTTCCAGTATTTAGTAGCAGTCTTAGAGAGGCTGTGAGGCTGCACAGACCTGTTTACATCTGCTCCTGTAGTTTTACCAGTTAAGTTGTTTGTTTATTAAACTTGGTTATTTTGTTTCACTGCGTCGAACTTCATTATTCGGATAGGAACTTCTGTTCCTACACCATGCTGAAAGATTCAGAACATAGAGCGTGGAACAGAAAAAAAATTCTGATACCTTCTATTCATCCTCTCCTCCCATCACCCACCATCGCTGGGATAGCCCACAGTTACATCCGCCCTGCTTTCTGAAACTCGCTCCCTGAGAAGAAAGAGAGAATTAGCATTTCTATGGTGCCTTTAATAATCTCAGCGTGTCCCAAAGTGCTTTACAGCCAATTATGTACTTTTGAGGTGTAGTCACTGTTGTAATGTGGGAAATGTGGCTGCCAGCTTATGCACAGCAAGATCCCACAGTCATGTGATAATGATGGGATAATCTGTGTTAGTGATGTTGGTTGAGGGGTAAATATTGGCCAGGACACCGGTGAGAACTCCCCTGCTCTTCTTCAAAATAGTGCCTTGGAATCTTTTACGTCCACATGAGGGGGCAGGCGGGGCCTCGGTTTAATGTCTCATCCAAAAGACGGCACCTCCGACAGTGCAGCACTCCCTCAGCACTGCGCTGGAGTGTCAGCCTGGATTATGTGCTCAAGTCTGTGGAATAGGGCTTGAACCCACAACCTTCTGACTCAGAGGCGAGAGTGATGTCACTGAGACACAGGATGGGCATCGGGATGATGAGCAGCACAAACTTTTAACATACATTCCTGACTCATCAACAAGTCATCAGCGTACAAATCAAATCACACCACAAGGCAGCCAACTTGAAATCAGCAGAAGCCGCTTCAACAAAATTTCTAAATCTGGCAAATTGCTAAACCCTGTCACCCCAACCTGGTACACCTATTGAACCAAATCCGGTGCAGTGCCTCTTGGGTCTCCCCATTGTGATCCCCTGAATCCTACGTCCAAATAAACACTCGTCTTGGTGTGGTAATAACTAACTGCTTTAATTTCCGGACCCTCTACAACATTCCAGCAAGGAATAAGAAAGAAATGAAGAGAAGTGTAATTGTTACAATGTGCTTACTCCATCAGGGGGGGTCATCTAGTCTTCAGTTAACAATATGCAAGTACAATACATATCACCAACCATGGGCCGATACTTAGATTTCCTCCTCACAGCAGTCTGTCAGTGAATCCCACTGGTGTGACAGCAGGAGAGGCCCCTCATCCAGTCACTGTGGACCCTAGTACTATTGAAGACAGCCCAGTCTGAGAAAACCATGTACTCCACACGGTTGAAAAAGGAGAACTTCTTTGAAATCTGACCTACTGCCAGAGTCCGGCACTCAGCAGCAGTCCCCATATAGGTCGCACACCAAACACCAGACCACAGGTCACCCCACCTGAGCTCGGTAACTGTCAAAGCACAACCCAAAACCCCCAGGCAACAAGACAGCACTGAACACGAACACACTCGCCCCACCACCACCAGCTGGAATCAGGTCCCTGGGTCGACCTCAAGCCCAGCCACTGGCAGGGTTCATTCATTACCACAATGTACCAAGTATACAACACAACGTGAAAACTGTACTATACCCAGAACACACTGTACTATACCACATCCACATTATACCATACCATTTACACTATATACAATACCATGTACACACTATAATATATCAGGTACACGCTATACCATTCCAGGTACGCACGATACCATATCATGTACACACTATACCATATCACATCCACACTATACCATTCCAGGTACGCACTATACCATACCACATCCACACTATACCATATCAGGTACACACTGTACCATACCAGGTACACACTATACCATTCCAGGTACGCACTGTTCCATTCCAGGTACGCACTATACCATACCACGTACACACTATACCATACCACATCTACACTATACCATATCAGGTACACACTATACCATACCATGTACATACTATTCCATACCATGTACACACTATACCATACCATGTACACACCATCCCAGACAAGGTACACACTATTCCATACCATGTACACACTATACCATTCCAGGTACGCACTATTCCATTCCAGGTACACACTATACCATACCATATCCACACTATACTATATCAGGTACATACTATACCATACCATGTAGACACTATTCCATATCATGTACAGACATTACCATACCAGGTATGCACTATACCATACCATGTACACACTATACCAGACCATAGCCACACTATACCATACCAGGTACACACTATTCAATACCATGTACACACTATACCATACCATGTATACACTATTCCATACCATGTATACTATTCCATACCAGGTACACACTATTCAATACCATGTACCCACTATACCATACCATGTATACACTATTCCATACCATGTATAATATTCCATACAATGTACACACTTTACCATACAATGTACACCTTATACCAGACCATGTACACACTGTACCATACCATGTACACACTATACCATACCAAGTATGCACTATACCATACCATGTACACACTATACCATATCATGTGCACACTATACCATACCACATCCACACTATACCATGTCAGGTACACACTATACCATTCCAGTTATGCACTATACCATACCATGTATATACTATACCATACCATGTACACACTATTCCATACCATGTACACACTATTCCATACCATGTACACACTATTCCATACCATGTAAACACCATCCCAGACAAGGTACACATTATACCATAACATGTACACACCATCCCAGACAAGGTACACCTATACCATACCATGTACACACTATTCCATACCATGTACATACTATTCCATACCATGTACACACCATCCCAGACAAGGTACACACTATACCATACCATGTACACACTTTACCATACAATGTACACACTATATCAGACCATGTACAGACTTTACCATACCAGATACACACTATACCAGACCATGTACACACTATACTATACCAGGTACACACTATACCATTCCAGTTATGCACTATACCATTCCCGGTATGCACTATACCATACCATGCACACACTATACCATATCCACACTATACCATATCAGGTGCACACTATACCATACCATGTACACTATATACCATACCATGTATGCACTATACCATACCATGTAAACACTATACCACATAAGGTACACACTATACCATTCCAGGTACACACTATACCATATCATTACACACGATACCATTCCAGGTACACACTATACCATATCATTACACACTATACCATTCCAGGTACGCACTATACCATACCATGTACACACTATACCATACCACATCCACACTATACCATATCAGGTACATACTATTCCATACCATGTACACACTATTCCATACCATGTACACACTATTCAATACCATGTATACACGATTCAATACCACGTACACACTATTCAATACCATGTATACACTATTCCATACCATGTAGACACTATACCATACCGTGTACACACTATACCATACCATGTACACACTGTACCATACCATGTACACACTATACCATACCATGTACACACTATACCATACCAGATACACACTATTCCATACCATGTATACATTATACCATATCATGTACACACTATACCACACCACATCCACACTATACCAGACCATGTACACACTATACCATACCATGTATGCACTATACCATACCATGTACAGACTTTACCATATCAGGTACACACTACCATTCCATGTAGGCACTATACCATTCCAGGTACGCACTATACCATACCATGTTCACACTATCCCATACCAGGTACACACTATCCCATACCAGGTGCACACTATACCATTCCAGGTATGCACTATACCATTCCCGGTACGCACTATACCATACCATGTACACACTATACCATACCATATCCACACTATACCATACCATATCCACACTCTACCATATCAGGTACACACTATAGTATACCATATACATTATATACCATACCATGTATGCACTATACCATACCATGTACACACTATACCACATAAGGTACACACTATACCATTCCAGGTACACACTATACCATATCATGTACACACTATACCATACCACATCCACACTATACCATATCAGGTACACACTATACCATTCCAGGTATGCACTATACCATTCCAGGTACGCACTATACCATGCCATGTACACACTATACCATACCAGGTACACACTATACCATACCAGGTACACACTATACCATACCATGTACACACTATTCCATACCATGTACACACTATTCCATACCATGTATACTATTCCATAACATGTACACACTATTCCATACCATGTACACACTATTCCATACCATGTACACACTATTCAATACCATGTACACACTATTCAATACCATGTATACACTGTACCATACCAGGTACACACTATACCATACCATGTACACACTATGGCATACCATGTGCACTATGTGCTATATTATGCTCTCTGTATGCTATTTCAGGTATACAGTATATGATACCATATACATTACACCATATAGAGTGTATATTATGAGTGTTAAAAAATGTCAATTTGTGGCAACCAAACAACAATTGCAATTTAGAAATGAACAAACTACAAGAAAGGGAACGAGAATGTCGGTGGCGTTATCAGACATAGAACGTGCGTACTGCAAACACTGCTCCAGTGAGGGGGTGAGTACGAGGAAGGTAAGTGCAAGGAAAGGCATGTACTGAATAAAGCAATTGTCCTTCAAATTTGGTTGAGTAGATGGTGTTTAAATACGTGGCGGTTTAATTTCACTGTGTGTTAAGCTGGTGCATGTGTTAATTACATATTAAGGGTTAGTAATATTATGATTTGCTGGTAACTGGGCAGATGTTGACCTTTGCCCATCTTCCTAAACTTGCTCCTGAGGGTAAATACTCCTAAAACATGTTGGTGTACACGCCCAACATCAATATTACTTGCTTGTTAATGTGCAGATTTACTCAGGATTACTTTATTCCCACTTTGCAACACAGGAGGAAGCCATTTGGCCCATCGTGCCTGTGCCAGCTCTTGGAAGGAGCTAATAAATTTAGTCCCAATCCCCTCTCCCTTTCCCACATTGATTTGAAACTACCATTAAAGCACCAGAGAGAGCCAGCAGAACCCACAGCGTAGTTAAAGAAGAACAGGGGAGTTCTCCTCGGTATCCTGGCCATTATTTATCTCTCAACCAACATCACTAAAACAGATTATCTGGTCATTATCACATTGCTGTTTGTAGGACCTTACCTTGCACAAATTGGCTGGCTCATTTCCAACATTACAACAGTGACTATATTTCAAAAGTACTTCATTGGCTGTAAAGCGCTTTGGGATGTCCTGAGGTCGTGAAAGATGTTAATTAAATGCAAGTCCTTCTTTATTACTGGGTATGGTTCAGTGGGCACCAACATCTCTATGGGATTGCTCCCAAATGGCCCTTCGTCACGTGTCAACTTAAGCGCTGAGTGTTGTCAGACTATTCGACCATGATGGGTCATTACCATCAAGTTGGATCCTATCCTCACCCGCCATTCACATACATGCACTTTCCAAAAGGGGTAACTGGACAGAAACCAGAAGCTGAAACCTTGGTGAAAGATTTCTCTCTCAATATCCCAGGGGATGTACAGCCAATTGAACAGCCCCAGCACACCCTCCCAACGCTACCTCAGCATAGACCATGGACCGCCCCTGGGGCCTTCTAGTCTTTATGATTTAGTGGTGGATTTACCCACTAGACCATCTGAGAGTTTATTTCAACCGTTGCCATCATTGTGCTAACAAATCCTCTGAGCACTTTGCGCTCCTCCAATTCTGGTCTCTTGGAGCATCCCTGATTTTCATCGCCCCCACCATTGGTGGCCATGCCTTCAGCTGCCAAGGCCCTGAGCTCTGGAATTCCCGCCCTAAACCTATCCACCTCTGTATCTCGTTCTCATCCTTTAAGATGCTCCTTAAACCTACCTCTTTGACCAAGCTTTTGGTCGTCATTCCTGATATATCCTTATATGGCTCGGTGTCAAATGTTCTTTGATAATCGCTCCTATGAAGCGCCTTGGGACGTTTTATTACATTAAAGGCTATATAAATACAAGTTGTTGTTGTTGTTGTTGCACACTGCCCACTAGAACTCCAAGTATTCATCCAGTTCTTCCTCACTGTCCAAATACTAAAATTATGCTTAATATGAATCATTTATCTCTAGGAAGCTGTTTGTGCTTCTCGCTTATGGTCCTTTGTAATGCAATTTGGAATATTTTATGGAAAAGTCCATTCCAATAGTTTTATTAAATTCCGCCCCATCTTTTAGAGCAGACACAGACATTCACTTAGCTGTTGCTTAATCTATTCTATGACTTTATGCCAGCCAGGTAATTCAGACAGAGATGGGTAAACAGCATGTGTGAGTCAGGAACACACGGGTGAAAAAGTTGGTGCAGTGATCAGTACAAACAATATATTCTTTTGACCAATATAAGTCTATTCTTTATTGACTTCAATAGTAGCAATCAATAAGCATCAATAGGGTTTGAGAAACTTTTTTTAAAGAAGAAACTGCTCAACTACATGAATATAGCAGAATGATAGTTAATGGATTTAGGTCACATTCCTGGGTTGGTGGCCCTACTGTTCCACTTTCAGCTTATCCAAGAATGTATGTTGGACCAGCTGTCTGACAACACAGAAGCAGCGGAGGGGCCAAGAGGTGGTGGAGAGGTCAAGAGGTGGTGGAGAGGTCAAGCTATGTCCCATCAGCGATGTGGAAGCTAGCCCCATGGCTGCAGATGATGTCGCCAAGGGGCAGCACGTAGGTGAGGAAGAGAAGGGAGCCAAGGGTAGATTCTTGAGGAGACTCCAGATGTAATGGTGTGGAGGCAGGAAGAGAAGCCATTGTTGGAGATGGTCTGGCTATGATCAGATTAGGTACAAGTGGAACCAAATGCGAACGTCCCCATTGAGCTAGGCAACAGAGGAGAGGTGTTGGAGGAGGTTGGTGTGATTGACTTTGTCAAAGGCTGCAGAGAATTTGAGGAGGTAGAGCAGGGATAGTCACAGAGGACATCATTTGTGACTCTGATAAGGGCCGTTTCAATGCTGTGGCGGGGTGGAAACCTGATTGGAGAGATTCAGACATGGAGTTGCAGGAAAGGTGGGCACGGATTTGGGAATCAACAACATGTTCGAGGACATTGGAGAGGAAACAGGTTGGAGATGGGGAGGTAATTTTCAAGGACAGAAGGGCCAAGGGTGGCTTTTTTGAGGAGTAGGGTGATGTCAACAGTTTTGAAAGGGAGGGGAACAGTATCTGAGGAGAGATAACCATTTACATCAGATAGCATAAGGGCCAGGAAGGGTTAGTGGAGTGGTTTGTATTTTAGTGCGAATAGTGTCCAGGGAGTAGAAAGTGGTCTCATGGACAAGATGAGCTCGGAGGGGTCATGAGGGGAGTTAGGAGAGGCACTAGAGAAAGATGTGGATTCAGCGCTAGGGCAGAGGTACTAGAGAAAGATGTGGGTTCAGCACTAGGGCAGAGGTACTAGAGAAAGATGTGGGTTCAGCACTAGGGCAGAGGTACTAGAGAAAGATGTGGGTTCAGCGCTAGGGCAGTGGAGAACCTTGGGGGATGTTTGGCTTGGTGGGCTCTCCAAAATCAAATTTCCTCTTCTGACGCAGCACAGAAATGGCTCTAACCCAAGTCACAAATGACATCCTCTGTGACTATGACCATGGTGCATCATCTCTGCTCATAGAAACATAGAAGATAGGAGCAGGAGTAGGCCATTCGGCCCTTCGAGCCTGCTCCACCATTCAATGCGATCATGGCTGATCATTGAAATTCAGTACCCTGTCCCTGCCTTCTCCCCATATCCCTTGATCCCTTTAGCCTTAAGAAATATATCCAACTCTTTCTTGAATATATTTAATGAACTGGCCTCCACCGCCCTCTGTGGCAGGTGAAGAAATTCCTCCTCATTTCAGTCCTAAATGTCCTACCCCTTATCCTTAGACTATGACCCCTGGTTCTGGATTCCCCGACCATCGGGAACATCCTTCCAGCATCTAGTCTGTCCAGGCCTGACAGAATTTTATAGGTTTCGATGAGATCCCCTCTCAATCTTCTAAACTCCAGTGAGTATAAGCCCAATCGACACAATCTCTCCTCATACGTCATTCCTGCCATCCCAGGTATCGGCCTGGTGAATCTTCGCTGCACTCCTTCCATGGCAAGAACGTCCTTCCTCAGATAAGGCGACCAAAACTGCACACAATACTCAAGGTGCGGTCTCACCAAGGCCCTGTACAACTGTAGCAAGACATCCTTGTTCCTGTACTCGAACCCTCTTGCTACGAAGGCCAACATACCATTTGCCTCCTTAACCGCCTGCAGCACCTGCATGCTTACCTTCAGCGACTGGTGCACAAGAACACCCAGGTCACTTTGCACTTCCCCTTCTCCCAATCTATTGCCATTCAAATAATAATCTGCCTTCCTGTTTTTGCCACCAAAGTGGATAACCTCACATTTATCCACATTATAGTGCATTTGCCATGTTTCTGCCCAATCACCCAACCTGTCCAAATCGTACTGGAGTTTCACGACATCCTCCTCACAGCATACCCTCCCACCCAGCTTTGTGCCGTCTGCAAATTTGGAGATATTACATCCAATTCCCTCGTCCAGATCATTAATATATATTGTGAACAGCTGGGGTCCTAGGACCGATCCTTGCGGTACCCCACTAGTCACTGCCTGCCACTCGGAAAACGACCCGTTTATTCCAACTCTTTGCTTTCTGTCCGCCAACCAGTTCTCTATCCAAGTGAATACCTTGCCCCCAATCCCATGTGCCTTAATTTTGCATGCTAATCTCTTATGCGGGACCTTATCGCAGGCCTTCTGAAAGTCCAAATACACCACATCCACTGGTTCTCCCTTATCTATTTTACCAGTTACATCCTCAAAAAATTCCAGTAGATTAGTCAAGCATGATTTACCTTTTGTAAATCCATGTTGACTTTGTCCGATCCTGTCACTGCTTTCCAAGTGCTCTGCTATTACATCTTTTATAATGGACTCTAGCATTTTCCCCACTACCTATGTCAGGCTTATAATTCCCTGCTTTTTCTGTGCCACCTTTTTTGAATAGTGGGGTAACATTAGCTACCCTCCAATCCATGGGTACTGTTCCAGAGTCTATCGAGTTCTGGAAGATGACCAGCAATGCATCTATTATTTCTAGGGCCACTTCCTTAAGTACCCTAGGATGTAGATTATCAGGCCCTGGGGATTTATCGGCCTTCAGTCCCATCAATTTTCCTAACACCATTTCCCTACAAATACTGATTTCTTTCAGTTCCACCCTTTCATCAGACCCTATGTTCCCCGGTATTTCTGGGAGGTTATTTGTGTCCTCCTTTGTGAAGACAGATCCAAAATATGTATTTAGTTGGTTTGCCATTTCTTTGTTCCCCATTATATATTACCCCGATTCTGACTGCAAGGGACCTACGCTTGACTTCACCAATCTTTTTCTCTTCACATATCTATAAAAGCTTTTACAGTCAGTTTTTTTGTTCCCTGAAAGCTTACTCTCATATTCTATTTTCCCTTTCTTAATTAATCCCTTTGTCCTCCTTTGTTGAATCCTGAACTGCTCCCAATCCTCAGGATTATTGCTTTTTCTGGCCAATTTGTATGTCCTCTCCTTGGATCTTATGCTACCCCTAATTTCCCTTGTTACCCACGGTTGAGTCACCTTTTTTGTTTTATTTTTGTGCCAAACTGGGATGAACAACTTCTGTAGTTCATCCATTCGGTCTTTGAATGTTTGCCATTGCCTATCCACCGTCACCCGTTTGAGTGCCATTCCCCAATCAATCCTACCCAACTCACTCCTCAGACCATCGTAGTTTCTTTTATTTAAATTGAGGACCCTTGTTTCTGAATCAACTACTTCATTCTCCATCTTAATGAAGAATTCGATCGTATTATGATCGCTCCGACCCAAAGGGCCTCGTACAACAAGATTGCTAATTAATCCTTTCTCGTTACATATTACGCAGTCTAAGATGGCCTGATCTCTGGTTGGTTCCTCAACATATTGGTCCAGGAAACCATCCCGTAAACACTCCAGGAATTCCTCTTCCACAGTATTGTTACCAATTTGGTTAGCCCAATCTATATGTAGATTAAAGTCACCCATGATGACTGCTGTGCCCTTATTGCACGCTTCTTTAATTTCCCTTTTAATGCCATCCCCAACCTCCGCCTTACTGTTTGGAGGTCTATATACCACTCCCACTAATGTTTTTTTCCCCTTAGTATTTCTCAATTCTACCCATACAGATTCCACATCATCAGAGCTAATATCCTTCATTACAATTGTGTTAATCCCTTCTTTAACCTGTAATGCTACCCCACCTCTGTTGTGTATGTAATATGTATGTTACTTTAAACCTATGGCCAGGACAGCACTACTTTGTAGGGCGTATTGATACCGTAGTGCCACTCCTGGCCATAGGGGTATAAATAGTACTGTGGGTACTGATCTCCCCTCAGTTCCCGCCTGTTGGTATGCAGTAAAGACCTAAGTTGAACCTTCCAAGCTGTCTCCTCATTATTGTATTAAGTATAGTCACATAGTTTACACTGGCGACGAGTTACGTTCGAACTCACCAGTACACGGTGCAACAAGGATCGGCAGCAGTACGGGGAGAGAAGGAGAGAAGCTTCTTACCAGCCAGCCTGCGGAGTCCAGCGTCGACCGAAGGAGGCCGCCCAGTTCGGGAGGAGCGGCAGCAACGGAGCGAGAGAGAGAGGTTTCCAGCGGAGGCTGCAGCAGCTGAGAGAAGAGGCTGAACGGGCGCTCCAGACACGGGGCAAAAGTCCACCCAGGGCCAGGTAAACTGCAATCCTTCCCGGGGAACGCGAGCTGCAAGGGCCAGAACGGGCAGGCGATCTGGGGAACAAACGGAGCCACGAGGACTAGCGGGCCACGAGAGGGGAAGGTCGTTGTAATAGTGGCGGTGGCAATAACGGGAGCTGCAAGAAAATAAAATAACGACGCTGGAGAGAGGTCGTTGACAGCAGAGGGAGAAAAGGCGGGAAAAGCGCCATCTAGTGGACAAAGGGGAAAAGTTTTTCTCTTCAGTAAAAAAAAAACAACGCCATCTAGTGGACAAAAGGGGAAACGTTTTTCTCTTCAGCAGTTTAAAATAAAAACAAACGCCATCTAGCGGAAAAAGGCGGGAAAACCTCTTCAGCAGTTTTAAAATGTCCAGAGAAGCTCGGTTGTCAGAATTTGTTGCGGACACAGACGAATGGGACGCATATGTCGAAAGGCATGAACTTTATTGCGTAGTAAACAAGGTGAAAGATGACGAAAAGGCAGCAACCTTATTAAATTCTATGGGGGCAAAAACATACAGTCTGCTGAGGAATCTTCTTACTCCAGAAAAGCCAGCAGACAAAACATATGCCCAAATTGTTGATACGTTAAGGGAACATTTAAACCCTAAGCCACCATTTATAGCGGAAAGGTACCGCTTTTACAGACGCGACCAAAGGAATGATGAGTCGCAGGCAGCCTATTTGGCTGAGCTCAGACGGTTGTCCAAACATTGCCAGTTTGGAGCCTTTTTGGCGGAAGCGATCAGAGACAGATTTGTCTGTGGCATGTTAAATGAGAGTACACGAAAACGGTTGCTTTCCAAGAAACAGCTCAGCCTAGATCAGGCGATGGAAATAGCATCAGCACATGAAGCAGCAGCACAGGGTGCGGCCCAAATACGACAAAACACAACCGGCTATGACACCCATGAGGTGACATTTCACAAAGGTAAATGCTACCGTTGTGGCAAAACCACCCACGACCAAAGTAATTGTTGGTTTCGTGATAAAATATGCCGGCAGTGTGGGAAAAAGGGGCATATAGTGAAAGTTTGTCGGTCGGGTACGAAACCCAATAGTGGGGGCAATCCGAGCAGTACCAAGGCAAGGACAAAAATACATAAGATATCTGACAGTAGCTCAGACGAGTCACAGGAAGGCACAAAAGCAGAGCCTAAAGGTCTGGGATGTCTCAAGTTATATGGTGTAGACAAAACGGAGGACCACAGCACAATGTGGGTTAAAATGAAGGTAGCAGGCGTCGAAGTTAATATGGAGCTGGACACGGGTTCAGCCCTATCAGTAATTAATGAACAAGATTATAACAGGCTGTTCAAACGCATTCCCTTAAAGGATACCGAAATCAAATTAAAAACATATACGGGACAAAAAGTTTACCCGAAGGGAAAAATGCAAGTAACAGTTAAATACAACGGCAGAAAAGTGCCAGGACTTTATTTATACGTCCTACCAAATGGTGGACCACCACTTTTGGGTAGGGAATGGATAAGAAAAATCCATTTCGACTGGAAGTCGATACACGAGATAAAAGTAGAAACCACCAAGGATGATACAACCATTACAAGCAGGCTGTCGAAAATATTGGCAAAAACGCCAGAGGTGTTCCAACAAGGGCTGGGGACCTTAAAGGACATTAGAGCAAAAATAACTATTGCTCAAGACGCAAACCCCAAGTTTTGTAAGGCCAGACCGGTGCCTTACGCCATTCGGCCAGCTGTGGAAGCAGAACTGGATGCCTTAGAGAGTGCAGGTGTCCTTACAAAGATTGAGTGGAGCGAGTGGGCCACGCCCATCGTCCCAGTTATAAAGAAATCTGCAAATAACATGCCGGGGGAACCACAGAAGGTTCGCATTTGCGGGGATTTTAAGATAACTATTAACCCAGTCCTGCACACGGTACAGTATCCGCTGCCGCGGATAGAGGACATATTCGCATCGTTAGCTGGGGGTAGACACTTTACGAAGATTGACCTTTGTCAAGCTTATTTACAGATGGAGGTGGAGCAGGACTCGAAAAAGCTCCTAACGATTAACACACACAAGGGGTTGTACCAGTACAATCGCCTGGTATTTGGTGTGGCGTCCGCCCCAGCAATATGGCAGAGGACCATGGAACAGGTCCTACAGGGCATTCCAGGAACGCAGTGCTACCTGGATGACATCCTGGTGACAGGACAAACGGATAACGACCACCTCGCTAACCTGGAGCGAGTACTTCTGCGGTTGCAACAATACGGACTCAGGGCGAACAAGCAGAAATGTGAGTTTTTCCAGGAACGTATCTCATACTGTGGTCACATTATAGATAAGGAAGGCCTGCATAAGTCCCCGGAAAAGATCGAGGCAGTAGTGAAGGCCCCGCCCCCTGAGAATGTATCTCAGTTACGATCATTCTTAGGCCTTATAAACTATTACCATAAGTTCCTCCCGAACTTATCGTCCATTTTACATCCACTAAATTCATTGCTGCAAAAGGGAGTCTCCTGGAATTGGGACGAAGCGTGTGAGGCTGCTTTTAAAAAGGGTAAACAACTCATTACATCAAAGGAAGTGCTCGCACACTTTGACCCAAAAATGCCAATGAGGTTGGCATGTGACGCCTCCCCGTATGGTATAGGGGCAGTGTTGTCATACAAATTTCCCAATGGGACGGAGAGGCCAATAGCATTTGCCTCAAGGTCGTTAACTACAGCCGAAAGAAACTACGCACAAATCGACAGGGAGGCCCTCAGTCTGGTGTGGGGTGTAAAAAAATTCCACCACTACCTACATGGGCAACGTTTCACACTACTGACGGATCATCAACCGTTGGTGTCGATATTTAATCCAACAAAAGGGGTGCCCCTGATGACGGCCCAAAGGCTACAGAGATGGTCACTGTTCTTAGGAGCACACCAGTACCTTATCGAATATAAGGGTACCAAACAGCATGGCAATGCGGATGGCCTGTCGCGGCTACCATTGCCTGCCGAGATCGAAGAGATAGTACAGGACCCCGTGGAAATATATCATACGGCTGTTATGGAACACTTGCCCATCACCAGCCAATGTATCGAGCGGGAAACACAGAACGACCCGACACTGGCAAGGGTTTACGAATTGACCGTGAAAGTCTGGCCGGCGCAGGGTGACGCATCATTGCCGGCGTTTTCGGCAAGGAAAGACCAGTTGTCCGTCTGCCGGGGCACATTGATGTGCGGAGCCAGGGTGGTGGTCCCTCAAAAATTACAACATAAAGTGTTGCAGGACTTACACGAAGGTCATCTGGGGGGTGTCAAAATGAAAAGCCTCGCCAGAGCCTACGTCTGGTGGCCCGGCATTGACAGGGACATCGAGGAGGTAGCAAAAGCATGCCAAGGGTGCCAGATGGTACAGAACGTACCATCCCAAGCCCCACTACATCCGTGGGAGTGGCCCTCAACGCCGTGGCAAAGGATCCACGTGGACTTTGCTGGGCCCTTCCTGGATGCGATGTTCCTTATTGTAGTGGACGCCCACTCAAAATGGCCGGAGGTCATAAAGATGTCATCAACGACAGCCGAAAAGACGGTCGCAGCCTTAAGGACCATTTTTGCCCGAAACGGGGTGCCCGAGCAAGTCTGTTCGGACAATGGGCCACAATTTGTGGCAGAAGAATTTCAAGCATTCCTAAAAAGGAATGGAGTGCGACATTATACGTCCGCACCATATCATCCGGCTACAAATGGGCTGGCAGAGCGATTTGTACAGACTTTTAAAAAGGCCATCAAGGCGATGGGGGAGGAAAGGTTGCCACTACAACACAAGGTGGACAATTTCCTATTCGCGTACCGTAATGCTGCACATACGGTGACCAATCAGGCCCCCGCCGTCATGTTCTTTAATAGAAGGTTAAGGTCGCGCCTCGAATTGCTCAGACCAAACATCCGGAGAGATGTGGAAAACCGAGTATTTCGTAGGGCTCCTGACAGACAGACACAGAGCTTCGAGGTGGGGCAGCAAGTGTTGGCCCGTGATTATAGAAATGAAAAGTGGCGGTCTGGTACGATAAAGTCCCGCCAGGGACCCTTGATGTACACAGTGGATACAGGGGACGGCATAATCAGACGACATGCTGATCAACTTGTGGAGTCCAGAAACCCAACTGATTCACTACCTCAAACGTCTCAGCACATTGTTCCAGCGGAATCACGGCCCAGCTCGTCGCTACAGAAGTCTCAGGATTGCGAGGAGTTCACCACTCCAGTGAGCTCCACGGCACAGGATGTGCCATCAGACACCGACGACTCCAGCGATGAAGTGGTGACGGAAGTACCGCCGCCTACACCGAGACCGACTAGAGAAAGACGTTATCCTAGTCGAGACAGGAGGCCTCCTCAGAGACTGAATCTATAACATGTTTCTTTTTATATATATATATATATATATATAGGTAGACAACTCTGATGTAAATATGTTATGTATGTTGTGTTACCAAATGTTATTAGCCCTAGTTATGGTGCATCTGTTGATTTAATTGCACGGGTACGTTTTAATTAAAAGGGGAGGAATGTTGTGTATGTAATATGTATGTTACTTTAAACCTATGGCCAGGGCAGCACTACTTTGTAGGGCGTATTGATACCGTAGTGCCACTCCTGGCCATAGGGGTATAAATAGTACTGTGGGTACTGATCTCCCCTCAGTTCCCGCCTGTTGGTATGAAGTAAAGACCTAAGTTGAACCTTCCAAGCTGTCTCCTCATTATTGTATTAAGTATAGTCACATACTTTACAACCTCCCTTTCCTTTTTGCCTATCTTTCCTGAATATCGAATACCCCTGGATGTTGAGTTCCCAGTCTTGGCCATCCTTGAGCCACGTTTCCATAATCCCAACCAAATCATATTCGTTTACCTCTATTTGCGCAGCCAATTCATCCACCTTATTACAAATGCTCCTTGCATTAAGACACAAAGCCTTCAGGCTTGTTTTTTTAACGCTCTTAGATCTATTAGAATTATTATTTACTGTGGCCATGTTTGATTTAAACCGTTGATTTCTCTGACTGCCACTTTTGTTTTTCTCCTTCCTATCTTTTGCTTTTATCCTTATTTCCCTTTCCTCTGTCTCCTTGCTCAGGTTCCCAACCCCCTTCCATTTTAGTTTAAACCCTCCCCCACAGCACTAGCAAACAAACCCCCTAGGACATTGGTTCCAGCCCTGCCCAGGTGCAGACCGTCCGGTTTGAACTGGTCCCACCTCCCCCAGAACCGGTTCCAATGTCCCAGGAACTTGAATTCCTCCCCCTGGCACCACTCCTCTAGCCACATATTCACCTGAAGTATCCTTCTATTTCTACTCTGACTAGCACGTGGCACTGGTAGCAATCCTGAGATTACTACCTTTGAGGTCCTGTTTTTTAATTTACCTCCTAACTCCCTATATTCCGCTTTTAAGACCTCATCCCGCTTTTTACCTACATCGTTGGTGCCTATATGCACCACGACAACTGGCTGTTCACCCTCCCCTTCCAAGATGTTCTGCAGCCGCTCAGAGACATCCTTGACCCTTGCACCAGGGAGGCAACACACCATCCTGGAGTCTCGTTTGCGGCCGCAGAAACGCCTATCTATTCCCCTTAAATGGAATCCCCTATTACTATAGCTCTACCACTCTTTTTCCTCCTTGAACTCTCTGCAGCCTTTGACACAGCCAATCACACCAACCCCATCAAACGTCTCTCTTCCATTGTTCAGTTCATTGGGATTGCCCTCACGGTGCGTAGTGGTGAGAGAAGCAGCTGAACAGATGGTCTCCATCTTAGTGACAAAGAAAGACTTGCAGTTATGTAGCGCCTTTCATGACTTCCAAAGCGCTTTACAGCCAATGAAGTAGTTTTGAATTGTAGTCACAGTCACTGTTGCAATGTAGGAAACACGGCAGCCTATTTAAGCACAGCAAGGTCCCACACACAGCAACATGATAATGACCAGATAATCTGTTTTAGTGATGTTAGTTGAGGGAGAAATATTGGTCAGGACACCAAGAAGAACTCCCCTGCTCTTCTTTGAAGTAATGCTGTAGGATCTTTGACGTTCACCTGAGAGGGAAGACGCAGCCTTGGTTTAACGTTGCATCTAAAAAGCAGCACCTCCAACAGTGCACCACTCTCTCAGCACTGCACCAAGTGTTAACCTGCATTTTGTGCTCAAGTCGTTGGAGTGGGACTTGAACCCATGACCTTCTGACTCAGAGGTAAGAGTGCCATCAACTAAGTTATGGCTGACAAAGACGTCCATGAGCTCCTTGCACCTGTTGTTGGAGGTGAAGGTGGAAAGGGGAAGGGGGCAGGGGACAGGGGAGAGGGGTTTAAGGAGATCATTAGTACTGAAGAAAAGAAGCTGGTGGGTTATCTTTGCTCTCCAGGATGATCTTCAGGTAGTGGGCGGCCTTGGCAGAGGCGAGGGAGCCTTGAGAGTTCTTGACGTGGTCCAACCAGATCTGGTGATGGATGGGTAAACAAGTTGGTACTCAGATGGATGCATCATCTGACATGAATTGGTTTACATTGCACATTGGCCCAGACCTCCAAGTGGTCTGAAACAGTTTAAACATTTGCAGTCGGCCCACTTTAACGTCCACGACTGATGAATGAGCTGGCACGGGCTCATCAGAAGTCATTATTCCTGTCTTCCTCCTGCTGAATGTCATATGAACCATCTGCAATGATCATCCAACCCTTACCCCTGCCTCCACCCTCCCCACCACCACCCCCACCCACACCCCCCACACCCCCACCCCCACCCCCCACCCCCAACCACCCCAGCACCCCACCCCCACCCCAGCACACCACCCCACATCCCCCCCACCCCACACCCCACCCCAACCCCCACACCACCACCCCAACCCCCACACCCCACCCACATCCCCCCCCCACCCCAACACCCCACCCACATTCCCCCACCCCACCCCCCCACCCCCCGACTCCCACCCATAGCTAATGCTACCCCACTATTCAAAAAAGGTGGTAGAGAGAAAACGGGGAATTACAGACTGGTAAGCCTGACATCAGTAGTGGGGAAAATGCTAGAGTCCATTATAAAAGATGTAATAGCAGCGCACTTGGAAAACAGTGACAGGATCGGACAAAGTCAACATGGATTTACAAAAGGTAAATCGTGCTTGACTAATCTACTGGAATTTTTTGAGGATGTAACTGGTAAAATAGATAAGTGAGAACCAGTGGATGTGGTGTATTTGGACTTTCAGAAAGCTTTCGATAAGTTCCCGCATAAGAGATTAGCATGTAAAGTTAAGGCACATGGGATTGGGGCACGGTATTGACTTGGATAGAGAACTGGTTGGCAGACAGGAAGCAAAGAGTTGGAATAAACGGGTCTTTTTCCGAGTGGCAGGCAGTGACTAGTGGGGTACCGCAGGGATCGGTCCTAGGACCCCAGCTATTCACAATATATATTAATGATCTAGACGAGAGAACTAGATGTAATATCTCCAAATTTGCAGATGACACAAAGCTGGGTGTGCGTGTGTGCTGTGAGGAGGATGCCGAGAAACTCTAGGATGATGTGGACAGGTTGGGTGATTGGGCAAAAGCATGGCAGATGCAGTATAACGTGGATAAATGTGAGGTTATCCACTTTGGTGGCAAAAACAGGAAGACAGATTATTATCTGAATGGCAATAGATTGGGAGAAGGGGAAGTGCAACGAGACCTGGGTGTCCTTGTGCACCAGTCGCTGAAGGTAAGCATGCAAGTGCAGCAGGTGGTTAAGAAGGCAAATGGTATGTTGGTCTTCATAGCAAGAGGGTTTGAGTACAGAAACAAGGATGTCTTGCTGCAGTTATACAGGGCCTTGGTGAGACCACATCTTGAGTATTGTGTGCAGTTTTGGTCGCCTTATCTGAGGAAGGATGTTCGTGCCATGGAAGGAGTTCAGCGAAGATTCACCAGGCTGATACCTGGGATGGCAGGAATGACGTATGAGGAGAGATTGGGTCGATTGGGCTTGTACTCGCTGGAGTTTAGAAGAATGAGAGGGGATCTCATTGAAACTTATAAAATTCTGACAGGACTGGACAGACTAGATGCAGGAAGGATGTTCCCGATGGTCGGGGAGTCCAGAACCAGGGGTCACAGTCTAAGGATAAGGGGTAGGCCATTTAGGACAGAAATAAGGAGGAATTTCTTCACCCAGAGAGTGGTGAACCTGTGGAATTCTCTACCACAGAAGGCAGTAGAGGCCAATACATTAAATATATTCAAGAAGGAGTTGGATATATTTCTTAAGGCTAAAGGGATCAAGGGGAATGGGGAGAAAGCAGGGACCAGGTACTGAAATTGGATGATCAGCCATGATCGCATTGAATGGCGGAGCAGGCTCGAGGGGCCGAATGGCCTACTCCTGCTCCTATCTTCTATGTTAACATCAAGGCAGCATTTGACCGAGTGTGGCATCAAGGAGGCCTAGTAAAACTGAAGTCAATGGGAATCAGGGGGAAAATTCTCCACTGGCTGGAGTCATACCTAGCAGAAAGGAAGATGGCTGTGGTGGTTGGAGGTCAATCATTACAGCCCCAGAACATCGCTGCAGAAGTTCCTCAGGGCAGTGTCCTAGTGATATACCTATCAATTCAGTTCATGAAAAGCGACGAGTTAAGTTAGTAACTATAGGTTTTTATTGGCTAAATAACAGAGCCCACCCTCGTGGGTGATCGGATCCAACAAGGAGGAATACCAGCCAGTCGACCACCTTTATATCTGGGCAAGCAGGCGGAGCCATGGGGCGGAGTCAGCTGTGGTCAGCCCAGGTATAACAGCGTGACAAGAGGTGACCTTGTGTAGTGATACAACAGTGTAAACAGTGATAACCATAGTGTAACGATATAAACAGTGATAACCATAGTGTAACGATAGTGAACGATAAAAGTGGTTTACCACACCTAGGCCCACCGATCTTCAGCTGCTTTATCAATGACCTTCCCTCCAACATAAGGTCAGAAGTGGGGATGTTCGCAGATGGCTGCACAGTGTTCAGTGCCATTCGCAACTCCTCAGATAATGAAGCAGTCCATGCCCGCATGCAGGCATAGCTTGGGCTGATAAGTGGCAGGTAGCATTCGTGCCACCTAAGTGCGAGGCAATGACTATCTCCAACAAGCGAGCATCTAACCAACACCCCTTGACATTCAACGGCATTACCATTGCTGAATTCACCACCATCAATATCCTGGGGTTCACCATTGACCAGAAACTTAATTGGACCAGCCACGTAAATACTGTGGCAACAAGAGCAGGTCAGAGGCTAGGGATTCTGCAGCTCGGGTCTCACCTCCCGACTCCCCAAAGCCTTTTCACCATCTACAAGGCACAAGTCAGGGAGTCTGGAATAATCTCCACTTGCCTGGATGAGTGCAGCTCCAACAACACTCAAGAAGCTCGACACCATCCAGGACAAAGCAGCCCACTTGATTGGCACCCCATCCACCACCTTAAACATTCACTCCCTCCTCATACCGTGGCTGCAGTGTGTACCATCGACAAGATACACTGCAGCAACTCACCAAGGCTTCTTCGGCAGCACCTCCCAAGCCACGACCTCTTCCACCTAGAAGGACAAGGGCAGTAGGCGCATGGGAACACCACCACCTACAGGTTCCCCTCCAAGTCACACACCATCCTGACTTGGAAGTATATCGCCGATCCTTCATTGTCACTGGGTCAAAATCCTGGCACTCCCTCCCTAACAGCACTGTGGGAGTGCCTTCACCACATGGACTGCAGCAGTTCAAGAAGGTGGCTCACCACCACTTTCTCAAGGGCAATTAGGGATGGGCAATAAATGCTGGCCTTGCCAGCGATGCCCATATCCCATGCATGAATAAAGAAAAACTGCAGGAGCAAGAACTGGAAGAGGAAGAAGGCAGTGATGATGAAGACACAACACTGTCACTCGATTTCACACTCGCAGCCACCAGCTTAGATATTCACACTCTACGTACTTTAGATGATAGCTTAGTCGTGGGCTCTGCATGTGGTGAAACACCAGGCACGAGTGGCCTGCAGCCAGAGCGGGGCAAGGGTAGCACATGTGTCAGCTCCCCGAGGTTGAGGTCACTCATGAGTTCTGCTGCAGAGGACTCAGATGAGGACTTCGATTGGGCATACTACAGAGGAAGGCTGATGGGTGTACACAATGAAATACTTGGTGCATTGGGAAGCCTGCCAGAAAGCCTGTGTGCAATGCCAAGGAGCATGGAGGAGTCCGGCACCAACTTGGCACAGGGCTTTGAGCAGAGCTTGGAGCCCATCATTTCCAGCATGGATGTGGTGGCCAACTCCATTAGCACACTTGTGGGCCCAACCATGGTGCAGCCTCTGATGGCTGATGCCTCAGCTTCCATTGCAGCACAAGCAGAAGACACCCAATGTCAGGTGCTGCAGTGGAAGCTCAGACTGCTGTAATGCAAACTCAGCTTGCTGCCGCACAAGATCGGACTGCTGCCATGCAAATTCAGACTGCTGCCAGGCAAGCCCAGGCTAATGCCATCATCGCTGTGCTTACCAGTGTTGAAAGGGACTTGCAGGGTGTCACAGCAGTCCAGCAATCTTTCCTCCAACAGATTACTAGGATTGCTGTGATGGTCAGCGACAGAGGGAAGCTAAATGTGGGACTGTGGAATTGGGGTTGGGTTTGCTGGTATCACAGTCGGATGAGTCGGTCATGGACAGCCCAGCCAGAAAGGGGCTGTCTGGTTTGCTTCCTCCCTTCCTAATCCTTCTCTTCCCCTTCCTTTTCTTCCCCTTCCTCCTCCTCCCCTTCCTCCTCCTCCCCCCCTTCCTCCTCCTCCTGTTTCTCCCCCTCCTGTTCCTCCTCCTCCTGCTCCTCAGCAGGTTGCCGTATAGCTGGTGGCAAGGGCTGTGCTCTTATCATGGTGAGGTTGTGCAGCATGTAACAGACCATCACGAATCTCGACACCTGCTCTGCAGAGTACTGCAGGTCTCAACCAGAGCGTGCCTAGGCAGCAGAAGCGTTGCTTCAGCACACCAATGGTCTGCTTGATGATATTTTGTGTGGCAGCATGGCTTTCGTTGTATGAATGCTGCCCACATATGTGTGGGTTGCACATCGGAGTCATGAGCCATGTTGTTATCTCTCAGTCGCCACCCTCTGGTTTGTTGTGGTTGCTCAAATGCAGATGGGACAGCGGACTGCTGCAAAATGAAGATATTATGACTGCTGCCAGGATACCAGGCATTCCCCTGCTGAGTACGGTCACACACCAGCTGAACATTGAGGGAGTGGAATCCCTTTCCGTTGCGATACATCTCAGAGTTTACATGTCGTTCCCGCAAAGCATCATGCGTGCAACCAACGGTACCATGGGGAAGCCTACAATCCTCGCGAAGCCACATGCTCGTTTCGCCTGCTGTTCTCTGGCCAGAGAGAAGGAAATGTATTCCGCTCTCTTCGAGCCTCAATCACCTTCCTTATGCAACAGTGGACAGCAAACTGGGAGATGTTACAAATAATCCTGCTCCAGCCTAGAAGGAGCCCGACGCAGAAAAGTTCATGGTCACTGTGACCTTCACAGCCACTGGCAATGCCGCCCTCGCCCTGCTCGGAGGTTGCAGTTGTGGCTGCAGCAGGTGGCAGGTTTCAGTGAGAGCATCCTTGGTGAAGCGCAGACATACTGGCCTAGAAATTCACTATGGCCCCGCCAGCTGGCTAACGGCCAAAAGTTAGCGCTGGGCGCGGAGCCATGTGCGACCGTCAAATATTCACTTTTTGCGCCCCAAGTCGGAACCGGGCGCTATTCCAGGGTGTGCCCGCCCCCGCTTGGGGCGCTGAAACTGAATTTCAGCGCTCTAAGTGCCGCTGCGCCACCCGATGCGGTGCGGCAGGCTGCGGAACTGCAGGCCTCCTCCTTCTCTTAAGGTGGAGGTGCCTGCAACGGGGAGATCGCCGCTGGATTGTG
This sequence comes from Somniosus microcephalus, assembly GCF_052327205.1. NCBI lineage: Eukaryota > Metazoa > Chordata > Chondrichthyes > Squaliformes > Somniosidae > Somniosus > Somniosus microcephalus. The sequence continues at coordinate 107,946,767 of NC_140999.1, forward strand.
CCGGCAAATGAGCCCGGCACCACGGAGAAGTGCCGGGCTCGCGGAAAGCAGCCAGCAATGCCGCGGGGGGGGGTGGAGGATGCCGGGGAAGGAGGTGCGGGCAGGCGGCCGCCGAAAAAGCGGCCAGCCGCACCTCCACCTTATGCGCCCCACTAAGGCTGCAGTAAGGCCCTGGTCTCCGGATGTTAGTAGCGGCCGCCACGGAGGAGGCGGCAGCAACTGAATATGGGCGTCGGGTCGGCATCGGGGCGGAAACGGGGCACTGCGCACACCGATGATGTCATCGGTGCCGGCGCAGCGCTATCGGCTACCGCCGCCATTACCGCCGATCTCAATATCAGCGCAACCTCCTATACTGGCGCAGAAGCCCTCTTTAGGCGGTAACTGGGCGCAAAGCTTGCAGCGCCTTACTGAATTTCTAGGCCACTGTTCCTCATACTGTAGCGTCAGCTGTGGCTCAGTGGGTAGCACACTCACCTGTGAGTCAGAAGGTTCCACTCTAGGGACTTGAGCACATAAATCTAGGTTGACACTTCAATGCAGTACTGAGGGAGTGCTGCACTGTTGGAGGTGCTATCTTTCGGATGAGACATTAAACCGAGGCCCGGTCTGCCCCCTCAGGTGGACGTAAAAGATCCTATGGCACTATTTCGAAGAAAAGTAGGGGAGTTATCTGCTGTGTCCTGGCCAATATTTATCCCTCAACCAACATAACAAAAACAGATTATCTGGTCATTATAACATTGCTGATTGTGGGACCTTGCTGTGCAAATTGGCTTCTGCGTTTCCCACATTACAACAGGGACGCCACTTCAAAAGTACTTAATTGACTGTAAAGCACTTTGAGACGCCTGGTGCTTGTGAAAGGCGCTATATAAATGCAAATCTTTCTTCTTTCTCGCTGAGGTTCAGGTAGGAGTATTGCTCCCTGAAAATGCTGGGTGGATATGGCCTCCTGCTGAGAGCCCTTCTCCCCCTCCTCCTCCTCCCTCTGCCAGCAACTTGTCCTCCTCTGTGTCACCTCAGCTCATTCTCCCAGTCATGCTGTAGGCCAAGTGGAATGCCTACTAGTGCACCCATGACTTGGAGCAAGTGGTCTGTGTAGAATCCTTGAAGTCAGGAGAAAGTCAGCACCTGCCACACCATCCCTGTAGATTCTAGCAATTTGACATAACTGTACAAACCACCAAACACTTCTACAAACTCAGCAACAGCCAGTAGAAATCAATCAGCAAATAATCTACAAATAGTCAATTATCCCTTTAAATAGCGCTGGTGGGAGGGCCCTTCCTGATGCTGAACGCATGTCGAGTTGTGCGAGGTTAAGACAGGGCGTTAGCTGAAGCGTTGAGCTCCAAAATAGCAGCGCTGGTGTCAAATCAGCATTTGCACGCTGATTGGTGTCACGACCTGCCTACTCTGCATACCTCCGGCCCACGCTCCCTGCACCCGCGCTTAACGACCTGCCCAAAATGGCATCCGGAGCGGCCCCCACCAGAAGTGTGCGCGCGCGTGGACTCCATTATGGAACTTAAAGGTACACGTAGCGCACAAACAATGGGCGCTACTGAGCTGAATTTTGCGGCCACATTCCCTGGATTGTTAGTCCAGGCCTCTAGGATTACTAATCCAGTAACAAAACTACGACACCACTGTACCCAGCAGATGAGATGTTATGGATAACCAATTGCATGCACTATTTTATTCCATACTTTATTTGTTGAGTAACCACAGCAACTACTTCATTTTCGTCATATTTTAGAACATATATTTGAATAACCCAAAAAAAACACATCGGTATTTCCCAGTCTATCTGTACTGCTAAATAATGTGCTATCATTTTAGGGCTGAATTTCATGCTCACCAAAGTAAGGAATACACACAGAGTGATGGCAGAATTTCCCACTTTGGGAACCAAGACGCATACTGCAGGGCATTCCAGAGGGGGAGGGTGAACAGCCAGTTGTCATGGTGCATATATGTACCAACGATATAGGTAAAAAACGGGATGAGGTCCTAAAAGCTGAATATAGGGAGTTAGGAGGTAAATTAAAAAATAGGACCTCAAAAGGTAGTAATCTCAGGATTGCTACCAGTGCCACATGCTAGTCAGAGTAGAAATAGAAGGATATTTCAGGTGAATATGTGGCTAGAGGAATGGTGCAAGGGGGAGGGATTCAAATTCCTGGGACATTGGAACCGGTTCTGGGGGAGGTGGGACCAGTACAAACTGGACGGTTTGCACCTGGGCAGGACTGGGACCGATGTCCAAGGGGGAGTGTTTGCTAGTGCTGTTGGGGAGGGTTTAAACTAAAATGGCAGGGGGTTGGGAACCTGTGCAGGGAGACAGAGGTAAGGGAAGCAAGGATAGAAGCAAAAGACAGGAAGGAGAAAAGCAAAAGTGGCAGTCAGAGAAATCAAGGATGTAAATCAAACATGGCCACAGTAAACAATAATACTAAAAGGTCGAAGAGTGTTAAAAAAACAAGCCTGAAGGCTTTGTGTCTTAATGTGAGGAGCATTCATAATAAGGTGGATGAAGTAGCTGCGCTATTAGATGTAAACGGATATGATATAATTGGGATTACGGAGAAATGGCTCCAGGGTGGCCAAGGCTGGGAATTCAACATCCAGGGGTATTCAATATTCAGGAAGGAAAGGCAAAAGGAAAAGGTGGTGGGGTAGCATTGCTGGTTAAAGAGGAGATTAACACAATAGTAAGGAAGGATATTAGCTCTGATGATGTGGAATCTGTATGGGTAGAGCTGCGAAATACCAAGGGGCAGAAAACGTTAGTGGGAGTTGTATACAGACCCCCAAACAGTAATGCTGAGGTTGGGGATGGCATTAAATGGGAAATTAGAGATGCGTGCAATAAGGGCACAGCAGTTATCATGGGTGACTTTAATGTACATATAGATTGGTCTAACCAAATTAGTAACAATACTGTGGAAGAGGAATTCTTAGAGTGTATACGGAATTGTTTCCTGGACCAATATGTCGAGGAACCAACTAGAGATCAGGCCATCTTAGACTGGGTATTATGTGATGAGAAAGGATTAATTAGAAATCTTGTTGTGCGAGGCCCCTTGGGGAGGAGATGGAGAGTGAAGTAGTTGATTCAGAGACTTGGGTACTGAATTTAAATAAAGGAAACTATGATGGTATGAGGCGCGAGTTGGCTAGAATGGATTGGGGAATGGTACTTAAAGGGTTGACGATGAATAGGCAATGGCAAACATTTAAAGATCGCATGGATGAATTACAGAATTCGTTCATCCCTGTTTGGCATAAAAATAAAACAAAAAAGGTGACTCAGCACTGGCTAACAAGGAAACTTAGGGATAGCATAAAATCCAAGGAGAGGACATATAAATTGGCCAGAAAAAGCAGCAAGCCTGAGGATTGGGAGCAGTTTAGGACTCAGCAAAGGAGGACAAAGGGATTAATTAAGAGGGGGGAAATAAAGTATGAGAGTAAGCTTTCAGGGAACATAAAAACTGACTGTAAAAGCTTCTATAGATATGTGAAGAGAAAAAGATTGGTAAAGTCAAGCGTAGGTCCCTTGCAGTCAGAATCAGGGGAATTTATAATGGGGAACAAAGACATGGCAGACCAATTAAATACATACTTTGGTTCTGTCTTCACAAAGGAGGACACAAATAACCTCCCAGAGATGTCGGGGAACATAGGGTCTAATGTGAGGGGGGAACGGAATGAAATCAGTATTTGTAGGGAAATGGTGTTAGGGAAATTGATGGCATTGAAGGCCAATAATTCCCCAGGGCCCTACATCCTAGGGTACTTAAGGAAATGGCCTTAGAAATAGTAGATGCATTGCTGATCATCTTCCAACATTCGATGGGATCTGGAACAGTTCCCATGGATTGGAGGGTAGCTAATGTTAACCCATTATTCAAAAAAGCTGGTAGAGAGAAAATGGGGAATTATTGACCGGTAAGCTTGACATCAGTAGTGGGGAAAATGCTAGAGTCCATTATAAAAGATGTAATAGCAGCGCACTTGGAAAACAGTGACAGGATTGGACAAAGTCAACATGGATTTACAAAAGGTAAATCATGCTTGACTAATCTATTGGAATCTTTTGAGGATGTAACTGGTAGAATAGATAATGCAAAACCAGTGGATGTGGTGTATTTGGACTTTCAGAAGGCATTCGATAAGGTCCCGCGTAAGAGACTAGCGTGCAAAGTTAAAGCACATGGGATTGGGGGCAAGGTACTGACTTGGATAGAAAACTGGTTGGCAGACAGGAAGCAAATAGTTGGAATAAACGGATCTTTTGCCGAGTGGAAGGCAGTGACTACTGGGGTACCACAGGGATCGGTCCTAGGACCCCAGCTATTCACAATATATATTAATGATCTAGACGAGGGAACTAGATGTAATATCTCCAAGTTTGCAGATGACACAAAGCTGGGTGTGTGTGTGTGCTGTGAGGAGGATGCAGAGAAACTCCAGTATGATTTGGACAGGTTCGGCGATTGGGCAGATGCATGGCAGATTCAGTATAATGTGGATAAATGCGAGGTTATCCACTTTGACGGCAAAAACAGGAAGGCAGATTATTATCTGAACGGCAATAGATTGGGAAAAGGGGAAGTGCAACGAGACCTGGGTGTCCTTGTGCACCAGTCGCTGAAGGTAAGCATGCAGGTGCAGCAGGCGGTTAAGGCGGCAAATGCTATGCTGGCCTTCATAGCGAGAGGATTCGAGTATAGGAGCAAGGATGTCTTGCTGCAGTTGTACAGGGCCTTGGTGAGACCACATCTTGAGTATTGTGTGCAGTTTTGGTCACCTTATCTGAGGATGTTCTTGCCATGGAGGGAGTGCAGCGAAGATTCACCAGACTGATACCTGGGATGGCAGGAATGACGTATGAAGAGAGATTGGGTCGATTAGGCTTATATTCGCTAGAGCTTAGAAGAATGAGAGTGGATCTCATTTTTACTTATAAAATTCTAACATGACTAAACAGACTAGATGCAGGAAGGCTGTTCCCGATGGCGGGGGAGTCCAGAACCAGGGGTCACAGTCTAAGCATAAGGGGTAAGCCATTTAGGACTGAGATGAGGAGGAATTTCTTCACCCAGAGAATGGTGAACCTGTGGAATTCTCTACCACAGAAGGCAGTTGAGGCCAACTCATTAAATATATTCAAGCAGGATTTACATATATTTCTTAAGGCTAAGGGGATCAAGGGATATGGGGAGAAAGCAGGGACAGGGTACTGAATTTGGATGATCAGCCATGATCGCTTTGAATGGCGGAGCAGGCTTGAGGGGCCGAATGGCCTACTCCTACTCCTACCTTCTATGTTTCTGTACAGCATGGGCCAGATACAGAGTAAAGCAACTTCTGTTGTCAGCCTTGGCTAGTGTGTAGCCTTTTTGTCGTGTGCACATTAATGTAGGCTGACACTCCAGTGCAGTGCTGAGGAACTGTTGCATTGTTGGAGGTGCCGTTTTTCAGATGAGGTGCTAAATGTGCTCTCTCAGGTGTATTTAAAAAAAAGTCATTCATGGGACGTGGGCGTCGCTAGCAAGGCCAGCATTTATTGCCCATCCCTAATTGCTCTTGAGAAGGTAGTGGTGAGCCCCTGCTTGAACCGCTGCAGTCTGTGTGCTGAAGGTACTACCAATGTGCTAGTAGGGAGGGAGTTCCAGGATTTTGACCCAGCGACAATGAAGGAATGGCAATATACTTCCAACTCAGGATGGTGTGTGACTTTGAGGGGAAGTTGGAGGTGCTGGTGTTCCCATGCGACTGTTGCCCTTTTCCTTCTAGGTGGAAGAGGTCATGGGTTTGGGAGGTGCTGCTGAAGAAGCCTTGGCGAGTTGCTGCAGTGCATCTTGTAGATGCAGCCACTGCCGCCACGGTACGTTGGTGGTGGAGGGAGTGAATGCTTAAGGTGGTGGATGGGGTGCCAATCAAGCAGGCTACTTTGTCCTGGATGGGTTTGACCTTCTTGAGTGTTGTTGAAGCTGCACTAATCCAGGCAAGTGGAGGGTATTCCATCACACTCCTGACTTGTGCCTTGTAGATGGTGGAAAGGCTTTGGGGAGTCAGGAAGTGAGACACTGCTATTGTTGACACAGTATTTATGTGGCTGGTCCAGTTAAGTTTCTGGTCAATGGTGACCCCCAGGATGCTGATGGTGGGGGATTCAGCTATGGTAATGCTGTTGAATGTCAAGGGGTGGTGGTTAGACGCTCGCTTGTTGGAGATAGTCCTTGTCTGGCACTTGTGTGATGGGAATGTCACCTGCCACTTCTCAGCCCAAGCCTAAATGTTGTCCAGGTCTTGCTGCATGCGGGCATGGACTGCTTCATTATCTGAAGAGTTGTGAATGGAAGTGAACACTGTGCAGTCATCAGCGAACATCCTCACTTTTGACCTTATGATGGAGGGACGGTCATTGATGATGCAACTGAAGATGGTTGGGCAAGGGACACTGCTCTGAGGAACTCCTGCAGCGATGTCCTGGGGCTGTGATGATTGACCTCCAACCACCACAACCATCTTCCTTTGTGCTAGGTATGACTCCAGCCAGTGGAGAGTTTTCCCCTGATTCCCATTAACTTCAGTTTTACTAGGACTGCTTGATACCACACTCAGTCAAATGCTGCCTGGATGTCAAGGGCAGTCACTCTCACCTCACCATTGAAATTCAGCTCTTTTGTCCATGTTTGGACCCAGGCTGTAATGAGGTCTGGAGCCAAGTGGTCCTGACAGAACCCAAACTGGGCATCGGTGAGCAGGTTATTGGTAAGTGCCGCTTGATAGCACTGTCCATGTAAAAGATCCCATGGCACTATTTTGAAGAAGAACAGGGGAGTTATCCCCAGTATCCTGCCAATATTTATCCCTCAATCAACATCACTAAAAAGATTATCTGGTCATTATCATGTTGCTGTTTATGGGAGTTTGCTGTGCACAAATTGGTCGCCGTGTTTCCTATATTACAACAGTTACTACACTTCAAAAGCGCTTAATTGTCTGTAAAGTGCTTTGGACTGTCCAGAGGTTATGCAAGGTGCTATATAAATGCAAGTTTTTCTTTCTACCCTGGTTTAATCACCCCTTACTCTGATATTTCTGCTTCCTACACCAGCCATCCTCATGTCCTCTCTGAGCGAGATTGCCCATTATAGCTGAATTATCAACAGATTTGAGCTATGGACACATGCTTACTCAGGCATGAGTTGACTTGAAACTACCATCTTGCTCCATTTGTCTCCCATCATACATTCACAAAATCATAGAATCTTGAAGCACAGAAGGAGCCCATTCGGCCTGCCATGCCTGTGCCGGCTCTTTGAAAGAACCATCAAATTTAGTCCCACTGCCCAGCTTTTTCCCCATAACCCTGTAAATTAGTCCGCTTCAAGTACATGTCCAATTGCCTTTTGAATGTTCCAATGGAACCTGCTTCCACCCTTTCAGATAGTGCGTTCCAGATCTTAACAACCCTCTGAGAAAAAAAATCTTCACATTTCCCCTCTAGTTCTTTTGCCAATTATTTTAAATCTATGACCTCTGGAACATGGGAACACAGGAACAAGAGTCAGCCATTTAGCTCCTCAAGCCTGTTCCGCCATTCAATGAGATCATGGCTGTGATGTATTAGCACATGACTTATCACATGGTGTAGTATGAGCATGCTCAGTTCGCTCTGGCCTAGTAAAGCAAGCACATGGACTAGCAACACATCGGGCTGGATTTTGTCCATGGGGACGTGATGGAGGCGGGACTCCAACTTTTTGGGTTGTAGTCCCGCCTCCATCGATTTGTGGCCAACCCATGCGATTTTCCCTTGATTGACCTTGTTGAGCCCACCCAGCAGGCTCAGCAGGCCAATTAAGGGACACCTGTTTACAGGTGACGTCAGGGATTGACATTTCATCTGTTAAGAGTGTTTGACAGCTCTGTGAAGCTGCCAAACACTGACAATCTGACTTCTAACTTGAGTCTTTCTCCACAGACTCAGTTAGAAATCTCTCCAGAACAGAAAGCAGAATGCTGCAACTTTTGACAGCTTGTGGCCATTCTTATTTCGGTGCCGGTGAGATGAGGGACTCCTGAGACCTGAAGGAAGGAAGCCTGCATTACTAAGTAAAGGTAAGTAAAACTTATTTAAACACTTTACACACACCAAACACATTTACCTCTGCACTCATGCACCCATCACTCACCTGAACACCGGACATCTTGAACCCTCCAAGCCCTTCAGCCCGACGGTCCGTCTCGCTAACTTGGTGTGGTTTGGAGCCATCGGGCAGCCCACACTTCAGGGCTAAAAATAGGGATTAGGCCAAAAACTGCCTGTTAACTACCTGTTAACAGGCAGTTAATTGCCACCAATCCCCTTCCCGCCTCGGGGAGGCGGCTCCCAGCACAGGTCAGGCACCCGCCTCCTGGGAAACGGGCATGGAGGCGGGTTGGGGGCAGGAAGGGTTCGTGACCCCCGATTCTGCAATTTTCCCCCCACTCCTGCCTCCAAACCCGCCTCCATGGGGCTTGGAAATTCGAGCCCATCGTGTCTCTGTCCTTCATTTGTTCTACCCACATATATTACATTTTGGCGACAAGTATGGGATCCCAAAGCCATTTTTAGGGATCATGGAAGGACACAGTTTTCAACATTCGAGTGGACAAGTTTAAGGTGAATTTGTGACACCTGAATTGAATTTTTGTGATGTTTTACTATTAATCATCCGTGCTTTGCCTTCATGTGTATGTATACACAGCAACAGCAGCATTGATTCTCACAGGTACACAGATAGCGTGCTGAGTCACTGTTTGATGGCATCGGGACAATCATGGCCATACCTACAGGATTCATCGGAAGCCTCAGCATGTACAACTGAGCTCGCGAACCATTCAGTTCTTACATTGAATGGATGGAGATGTTTTTAAGGCCAATAACATTATTGAGACCGAAGGTCCAGATGAGAATGTTCAAGCTCAATATAAAGTAATTTGTCAATGTAAAAAAATAATTTTTCTAAAGGAGATTGGGCCAGATGTCTACGGAATGTTGACAAACATACTCACCCCAGGGAAAGCGAAGAATGCATTGTTTGAAGACATTGTCGAGAAACTCAAGGACCACTTCGACCCAAATCCATTAGAAATAGCAGAGAGCTATAAGTTTGGTACCAGAAACCAAAAACAAAGTGAAACCATCAGTGAGTACATTGTAGCTCTTAAGAATCTGTCTTTGCATTGCAACTTCGGCACATTTTTGGATCGTGCGTTGTGAGATAGGTTTGTGTGTGGACTGGTGGATGAACGCACACAGTTCAAGTTACTGAACACTCTGAAGCTAACATTTGACATAGAGCAATTTTGCTTGCTATCTATGGAGATGGCGTCTAAGAATGCTAGGGAGATCCGTCCAACTCAAGTGCCTAGTGCAGCTGAGGTCTACAGTCACAAAGCCACCGCCAAACCTAAAGTTGTGAGACTGGGTCAAAAGCATGTCGGTGAGAGCAGTTCAGTGAATTGTTGTCGTTGCAATGGAAATCACTCACCACAGTCCTGCCAATACAGAAATGCAGTGTTTTCACTGCCAGAAGCAAGGCCATATTTCAACAGCTTACAGAGCTAGATCTAAAGCAGGAAGTAAGAACCATTCAAGCTTTTGAAATGGGAATTGGTTGTTAATACTGAGACAATGGCCCTATTGAAGCAAAGGGTTGGAGTTTCCAAGAAGTCTGCAGTTTGGGAGAAACACAATAGCAATGCCCAAGTTAAGTGTTATAAACTAACACTTAGAACAGAAACACAGAACATTAAAAAACATGTGCCTTTGAAAAATGACATCAAGTAAAAGAAATACCTGCCGTAAAATAGTTTTATGTTAAACTTAGAACAAGGAGACAGAAGTCTGTAATACAACCAATTGAAGTAGCTAAGAAATGCATAGAACACCCTAGTTGAAGTGTTTTTGATTTACATATTGTAAAAGGTACAAGCAGAAGACTTTGTAAATATGATATCAATAGATGACACCAAACAATCCCATGGTTTTTGTATTGAAAATGGAACAGTTAGGAGACACAATGTCTGCTTATAACCAGTTAAGGTGATATTAAGAATTGAATTGAAGTCCTTCGTAAGAATGGCATCAAAGAGATAAATCTGTTATAACAATTTTTACTGGTAAGTTTTTGAACACCTATACAGCAGACAGGATTCTGAAAGTAAACAGCTGAATTGACAGTAAGAATAGAAAAGAATTTAACAGAAGATGACTAGAAATAATTAGCTTACATCAGTAGAAAACTTCAAAGGATTTACCACTGAAAAAAGGGTATAAAATATGGAACTTTCAGATAGGAAGTCAGAAGTTGCTGGAAGGGGCAAGAGATTCTCAACTTCAGAGGCAGGCTGTGTAAGTTTTTAACTCTTTTGAGTCTCAGGGATCAAAAGGTACTCTTATTTGATTTTGATATTCTGGATTAGAAATAATAAGAAATGTAAAAATGTAACAAAGTTAAGATTTGAGAATAAGGATCTCTGAGAATAAGAAATGTAAGCTATTTGTATTTTGAACTGTTAATGTTGCGACTGAAATCACCAGCTGTTAACTACATGTCGGTTCTTTAATAAATCTATGTATTTTTAGAATTGTCACAGAGTATTTCTGTATTAAACTCGCAAACTCAATCTCTGTACACTCTTTGGTGAGGAGTTACAGAATACTGGGTGAGTATACCGGACCCTCAGTATACCGGACCCTCATAATATCCAGAAGGTTACAGTCTAGCTAAACGTATTAAAAGTGCTATCTGGAGGACGGTAACATCTTCAAGTCATTCCTTTCCTTTAGAGAGAGATAGCCTGGACCTTTAGACCCAATTAAGCATCTTATAGAATTTGGCTATCTCTAACTTTAGTTGAAGGTGAACGTCTGGGGAATACGCCTGATCTGGGGTAGCCTGAAAAGGGCTAGGACTAGTGATTATCCCTTCAGAGAAAGTTGAAACTGGACTGGAAAAACATCTTCAGTATAGATGCTTCAAAGAAGCAACTTGACACAATGCTGAACAAGTATGAAAGCATGTTCTCAGACAGTTATGAGGGCATCACTGGGTATGATGCACATATCCACATCAAGTCCAACATGACGCCTGGCCAGTCCCCTATGTGGTGAAAAGTCAGGTGGAGGAAGAGCTACCAAAGCTCAGCGAGAATGGAGTGCTGGTAAATACTGACAAAAGTGAATGGACTACCCCAATCTTGGAAGTGCCCAAAGCAGACAAAACTGTACGTTTGTGCAGTGACTACAAAGTTACTATCAACCGATGAGCAGTACCCATTACCTACATCACAAGATTTGTATGCAGCACTCTCTGGGTCAAAGGTTTTCTCCAAGCTTAACCTGTTGCATGCTCAGCTGAATGTTGACAAAGAGAGTCAACAGTATCTCACCATCAACACACACAAGGGACTGTACTCATACACCAAGCTGTCATTTAGTGTAAATTCCTTCCCCAAAATCTTCCAGGCTATGATGATAAGATTTTGCAAGGAGTTCCAAATTGCTTATGCAATCAAGACAATGTGCTGATCACAACAAGCAGCGAGGAAGAAAATCTAGAAGTGTTAGATTTAGTGCTTCAAAGGTTGAATTCCCACAATGTCAAATTGAAAAGGAGCAAATGTGCTTTTGTGCAGCCTAAGGTTGTGTACCTTGGTCTGAAAGTTGATGCAAATGGCTTGCAACCAGTGAAGGAAAACGTTAATGTTGTCATCAATGCTCCAAAGCCGCAGAACGTGTCCGAGTTAAGATCTTTCCTTGGAATATCCAGTACTACGCACGTTTCTTACCTGAGTTTGTGACCATGTTAGCTCCATTGCATGAGCTCCTCAAGAAGGAAGTGGAGAAAAGCGCAACAGGAAGCTTATGACGCTTGTAACAGAAGTCTCTCCAGCTCCCCCTCAAATGCCATCATCACCCCTCTCCTCAAAAAAACCAAACCTTGATCCCTCTGTCGTTGCAAACTACCGCCCCATTTCCAACCTCCCTTTCCTCTCCAAAGTCCTTAGACATTTTGTCGCCTTTCAAATCCGTGCCCATCTTTCCCGCAATTCCATGTTTGGATCTCTCCAATCAGGTTTCCGCCCTTGCCACAGTACCGAAACGGCTCTCATCATAGTCACAAATGACATCCTTTGTGACTGTGACAAAGGTAAACTATCCCTCCTCGTCCTTCTCGACTTGTCTGCAGCCTTTGACACGGTTGACCTCAAGTTTACGTAAGGTGGAATGTGGGAGGCCAGCCAGGAGTGCGTTGGAATAATCAAGTCTAGAGGTAACAAAGGCATGGATGAGGGTTTCAGCAGCGGATGAGCTGAGGCAGGGGCGGAGATGGGTGATGTTACGGAGGTGGAAATAGGTGGTCTTTGTTATGCTGCGGATATGCAGTAGGTAGCTCATTTCAGGGCCAAATATGACACCAAGGGCTGGATTTTACCAGCCCTGAGGAGGCGGATTTGGAGGCGGGACTGCTGGGAAAATGGGAAAAATTGGGAGCGGGTCCCAACCCCGCTCCCAACCCGCCTCCGATCCATCTTCCCGTGAGGCGGGCCCCTGACTTACACAGGGACCCGTCTCCTAGTGGCGGGAAGGGGATTAGAGCCAATTAACTGCCTGTTAAGAGGCTTTTCCCCATTTTCCGCCTGCTGATGCGGCTATCCCGACGGCGGAAAACCCCGCCAAGGTCAGTGAGGCGAGCTGTGGGTCTGCTGCAGTGTAAGTGTGCAAATGACAGCTCCTGGGCTCCGAGCCGGAATGCTTCCTCTTCAGGGAGCTATTCCTCAGCCAGCTACCGGAGCAAGTTCAAGCTGCCCTAGCCAGGTCGGAAGTCACCGACTGCGCAGAGCTGGCTGCCGATGCGGACAAGATCTTCGCGGTGACACAGCAGTACTGCGCTGCCACGAGGCACCCATCCCCCATGGATGCCGCTCCAGCCCCTCAACCTGCGGGGTTGTGTTTCTACCACGCCCGTTTTGGCATGAAAGCAAGATGCTGCTGCCCTCCCTGCAGCTTTTCGCTCAAAAAAAAACAGCAGCCACCCTGTCGAAAGAGGACCAGTTATAACGAGCACCCTGCGGCTGCGATGGCAATCAGTAATTCGGGAAAACTCCTCTTCATCAACGATTCCCTATCTGGTCGACGTTTCCTTTGCGACACCGGGTCGTAGTGTAGCATCCTACCCACGTCCAATCTTGATCTACAAGTTGGGGGGCACGGCACCGCCCTCCAGGCAGCTAATGGCGGGGCCATTCGGACCGTCGGAAGCCAGCGGGTCCAGGTGTGCTTCGGCGGCCAGCGGTTTTACTGGGATTTCATCACGGCCAAAGTCTCTCAAGCCATCCTCGGGGTGGATTTTTTGTGCGCCAACGGCCTCCTGGTGGATGTACGGCACCGTCGGTTGATCAATGCGTCTACTTTTCACTCCATCCCGTGCTACCGCAGTAACACCGTGGCGCGCACTGTCTCCTGTGTGTTCCCACCTCCGGATGACTTCACTTGCCTCCTCGGAGATTTCCCAGACCTGACCAGACCCACTTTCTCTTCCACGGCCATGAAACATGGTGTCGAACATCACATCACCACTACTGGCTCCCCGGTCTACGCACAGGCCCGGCGCCTCGAACCTGGCAAGCTCGCGGCTGCGAAAGCGGAGTTCGACATGATGGAGCAGCTAGGGATTATTTGCCGGTCGAATAGTCCCTGGTCTTCGCCTCTCCACGTTGTTTCCGAAACCTGGCGGCGGATGGCGGCCTTGCGGGGACTACCGACGCCTGAACGATGCCCCTACTCCTGATCGGTACCCGATCCCTCATCTTCAGGATTTCTCTGCCCATTTGGCGGGAAATACCAATTTTTCAAAAGTCGACCTTGTCCGTGGCTACCACCAGGTCCCCGTACACCCGCAAGACGTCCCGAAAACTGCAGTCATCACCCCATTTGGCCTGTTTGAATTTCTGCGGATGCCGTTTGGATTGAAGAACGCTGCACAGGCTTTCCAGCGCTTGATGGACTCTGTGCTTCGGGACCTCAAGTTTCTATTCGTCTACCTCGACGACATCCTCATCGCCAGCCCTAATAAAGAGGAGCACATCTGCCATTTGCGCACCCTCTTTAGATGCCTCAGTCAGCACAGCTTGATCATCAACCCGGCCAAGTGCCAGTTCGGCCTGCAGCAGATTGATTTTTTAGGCCATCGCATCACAGACGGCGCAATTCCCCTGCAAACGAAGGTGGAGGTAGTTACTTCGTTCCCGTGCCCGCAGTCCATCAAGGCCCTGCAGGAGTTCCTCTGGATGGTAAATTGTTATCACCGGTTCGTCCCTAATGCAGCTCTGCTCATGCAACCCCTGTACGAGGCCCTCAAGGGCAAGTCCAGCAAGGATCCGCTCAGCTGGACGGTCGAAATGGACCGGGCGTTCATCAACACAAAAGGTGCTTTAGCCAACGCAACCATGCTGGCGCACCCGCTGCCAGGTGCCACCATCGCCTTTACCACCGACGCATCAGACTACGCCATCGGCGCAGTGCAGGAACAGTGGGTGCATGGGACGTGGCAACCGCTGGCGTTTTTCAGCCGTCATCTGCGGCGAAACAAACTAAAGTAGAGCACGTTTGACCGGGAGTTGCTGGCCCTTTTTCTGGCCATCCGCCATTTCCAGTTCTTGCTAGAAGGACGTCCGTTCACGGCTTTTGCGGACCATAAGCCACTAACGTTCGCTACGGCCAAGACCGCCGAACCATGGTCAGCTCAGCAACAACGTCAGCTGACGTTTATCTCAGAATTCACCACTGACATTCAGCATGTGTCCGGTAAGGACAACCTGGTGGTGGATTGCCTCTCCCGCGCGACCGTTCATGCAGTCCAGCTCGGCATCGACTATGCCCTCATGGCTGCGGATCAAGCCTCGGATCCGGAGGTCCAATCTTACAGAACCAACCCCTCTAGCCTCCAAGCAGCTGATGTCAAATTCCATGCCGCGGGCACTACGCTACTCTGCGACGTCTCTGTAGGAGATCCTCGCCCTATCGTCCCGGTCGCCTGGTGCCGAAAAGTTTTTCACGCCATACATGGGTTGTCGCACCTTGGCATGAAGGCCTTGCAACGGTTGATGTCGTCCAAATTCGTGTGGCGGGGCATGCACATGGATGTTCGCGACTGGGCCAACACCTGCGTGGTCTGCCAAAAGGCCAAGGTGCAGCGTCATGTCAAGGCTCCATTGGCCACTTTCGCCGTTCCGGAATGTTGGTTTGATCATGTGCATGTGGACCTGGTGGGGCCACTTCCGCCTTCGCACGGGTTTACTCATCTGCTTACAATGGTGGGCCGCACCACCCGATGGCCGAAGGCGGTTCCTCTGTCTTCCACCACTTCCGCAGACGTCGCCAGGGCATTCATCTCCTCTTGGGTCACCCGCTTCGGGCTACCGGCAGACATCTCATCTGATCGTGGGCAGCAGTTTTCTTCGGAGCTCTGGAATGCTGTGGCTCAGGGGCTCGGCGTCAAGCTACATCGCACCACTACCTACCATCCACAGGCGAACGGCCTGTGTGAATGATTCCACAGGTTGCTCAAAGCCGCACTGCGAGCCAGCCTTCAAGGCACGGGCTGGGTGGACAGGCTTCCATGGGTCCTTTTGGGTCTTCGTACGGCACCTAAAGAAGATCTTCAATTGTCCTCGGCGGAGCTCATGTATGGCCAGCCGCTACGCGTCCCAGGGGATTTCCTTCCGTCTCCAACAGAGCCATGGTCCACGTCCAAGCAGCTCATCAGCCCCCAGGAGGCAGCCAGAAGTTTCGCTCCAGTGCCTACGTCGCATCACGGCTTGCAGAGCTCCCACATCCCAGCTGAGCTGAAGAACGCCGACTATGTGTTTATCCGCCACGACGCTCATCGGGACCCGCTCAAACCCCCTTACACTGGTCCTTTCCGTGTGATAGAGCCGGGAGACAAATCTTTTTCGGTCGATGTTGGAGGTAAACTGGACCACATTTCAGTTGACCGGTTGAAGCCTGCTCACTTGGACCTTGACCGCCCAGTCGAGATTGCACAACCGCTGAAACGTGGCCGACCGCCCACAGTCGCCGTCCCAGATCAAACGCAACCGCCCGCCAGCTCACCCGCCGTCCATCAGCTTCCACTTCAAGACTTCAGAAGTCGATCTGACAGGCTTGTCAGGCCTCCTCGCCATTTTACTTTTGCTATTAAAGACAATTCGGGGGGGGGCGCATGTGGTGGAGCCACTAAGGGACTCCAATCAATTGTATATAATTCCCTTTAATAATATGTTGGCTGCAGCCTGAGTCTGTATCTTTGTTTTCACTGTTTACATGTACAGAGCACGATCACTTTAATAGCGCGGGCAAACGCGATGATGTCATGCCGTTCATATCGTGATCCCCCACCGGTGGGAAAAATGTGATGACGTCATGATGTCAGCCACGGGACCGCCCTAGCAGTCCTCGTGGAGCCTCCGAACTGACTAGACCTATATTCGATGTTCTCCTGTAGTTATCCGTTAAACTCGGTTACTTTTCATTAAACCTCGTTTATTTGATCGCCTGAGTGGACCTCAGTCTTTTGGATAGGAACTAGACATTCCTGCAGCGTGTTAGATGGTTTGAGAGAAAGTTGTGGCATGTGATTGGTTTCCAGTTGATGTAGGAAGGACCTGCTCCTCACTGGAAGTAACACAACTTCTCTATCCTTCATCCTAGAATTGTCTTAGTATTTGCCAAATATCTGCTGTAGGCCATGTATTGGCAAAGATGTTGGGGTGACTTTCTTTGCGTTGACAGGCAGTGGGGAAACCTTGTCCACTAGCGACTCTGACTGGAAAATGGCAGGAACAGTGGGTGAGGCTCATGCTGACCGCACACGCTCTGAAAATTATCCTGCAGTTATTTTTAATTCATATCCTTAAATAAAATATGATGCCATCAAAAAAGAGAAAAATTCATTTTTGCAAAGCAAGTTTTATATCATTCAGGTCCTCCATAAACATGAGAAACCTGCTCCTGGAGATCTGCCAATATAGCCTCGTGCATCAGATGGTGTTGGGGAGTGACGCAGGCTTCCCTGCCTGGGGAGCCTTCACTCCCTATCTCTCCCCCCGCCCCGCTGCCCGCCTCACGGGCTACGATAGAGGTTGGAATTCTGCCAAGCGCCCAGACCCCAGTCCAGGGTTCCGCAGGTGCCGCAGTAGCAGGAGTGTCTGTACTATAACCAGTCCGATTAGACAGGAGTATGTACTGGCTATATTTCATTTTACATCACGGGGTTTAGGTTCCTGATTCAGCTAATTAACGACAACTCCACCAGACATTGATGATTTTCTGCTAAAGTAAACACTTTAACACGTCCATGAAAGTGTGGGAAGCGATTTATACGATTGCAGTCCAGCATAAGTCGCCTGCAGGATACTGATTGGCAATGAACACTCATTTGCACCACCGTACGCAATACGAGTGGGAGTGTTACAGGCACGGTTAACACATTGTGAATATGCCATTGACACGTCACTCACTCACGCTCAAACTGACACTGCACACACGAACAATCATCAAAGACACTCAAGTGGCTTAGAGAGTGTAAAAAGCAGCCACCTAGGATGAGACAATTCTCACTGAATTACCAGAGTTCAGACACATACCACTGAATAACCAGAGGTCAGAAACTTCTCACTGAATTATCAGAAGTCAAACACTTTTCACTGAATTACCAGAGGTCAGACACTTAGAAACATAGAAGATAGGAGCAGGAGTAGGCCATTCGGCCCCTCGAGCCTGCTCCGCCATTTAATGAGATCATGGCTGATCATCCAAATTCAGTACCCTGTCCCTACTTTCTCCCCATATCCCTTGATCCCTTTAGCCGTAAGAAATATATCTAACTCCTTCTTGAATATATTTAATGAATTGGCCTCAACTGCCTTCTGTGGTAGAGAATTCCACAGGTTCACCACTCTCTGGGTGAAGAAATTCCTCATCTTTGTCCTAAATGGCTTACCCCTTATCCTTAGACTGTGAGCCCGGGTTCTGGACACCCCACCATCGGGAACATCCTTCCAGCATCTAGTCTGTCTAGTCCTGTTAGAATTTTATGAGTTTCAATGAGATCCCCTCTCATTCTTCTAAACTCCAGCGAGTAGAAGCCCAATCGACCCAATCTCTCCTCATACGTCATTCCTGCCATCCCAGGTATCAGTCTGGTGAATCTTCGCTGCACTCCCTCCATGGCAAGAACATCCTTCCTCAGATAAGGTGACCAAAACTGCACACAATACTCAAGGTGTGGTCTCACCAAGGCCCTGTACAAGTGCAGCAAGACATCTTTGTTCCTGTACTCAAATCCTCTCGCTACGAAGGCCAGCATACCATTTGCCTTCTTAACCGCTTGCTGCACCTGCATGCTAACCTTCAGCGACTGGTGCACAAGGACACCCAGATCTCATTGCACTTCCCCTTCTCCCAATCTATTGCCATTCAGATAATAATCTGCCTTCCTGTTTTTGCCACCAAAGTGGATAACCTTGCATTTATCCACATTATACTGCATCTGCCATGCATCTGCCCAATCACCCAACCAATTCAAATCATGGAGTTTCTCTGCATCCTCCTCACAGCAGACACACCCACCCAGCTTTGTGTCATCTGCAAACTTGGAGATATTACATCTAGTTCCCTCGTCTAGATCAGTAATATATATTGTGAATAGCTGGGGTCCTAGCACCGACCCCTGCGGTACCCCACTAGTCACTGCCTGCCACTCGGAAAAAGACACGTTTATTCCAACTCTTTGCTTTCTGTCCGCCAACCAGGTCTCTTTCCAAGTCAGTACCTTGCCCCCAATCCCATGTGCTTTAACTTTACATGCTAATCTCTTATGCAGGACCTTATCAAAAGCCTACTGAAAGTCCAAATACAGCACATCCACTGGCTCTCCCTTATCTATTCTACCAGTTACATCCTCAAAAAATTCCAGTAGATTAGTCAAGCACGATTTACCTTTTGTAAGTCCACATTGACTTTGTCCAATCCTGTCACTGTTTTCCAAGTGCGCTGCTATTACATCTTTTATAATGGACTCTAGCATTTTCCCCACTACTGATGTCAAGCTTACCGGTCAATAATTCCCCATTTTCTCTCTACCAGCTTTTTTGAATAGTGGGTTAACATTAGCTACCCTCCAATCCATGGGAACGGTTCCAGAGTCTACAGAATTTCTCACTGAATTACCAGACGTCACACATTTCTCACTGAATAAACAGAGGTCAGACAGATCTCATTAATTACCAGAGGTCAGACACATCTCACTGAATTAGCAGAGGTCAGACAATTCTCACTAAATTACCAGAGGTCAGACAATGATCATTGAATTACCAGAGGTCCGAAACTTCTCACTGAATTACCAGAGGTCGGAAACTTCTCACTGAATTAGCAGAGGTCAGACAATAATCAGCAAATTTCCAGAGGTCAGACACTTCTCACTGAATTACCAGAGGTCAGACACTTCTCATGGAATTACCAGAGGTCAGAAACCTCTCACTGAATTACCAAAGGTCAGATAGTTCTCACTAAATTACCAGAGGTCAGACATATTTGATTGAATTTGCAGAGGTCAGACACTTATCACTGAATTACCATAGGTCAAAACTGCTCACCAAATTACCAGTGGTCAAACACTTCTCACTAAATTACCAGTGTTAAAACACTTCTCACTGAATTACCAGAAGTCAGACACTTCTCACTGATTTACCAGAGGTCAGGCATGTCTCAGTAAATTACCAGAGGTCAGACATATTTCATTGAATTTCTCATTGAATTACCAGAGGTCAGGTACTTCTCATTGAATTAGCAGTGATCAGACACATTTCATTGAATTACCAGTGGTCAAACACTTCTCACATGAATTACTAGAGGTCAAACAGATTTCACTTAATTACGAGATGTCAAACACTTCTCACAAAAATACCAGAGGTCAGAAACTACTCACTGAATTACCAGAGGTCAGACACTTCTCACTAAATTACCAGAGGTGAGACACATTTCATTGAATTACCAGAAGTCAGACACTTCTCACTAATTTACCAGAGGTCAAATATTTCTCACTGAATTACCAGAGGTCAGAAACCTCTCACTAAATTACCAGAGGTCAGACACATTTCATTGAATTACCAGCTGTCAGACACTTCTGAGAAGTCACACAAAACCAGGGTATAGTCCAACAGCTTTATTTGAAATCACAAGCTTTCGGAGCGCTGCCCCTTTATCAGGTTAAGTGAAGAGATGCATATAGGCACAGCATATATAGTCAGAGAACACATCCAGATGATTACAGGTAATCTTTCTAACTGCCTTTTATCGCACCTCAGCAGAGAGATAATCACAGCAATCAAAGCTGTGGATGGTGTCCAAACAGGTCAGTCAGGAAAACATTACATCAAAGACCACCTCATTGTTCTTTGATGTAATGTTTTCCTGACTGACCTGTTTGGACACCATCCACACCTTTGATTGCTGTGATTATCTCTCTGCTGAGGTGCGATAAAGGGCAGTTAGAAAGATTACCTGTAATCATCTGGCAGTGTTCTCTGACTATATATGCTGCACCTATATGCATCTCTTCACTTCACCTGATGAAGGAGCAGCGTTCGAAAGCTTGTGATTTCAAATAAAGCTGTTGGGCTACAACCTGGTGTTGTGTAACTTCTCACAATTGTCCACCCCAGTCCAACACCGGCATCTCCACATCATCACTTCTCAATAAATTACCAGAGGTCAGACAGTTCTCACTGAATTACCAGATGTCAAACAATTCTCACTAAATTACCAGAGCTCAAACATTTCTCACTAAATTACCAGTGGTAAAACACTTCTCACTGAATTACCAGAGGTCAGACACTTCTCACTGAATTACCAGAGGTCAGACACTACTCATTGAATTACAAGAGGTCAAACACGGATCACTGAATTAACAGAGGACAAATATTTCTCACTGAATTACCAGATGTCAAACACTTCTCACTCAATTACCAGAGGTCAGAAATATTTCATTGAACTTCCAGAGGTCAGACACTTCTCACTAAATTACCAGAGTTCAGACGCATTTCATTGAATTACCAGCGGTCAATCACTTTTCACTGAATTAGCAGAAGTCAGACACTTCTTAATAAATTACCAGAGGTCAGAGACATTTCATTGAATTTCCAGAGGTCAGAAACTTCTCACTAAATTACCAGAGGTCAGACACTACTCATTGAATTACAAGAGGTCAAACACGGATCACTGAATTAACAGAGGACAAATATTTCTCACTGAATTACTAGAGGTCAGACACTTCTCACTAAAATACCAGAGGTCAGACACTTCTCACTGAATTACCAGAGGTCAGACACTTCTCACTGAATTACCAGAGGTCAGACACTTCTTACTGACTTACCATAGGTCAGACACATTTCATTGAATTACCAGAGGTCGGACACTTCTCACTGAATTACCAGATGTCAAACACTTCTCACTGAATTACAGGAGGTCAGAAACTTCTCACTGAATTACCAGAGGTCAGACATATTTCATTGAATTACCAGTGGTCAGACACATTTCATTGAATTATCAGCTGTCAAACACTTCTCACTGAATTACCAGAGGTCAGACAATTCATATTTGATTACCAGATGTCAGGAACTTCTCACTAAATTACCAGCGGTCAGTCACATTTAATTGAATTACCAGAGGTCAAATATTTCTCACTGAATTACCAGCGGTCAAACACTTCTCACTTCATTACCAGAGGTCAGACACTGATCATTGAATTAACAGATGTCAGACACTTCTCACTAAATTAACAGGGCTCAAACATTTCTCACTAAATTACCAGCGGTCAATCATTTTCAATGAATTACCAGAAGGCAGACACTTCTCACTAAATTACCAGAGGTCAGACACTTCTCACTGAATTACCAGAGGTCAGACACTGATCATTGAATTGCCAGAGGTCAGAATCTTCTCACCTGAATTACCAAAGGTCAGACACTTCTCACTGAATGACCAGAGGTCACAAATAACAGAAAATGCTGGAAATACCCAGCAGGCCAGGCAGCATCCATGGATTGAGAAACAGAGTTAACGTTTCAGTACTGGGACCCTTCATCAGAACTGGCAAAAGCTGGAGATGTAACAGATATTAAGCAGGTGCAGAGACAGTGGGGGTAGGGTTTAGGAGGGGAGGAAGGAATTGAAAGAACATACTGTGCTTATGTAAGAGGCAGGAAAGACAAAATGTTGCAAATGGGAAGGGCAAAAATCATACAGCATGAAAAATGGTGGCATGGATAATTATCTGAAATTGTTGAACTCGATGTGGAGTCCGGAAGGCTGTAAAGTGCCTAATCGAAAAATTAGTTGCTGTTCCTCGTGCTTACATTGAGCTTCATTGGATCAATGTAATAGGACGAGACAGCGAGATCAGAGTGGGAGTGAAGCGGAAAATTAAAGTGACAGGCGACCGGAAGCTCAGGGTCATCCTTACGGACTGAACGGAGGTGTTCCGCAAAGCAGTCACCCAATCTGCGTTTGGTCTCCCCAATGTAGAGGAAATCACATCATGAGCAGGGAATACAGTATAATAAATTGCAAGAAGTACAAGTAAATCACTGTTTCACCTGGAAGGGATGTTTGGGGCCCTGGACAGTGAGAAGGGAGGAGATAAAAGGGCATGTGTTGCATCTCCTGCACTTGACCCCCCCCTTTCCTTTTGTTTCACTCTCCCACCTGGCAGCTATCTCTTGCCCTGCCAGAACACTTCACACCTAATCTCAGCCTATTACCATCTCGTCTGGCTTTGAACACCTTTTATTGTCTCTTCTACTACTTTTGTCTCTTTCACTTCTTTTGTCCGATCGCAGCCCTGCCTTAGATCTATTTTCTTTTCTTTCCAGTTTTGAAGAAGGGTTCGACCCGAAACGTCAACTCAAATTTCTCTCCACGGATGTTGCCTGACCTGCTGAGTTTTTCCAGCATTTTCTGTTGTTATTTCGGATTTCCAACATCTGCAGTATTTTGCTATCGTCGAAGGAGAAAGGCTGTTCGGGGTCATTGAGGAGTGGACGAGGGTGTCACAGAGAGAGCGGTCCCTTCATAATTCTGAAAGGGGAGGTGAGGGGAAGATGTGTTTGGTGGTGGGATCACATTGGAGGTGGCGGAAATGGCAGAGGATGATCCGTTGAATGTGGAGGCTGGTGGGGTGAAAGGTGAAGACAAGGGGAACCCTATCGTGGTTCTGGGATGGAGGGGAAGGGGTGAGAGCAGAAGTGCGGGAAATGGAATGGACACGGTCAAGGGCCGTGTGAACCACAGTAGAGGGGAATCCTCGGTTGAGGAAAAAGGAAGACATGTCGGAAGCACTGGTATGGAAGGTGGCATCGTCACAATCGACGCGGCAGAGACGGAGAAAGTGGGAGAATGGAATAGAGTCCTTACAGGAAGCAGGGTGGGAGGAAGTGTAGTCCAGATAGCTGTAGGAGTCAGTGGGCTTGTAGTGGATACTTGTCGAAAGCCAATCGCCAGGAATGGAGACGGAAAAGTCAAGGAAGGGATGGGAAGAGTCGGAGATGGACCATGTGAAGGTGAGGAAAGGGTGGAAATTGGAAGTAAAGTGAATGAACTTATCTAGTTCAGGGCGACAGCAAGAAACGGCACCGATACAGTCATTGATGTACCAGAAAAAGAGGAGAGGGAGGGGACCTGAGTAGGACTGGAACAAAGAATGTTCCACATATCCCATGAACAGGCAGGCATAAACCTCATAGTCCCTCAACCCCAGACAGCCTGTTTCTACCTCCTTCCCAAGATCCACAAACAGGACTGCCCTGGTAGACCCATTGTTTCAGCCTGTTCTTTCCTGACGGAACTTATCTCTTCCTATCTCAACTCTATCTTTTCTCCCCTTGTCTAGTCTCTTGCCACCTACATTCGTGGCTCCTCAGATGCCCTCCGTCACTTTAACAGTTTCCTGGCCACAACCGTCTCCTTTTTCCTATGGATCTCCAATCCCTCTACACCTCCATCCCCCACCAGGACAGCATTCGGGCGCTCAGTTTCTTCCTTCTCAGTCACATTTCATGGAATCACCGGAGGTCAGACACTTCTCACTAAATTATCAGAGGTCAGACACATTTCATTGAATTAGCAGAGGTCAGACACTGATCAATGTATTACCAGATTTCAGACACTGATCATTGAATTACCAGAGATCAGACACTTCTCACTGGCTTACCAGAGCTCAGAAACAGATCACTGAATTACCAGAGGTCAAACACTTCTCACTAAATTACCAGAGGTCAGTCACTTCTCACTGAATTACCAGAGGTCAAACACTTCTCGCTGAATTACCAGAGGTCAGACACATCTCTCTGAATTACCAGAAGTCAGATTCTTCTTATTAAATTACCAGAGGTCAGACACTTCCCACTGAAATACCAGAAGTCAGATTCTTCTCACTGAATTACCAGAGGTCAGACACTTTTCACTGAATTACCAGAGGTCAGAAACTTCTCATTGAATTACCTGAGGTCAGACACTTCTCACTGAATTACCAGACGTCAGAAACTTCTCACTGAATTACCAGAGATCAGACACTTCTCGCTGAATTACCAGAGGTCAGACACTTCTCACTGAATTACGAGAGGTCAGATACTTCTCACTGAATTACCAGAGGTCAGACACTTCTCACTGAATTACGAGAGGTCAGATACTTCTCACTGAATTACCAGAGGTCAGAAACTTCTCACTGAATTACCAGAGATCAGACACTTCTCGCTGAATTACCAGAGGTCAGACACTTCTCACTGAATTACCAGACGTCAGAAACTTCTCACTGAATTACCAGAGATCAGACACTTCTCGCTGAATTACCAGAGGTCAGACACTTCTCACTGAATTACGAGAGGTCAGATACTTCTCACTGAATTACCAGAGGTCAGACACTTCTCACTGAATTACCAGAGGTCAGACACTTCTCACTGAATTGCCTGAGGTCAGACACTTCTCACTGAATTACCAGAGGTCAGACACTTCTCACTGAATTACCAGAGGTCAGACACTTCTCACTGAATTACCAGAGGTCAGACACTTCTCACTGAATTACGAGAGGTCAGATACTTCTCACTGAATTACCAGAGGTCAGACACTTCTCACTGAATTGCCTGAGGTCAGACACTTCTCACTGAATTACCAGAGGTCAGAGCTTCTCACTGAACTACCAGAGGTCAGACACTTCCCACTGAATTACCAGAGGTCAGACAATTCTCACTGATTTACCAGAGGTCAGACACTCCTCACTGAATTATAAGAGGTCAGAGTTTCTCACTGAACTACCAGAGGTCAGACACTTCTCACTGAAATACCAGAGGTCAGACACTTCTCACTGAATTACCAGAGGTCAGACACTTCTCACTGAATTACCAGAGGTCAGACACTTCTCACTGAATTACCAGAGGTCAGACACTTCTCATTGAATTACCAGATGTCAGACACTTCTCACTGAATTACCAGAGGTCAGACACTTCTCGCTGAATTGCCTGAGGTCAGACACTTCTCATTGAATTACCAGAGGTCAGACACTTCTCACTGTATTACCAGAGGTCAGACACTTCTCACTGAATTACCAGAGGTCAGACACTTCTCTCTGAATTACGAGAGGTCAGACACTTCTCACTGAATTACCAGAGGTCAGACACTTCTCACTGAATTACCAGAGGTCAGACACTTCTCACTGTATTACCAGAGGTCAGACACTTCTCACTGAATTACCAGAGGTCAGACACTTCTCTCTGAATTACGAGAGGTCAGACACTTCTCACTGAATTACGAGAGGTCAGACACTCCTCACTGAATTATAAGAGGTCAGAGCTTCTCACTGAACTACCAGAGGTCAGACACTTCCCACTGAATTATAAGAGGTCAGAGCTTCTCACTGAACTACCAGAGGTCAGACACTTCTCACTGAATTACCAGAGGTCAGACACTCCTCACTGAATTATAAGAGGTCAGAGCTTCTCACTGAACTACCAGAGGTCAGACACTTCCCACTGAATTACCAGAGGTCAGACACTTCTCACTGAATTATAAGAGGTCAGAGCTTCTCACTGAACTACCAGAGGTCAGACACTTCTCACTGAATTACCAGAGGTCAGACACTTCTCACTGAATTATAAGAGGTCAGAGCTTCTCACTGAACTACCAGAGGTCAGACACTTCCCACTGAATTACCAGAGGTCAGACACTTCTCACTGAATTATAAGAGGTCAGAGCTTCTCACTGAACTACCAGAGGTCAGACACTTCCCACTGAATTACCAGAGGTCAGACACTCCTCACTGAATTATAAGAGGTCAGAGTTTCTCACTGAACTACCAGAGGTCAGACACTTCTCACTGAAATACCAGAGGTCAGACACTTCTCACTGAATTACCAGAGGTCAGACACTTCTCACTGAATTACCAGAGGTCAGACACTTCTCATTGAATTACCAGATGTCAGACACTTCTCACTGAATTACCAGAGGTCAGACACTTCTCATTGAATTACCAGATGTCAGACACTTCTCACTGAATTACCAGAGGTCAGACACTTCTCACTGAATTACCAGAGGTCAGGCACTTCTCACTGAATTACCAGAGGTCAGACACTTCTCTCTGAATTACGAGAGGTCAGACACTTCTCACTGAATTACCAGATGTCAGACACTTCTCACTGAATTACCAGATGTCAGACACTTCTCACTGAATTACCAGAGGTCAGGCACTTCTCACTGAATTACCAGAGGTCAGACACTTCTCACTGAATTACCAGAGGTCAAACACTTCTCACTGAATTACCAGAGGTCAAACACTTCTCACTGAATTACCAGAGGTCAGGCACTTCTCACTGAATTACCAGAGGTCAGACACTTCTCACTGAATTACCAGAGGTCAGACACTTCTCACTGAATTACCAGTGGTCAGACACTCCTCACTGATTTACCAGAGTTCAGACACTTCTCACTGAAGCACCAGAGGTCAGACACTACTCACTGAATTACAAGAGGTCGGACACTTCTCACTGAATTACCAGACGTCAGACACATCTCACTGAATTACCAGAGGTCAGAAGCTTCTCACTGAATTACCAGAGGTCAGACATTTCTCACTGAATTACCAGAGGTCAGACATTTCTCACTGAATTACCAGAGGTCAGATACTTCTCACTGACTTACCAGTGGTCAGACACTACTCACTGAATTACCAGAGGTCATAGACTTCATACTGAATTACCAGAGGTCAAACACATCTCACTCAATTACCAGAGGTCAGACACTTGTCACTGAATAACCGGAGGTCAGACACATCTCACAATTACCAGAGGTCAGACACAGCTCACTGAATTACCAGTGGTCGGACAGGCTCACTAAATTACCAGAGGTCAAACACTTCTCACTGAATTATAAGACGTCAGACCTTCTCACTGAACTACCAGAGGTCAGACACTTCTCACTGAATTACCAGAGGTCAGACACTTCTCACTGAATTAACAGAGGTCAGACATTTCTCACTGAATTACCAGAGGTCAGACACTTCTCACTGAATTACCAGAGGTCAAACACAACTCACTGAATTAACAGAGGTCAGACAATTCTCACTGAATTAACGGAGGCCAGACACATCTCACTGCATTACCAGAGGTCAGGCACTTCGCACTGAATTACCGGAGGACAGACACTAACCACTGAATTACCAGAATCAGACAGTTCTCACTGAATTACCAGAAGTCAGACACTCTCATTGAATTACCAGTGGTCAGACACTTCTCACTGAATTACCAGAGGTCAGACTCGTCTCACTGAATTACCAGAGGTCAGACTCATCTCAGTGAATTACCAGACGTCAGACACTTCTCACTGAATTGCCTGAGGTCAAACACTTCTCACTGAATTATAAGAGGTCAGAGCTTCTCACTGAACTTCCAGAGGTCAGACACTTCTCACTGAATTACCAGAGGTCAGACACTCCTCACTGATTTACCAGAGGTCAGACACTTCTCAGTGAATTACCAGAGGTCATGCACTTCTCACAGAATTACCAGAGGTCAGACACTTCTCACTGAATTACCAGAGGTCATACACTCTCATTGAATTACCAGTGGTCAGATACTTCCACTGAATAACCAGAGGTCAGACACTCCTCACTGATTTACCGGAGGTCAGACATATCTCACTGAATTACCAGAGGTCATACAATTCTTACTGAATTATAAGTGGTCAGAGCTTCTCATTGAATTATCAGAGGTTAGAGACTTCTCACTGAATTACCAGAGGTCAGACACTCCTCACTGAATTATAAGAGGTCAGAGCTTCTCACTGAACTACCAGAGGTCAGACACTTCCCACTGAATTATAAGAGGTCAGAGCTTCTCACTGAACTACCAGAGGTCAGACACTTCTCACTGAATTACCAGAGGTCAGACACTCCTCACTGAATTATAAGAGGTCAGAGCTTCTCACTGAACTACCAGAGGTCAGACACTTCCCACTGAATTACCAGAGGTCAGACACTCCTCACTGAATTATAAGAGGTCAGAGTTTCTCACTGAACTACCAGAGGTCAGACACTTCTCACTGAATTACCAGTGGTCAGACACTTCTCACTGAATTACCAGAGGTCAGACACTTCTCATTGAATTACCAGATGTCAGACACTTCTCACTGAATTACCAGAGGTCAGACACTTCTCACTGAATTACCAGAGGTCAGACACTTCTCACTGAATTACCAGAGGTCAGACACTTCTCACTGAATTACCAGAGGTCAAACACTTCTCACTGAATTACCAGAGGTCAAACACTTCTCACTGAATTACCAGAGGTCAGGCACTTCTCACTGAATTACCAGAGGTCAGACACTTCTCACTGAATTAACAGAGGTCAGAAGCTTCTCACTGAATTACCAGAGGTCAGACTCATCTCAGTGAATTACCAGACGTCAGACACTTCTCACTGAATTGCCTGAGGTCAAACACTTCTCACTGAATTATAAGAGGTCAGAGCTTCTCACTGAACTTCCAGAGGTCAGACACTTCTCACTGAATTACCAGAGGTCAGACACTCCTCACTGATTTACCAGAGGTCAGACACTTCTCAGTGAATTACCAGAGGTCATGCACTTCTCACAGAATTACCAGAGGTCAGACACTTCTCACTGAATTACCAGAGGTCATACACTCTCATTGAATTACCAGTGGTCAGATACTTCCACTGAATAACCAGAGGTCAGACACTCCTCACTGATTTACCGGAGGTCAGACATATCTCACTGAATTACCAGAGGTCATACAATTCTTACTGAATTATAAGTGGTCAGAGCTTCTCATTGAATTATCAGAGGTTAGAGACTTCTCACTGAATTACCAGAGGTCAGACACTCCTCACTGAATTATAAGAGGTCAGAGCTTCTCACTGAACTACCAGAGGTCAGACACTTCCCACTGAATTATAAGAGGTCAGAGCTTCTCACTGAATTACCAGAGGTCAGACACTCCTCACTGAATTATAAGAGGTCAGAGCTTCTCACTGAACTACCAGAGGTCAGACACTTCCCACTGAATTACCAGAGGTCAGACACTCCTCACTGAATTATAAGAGGTCAGAGTTTCTCACTGAACTACCAGAGGTCAGACACTTCTCACTGAAATACCAGAGGTCAGACACTTCTCACTGAATTACCAGAGGTCAGACACTTCTCACTGAATTACCAGAGGTCAAACACTTCTCACTGAATTACCAGAGGTCAGGCACTTCTCACTGAATTACCAGAGGCCAGACACTTCTCACTGAATTAACAGAGGTCAGAAGCTTCTCACTGAATTACCAGAGGTCAAACACTTCTCATGGAATTACCAGAGGTCAGACACTTCTCACTGAATTACCAGTGGTCAGACACTTCTCACTGAATTACCAGAGGTCAGACACTTCTCACTGAATTACCAGAGGTCAGACACTTCTCACTGAATTACCAGAGGTCAGACACTTCTCACTGAATTACCAGAGGTCAGACACTTCTCACTGAATTACCAGAGGTCAGACACTTCTCACTGAATTACCAGAGGTCAGACACTTCTCACTGAATTACCAGAGGTCAAACACTTCTCACTGAATTACCAGAGGTCAAACACTTCTCACTGAATTACCAGAGGTCAGGCACTTCTCACTGAATTACCAGAGGTCAGACACTTCTCACTGAATTAACAGAGGTCAGAAGCTTCTCACTGAATTACCAGAGGTCAAACACTTCTCATGGAATTACCAGAGGTCAGACACTTCTCACTGAATTACCAGTGGTCAGACACTCCTCACTGATTTACCAGAGTTCAGACACTTCTCACTGAATTACCAGTGGTCAGACACTTCTCACTGAATTACCACAGGTCAGGCACTTCTCACTGAATTACCAGATGTCAGACACTTCTCACTGAATTACCGGAGGTCAGACACATCTCGCTGAATTACCAGAGGTCAGACACTTCTCTCTGAATTACAAGAGGTCGGACACTTCTCACTGAATTACCAGACGTCAGACACATCTCACTGAATTACCAGAGGTCAGACACTTCTCACTGAATTGCCAGAGGTCAGACACTTCTCTGAATTACCAGAGGTCAGGCAGTTCTCACTGAATTACCAGAGGTCAGACATTTCTCACTGAATTACCAGAGGTCAGATACTTCTCACTGACTTACCAGTGGTCAGACACTACTCACTGAATTACCAGAGGTCAGATACTTCTCACTGACTTACCAGTGGTCAGACACTACTCACTGAATTACCAGAGGTCATAGACTTCATACTGAATTACCAGAGGTCAAACACATCTCACTCAATTACCAGAGGTCAGACACTTGTCACTGAATAACCGGAGGTCAGACACATCTCACAATTACCAGAGGTCAGACACAGCTCACTGAATTACCAGTGGTCGGACAGGCTCACTAAATTACCAGAGGTCAAACACTTCTCACTGAATTATAAGACGTCAGACCTTCTCACTGAACTACCAGAGGTCAGACACTTCTCACTGAATTACCAGAGGTCAGACATTTCTCACTGAATTACCAGAGGTCAGACACTTCTCACTGAATTACCAGAGGTCAAACACAACTCACTGAATTAACAGAGGTCAGACAATTCTCACTGAATTAACGGAGGCCAGACACATCTCACTGCATTACCAGAGGTCAGGCACTTCGCACTGAATTACCGGAGGACAGACACTAACCACTGAATTACCAGATTTCAGACAGTTCTCACTGAATTACCAGAAGTCAGACACTCTCATTGAATTACCAGTGGTCAGACACTTCTCACTGAATTACCAGAGGTCAGACACTTCTCACTGAATTACCAGATGTCAGACACTTCTCACTGAATTACCAGAGGTCAGACTCGTCTCACTGAATTACCAGAGGTCAGACTCATCTCAGTGAATTACCAGACGTCAGACACTTCTCACTGAATTGCCTGAGGTCAAACACTTCTCACTGAATTATAAGAGGTCAGAGCTTCTCACTGAACTTCCAGAGGTCAGACACTTCTCACTGAATTACCAGAGGTCAGACACTCCTCACTGATTTACCAGAGGTCAGACACTTCTCAGTGAATTACCAGAGGTCATGCACTTCTCACTGAATTACCAGAGGTCAGACACTTCTCACTGAATTACCAGAGGTCATACACTCTCATTGAATTACCAGTGGTCAGATACTTCCACTGAATAACCAGAGGTCAGACACTCCTCACTGATTTACCAGAGGTCATACAATTCTTACTGAATTATAAGTGGTCAGAGCTTCTCATTGAATTATCAGAGGTTAGAGACTTCTCACTGAATTACCAGAGGTCAGACACTTCTCACTGAATTACCAGAGGTCAAACATTCTTACTGAATTAGAAGAGGTCAGACACTTCTCACTGAATTACCAGAAGTCAGACACATCTCACTGAATTGCCAGAGGTCAGACACTTCCCACTGAATTACCAGAGGTCAGACACATCTCACTGAATTACCAGAGGTCAGACACTTCTCACTGAATTACCAGAGGTCAGACACATCTCACTGAATTACCAGAGGTCAGACACTTCTCACTGAAATACCAGAGGTCAGACACATCTCACTGAATTACCAGAGGTCAGACACTCTCACTGAATTCCCAGAGGTCAGACACTCTCACATAATTACCAGAGGTCAGACCTTCTCACTGAATTACCAGAGGTCAAACACTTCTCACTGAATTACCAGAGGTCAGACAGTTATCTCTGAATTACCAGAGGTCAGACACATCTCACTGAATTACCAGAGGTCAGACACTTCTCACTGAATCACCAGAGGTCAGACAGTTCTCACTGAATTACCAGAGCTCCGACACTTCCACTGAATAGCCAGAGGTCAAACAATTCTTACTGAATAACCAGTGGTCAGACACTTCTCACTGAATTACCAGAGGTCAGACACTTCTCACTGAATTACCAGAGGTGAGACACTTCTCACTGAATTACCAGAGGTCAGACACTTCTCACTGAATTACCAGGGGTCAGACACTTCGCACTGAATTACCAGAGGTCAGACACTTCTCACTGAACTACCAGAGGTCAGACACATCCCACTGAATTACCAGAGCTCAGACACTCCTCACTGATTTACCAGCGGTCAGACACTTCT
The DNA here is from genome assembly GCF_052327205.1 of Somniosus microcephalus. NCBI lineage: Eukaryota > Metazoa > Chordata > Chondrichthyes > Squaliformes > Somniosidae > Somniosus > Somniosus microcephalus. Next base: position 107,979,576 of record NC_140999.1, read on the forward strand.
CACTGAATTACCAGAGGTCAGACATTCTCACTGAAATACCAGAGGTCAGACACTCCTCACTAAATTACCAGAGGTCAAACACTTCTCACTGAATTATAAGACGTCAGACCTTCTCACTGAACTACCAGAGGTCAGACACTTCTCACTGAATTACCAGAGGTCAGACATTTCTCACTGAATTACCAGAGGTCAGACACTTCTCACTGAATTACCAGAGGTCAAACACAACTCACTGAATTAACAGAGGTCAGACAATTCTCACTGAATTAACGGAGGCCAGACACATCTCACTGCATTACCAGAGGTCAGGCACTTCGCACTGAATTACCGGAGGACAGACACTAACCACTGAATTACCAGATTTCAGACAGTTCTCACTGAATTACCAGAAGTCAGACACTCTCATTGAATTACCAGTGGTCAGACACTTCTCACTGAATTACCAGAGGTCAGACACTTCTCACTGAATTACCAGATGTCAGACACTTCTCACTGAATTACCAGAGGTCAGACTCGTCTCACTGAATTACCAGAGGTCAGACTCATCTCAGTGAATTACCAGACGTCAGACACTTCTCACTGAATTGCCTGAGGTCAAACACTTCTCACTGAATTATAAGAGGTCAGAGCTTCTCACTGAACTTCCAGAGGTCAGACACTTCTCACTGAATTACCAGAGGTCAGACACTCCTCACTGATTTACCAGAGGTCAGACACTTCTCAGTGAATTACCAGAGGTCATGCACTTCTCACTGAATTACCAGAGGTCAGACACTTCTCACTGAATTACCAGAGGTCATACACTCTCATTGAATTACCAGTGGTCAGATACTTCCACTGAATAACCAGAGGTCAGACACTCCTCACTGATTTACCAGAGGTCATACAATTCTTACTGAATTATAAGTGGTCAGAGCTTCTCATTGAATTATCAGAGGTTAGAGACTTCTCACTGAATTACCAGAGGTCAGACACTTCTCACTGAATTACCAGAGGTCAAACATTCTTACTGAATTAGAAGAGGTCAGACACTTCTCACTGAATTACCAGAAGTCAGACACATCTCACTGAATTGCCAGAGGTCAGACACTTCCCACTGAATTAACAGAGGTCAGACACATCTCACTGAATTACCAGAGGTCAGACACTTCTCACTGAATTACCAGAGGTCAGACACATCTCACTGAATTACCAGAGGTCAGACACTTCTCACTGAAATACCAGAGGTCAGACACATCTCACTGAATTACCAGAGGTCAGACACTCTCACTGAATTCCCAGAGGTCAGACACTCTCACATAATTACCAGAGGTCAGACCTTCTCACTGAATTACCAGAGGTCAAACACTTCTCACTGAATTACCAGAGGTCAGACAGTTATCTCTGAATTACCAGAGGTCAGACACATCTCACTGAATTACCAGAGGTCAGACACTTCTCACTGAATCACCAGAGGTCAGACACTTCTCACTGAATTACCAGAGGTCAGACACTTCTCACTGAATTACCAGAGGTGAGACACTTCTCACTGAATTACCAGAGGTCAGACACTTCTCACTGAATTACCAGGGGTCAGACACTTCGCACTGAATTACCAGAGGTCAGACACTTCTCACTGAACTACCAGAGGTCAGACACATCCCACTGAATTACCAGAGCTCAGACACTCCTCACTGATTTACCAGCGGTCAGACACTTCTCACTGAATTACCAGAGGTCAGACATTCTCACTGAAATACCAGAGGTCAGACACTCCTCACTGAATTACCAGAGGTCAGACACTTCTCACTGAATTAGCAGAGGTCAGACACTCTCACTGATTTACCAGAGGTCAGACACTTCTCACTGAATTACCGGAAATCAGACTCTTCCCACTGAATTACCAGATTTCAGAAACTTCTCTCTGAATTACCAGAGGTCAGACACTTCGCACTGAATTACCAGAGGTCAAACACATCTCACTGAATTACCAGATTTCAGACAGTTCTCACTGAATTACCATAAGTCAGACACTCTCATTGAATTACCAGTGGTCAGACACTTCTCACTGAATTACCAGAGGTCAGACATTTCTCACTGAATTACCAGAGGTCAGACACATCTCAGTGAATAACCAGACGTCAGACAGATATCATTGAATTACAGAATGTCAAAAACTTCTATTTGAATTACTAGAGGTCAAACAATTCTCACTGAATTACCAGAGGTCAGACACTTCTCACGGAATTACCAGAGGTCAGACACTTCTCACTGAATTACCTGAGGTCAAACACTTCTCACTGAATTATAAGAGGTCAGAGCTTCTCACTGAACTTCCAGAGGTCGGACACTTCTCACTGAATTACCAGAGGTCAGGCACTTCTCACTGAATTACCAGAGGTCAGAAACTCTCATTGAATTACCAGTGGTCAGACACTTCCACTGAATAACCAGAGGTCAGACACTTCTCACTGAATTACCAGAGGTCAGAAACTCTCATTGAATTACCAGTGGTCAGACACTTCCACTGATTTACCGGAGGTCAGACATATCTCACTGAATTAGCAGAGGTCAGAGCTTCTCATTGAATTTCCAGAGGTTAGACACTTCTCACTGGATTACCAGAGGTCAGACACTTCTCACTGAATTACCAGAGGTCAGACACTTCTGACTGAATTACCAGAGGTCAGATACTTCTGACTGAATTGCCAGAGGTCAGACACTTCTGTCTGAATTACCAGAGGTCAGGCACTTCTGACTGAATTACCAGAGGTCAGACACTTCACACTGAATTACCAGAGATCAGACACTTCTCACTGAATTACCAGACGTCAGACACATGTCATTGAATTACAGAATGTCAAAAACTTCTATTTGAATTACTAGAGGTCAAACAATTCTCACTGAATTACCAGAGGTCAGACACATCTCACTGAATTACCAGAGGTCAGACACTTCTCACTGAATTGCCTGAGGTCAGACACTTCTCACTGAATTACCAGAGGTCATACACTCTCATTGAATTACCAGTGGTCAGACACTTCCACTGAATAACCAGAGGTCAGACACTCCTCACTGATTTACCGGAGGTCAGACATATCTCAGTGAATTACCAGAGGTCAGAGCTTCTCATTGAATTACCAGAGGTCAGACACTTCTCACTGAATTACCAGAGGAGAGACACTTCTCACTGAATTACCAGAGGTCAAACACTTCTCACTGAATTAACAGAGGTCAGATACTTCTCACTGAATTACCAGAGGTCAGACACTTCTCATTGAATTACCAGAGGTCAGACACTTCTGACTAAATTGCCAGAGGTCAGACACTTCTGTCTGAATTACCAGAGGTCAGACACTTCTGTCTGAATTACCAGAGGTCAGACACTTCTGTCTGAATTACCAGAGGTCAGACACTTCTCACTGAATTACCAGAGATCAGACACTTCTCACTGAATTACCACAGGTCAGACACTTCTCATTGAATTACCAGAGGTCAGATACTTCTCACTGAATTACCAGAGGGCAGACACTTCTCACTGAAATACCAGAGGTCAGACACTTCTCACTGAATTACCAGAGGTCAGACACTTCTCACTGAATTACCAGAGGTCAGATACTTCTCACTGAATTACCAGAGGTCAGACACTTCTCACTGAATTACCAGAGATCAAATACTTCTCACTGAATTACCAGAGGTCAGACTCATCTCTGTGAATTACCAGAGTCAGACACTTCTCACTGAATTACCAGAGGTCAGACACATCTCACTGAATTACCAGAGGTCAGACACTCTCACTGAATTACAAGAGGTCAGACGTTCTCACTGAATTAACAGAGGTCAAACACTTCTCACTGAATTACCAGAGGTCAGACACTTCTCACTGAATTGCCAGACGTCCGACACTTCTGACTGGCTTACCAGAGGTCAGACACTTCTCACTGAATTACCAGAGGTCAGACACTTCTCACTGAATTACCAGAGGTCAGACAATTATCTCTGAATTACCAGAAGTCAGACACTTCTCACTTAATTCCCAGAGGTCAGATATTTCTCTCTGAATTACCAGAGGTCAGACACATCTCACTGAATTACCAGTGGTCAGACACTTCTCACTGAATTACCAGAGTTCAGACACTTCTCACTGAATTACCAGAGTTCAGACACTTCTCACTGAATTACCAGAGTTCAGACACTTCTCACTGAATTACCAGAGGTCAGACACTTCTCACTGAATTACCAGAGGTCAGACACTTCTCGCTGAATTACCAAGGTTGAGACACTTCTTATTGAATTACCAGAGGTCAGACACTTCTTATTGAATTACCAGAGGTGAGACACTTCTCTCTGAATTACCAGAGGTCAGACACTTCTCACTGAATTACCAGAGGTGAGACACTTCTCACTGTATTACCAGAGGACCGACACTTCTCACTAAATTACCAGGGTTCAGACACTTCGCACTGAATTACCAGAGGTCAGAATCTTCTCACTGAATTAACAGAGGTCAGATACTTCTCACTGAATTACCAGAGGTCAGACACTTCTCATAGAATTACTAGAGTTCAGACACTTCTGACTGAATTACCAGAGGTCAGATACTTCTGACTGAATTGCCAGAGGTCAGACACTTCTGTCTGAATTACCAGAGGTCAGGCACTTCTGACTGAATTACCAGAGGTCTGACACTTCTCACTGAATTACCAGAGATCAGACACTTCTCACTGAATTACCAGAGATCAGACACTTCTCACTGAATTACCAGAGGTCAGACACTTCTCATTGATTTACCAGAGGTCAGACACTTCTCACTGAATTAGCAGAGGTCAGACACTTCTCACTGAAATTCCAGAGGTCAGACACTTCTCACTGAATTACCAGAGGTCAGACACTTCTCACTGAATTACCAGAGGTCAGATACTTCTCACTGAATTACCAGAGGTCATACACTTCTCACTGAATTACCAGAGGTCAAATACTTCTCACTGAATTTCCAGAGGTCAGACACTTCTCACTGAATTACCAGAGGTCAGACACTTCCAAATGAATTACCAGAGGTCAGACACTTCTCACTGAATTTCCAGAGGTCAAACACTTCTCAATGAATTACCAGAGGTCAGACACTTCTCACTGAATTACCAGAGGTCAGACACTTCTCACTGAATTACCAGAGGTCAGACACGTCTGACTGAATTATCAGAGGTCAGACACTTCTCACTGAATTACCAGAGGTCAGATACTTCACACTGATTTGCAGAGGTCAGCCACATCTCACTGAATTACCAGAGGTCAGACACTTCTCACTGAATTACCAGAGGTCAGACACTTCTCACTGAATTACCAGAGGTCAGACACTTCTCACTGAATTACAAGAGGTCAGCCACTTCTCACTGAATTACCAGAGGTCAAACACTTCTCACTGAATTACCAGAGGTCAGACACTTCTCACTGAATTAATAGAGATCAGACAATTCTCACTGAATTACCAGAGGTCAGACACTTCTCACTGAATTTCCAGAGGTCAGACACTTCTGACTGAATTACCAGAGGTCAGACACTTCTCACTGAATTTCCAGAGCTCAGACACTTCTCAATGAATTACCAGAGATCAGACACTTCTCACTGATTTACCAGCGGTCAGCCACATCTCACTGAATTACCAGAGGTCAGACACTTCTCACTGAATTACCAGAGGTCAGACACTTCTCACTGAATTACCAGAGGTCAGACACTTCTCACTGAATTACCACAGGTCAACACTTCTCACTGAATTGCCAGAGGTCAGACACCTCTCATTGAATTACCAGAGGTCAGACACTTCTCACTGAATTACCAGAGGTCGGACACTTCTCACTGAATTACAAGAGGTCAGACACTTCTCACTGAATTACCAGAGGTCGGACACTTCTCACTGAATTACAAGAGGTCAGACACTTCTCACTGAATTACCAGAGGTCGGACACTTCTCACTGAATTGCCAGAGGTCAGACACTTCTCACTGAATTAGCAGAGGTCAGACACTTCTCACTGAATTACCAGAGGTCAGACACTTCTGACTGAATTACCAGAGGTCAGACACTTCTCATTGAATTACCAGAGGTCAGACACTTCTCACTGAATTACCAGAGGTCAGACACTTCTCACTGATTTAGCAGAGGTCAGCCTCATTTCACTGAATTACCAGAGGTCAGACACTTCTCACTGAATTACCAGTGGTCAGAATCTTCTCACTGAATTAATAGTGGTCAGATACTTCTCACTGAATTACCAGAGGTCACACACTTCTCATTGAATTACCAGAAGTCAGACACTTCTCACTGAATTACCAGAGGTCAGACACTTCTGAGTGAATTACCAGAGGTCAGATACTTCTGACTGAATTGCCAGAGGTCAGACACTTCTGCCTGAATTACCAGACGTCAGAAACAAATCATTGAATTACAGAATGTCAAAAACTTCTATTTGAATTACTAGTGGTCAAACAATTCTCACTGAATTACCAGAGGTCAGACACATCTCACTGAATTACCAGAGGTCAGACACTTCTCACTGAATTGCCTGAGGTCAGACAATTCTCACTGAATTACCAGAGGTCAGACACTTCCACTGAATAACCAGAGGTCAGACACTCCTCACTGATTTACCGGAGGTCAGATATATCTCAGTGAATTACCAGAGGTCAGAGCTTCTCATTGAATTACCAGAGGTTAGACACTTCTCACTGAATTACCAGAGGTGAGACACTTCTCACTGAATTACCAGAGGTCAAACATTCTTACTGAATTATAAGAGGTCAGACACTTCTCACTGAATTACCAGAGGTCAGACAATTATCTCTGAATTACCAGAGGTCAGACACTTCTCACTGAATTCCCAGAGGTCAAACATTTTTACTGAATTATAAGAGGTCAGACACATCTCACTGAATTAGCAGAGGTCAGAACTTCTCACTGAATTACCAGAGGTCAGACACTTCTCACTGAATTACCAGTGGTCAGAATCTTCTCACTGAATTAAGAGGTCAGATACTTCTCACTGAATTACCAGAGGTCAGACACTTCTCATTGAATTACCAGAGGTCACACACTTCTCACTGAATTACCAGAGGTCAGACACTTCTGTCTGAATTACCAGAGGTCAGGCACTTCTGACTGAATTACCAGAGGTCAGACACTTCTCACTGAATTACCAGAGATCAGACACTTCTCACTGAATTACCAGAGGTCAGCCTCTTCTCACTGAATTACCAGAGGTCAGACACTTCTCACTGAATTACCAGAGGTCAGACACTTCTCACTGAATTACCAGAGGGCAGACACTTCTCACAGAAATACCAGAGGTCAGACACTTCTCACTGAATTACCAGAGGTCAGAAACTTCTCACTGAATTACCAGAGGTCAGATACTTCTCACTGAATTACCAGAGGTCAGACACTTCTCACTGAAATACCAGAGGTCAGACACTTCTCACTGAATTACCAGAGGTCAGACACTTCTCACTGAATTACCAGAGGTCAGATACTTCTCACTGAATTACCAGAGGTCAGACACTTCTCACTGAATTACCAGAGATCAAATACTTCTCACTGAATTACCAGAGGTCAGACTCATCTCTGTGAATTACCAGAGTCAGACACTTCTCACTGAATTACCAGAGGTCAGACACATCTCACTGAATTACCAGAGGTCAGACACTCTCACTGAATTACAAGAGGTCAGACGTTCTCACTGAATTAACAGAGGTCAAACACTTCTCACTGAATTACCAGAGGTCAGACACTTCTCACTGAATTGCCAGACGTCCGACACTTCTGACTGGCTTACCAGAGGTCAGACACTTCTCACTGAATTACCAGAGGTCAGACACTTCTCACTGAATTACCAGAGGTCAGACAATTATCTCTGAATTACCAGAAGTCAGACACTTCTCACTTAATTCCCAGAGGTCAGATATTTCTCTCTGAATTACCAGAGGTCAGACACATCTCACTGAATTACCAGTGGTCAGACACTTCTCACTGAATTACCAGAGTTCAGACACTTCTCACTGAATTACCAGAGTTCAGACACTTCTCACTGAATTACCAGAGTTCAGACACTTCTCACTGAATTACCAGAGGTCAGATACTTCACACTGATTTGCAGAGGTCAGCCACATCTCACTGAATTACCAGAGGTCAGACACTTCTCACTGAATTACCAGAGGTCAGACACTTCTCACTGAATTACCAGAGGTCAGACACTTCTCACTGAATTACAAGAGGTCAGCCACTTCTCACTGAATTACCAGAGGTCAAACACTTCTCACTGAATTACCAGAGGTCAGACACTTCTCACTGAATTAATAGAGATCAGACAATTCTCACTGAATTACCAGAGGTCAGACACTTCTCACTGAATTTCCAGAGGTCAGACACTTCTGACTGAATTACCAGAGGTCAGACACTTCTCACTGAATTTCCAGAGCTCAGACACTTCTCAATGAATTACCAGAGATCAGACACTTCTCACTGATTTACCAGCGGTCAGCCACATCTCACTGAATTACCAGAGGTCAGACACTTCTCACTGAATTACCAGAGGTCAGACACTTCTCACTGAATTACCAGAGGTCAGACACTTCTCACTGAATTACCACAGGTCAACACTTCTCACTGAATTGCCAGAGGTCAGACACCTCTCATTGAATTACCAGAGGTCAGACACTTCTCACTGAATTACCAGAGGTCGGACACTTCTCACTGAATTACAAGAGGTCAGACACTTCTCACTGAATTACCAGAGGTCGGACACTTCTCACTGAATTACAAGAGGTCAGACACTTCTCACTGAATTACCAGAGGTCGGACACTTCTCACTGAATTGCCAGAGGTCAGACACTTCTCACTGAATTAGCAGAGGTCAGACACTTCTCACTGAATTACCAGAGGTCAGACACTTCTGACTGAATTACCAGAGGTCAGACACTTCTCATTGAATTACCAGAGGTCAGACACTTCTCACTGAATTACCAGAGGTCAGACACTTCTCACTGATTTAGCAGAGGTCAGCCTCATTTCACTGAATTACCAGAGGTCAGACACTTCTCACTGAATTACCAGTGGTCAGAATCTTCTCACTGAATTAATAGAGGTCAGATACTTCTCACTGAATTACCAGAGGTCACACACTTCTCATTGAATTACCAGAAGTCAGACACTTCTCACTGAATTACCAGAGGTCAGACACTTCTGAGTGAATTACCAGAGGTCAGATACTTCTGACTGAATTGCCAGAGGTCAGACACTTCTGCCTGAATTACCAGACGTCAGAAACAAATCATTGAATTACAGAATGTCAAAAACTTCTCTTTGAATTACTAGTGGTCAAACAATTCTCACTGAATTACCAGAGGTCAGACACATCTCACTGAATTACCAGAGGTCAGACACTTCTCACTGAATTGCCTGAGGTCAGACAATTCTCACTGAATTACCAGAGGTCAGACACTTCCACTGAATAACCAGAGGTCAGACACTCCTCACTGATTTACCGGAGGTCAGATATATCTCAGTGAATTACCAGAGGTCAGAGCTTCTCATTGAATTACCAGAGGTTAGACACTTCTCACTGAATTACCAGAGGTGAGACACTTCTCACTGAATTACCAGAGGTCAAACATTCTTACTGAATTATAAGAGGTCAGACACTTCTCACTGAATTACCAGAGGTCAGACAATTATCTCTGAATTACCAGAGGTCAGACACTTCTCACTGAATTCCCAGAGGTCAAACATTTTTACTGAATTATAAGAGGTCAGACACATCTCACTGAATTAGCAGAGGTCAGAACTTCTCACTGAATTACCAGAGGTCAGACACTTCTCACTGAATTACCAGTGGTCAGAATCTTCTCACTGAATTAAGAGGTCAGATACTTCTCACTGAATTACCAGAGGTCAGACACTTCTCATTGAATTACCAGAGGTCAGACACTTCTCACTGAATTACCAGAGGTCAGACACTTCTGTCTGAATTACCAGAGGTCAGGCACTTCTGACTGAATTACCAGAGGTCAGACACTTCTCACTGAATTACCAGAGATCAGACACTTCTCACTGAATTACCAGAGGTCAGCCTCTTCTCACTGAATTACCAGAGGTCAGACACTTCTCACTGAATTACCAGAGGTCAGACACTTCTCACTGAATTACCAGAGGGCAGACACTTCTCACAGAAATACCAGAGGTCAGACACTTCTCACTGAATTACCAGAGGTCAGAAACTTCTCACTGAATTACCAGAGGTCAGATACTTCTCACTGAATTACCAGAGGTCAGACACTTCTCACTGAAATACCAGAGGTCAGACACTTCTCACTGAATTACCAGAGGTCAGACACTTCTCACTGAATTACCAGAGGTCAGATACTTCTCACTGAATTACCAGAGGTCAGACACTTCTCACTGAATTACCAGAGATCAAATACTTCTCACTGAATTACCAGAGGTCAGACTCATCTCTGTGAATTACCAGAGTCAGACACTTCTCACTGAATTACCAGAGGTCAGACACATCTCACTGAATTACCAGAGGTCAGACACTCTCACTGAATTACAAGAGGTCAGACGTTCTCACTGAATTAACAGAGGTCAAACACTTCTCACTGAATTACCAGAGGTCAGACACTTCTCACTGAATTGCCAGACGTCCGACACTTCTGACTGGCTTACCAGAGGTCAGACACTTCTCACTGAATTACCAGAGGTCAGACACTTCTCACTGAATTACCAGAGGTCAGACAATTATCTCTGAATTACCAGAAGTCAGACACTTCTCACTTAATTCCCAGAGGTCAGATATTTCTCTCTGAATTACCAGAGGTCAGACACATCTCACTGAATTACCAGTGGTCAGACACTTCTCACTGAATTACCAGAGTTCAGACACTTCTCACTGAATTACCAGAGTTCAGACACTTCTCACTGAATTACCAGAGTTCAGACACTTCTCACTGAATTACCAGAGGTCAGACACTTCTCACTGAATTACCAGAGGTCAGACACTTCTCGCTGAATTACCAAGGTTGAGACACTTCTTATTGAATTACCAGAGGTCAGACACTTCTTATTGAATTACCAGAGGTGAGACACTTCTCTCTGAATTACCAGAGGTCAGACACTTCTCACTGAATTACCAGAGGTGAGACACTTCTCACTGTATTACCAGAGGACCGACACTTCTCACTAAATTACCAGGGTTCAGACACTTCGCACTGAATTACCAGAGGTCAGACACTTCTCACTGAATTACCAGTGGTCAGAATCTTCTCACTGAATTAACAGAGGTCAGATACTTCTCACTGAATTACTAGAGGTCAGACACTTCTCATAGAATTACTAGAGTTCAGACACTTCTGACTGAATTACCAGAGGTCAGATACTTCTGACTGAATTGCCAGAGGTCAGACACTTCTGTCTGAATTACCAGAGGTCAGGCACTTCTGACTGAATTACCAGAGGTCTGACACTTCTCACTGAATTACCAGAGATCAGACACTTCTCACTGAATTACCAGAGATCAGACACTTCTCACTGAATTACCAGAGGTCAGACACTTCTCATTGATTTACCAGAGGTCAGACACTTCTCACTGAATTAGCAGAGGTCAGACACTTCTCACTGAAATTCCAGAGGTCAGACACTTCTCACTGAATTACCAGAGGTCAGACACTTCTCACTGAATTACCAGAGGTCAGATACTTCTCACTGAATTACCAGAGGTCATACACTTCTCACTGAATTACCAGAGGTCAAATACTTCTCACTGAATTTCCAGAGGTCAGACACTTCTCACTGAATTACCAGAGGTCAGACACTTCCAAATGAATTACCAGAGGTCAGACACTTCTCACTGAATTTCCAGAGGTCAAACACTTCTCAATGAATTACCAGAGGTCAGACACTTCTCACTGAATTACCAGAGGTCAGACACTTCTCACTGAATTACCAGAGGTCAGACACGTCTGACTGAATTATCAGAGGTCAGACACTTCTCACTGAATTACCAGAGGTCAGATACTTCACACTGATTTGCAGAGGTCAGCCACATCTCACTGAATTACCAGAGGTCAGACACTTCTCACTGAATTACCAGAGGTCAGACACTTCTCACTGAATTACCAGAGGTCAGACACTTCTCACTGAATTACAAGAGGTCAGCCACTTCTCACTGAATTACCAGAGGTCAAACACTTCTCACTGAATTACCAGAGGTCAGACACTTCTCACTGAATTAATAGAGATCAGACAATTCTCACTGAATTACCAGAGGTCAGACACTTCTCACTGAATTTCCAGAGGTCAGACACTTCTGACTGAATTACCAGAGGTCAGACACTTCTCACTGAATTTCCAGAGCTCAGACACTTCTCAATGAATTACCAGAGATCAGACACTTCTCACTGATTTACCAGCGGTCAGCCACATCTCACTGAATTACCAGAGGTCAGACACTTCTCACTGAATTACCAGAGGTCAGACACTTCTCACTGAATTACCAGAGGTCAGACACTTCTCACTGAATTACCACAGGTCAACACTTCTCACTGAATTGCCAGAGGTCAGACACCTCTCATTGAATTACCAGAGGTCAGACACTTCTCACTGAATTACCAGAGGTCGGACACTTCTCACTGAATTACCAGAGGTCAGACACTTCTCACTGAATTACCAGAGGTCAGACACTTCTCACTGAATTACCACAGGTCAACACTTCTCACTGAATTGCCAGAGGTCAGACACCTCTCATTGAATTACCAGAGGTCAGACACTTCTCACTGAATTACCAGAGGTCGGACACTTCTCACTGAATTACAAGAGGTCAGACACTTCTCACTGAATTACCAGAGGTCGGACACTTCTCACTGAATTGCCAGAGGTCAGACACTTCTCACTGAATTAGCAGAGGTCAGACACTTCTCACTGAATTACAAGAGGTCAGACACTTCTCACTGAATTACCAGAGGTCGGACACTTCTCACTGAATTACAAGAGGTCAGACACTTCTCACTGAATTACCAGAGGTCGGACACTTCTCACTGAATTGCCAGAGGTCAGACACTTCTCACTGAATTAGCAGAGGTCAGACACTTCTCACTGAATTACCAGAGGTCAGACACTTCTGACTGAATTACCAGAGGTCAGACACTTCTCATTGAATTACCAGAGGTCAGACACTTCTCACTGAATTACCAGAGGTCAGACACTTCTCACTGATTTAGCAGAGGTCAGCCTCATTTCACTGAATTACCAGAGGTCAGACACTTCTCACTGAATTACCAGTGGTCAGAATCTTCTCACTGAATTAATAGAGGTCAGATACTTCTCACTGAATTACCAGAGGTCACACACTTCTCATTGAATTACCAGAAGTCAGACACTTCTCACTGAATTACCAGAGGTCAGACACTTCTGAGTGAATTACCAGAGGTCAGATACTTCTGACTGAATTGCCAGAGGTCAGACACTTCTGCCTGAATTACCAGACGTCAGAAACAAATCATTGAATTACAGAATGTCAAAAACTTCTATTTGAATTACTAGTGGTCAAACAATTCTCACTGAATTACCAGAGGTCAGACACATCTCACTGAATTACCAGAGGTCAGACACTTCTCACTGAATTGCCTGAGGTCAGACAATTCTCACTGAATTACCAGAGGTCAGACACTTCCACTGAATAACCAGAGGTCAGACACTCCTCACTGATTTACCGGAGGTCAGATATATCTCAGTGAATTACCAGAGGTCAGAGCTTCTCATTGAATTACCAGAGGTTAGACACTTCTCACTGAATTACCAGAGGTGAGACACTTCTCACTGAATTACCAGAGGTCAAACATTCTTACTGAATTATAAGAGGTCAGACACTTCTCACTGAATTACCAGAGGTCAGACAATTATCTCTGAATTACCAGAGGTCAGACACTTCTCACTGAATTCCCAGAGGTCAAACATTTTTACTGAATTATAAGAGGTCAGACACATCTCACTGAATTAGCAGAGGTCAGAACTTCTCACTGAATTACCAGAGGTCAGACACTTCTCACTGAATTACCAGTGGTCAGAATCTTCTCACTGAATTAAGAGGTCAGATACTTCTCACTGAATTACCAGAGGTCAGACACTTCTCATTGAATTACCAGAGGTCAGACACTTCTCACTGAATTACCAGAGGTCAGACACTTCTGTCTGAATTACCAGAGGTCAGGCACTTCTGACTGAATTACCAGAGGTCAGACACTTCTCACTGAATTACCAGAGATCAGACACTTCTCACTGAATTACCAGAGGTCAGCCTCTTCTCACTGAATTACCAGAGGTCAGACACTTCTCACTGAATTACCAGAGGTCAGACACTTCTCACTGAATTACCAGAGGGCAGACACTTCTCACAGAAATACCAGAGGTCAGACACTTCTCACTGAATTACCAGAGGTCAGAAACTTCTCACTGAATTACCAGAGGTCAGATACTTCTCACTGAATTACCAGAGGTCAGACACTTCTCACTGAATTACCAGAGATCATTTACTTCTCACTGAACTACCACAGGTCAGACTCATCTCTGTGAATTACCAGTGTCAGACACTTCTCACTGAATTACCAGAGGTCAGACACATCTCACTGAATTACCAGAGGTCAGACACTCCCACTGAATTACCAGAGGTCAGACCTTCTCACTGAATTACCAGAGGTCAAACACTTCTCACTGAATTCCCAGAGGTCAGACACTTCTCACTGAATTGCCAGACGTCCGACACTTCTGACTGAATTACCAGAGGTCAGACACTTCTCACTGAATTACCAGAGGTCAGATACTTCTCACTGAATTACCAGAGGTCAGACACTTCCACTGAATAACCAGAGGTTAAACAATTCTTACTGAATTAGAAGAGGTCAGACACTTCTCAGTGAATTACCAGAGGTCAGACACTTCTCACTGAATTACCAGAGGTCAGATATTTCTCTCTGAATTACCAGAGGTCAGACACATCTCACTGAATTACCAGAGGTCAGACACTTCTCACTGAATTACCAGAGTTCAGACACTTCTCACTGAATTACCAGAGGTCAGACACTTCTCACTGAATTACCAGAGGTCAGACACTTCTCACTGAATTACCAGAGTTCAGACACTTCTCACTGAATTACCAGAGTTCAGACACTTCTCACTGAATTACCAGAGGTCAGACACTTCTCACTGAATTACCAGAAGACAGACAATTCTCACTGAATTACCAAGGGTCAGACGCTTCTCACTGAATTACCAAGGGTGAGACACTTCTTATTGAATTACCAGAGGTCAGACACTTCTTATTGAATTACCAGAGGTGAGACACTTCTCTCTGAATTACCAGAGGTCAGACACTTCTCACTGAATTACCAGAGGTGAGACACTTCTCACTGTATTACCAGAGGTCCGACACTTCTCACTGAATTACCAGGGTTCAGACACTTCGCACTGAATTACCAGAGGTCAGACACTTCTCACTGAATTACCAGAGGTCAGACACTTCTCACTGAATTACCAGTGGTCAGAATCTTCTCACTGAATTAACAGAGGTCAGATACTTCTCACTGAATTACCAGAGGTCACACACTTCTCATTGAATTACCAGAGGTCAGACACTTCTCACTGAATTACCAGAGGTCAGACACTTCTGACTGAATTACCAGAGGTCAGGCACTTCTGACTGAATTGCCAGAGGTCAGACACTTCTCACTGAATTACCAGAGATCAGACACTTCTCACTGAATTACCAGAGGTCAGCCTCTTCTCACTGAATTACCAGAGGTCAGACACTTCTCACTGAATTACAAGAGGTCCACCACTTCTCACTGAATTACCAGAGGGCAAACACTTCTCACTGAATTACCTAAGGTCAGACACTTCTCACTGAATTACCAGAGATCAGACACTTCTCACTGAATTACCAGAGGTCAGACACTTCTCACTGAATTGCCAGAGGTCAGACACTTCTCACTGAATTAGCAGAGGTCAGACACTTCTCACTGAATTACCAGAGGTCAGACACTTCTCACTGAATTACCAGAGGTCAGAAACTTCTGACTGAATTACCAGAGGTCAGGCACTTCTCACTGATTTAGCAGAGGTCAGACACTTCTCACTGGATTAGCAGAGGTCAGACACTTCTCACTGAATTACCAGAGGTCAGACACTTCTCACTGAATTACCAGAGGTCAGAAACTTCTGACTGAATTACCAGAGGTCAGACACTTCTCACTGAATTACCAGAGGTCAGACACTTCTCACTGATTTAGCAGAGGTCAGCCACATTTCACTGAATTACCAGAGGTCAGACACTTCTCACTGAATTACCAGAGGTCAGACACTTCTCACTGAATTACCAGAGGTCAGACACTTCTCACTGAATTACAAGAGGTCCACCACTTCTCACTGAATTACCAGAGGGCAAACACTTCTCACTGAATTACCTAAGGTCAGACACTTCTCACTGAATTACCAGAGATCAGACACTTCTCACTGAATTACCAGAGGTCAGACACTTCTCACTGAATTACCAGAGGTCAGACACTTCTCACTGAATTAACAGAGGTCAAACACTTCTCACTGAATTAACAGAGGTCAGACACTTCTCACTGAATTAACAGAGGTCAGACACTTCTCACTGAATTACCAGAGGTCAGGCACTTCTCACTGAATTTTCAGAGGTCAAGCACTTCTCAATGAATTACCAGAGGTCAGACACTTCTCACTGAATTACCAGAGGTCAGACACTTCTCATTGAATTTCCAGTGGACAGACACTTCTCACTGAATTACCAGAGGTCAGACACTGCTCACTGATTTAGCAGACGTCAGCTACATCTCACTGAATTACCAGAGGTCAGACACTTCTCACTGAATTACCAGAGGTCAGACACTTCTCACTGAATTACCAGAGGTCAGCCACTTCCCATTTAATTACCAGAGGTCAAACACTTCTCACTGAATTACCAGAGGTCAGACACTTCTCACTGAATTACCAGAGATCAGACACTTCTCACTGAATTACCAGAGGTCAGACACTTCTCACTGAATTACCAGAGGTCAGACACTTCTCACTGAATTACCAGAGGTCAAACACTTCTCAGTGAATTACCAGAGGTCAGACACTTCTCATTGAATTACCAGAGGTCAGACACTTCTCACTGAATTACCAGAGGTCAGACACTTCTCACTGAATTTCCAGAGGTCAAACACTTCTCATTGAATTACCAGAGGTCAGACACTTCTCACTGAATTACCAGAGGTCAGGCACTTCTCACTGAATTACCAGATGTCAGACACTTCTCACTGAATTACCAGAGGTCAGACACTTCTCACTGATTTACAAGAGGTCAGCCACATCTCACTGAATTACCAGAGGTCAGACACTTCTCACTGAATTACCAGATGTCAGACACTTCTCACTGAATTACCAGAGGTCAGACACTTCTCACTGAATTACCAGAGGTCAGACACTTCTCACTGAATTACCAGAGGTCAGACGCTTCTCACCGAATTACCAGAGGTCAGACACTTCTCACTGAATTACCAGAGGTCAGACACTCTCATTGAATTACCAGTGGTCAGACACTTCCACTGAATAACCAGAGGTCAGACACTCCTCACTGATTTACCGGAGGTCAGACACATCTCACTGAATTACCAGAGGTCAGGCAATTATCTCTGAATTACCAGAAGTCAGACACTTCTCACTTAATTACCAGAGGTCAGATATTTCTCTCTGAATTACCAGAGGTCAGACACATCTCACTGAATTGCCAGAGGTGAGACACTTCTCACTGTATTACCAGAGGTCAGACACTTCTCACTGAATTACCAGAGGTCAGACACATCTCACTGAATTACCAGACGTCAGACACTTCTCACTGAATGACCAGAGGTCAGACACTTCTCACTGAATTTCCAGAGGTCAAACACTTCCTAATGAATTACCAGAGGTCAGACACTTCTCACTGAATTACCAGATGTCAGACACTTCTCACTGAATTTCCAGAGGTCAGAAACTTCTGACTGAATTACCAGAGGTCAGACACTTCTCACTGAATTTCCAGAGCTCAGACACTTCTCACTGAATTACCAGAGGTCATACACTTCTCACTGATTTACCAGCGGTCAGCCATATCTCACTGAATTACCAGAGGTCAGACACTCCTCACTGAATTACCAGAGGTCAGACACTTCTCACTGAATTACCAGAGGTCAACACTTCTCACTGAATTACCAGAGGTCAGATACTTCGCACTGAATTGCCAGAGGTCAGACACCTCTCATTGAATTACCAGAGGTCAGACACTTCTCACTGAATTTCCAGAGGTCAAGCACTTCTCAATGAATTACCAGAGGTCAGACACTTCTCACTGAATTACCAGATATCAGACACTTCTCACTGAATTACTAGAGGTCAGACACTTCTGACTGAATTACCAGAGGTCAGACACTTCTCACTGAATTTCCAGAGGTCAGACACTTCTCACTGGATTTGCAGAGGTCAGACACTTCTCACTGAATTACCAGAGGTCAGACACTTCTCACTGAATTACCAGAGGTCAGACACTTCTCACTGAATTACCAGAGGTCAGATACTTCTCACTGAATTGCCAGAGGTCAGACACCTCTCATTGAATTACCAGAGGTCAGACACTTCTCACTGAATTACCAGAGATCAGACAATTCTCACTGAATTACCAGAGATCAGACACTTCTCACTGAGTTACAAGACGTCAGACACTTCTCACTGAATTACCAGAGGTCAGACACTTCTCACTGAATTACCAGAGGTCAGACACTTCTCACTGAATTACCAGAGGTCAGATACTTCTCACTGAATAACCAGATGTCAGACACTTCTCACTGAATTACCAGAGGTCAAATACATCTCACTGAATTACCAGAGGTCAGACACTTCTCACTGAATTACCAGAGGTCAGACACTTCTAACTGAATTACCAGAGGTCAGACACTTCTCACTGAATTTCCAGAGCTCAGACACTTCTCACTGAATTACCAGAGGTCATACACTTCTCACTGATTTACCAACGGTCAGCCAGATCTCACTGAATTACCAGAGGTCAGACACTCCTCACTGAATTACCAGAGGTCAGACACTTCTCACTGAATTACCAGAGGTCAGACACTTCTCACTGAATTACCAGAGGTCAACACTTCTCAATGAATTACCAGAGGTCAGACACTTCTCACTGAATTACCAGATATCAGACACTTCTCACTGAATTACCAGAGGTCAGACACTTCTGACTGAATTACCAGAGGTCAGACACTTCTCACTGAATTTCCAGAGATCAGACACTTCTCACTGGATTTGCAGAGGTCAGACACTTCTCACTGAATTACCAGAGGTCAGACACTTCTCACTGAATTACCAGAGGTCAGACACTTCTCACTGAATTACCAGAGGTCAGATACTTCTCGCTGAATTGCCAGAGGTCAGACACATCTCATTGAATTACCAGAGGTCAGACACTTCTCACTGAATTACCAGAGATCAGACACTTCTCACTGAATTACCAGAGATCAGACACTTCTCACTGAATTACAAGACATCAGACACTTCTCACTGAATTACCAGAGGTCAGACACTTCTCACTAAATTACCAGAGGTCAGATACTTCTCGCTGAATTGCGAGAGATCAGACACCTCTCATTGAATTACCAGAGGTCAGACACTTCTCACTGAATTACCAGAGATCAGACACTTCTCACTGAATTACCAGAGGTCAGATACTTCTCACTGAATTACCAGAGGTCAGACACTTCTCACTGAATTACCAGAGATCATTTACTTCTCACTGAATTACCACAGGTCAGACTCATCTCTGTGAATTACCAGAGTCAGACACTTCTCACTGAATTACCAGAGGTCAGACACATCTCACTGAATTACCAGAGGTCAGACACTCTCACTGAATTACCAGAGGTCAGACCTTCTCACTGAATTACCAGAGGTCAAACACTTCTCACTGAATTACCAGAGGTCAGACACTTCTCACTGAATTGCCACTCGTCCGACACTTCTGACTGAATTACCAGAGGTCAGACACTTCTCACTGAATTACCAGAGGTCAGACACTTCTCACTGAATTACAGAATGTCAAACACTTCTATTTGAATTACTAGAGGTCAAACAATTCTCACTGAATTACCAGAGGATAGACACTTCTCTCAATTACCAGAGGTCAGACACTCCTCATTGAATTACCAGAGGTCAGACACTTCTCACTGAATTACCAGAGGTCAGATACTTCTCACTGAATTACCAGAGGTCAGACACCTCTCACTGAATTACCAGAGGTCAGATACTTCTCACTGAATTACCAGAGGTCAGACACTTCTCACAGAATTACCAGAGATCAGACACTTCTCACTGAATTACCAGAGATCAGACACTTCTCACTGAATTACAAGAGGTCAGACACTTCTCACTGAATTACCAGAGGTCAGACACTTCTCACTAAATTACCAGAGGTCAGACACTTCTGACTGAATTACCAGAGGTCAGGCAGTTCTCACTGAATTACCAGAGGTCAGACACTTCTCACTGAATTACCAGAAGTCAAACACTTCTCATTGAATTACCAGAGGCCAGACACGTCTCACTGAATTACCAGAGGTCAGACACTTCGCACTGAATTACCAGAGGTCAGACACTTCTCACTAAATTACCAGAGGTCAGACACTTCTCACTGAATTACCAGAGGTCCAAAACATCTCACTAAATTACCAGAGGTCAGACACTTCTCACTGAATTACCAGAGGTCAGATACTTCTCACTGAATAACCAGAGGTCAGACACTTCTCACTGAATTACCAGAGGTCAAATACATCTCACTGAATTACCAGAGGTCAGACACTTCTCACTGAATTACCAGAGGTCAGACACTTCTCACTGAATTACCAGAGGTCAAATACATCTCACTGAATTACCAGAGGTCAGACACTTCTCACTGAATTACCAGAGGTCAGACACTTCTAACTGAATTTTCAGAGGTCAAGCACTTCTCACTGAATTACCAGAGGTCAGACACTTCTCACTGAATTACCAGAGGTCAGACACTTCTCACTGAATTACAAGAGGTCCGACACTTCTGACTGAGTTACCAGAGGTCAGACACCTCTCACTGAATTACCAGAGGTCAGACACTGCTCACTGATTTAGCAGACGTCAGCTACATCTCACTGAATTACCAGAGGTCAGACACTTCTCACTGAATTACCAGAGGTCAGACACTTCTCACTGAATTACCAGAGGTCAGATACCTCTCACTGAATTACCAGAGGTCAGCCACTTCCCATTTAATTACCAGAGGTCGAACACTTCTCACTGAATTACCAGAGGTCAGACACTTCTCACTGAATTACCAGAGGTCAGACACTTCTCACTGAATTACCAGAGGTCAAACACTTCTCAGTGAATTACCAGAGGTCAGACACTTCTCATTGAATTACCAGAGGTCAGACACTTCTCACTGAATTACCAGAGGTCAGACACTTCTCACTGAATTTCCAGAGGTCAAACACTTCTCACTGAATTACCAGAGGTCAGGCACTTCTCACTGAATTACCAGAGGTCAGACACTTCTCACTGATTTACAAGGGGTCAGCCACATCTCACTCAATTACCAGAGGTCAGACACTTCTCACTGAATTACCAGAGGTCAGACACTTCTCACTGAATTACCAGAGGTCAGACACTTCTCACTGAATTACCAGAGGTCAGACACTTCTCACTGAATAACCAGAGGTCAGACACTCCTCACTGATTTACCGGAGGTCAGACATATCTCACTGAATTACCAGAGGTCAGACACTTCTCACTGTATTACCAGAGGTCAGACGCTTCTCACTGAATTACCAGAGGTCAGACACTTCTCACTGAATTACCAGAGGTCAGACACTTCTCACTGAATTACCAGAGGTCAGACACTTCTCACTGAATTACCGGAGGTCAGACACTTCTAACTGAATTACCAGAGGTCAGACACTTCTCACTGAATTACCAGAAGTCAGACACTTCTCATTGAATTACCAGAGGTCAGGCAATTATCTCTGAATTACCAGAAGTCAGACACTTCTCACTTAATTACCAGAGGTCAGATATTTCTCTCTGAATTACCAGAGGTCAGACACATCTCACTGAATTACCAGAGGTCAGACACTTCTCACTGAATTACCAGAGGTCAGACACTTCTCACTGAATTACCAGAGGTCAGACACTTCTCACTGAATTACCAGAGGTCAGACACTTGTCGCTGAATTACCAGAAGTCAGACACTTCTCACTGAATTGCCAAGGGTCAGACACTTCTCACTGAATTTCCAGCGGTCAAACACTTCCTAATGAATTACCAGAGGTCAGACACTTCTGACTGAATTACCAGATGTCAGACACTTCTCACTGAATTTCCAGAGGTCAGAAACTTCTGACTGAATTACCAGAGGTCAGACACTTCTCACTGAATTTCCAGAGCTCAGACACTTCTCACTGAATTACCAGAGGTCATACACTTCTCACTGATTTACCAGCGGTCAGCCGTATCTCACTGAATTACCAGAGGTCAGACACTCCTCACTGAATTACCAGAGGTCAGACACTTCTCACTGAATTACCAGAGGTCAACACTTCTCACTGAATTACCAGAGGTCAGACACTTCTCACTGAATTGCCAGAGGTCAGACACCTCTCATTGAATTACCAGATGTCAGACACTTCTCACTGAATTTCCAGAGGTCAAGCACTTCTCAATGAATTACCAGAGGTCAGACACTTCTCACTGAATTACCAGATATCAGACACTTCTCACTGAATTACTAGAGGTCAGACACTTCTGACTGAATTACCAGAGGTCAGACACTTCTCACTGAATTTCCAGAGGTCAGACACTTCTCACTGGATTTGCAGAGGTCAGACACTTCTCACTGAATTACCAGAGGTCAGACACTTCTCACTGAATTACCAGAGGTCAGACACTTCTCACTGAATTACCAGAGGTCAGATACTTCTCACTGAATTGCCAGAGGTCAGACACCTCTCATTGAATTACCAGAGGTCAGACACTTCTCACTGAATTACCAGAGATCAGACAATTCTCACTGAATTACCAGAGATCAGACACTTCTCACTGAGTTACAAGACATCAGACACTTCTCACTGAATTACCAGAGGTCAGACAATTCTCACTGAATTACCAGAGGTCAGACACTTCTCACTGAATTACCAGAGGTCAGATACTTCTCACTGAATAACCAGAGGTCAGACACTTCTCACTGAATTACCAGAGGTCAAATACATCTCACTGAATTACCAGAGGTCAGACACTCCTCACTGAATTACCAGAGGTCAGACACTTCTCACTGAATTACCAGAGGTCAACACTTCTCACTGAATTACCAGAGGTCAGACACTTCTCACTGAATTGCCAGAGGTCAGACACCTCTCATTGAATTACCAGATGTCAGACACTTCTCACTGAATTTCCAGAGGTCAAGCACTTCTCAATGAATTACCAGAGGTCAGACACTTCTCACTGAATTACCAGATATCAGACACTTCTCACTGAATTACTAGAGGTCAGACACTTCTGACTGAATTACCAGAGGTCAGACACTTCTCACTGAATTTCCAGAGGTCAGACACTTCTCACTGGATTTGCAGAGGTCAGACACTTCTCACTGAATTACCAGAGGTCAGACACTTCTCACTGAATTACCAGAGGTCAGACACTTCTCACTGAATTACCAGAGGTCAGATACTTCTCACTGAATTACCAGAGATCAGACAATTCTCACTGAATTACCAGAGATCAGACACTTCTCACTGAGTTACAAGACGTCAGACACTTCTCACTGAATTACCAGAGGTCAGACACTTCTCACTGAATTACCAGAGGTCAGACACTTCTCACTGAATTACCAGAGATCAGACAATTCTCACTGAATTACCAGAGATCAGACACTTCTCACTGAGTTACAAGACGTCAGACACTTCTCACTGAATTACCAGAGGTCAGACACTTCTCACTGAATTACCAGAGGTCAGACACTTCTCACTGAATTACCAGAGGTCAGATACTTCTCACTGAATAACCAGAGGTCAGACACTTCTCACTGAATTACCAGAGGTCAAATACATCTCACTGAATTACCAGAGGTCAGACACTTCTCACTGAATTACCAGAGGTCAGACACTTCTAACTGAATTACCAGAGGTCAGACACTTCGGACTGAATTACCAGAGGTCAGACACTTCTCACTGAATTTCCAGAGCTCAGACACTTCTCACTGAATTACCAGAGGTCATACACTTCTCACTGATTTACCAACGGTCAGCCAGATCTCACTGAATTACCAGAGGTCAGACACTCCTCACTGAATTACCAGAGGTCAGACACTTCTCACTGAATTACCAGAGGTCAGACACTTCTCACTGAATTACCAGAGGTCAACACTTCTCACTGAATTATCAGAGGTCAGACACTTCTCACTGAATTTCCAGAGGTCAAACACTTCTCAATGAATTACCAGAGGTCAGACACTTCTCACTGAATTACCAGATATCAGACACTTCTCACTGAATTACCAGAGGTCAGACACTTCTGACTGAATTACCAGAGGTCAGACACTTCTCACTGAATTTCCAGAGATCAGACACTTCTCACTGGATTTGCAGAGGTCAGACACTTCTCACTGAATTACCAGAGGTCAGACACTTCTCACTGAATTACCAGAGGTCAGACACTTCTCACTGAATTACCAGAGGTCAGATACTTCTCGCTGAATTGCCAGAGGTCAGACACATCTCATTGAATTACCAGAGGTCAGACACTTCTCACTGAATTACCAGAGATCAGACACTTCTCACTGAATTACCAGAGATCAGACACTTCTCACTGAATTACAAGACATCAGACACTTCTCACTGAATTACCAGAGGTCAGACACTTCTCACTAACTTACCAGAGGTCAGATACTTCTCGCTGAATTGCGAGAGATCAGACACCTCTCATTGAATTACCAGAGGTCAGACACTTCTCACTGAATTACCAGAGATCAGACACTTCTCACTGAATTACCAGAGGTCAGATACTTCTCACTGAATTACCAGAGGTCAGACACTTCTCACTGAATTACCAGAGATCATTTACTTCTCACTGAATTACCACAGGTCAGACTCATCTCTGTGAATTACCAGAGTCAGACACTTCTCACTGAATTACCAGAGGTCAGACACATCTCACTGAATTACCAGAGGTCAGACACTCTCACTGAATTACCAGAGGTCAGACCTTCTCACTGAATTACCAGAGGTCAAACACTTCTCACTGAATTACCAGAGGTCAGACACTTCTCACTGAATTGCCACTCGTCCGACACTTCTGACTGAATTACCAGAGGTCAGACACTTCTCACTGAATTACCAGAGGTCAGACACTTCTCACTGAATTACAGAATGTCAAACACTTCTATTTGAATTACTAGATGTCAAACAATTCTCACTGAATTACCAGAGGATAGACACTTCTCTCAATTACCAGAGGTCAGACACTCCTCATTGAATTACCAGAGGTCAGACACTTCTCACTGAATTACCAGAGGTCAGATACTTCTCACTGAATTACCAGAGGTCAGACACCTCTCACTGAATTACCAGAGGTCAGATACTTCTCACTGAATTACCAGAGGTCAGACACTTCTCACAGAATTACCAGAGATCAGACACTTCTCACTGAATTACCAGAGATCAGACACTTCTCACTGAATTACCAGAGGTCAGACACTTCTCACTAAATTACCAGAGGTCAGACACTTCTGACTGAATTACCAGAGGTCAGGCAGTTCTCACTGAATTACCAGAGGTCAGACACTTCTCACTGAATTACCAGAAGTCAAACACTTCTCACTGAATTACCAGAGGCCAGACACGTCTCACTGAATTACCAGAGGTCAGACACTTCGCACTGAATTACCAGAGGTCAGACACTTCTCACTAAATTACCAGAGGTCAGACACTTCTCACTGAATTACCAGAGGTCAAATACATCTCACTGAATTACCAGAGGTCAGACACTTCTCACTGAATTACCAGAGGTCAGACACGTCTCACTGAATTACCAGAGGTCAAATACATCTCACTGAATTACCAGAGGTCAGACACTTCTCACTGAATTACCAGAGGTCAGACACTTCTAACTGAATTACCAGTGGCCAGACACTTCTCACTGAATTTTCAGAGGTCAAGCACTTCTCACTGAATTACCAGAGGTCAGACACTTCTCACTGAATTACCAGAGGTCAGACACTTCTCACTGAATTACAAGAGGTCCGACACTTCTGACTGAGTTACCAGAGGTCAGACACCTCTCACTGAATTACCAGAGGTCAGCCACTTCCCATTTAATTACCAGAGGTCGAACACTTCTCACTGAATTACCAGAGGTCAGACACTGCTCACTGATTTAGCAGACGTCAGCTACATCTCACTGAATTACCAGAGGTCAGACACTTCTCACTGAATTACCAGAGGTCAGACACTTCTCACTGAATTACCAGAGGTCAGACACCTCTCACTGAATTACCAGAGGTCAGCCACTTCCCATTTAATTACCAGAGGTCGAACACTTCTCACTGAATTACCAGAGGTCAGACACTTCTCACTGAATTACCAGAGGTCAGACACTTCTCACTGAATTACCAGAGGTCAAACACTTCTCAGTGAATTACCAGAGGTCAGACACTTCTCATTGAATTACCAGAGGTCAGACACTTCTCACTGAATTACCAGAGGTCAGACACTTCTCACTGAATTTCCAGAGGTCAAACACTTCTCACTGAATTACCAGAGGTCAGGCACTTCTCACTGAATTACCAGATGTCAGACACTTCTCACTGAATTACCAGAGGTCAGACACTTCTCACTGATTTACAAGGGGTCAGCCACATC
The DNA here is from genome assembly GCF_052327205.1 of Somniosus microcephalus. Classification (NCBI taxonomy): domain Eukaryota; kingdom Metazoa; phylum Chordata; class Chondrichthyes; order Squaliformes; family Somniosidae; genus Somniosus; species Somniosus microcephalus. The sequence continues at coordinate 108,006,580 of NC_140999.1, forward strand.
TCACTCAATTACCAGAGGTCAGACACTTCTCACTGAATTACCAGAGGTCAGACACTTCTCACTGAATTACCAGAGGTCAGACACTTCTCACTGAATTACCAGAGGTCAGACACTTCTCACTGAATAACCAGAGGTCAGACACTCCTCACTGATTTACCGGAGGTCAGACACTTCTAACTGAATTACCAGAGGTCAGACACTTCTCACTGAATTACCAGAAGTCAGACACTTCTCACTGAATTACCAGAGGTCAGGCAATTATCTCTGAATTACCAGAAGTCAGACACTTCTCACTTAATTACCAGAGGTCAGATATTTCTCTCTGAATTACCAGAGGTCAGACACATCTCACTGAATTACCAGAGGTCAGACACTTCTCACTGAATTACCAGAGGTCAGACACTTCTCACTGAATTACCAGAGGTCAGACACTTCTCACTGAATTACCAGAGGTCAGACACTTGTCGCTGAATTACCAGAAGTCAGACACTTCTCACTGAATTGCCAAGGGTCAGACACTTCTCACTGAATTTCCAGCGGTCAAACACTTCCTAATGAATTACCAGAGGTCAGACACTTCTGACTGAATTACCAGATGTCAGACACTTCTCACTGAATTACTAGAGGTCAGACACTTCTGACTGAATTACCAGAGGTCAGACACTTCTCACTGAATTTCCAGAGGTCAGACACTTCTCACTGGATTTGCAGAGGTCAGACACTTCTCACTGAATTACCAGAGGTCAGACACTTCTCACTGAATTACCAGAGGTCAGACACTTCTCACTGAATTACCAGAGGTCAGATACTTCTCACTGAATTGCCAGAGGTCAGACACCTCTCATTGAATTACCAGAGGTCAGACACTTCTCACTGAATTACCAGAGATCAGACAATTCTCACTGAATTACCAGAGATCAGACACTTCTCACTGAGTTACAAGACATCAGACACTTCTCACTGAATTACCAGAGGTCAGACAATTCTCACTGAATTACCAGAGGTCAGACACTTCTCACTGAATTACCAGAGGTCAGATACTTCTCACTGAATAACCAGAGGTCAGACACTTCTCACTGAATTACCAGAGGTCAAATACATCTCACTGAATTACCAGAGGTCAGACACTCCTCACTGAATTACCAGAGGTCAGACACTTCTCACTGAATTACCAGAGGTCAACACTTCTCACTGAATTACCAGAGGTCAGACACTTCTCACTGAATTGCCAGAGGTCAGACACCTCTCATTGAATTACCAGATGTCAGACACTTCTCACTGAATTTCCAGAGGTCAAGCACTTCTCAATGAATTACCAGAGGTCAGACACTTCTCACTGAATTACCAGATATCAGACACTTCTCACTGAATTACTAGAGGTCAGACACTTCTGACTGAATTACCAGAGGTCAGACACTTCTCACTGAATTTCCAGAGGTCAGACACTTCTCACTGGATTTGCAGAGGTCAGACACTTCTCACTGAATTACCAGAGGTCAGACACTTCTCACTGAATTACCAGAGGTCAGACACTTCTCACTGAATTACCAGAGGTCAGATACTTCTCACTGAATTACCAGAGATCAGACAATTCTCACTGAATTACCAGAGATCAGACACTTCTCACTGAGTTACAAGACGTCAGACACTTCTCACTGAATTACCAGAGGTCAGACACTTCTCACTGAATTACCAGAGGTCAGACACTTCTCACTGAATTACCAGAGATCAGACAATTCTCACTGAATTACCAGAGATCAGACACTTCTCACTGAGTTACAAGACGTCAGACACTTCTCACTGAATTACCAGAGGTCAGACACTTCTCACTGAATTACCAGAGGTCAGACACTTCTCACTGAATTACCAGAGGTCAGATACTTCTCACTGAATAACCAGAGGTCAGACACTTCTCACTGAATTACCAGAGGTCAAATACATCTCACTGAATTACCAGAGGTCAGACACTTCTCACTGAATTACCAGAGGTCAGACACTTCTAACTGAATTACCAGAGGTCAGACACTTCGGACTGAATTACCAGAGGTCAGACACTTCTCACTGAATTTCCAGAGCTCAGACACTTCTCACTGAATTACCAGAGGTCATACACTTCTCACTGATTTACCAACGGTCAGCCAGATCTCACTGAATTACCAGAGGTCAGACACTCCTCACTGAATTACCAGAGGTCAGACACTTCTCACTGAATTACCAGAGGTCAGACACTTCTCACTGAATTACCAGAGGTCAACACTTCTCACTGAATTATCAGAGGTCAGACACTTCTCACTGAATTTCCAGAGGTCAAACACTTCTCAATGAATTACCAGAGGTCAGACACTTCTCACTGAATTACCAGATATCAGACACTTCTCACTGAATTACCAGAGGTCAGACACTTCTGACTGAATTACCAGAGGTCAGACACTTCTCACTGAATTTCCAGAGATCAGACACTTCTCACTGGATTTGCAGAGGTCAGACACTTCTCACTGAATTACCAGAGGTCAGACACTTCTCACTGAATTACCAGAGGTCAGACACTTCTCACTGAATTACCAGAGGTCAGATACTTCTCGCTGAATTGCCAGAGGTCAGACACATCTCATTGAATTACCAGAGGTCAGACACTTCTCACTGAATTACCAGAGATCAGACACTTCTCACTGAATTACCAGAGATCAGACACTTCTCACTGAATTACAAGACATCAGACACTTCTCACTGAATTACCAGAGGTCAGACACTTCTCACTGACTTACCAGAGGTCAGATACTTCTCGCTGAATTGCGAGAGATCAGACACCTCTCATTGAATTACCAGAGGTCAGACACTTCTCACTGAATTACCAGAGATCAGACACTTCTCACTGAATTACCAGAGGTCAGATACTTCTCACTGAATTACCAGAGGTCAGACACTTCTCACTGAATTACCAGAGATCATTTACTTCTCACTGAATTACCACAGGTCAGACTCATCTCTGTGAATTACCAGAGTCAGACACTTCTCACTGAATTACCAGAGGTCAGACACATCTCACTGAATTACCAGAGGTCAGACACTCTCACTGAATTACCAGAGGTCAGACCTTCTCACTGAATTACCAGAGGTCAAACACTTCTCACTGAATTACCAGAGGTCAGACACTTCTCACTGAATTGCCACTCGTCCGACACTTCTGACTGAATTACCAGAGGTCAGACACTTCTCACTGAATTACCAGAGGTCAGACACTTCTCACTGAATTACAGAATGTCAAACACTTCTATTTGAATTACTAGATGTCAAACAATTCTCACTGAATTACCAGAGGATAGACACTTCTCTCAATTACCAGAGGTCAGACACTCCTCATTGAATTACCAGAGGTCAGACACTTCTCACTGAATTACCAGAGGTCAGATACTTCTCACTGAATTACCAGAGGTCAGACACCTCTCACTGAATTACCAGAGGTCAGATACTTCTCACTGAATTACCAGAGGTCAGACACTTCTCACAGAATTACCAGAGATCAGACACTTCTCACTGAATTACCAGAGATCAGACACTTCTCACTGAATTACCAGAGGTCAGACACTTCTCACTAAATTACCAGAGGTCAGACACTTCTGACTGAATTACCAGAGGTCAGGCAGTTCTCACTGAATTACCAGAGGTCAGACACTTCTCACTGAATTACCAGAAGTCAAACACTTCTCACTGAATTACCAGAGGCCAGACACGTCTCACTGAATTACCAGAGGTCAGACACTTCGCACTGAATTACCAGAGGTCAGACACTTCTCACTAAATTACCAGAGGTCAGACACTTCTCACTGAATTACCAGAGGTCAAATACATCTCACTGAATTACCAGAGGTCAGACACTTCTCACTGAATTACCAGAGGTCAGACACGTCTCACTGAATTACCAGAGGTCAAATACATCTCACTGAATTACCAGAGGTCAGACACTTCTCACTGAATTACCAGAGGTCAGACACTTCTCACTGAATTACCAGAGGTCAGACACTTCTCACTGAATTACAAGAGGTCCGACACTTCTGACTGAGTTACCAGAGGTCAGACACCTCTCACTGAATTACCAGAGGTCAGCCACTTCCCATTTAATTACCAGAGGTCGAACACTTCTCACTGAATTACCAGAGGTCAGACACTGCTCACTGATTTAGCAGACGTCAGCTACATCTCACTGAATTACCAGAGGTCAGACACTTCTCACTGAATTACCAGAGGTCAGACACTTCTCACTGAATTACCAGAGGTCAGACACCTCTCACTGAATTACCAGAGGTCAGCCACTTCCCATTTAATTACCAGAGGTCGAACACTTCTCACTGAATTACCAGAGGTCAGACACTTCTCACTGAATTACCAGAGGTCAGACACTTCTCACTGAATTACCAGAGGTCAAACACTTCTCAGTGAATTACCAGAGGTCAGACACTTCTCATTGAATTACCAGAGGTCAGACACTTCTCACTGAATTACCAGAGGTCAGACACTTCTCACTGAATTTCCAGAGGTCAAACACTTCTCACTGAATTACCAGAGGTCAGGCACTTCTCACTGAATTACCAGATGTCAGACACTTCTCACTGAATTACCAGAGGTCAGACACTTCTCACTGATTTACAAGGGGTCAGCCACATCTCACTCAATTACCAGAGGTCAGACACTTCTCACTGAATTACCAGAGGTCAGACACTTCTCACTGAATTACCAGAGGTCAGACACTTCTCACTGAATTACCAGAGGTCAGACACTTCTCACTGAATAACCAGAGGTCAGACACTCCTCACTGATTTACCGGAGGTCAGACACTTCTAACTGAATTACCAGAGGTCAGACACTTCTCACTGAATTACCAGAAGTCAGACACTTCTCACTGAATTACCAGAGGTCAGGCAATTATCTCTGAATTACCAGAAGTCAGACACTTCTCACTTAATTACCAGAGGTCAGATATTTCTCTCTGAATTACCAGAGGTCAGACACATCTCACTGAATTACCAGAGGTCAGACACTTCTCACTGAATTACCAGAGGTCAGACACTTCTCACTGAATTACCAGAGGTCAGACACTTCTCACTGAATTACCAGAGGTCAGACACTTGTCGCTGAATTACCAGAAGTCAGACACTTCTCACTGAATTGCCAAGGGTCAGACACTTCTCACTGAATTTCCAGCGGTCAAACACTTCCTAATGAATTACCAGAGGTCAGACACTTCTGACTGAATTACCAGATGTCAGACACTTCTCACTGAATTTCCAGAGGTCAGAAACTTCTGACTGAATTACCAGAGGTCAGACACTTCTCACTGAATTTCCAGAGCTCAGACACTTCTCACTGAATTACCAGAGGTCATACACTTCTCACTGATTTACCAGCGGTCAGCCGTATCTCACTGAATTACCAGAGGTCAGACACTCCTCACTGAATTACCAGAGGTCAGACACTTCTCACTGAATTACCAGAGGTCAACACTTCTCACTGAATTACCAGAGGTCAGACACTTCTCACTGAATTGCCAGAGGTCAGACACCTCTCATTGAATTACCAGATGTCAGACACTTCTCACTGAATTTCCAGAGGTCAAACACTTCTCAATGAATTACCAGAGGTCAGACACTTCTCACTGAATTACCAGATATCAGACACTTCACACTGAATTACCAGAGGTCAGACACTTCTGACTGAATTACCAGAGGTCAGACACTTCTCACTGAATTTCCAGAGGTCAGACACTTCTCACTGGATTTGCAGAGGTCAGATACTTCTCACTGAATTACCAGAGGTCAGACACTTCTCACTGAATTACCAGAGGTCAGACACTTCTCACTGAATTACCAGAGGTCAGATACTTCTCACTGAATTGCCAGAGGTCAGACACCTCTCATTGAATTACCAGAGGTCAGACACTTCTCACTGAATTACCAGAGATCAGACAATTCTCACTGAATTACCAGAGATCAGACACTTCTCACTGAATTACAAGACGTCAGACACTTCTCACTGAATTACCAGAGGTCAGACACTTCTCACTAAATTACCAGAGGTCAGGCACTTCGCACTGAATTACCAGAGGTCAGATACTTCTCACTGAATAACCAGAGGTCAGACACTTCTCACTAAATTACCAGAGGTCAGACACTTCTCACTGAATTACCAGAGGTCAGATACTTCTCACTGAATAACCAGAGGTCAGACACTTCTCACTGAATTACCAGAGGTCAAATACATCTCACTGAATTACCAGAGGTCAGACACTTCTCACTGAATTACCAGAGGTCAGACACTTCTAACTGAATTACCAGAGGTCAGACACTTCGGACTGAATTACCAGAGGTCAGACACTTCTCACTGAATTTCCAGAGCTCAGACACTTCTCACTGAATTACCAGAGGTCATACACTTCTCACTGATTTACCAGCGGTCAGCCAGATCTCACTGAATTACCAGAGGTCAGACACTCCTCACTGAATTACCAGAGGTCAGATACTTCTCACTGAATTACCAGAGGTCAGACACTTCTCACTGAATTACCAGAGGTCAGACACTTCTCACTGAATTACCAGAGGTCAGATACTTCTCACTGAATTGCCAGAGGTCAGACACCTCTCATTGAATTACCAGAGGTCAGACACTTCTCACTGAATTACCAGAGATCAGACAATTCTCACTGAATTACCAGAGATCAGACACTTCTCACTGAATTACAAGACGTCAGACACTTCTCACTGAATTACCAGAGGTCAGACACTTCTCACTAAATTACCAGAGGTCAGGCACTTCGCACTGAATTACCAGAGGTCAGATACTTCTCACTGAATAACCAGAGGTCAGACACTTCTCACTAAATTACCAGAGGTCAGACACTTCTCACTGAATTACCAGAGGTCAGATACTTCTCACTGAATAACCAGAGGTCAGACACTTCTCACTGAATTACCAGAGGTCAAATACATCTCACTGAATTACCAGAGGTCAGACACTTCTCACTGAATTACCAGAGGTCAGACACTTCTAACTGAATTACCAGAGGTCAGACACTTCGGACTGAATTACCAGAGGTCAGACACTTCTCACTGAATTTCCAGAGCTCAGACACTTCTCACTGAATTACCAGAGGTCATACACTTCTCACTGATTTACCAGCGGTCAGCCAGATCTCACTGAATTACCAGAGGTCAGACACTCCTCACTGAATTACCAGAGGTCAGACACTTCTCACTGAATTACCAGAGGTCAGACACTTCTCACTGAATTACCAGAGGTCAACACTTCTCACTGAATTACCAGAGGTCAGACACTTCTCACTGGATTTGCAGAGGTCAGACACTTCTCACTGAATTACCAGAAGTCAGACACTTCTCACTGAATTACCAGAGGTCAGACACTTCTCACTGAATTACCAGAGGTCAGATACTTCTCGCTGAATTGCCAGAGGTCAGACACCTCTCATTGAATTACCAGAGGTCAGACACTTCTCACTGAATTACCAGAGATCAGACACTTCTCACTGAATTACCAGAGATCAGACACTTCTCACTGAATTACAAGACGTCAGACACTTCTCACTGAATTACCAGAGGTCAGACACTTCTCACTAAATTACCAGAGGTCAGATACTTCTCGCTGAATTGCCAGAGGTCAGACACCTCTCATTGAATTACCAGAGGTCAGACACTTCTCACTGAATTACCAGAGATCAGACACTTCTCACTGAATTACCAGAGATCAGACATTTCTCACTGAATTACAAGACGTCAGACACTTCTCACTGAATTACCAGAGGTCAGACACTTCTCACTAAATTACCAGATGTCAGACACTTCTCACTGAATTACCAGAGGTCAGGCAGTTCTCACTGAATTACCAGAGGTCAGACACTTCTCACTGAATTACCAGAGGTCAAACACTTCTCACTGAATTACCAGTGTCCAGACACTTCTCACTGAATTACCAGAGGTCAGGCACTTCGCACTGAATTACCAGAAGTCAGACACTTCTCATTAAATTACCAGAGTTCAGACACTTCTCACTGAATTACCAGAGGTCCAAAACATCTCACTAAATTACCAGAGGTCAGACACTTCTCACTGAATTACCAGAGGTCAGATACTTCTCACTGAATAACCAGAGGTCAGACACTTCTCACTGAATTACCAGAGGTCAAATACATCTCACTGAATTACCAGAGGTCAGACACTTCTCACTGAATTACCAGAGGTCACACACTTCTCACTGAATTTTCAGAGGTCAAGCACTTCTCAATGAATTACCAGAGGTCAGAAACTTCTGACTGAATTACCAGAGGGCAGGCACTTCTCATTGAATTACCAGAGGTCAGACACTTCTCACTGAATTACCAGAGGTGAGACACTTCTCACTGATTTAGCAGAGGTCAGCCACATTTCACTGAATTACCAGAGGTCAGACACTTCTCACTGAATTACCAGAGGTCAGACACTTCTCACTGAATTACCAGAGGTCAGACACTTCTCACTGAATTACAAGAGGTCAACCACTTCTCACTGAATTACCAGAGGTCAGACACTTCTCACTGAATTACCAGAGATCAGACACTTCTCACTGAATTACCAGAGGTCAGACACTTCTCACTGAATTATCAGAGGTCAGACACTTCTCACTGAATTAACAAAGGTCAAACACTTCTCACTGAATTAACAGAGGTCAGACACTTCTCACTGAATTACCAGAGGTCAGCCGTATCTCACTGAATTACCAGAGGTCAGACACTTCTCACAAAATTACCAGAGGTCAGACACTTCTCACTGAATTACCAGAGGTCGGACACTTCTCACTGAATTACCAGAGGTCAGCACTTCTCACTGAATTACCAGAGGTCAGGCACTTCTCACTGAATTACCAGAGGTCAGACACTTCTCACTGAATTGCCAGAGGTCAGACACCTCTCATTGAATTACCAGAGGTCAGACACTTCTCACTGAATTTCCAGAGGCCAAACACTTCTCAATGAATTACCAGAGGTCAGACACTTCTCACTGAATTACCAGAGGTCAGACACTTCTGACTGAATTACCAGAGGTCAGACACTTCTCACTGAATTTCCAGAGGTCAGACACTTCTCACTGGATTTGCAGAGGTCAGACACTTCTCACTGGATTTGCAGAGGTCAGACACTTCTCACTGAATTACCAGAGGTCAGACACTTCTCACTGAATTACCAGAGGTCAGACACTTCTCACTGAATTACCAGAGGTCAGATACTTCTCACTGAATTGCCAGAGGTCAGACACTTCTCACTGAATTACCAGAGATCAGACAATTCTCACTGAATTACCAGAGATCAGACACTTCTCACTGAATTACAAGACGTCAGACACTTCTCACTGAATTACCAGAGGTCAGACACTTCTCACTAAATTACCAGAGGTCAGGCACTTCGCACTGAATTACCAGAGGTCCAAAACATCTCACTAAATTACCAGAGGTCAGACACTTCTCACTGAATTACCAGAGGTCAGATACTTCTCACTGAATTAACAGAGGTCAGACACTTCTCACTGAATTACCAGAGGTCAGCCGTATCTCACTGAATTACCAGAGGTCAGACACTCCTCACTGAATTACCAGAGGTCAGACACTTCTCACTGAATTACCAGAGGTCGGACACTTCTCACTGAATTACCAGAGGTCAACACTTCTCACTGAATTACCAGAGGTCAGACACTTCTCACTGAATTGCCAGAGGTCAGACACCTCTCATTGAATTACCAGAGGTCAGACACTTCTCACTGAATTTCCAGAGGTCAAACACTTCTCAATGAATTACCAGAGGTCAGACACTTCTCACTGAATTACCAGATATCAGACACTTCACACTGAATTACCAGAGGTCAGACACTTCTGACTGAATTACCAGAGGTCAGACACTTCTCACTGAATTTCCAGAGGTCAGACACTTCTCACTGGATTTGCAGAGGTCAGACACTTCTCACTGAATTACCAGAGGTCAGACACTTCTTACTGAATTACCAGAGGTCAGACACTTCTCACTGAATTACCAGAGGTCAGATACTTCTCACTGAATTGCCAGAGGTCAGACACCTCTCATTGAATTACCAGAGGTCAGACACTTCTCACTGAATTACCAGAGGTCAGATACTTCTCACTGAATTGCCAGAGGTCAGACACCTCTCATTGAATTACCAGAGGTCAGGCACTTCGCACTGAATTACCAGAGGTCCAAAACATCTCACTAAATTACCAGAGGTCAGACACTTCTCACTGAATTACCAGAGGTCAGATACTTCTCACTGAATAACCAGAGGTCACACACTTCTCACTGAATTACCAGAGGTCAAATACATCTCACTGAATTACCAGAGGTCAGACACTTCTCACTGAATTACCAGAGGTCAGACACTTCTAACTGAATTACCAGAGGTCAGACACTTCGGACTGAATTACCAGAGGTCAGACACTTCTCACTGAATTTCCAGAGGTCATACACTTCTCAATGATTTACCAGCGGTCAGCCAGATCTCACTGAATTACCAGAGGTCAGACACTCCTCACTGAATTACCAGAGGTCAGACACTTCTCACTGAATTACCAGAGGTCAGACACTTCTCACTGAATTACCAGAGGTCAACACTTCTCACTGAATTACCAGAGGTCAGACACTTCTCACTGGATTTGCAGAGGTCAGACACTTCTCACTGAATTACCAGAGGTCAGACACTTCTCACTGAATTACCAGAGGTCAGATACTTCTCGCTGAATTGCCAGAGGTCAGACACCTCTCATTGAATTACCAGAGGTCAGACACTTCTCACTGAATTACCAGAGATCAGACACTTCTCACTGAATTACCAGAGATCAGACACTTCTCACTGAATTACAAGACGTCAGACACTTCTCACTGAATTACCAGAGGTCAGACACTTCTCACTAAATTACCAGAGGTCAGATACTTCTCGCTGAATTGCCAGAGGTCAGACACCTCTCATTGAATTACCAGAGGTCAGACACTTCTCACTGAATTACCAGAGATCAGACACTTCTCACTGAATTACCAGAGATCAGACACTTCTCACTGAATTACAAGACGTCAGACACTTCTCACTGAATTACCAGAGGTCAGACACTTCTCACTAAATTACCAGATGTCAGACACTTCTAACTGAATTACCAGAGGTCAGGCAGTTCTCACTGAATTACCAGTGTCCAGACACTTCTCACTGAATTACCAGAGGTCAGGCACTTCGCACTGAATTACCAGAAGTCAGACACTTCTCATTAAATTACCAGAGGTCCAAAACATCTCACTAAATTACCAGAGGTCAGACACTTCTCACTGAATTACCAGAGGTCCAAAACATCTCACTAAATTACCAGAGGTCAGACACTTCTCACTGAATTACCAGAGGTCAGATACTTCTCACTGAATAACCAGAGGTCAGACACTTCTCACTGAATTACCAGAGGTCAAATACATCTCACTGAATTACCAGAGGTCAGACACTTCTCACTGAATTACCAGAGGTCAGACACTTCTAACTGAATTACCAGAGGTCACACACTTCTCACTGAATTTTCAGAGGTCAAGCACTTCTCAATGAATTACCAGAGGTCAGAAACTTCTGACTGAATTACCAGAGGGCAGGCACTTCTCATTGAATTACCAGAGGTCAGACACTTCTCACTGAATTACCAGAGGTGAGACACTTCTCACTGATTTAGCAGAGGTCAGCCACATTTCACTGAATTACCAGAGGTCAGACACTTCTCACTGAATTACCAGAGGTCAGACACTTCTCACTGAATTACCAGAGCTCAGACACTTCTCACTGAATTACAAGAGGTCAACCACTTCTCACTGAATTACCAGAGGTCAGACACTTCTCACTGAATTACCAGAGATCAGACACTTCTCACTGAATTACAAGACGTCAGACACTTCTCACTGAATTACCAGAGGTCAGACACTTCTCACTAAATTACCAGAGGTCAGGCACTTCGCACTGAATTACCAGAGGTCAGATACTTCTCACTGAATAACCAGAGGTCAGACACTTCTCACTAAATTACCAGAGGTCAGACACTTCTCACTGAATTACCAGAGGTCAGATACTTCTCACTGAATAACCAGAGGTCAGACACTTCTCACTGAATTACCAGAGGTCAAATACATCTCACTGAATTACCAGAGGTCAGACACTTCTCACTGAATTACCAGAGGTCAGACACTTCTAACTGAATTACCAGAGGTCAGACACTTCGGACTGAATTACCAGAGGTCAGACACTTCTCACTGAATTTCCAGAGCTCAGACACTTCTCACTGAATTACCAGAGGTCATACACTTCTCACTGATTTACCAGCGGTCAGCCAGATCTCACTGAATTACCAGAGGTCAGACACTCCTCACTGAATTACCAGAGGTCAGACACTTCTCACTGAATTACCAGAGGTCAGACACTTCTCACTGAATTACCAGAGGTCAACACTTCTCACTGAATTACCAGAGGTCAGACACTTCTCACTGGATTTGCAGAGGTCAGACACTTCTCACTGAATTACCAGAGGTCAGACACTTCTCACTGAATTACCAGAGGTCAGACACTTCTCACTGAATTACCAGAGGTCAGATACTTCTCGCTGAATTGCCAGAGGTCAGACACCTCTCATTGAATTACCAGAGGTCAGACACTTCTCACTGAATTACCAGAGATCAGACACTTCTCACTGAATTACCAGAGATCAGACACTTCTCACTGAATTACAAGACGTCAGACACTTCTCACTGAATTACCAGAGGTCAGACACTTCTCACTAAATTACCAGAGGTCAGATACTTCTCGCTGAATTGCCAGAGGTCAGACACCTCTCATTGAATTACCAGAGGTCAGACACTTCTCACTGAATTACCAGAGATCAGACACTTCTCACTGAATTACCAGAGATCAGACATTTCTCACTGAATTACAAGACGTCAGACACTTCTCACTGAATTACCAGAGGTCAGACACTTCTCACTAAATTACCAGATGTCAGACACTTCTCACTGAATTACCAGAGGTCAGGCAGTTCTCACTGAATTACCAGAGGTCAGACACTTCTCACTGAATTACCAGAGGTCAAACACTTCTCACTGAATTACCAGTGTCCAGACACTTCTCACTGAATTACCAGAGGTCAGGCACTTCGCACTGAATTACCAGAAGTCAGACACTTCTCATTAAATTACCAGAGTTCAGACACTTCTCACTGAATTACCAGAGGTCCAAAACATCTCACTAAATTACCAGAGGTCAGACACTTCTCACTGAATTACCAGAGGTCAGATACTTCTCACTGAATAACCAGAGGTCAGACACTTCTCACTGAATTACCAGAGGTCAAATACATCTCACTGAATTACCAGAGGTCAGACACTTCTCACTGAATTACCAGAGGTCACACACTTCTCACTGAATTTTCAGAGGTCAAGCACTTCTCAATGAATTACCAGAGGTCAGAAACTTCTGACTGAATTACCAGAGGGCAGGCACTTCTCATTGAATTACCAGAGGTCAGACACTTCTCACTGAATTACCAGAGGTGAGACACTTCTCACTGATTTAGCAGAGGTCAGCCACATTTCACTGAATTACCAGAGGTCAGACACTTCTCACTGAATTACCAGAGGTCAGACACTTCTCACTGAATTACCAGAGGTCAGACACTTCTCACTGAATTACAAGAGGTCAACCACTTCTCACTGAATTACCAGAGGTCAGACACTTCTCACTGAATTACCAGAGATCAGACACTTCTCACTGAATTACCAGAGGTCAGACACTTCTCACTGAATTATCAGAGGTCAGACACTTCTCACTGAATTAACAAAGGTCAAACACTTCTCACTGAATTAACAGAGGTCAGACACTTCTCACTGAATTACCAGAGGTCAGCCGTATCTCACTGAATTACCAGAGGTCAGACACTTCTCACAAAATTACCAGAGGTCAGACACTTCTCACTGAATTACCAGAGGTCGGACACTTCTCACTGAATTACCAGAGGTCAGCACTTCTCACTGAATTACCAGAGGTCAGGCACTTCTCACTGAATTACCAGAGGTCAGACACTTCTCACTGAATTGCCAGAGGTCAGACACCTCTCATTGAATTACCAGAGGTCAGACACTTCTCACTGAATTTCCAGAGGTCAAACACTTCTCAATGAATTACCAGAGGTCAGACACTTCTCACTGAATTACCAGAGGTCAGACACTTCTGACTGAATTACCAGAGGTCAGACACTTCTCACTGAATTTCCAGAGGTCAGACACTTCTCACTGGATTTGCAGACGTCAGACACTTCTCACTGGATTTGCAGAGGTCAGACACTTCTCACTGAATTACCAGAGGTCAGACACTTCTCACTGAATTACCAGAGGTCAGACATTTCTCACTGAATTACCAGAGGTCAGATACTTCTCACTGAATTGCCAGAGGTCAGACACTTCTCACTGAATTACCAGAGATCAGACAATTCTCACTGAATTACCAGAGATCAGACACTTCTCACTGAATTACAAGACGTCAGACACTTCTCACTGAATTACCAGAGGTCAGACACTTCTCACTAAATTACCAGAGGTCAGGCACTTCGCACTGAATTACCAGAGGTCCAAAACATCTCACTAAATTACCAGAGGTCAGACACTTCTCACTGAATTACCAGAGGTCAGATACTTCTCACTGAATTAACAGAGGTCAGACACTTCTCACTGAATTACCAGAGGTCAGCCGTATCTCACTGAATTACCAGAGGTCAGACACTCCTCACTGAATTACCAGAGGTCAGACACTTCTCACTGAATTACCAGAGGTCGGACACTTCTCACTGAATTACCAGAGGTCAACACTTCTCACTGAATTACCAGAGGTCAGACACTTCTCACTGAATTGCCAGAGGTCAGACACCTCTCATTGAATTACCAGAGGTCAGACACTTCTCACTGAATTTCCAGAGGTCAAACACTTCTCAATGAATTACCAGAGGTCAGACACTTCTCACTGAATTACCAGATATCAGACACTTCACACTGAATTACCAGAGGTCAGACACTTCTGACTGAATTACCAGAGGTCAGACACTTCTCACTGAATTTCCAGAGGTCAGACACTTCTCACTGGATTTGCAGAGGTCAGACACTTCTCACTGAATTACCAGAGGTCAGACACTTCTTACTGAATTACCAGAGGTCAGACACTTCTCACTGAATTACCAGAGGTCAGATACTTCTCACTGAATTGCCAGAGGTCAGACACCTCTCATTGAATTACCAGAGGTCAGACACTTCTCACTGAATTACCAGAGATCAGACAATTCTCACTGAATTACCAGAGATCAGACACTTCTCACTGAATTACAAGACGTCAGACACTTCTCACTGAATTACCAGAGGTCAGACACTTCTCACTAAATTACCAGAGGTCAGGCACTTCGCACTGAATTACCAGAGGTCCAAAACATCTCACTAAATTACCAGAGGTCAGACACTTCTCACTGAATTACCAGAGGTCAGATACTTCTCACTGAATAACCAGAGGTCAGACACTTCTCACTGAATTACCAGAGGTCAAATACATCTCACTGAATTACCAGAGGTCAGACACTTCTCACTGAATTACCAGAGGTCAGACACTTCTAACTGAATTACCAGAGGTCAGACACTTCGGACTGAATTACCAGAGGTCAGACACTTCTCACTGAATTTCCAGAGGTCATACACTTCTCAATGATTTACCAGCGGTCAGCCAGATCTCACTGAATTACCAGAGGTCAGACACTCCTCACTGAATTACCAGAGGTCAGACACTTCTCACTGAATTACCAGAGGTCAGACACTTCTCACTGAATTACCAGAGGTCAACACTTCTCACTGAATTACCAGAGGTCAGACACTTCTCACTGGATTTGCAGAGGTCAGACACTTCTCACTGAATTACCAGAGGTCAGACACTTCTCACTGAATTACCAGAGGTCAGACACTTCTCACTGAATTACCAGAGGTCAGATACTTCTCGCTGAATTGCCAGAGGTCAGACACCTCTCATTGAATTACCAGAGGTCAGACACTTCTCACTGAATTACCAGAGATCAGACACTTCTCACTGAATTACCAGAGATCAGACACTTCTCACTGAATTACAAGACGTCAGACACTTCTCACTGAATTACCAGAGGTCAGACACTTCTCACTAAATTACCAGAGGTCAGATACTTCTCGCTGAATTGCCAGAGGTCAGACACCTCTCATTGAATTACCAGAGGTCAGACACTTCTCACTGAATTACCAGAGATCAGACACTTCTCACTGAATTACCAGAGATCAGACACTTCTCACTGAATTACAAGACGTCAGACACTTCTCACTGAATTACCAGAGGTCAGACACTTCTCACTAAATTACCAGATGTCAGACACTTCTAACTGAATTACCAGAGGTCAGGCAGTTCTCACTGAATTACCAGTGTCCAGACACTTCTCACTGAATTACCAGAGGTCAGGCACTTCGCACTGAATTACCAGAAGTCAGACACTTCTCATTAAATTACCAGAGGTCCAAAACATCTCACTAAATTACCAGAGGTCAGACACTTCTCACTGAATTACCAGAGGTCCAAAACATCTCACTAAATTACCAGAGGTCAGACACTTCTCACTGAATTACCAGAGGTCAGATACTTCTCACTGAATAACCAGAGGTCAGACACTTCTCACTGAATTACCAGAGGTCAAATACATCTCACTGAATTACCAGAGGTCAGACACTTCTCACTGAATTACCAGAGGTCAGACACTTCTAACTGAATTACCAGAGGTCACACACTTCTCACTGAATTTTCAGAGGTCAAGCACTTCTCAATGAATTACCAGAGGTCAGAAACTTCTGACTGAATTACCAGAGGGCAGGCACTTCTCATTGAATTACCAGAGGTCAGACACTTCTCACTGAATTACCAGAGGTGAGACACTTCTCACTGATTTAGCAGAGGTCAGCCACATTTCACTGAATTACCAGAGGTCAGACACTTCTCACTGAATTACCAGAGGTCAGACACTTCTCACTGAATTACCAGAGCTCAGACACTTCTCACTGAATTACAAGAGGTCAACCACTTCTCACTGAATTACCAGAGGTCAGACACTTCTCACTGAATTACCAGAGATCAGACACTTCTCACTGAATTACCAGAGGTCAGACACATCTCACTGAATTACCAGAGGTCAAACACTTCTCACTGAATTACCAGAGGTCAGACACTTCTCACTGAATTACCAGAGATCAGACACTTCTCACTGAATTACCAGAGGTCAGACACTTCTCACTGAATTAACAAAGGTCAAACACTTCTCACTGAATTAACAGAGGTCAGACACTTCTCACTGAATTACCAGAGGTCAGGCACTTCTCACTGAATTACCAGAGGTCAGACACTTCTCACTGTATTTCCAGAGGTCAAACACTTCTCAATGAATTAGCAGAGGTCAGACACTTCTCACTGAATTACCAGATGTCAGACACTTCTCACTGAATTACCAGAGGTCAGAAAGTTCTGACTGAATTACCAGAGGTCAGACACTTCTCACTGAATTTCCAGAGGTCAGACACTTCTCACTGAATTACCAGAGGTCAGATACTTCTCACTGAATTGCCAGAGGTCAGACACCTCTCATTGAATTACCAGAGGTCAGTCACTTCTCACAGAAATACCAGAGATCAGACACTTCTCACTGAATTACCAGAGATCAGACACTTCTCACTGAATTACAAGAGATCAGATACTTCTCACTGAATTACCAGAGGTCAGACACTTCTCTGGTAATTCAGTGAGAAGTGTCTGACCTCTGGTAATTCAGTGAGAAGTGTCTGACCTCTGGTAATTTAGTGAGGTCAGGCAGTTCTCACTGAATTACCAGAGGTCAGACACTTGTCGCTGAATTACCAGAAGTCAGACACTTCTCACTGAATTACCAGACGTCAGACACTTCTTATTGAATTACCAGAGGTCAGACACTTCTCACTGAATTCCCAGAGGTCAGACACTTCTCACTGAATTACCAGACGTCAGACACTTCTCACTGAATTACCAGAGGTCAGACACTTCTCACTGAATTTCCAGCGGTCAAACACTTCCTAATGAATTACCAGAGGTCAGACACTTCTGACTGAATTACCAGATGTCAGACACTTCTCACTGAATTTCCAGAGGTCAGAAACTTCTGACTGAATTACCAGAGGTCAGACACTTCTCACTGAATTACCAGAGGTCAGACAATTCTCACTGACTTACCAGAGGTCAGACACTTCTCACTGAATTACCAGAGGTCAGACACTTCTCACTGAATTACCAGAGGTCAGACACTTCGCACTGAATTTCCAGAGGTCAGACACTTCTCGCTGAATTACCAGAGGTCAGACACTTCTCACTGAATTACCAGAGGTCAGACACTTCTCACTGAATTACCAGAGGTCATACACTCTCATTGAATTACCAGTGGTCAGACACTTCCACTGATTAACCAGAGGTCAGACACTCCTCACTGATTTACCGGAGGTCAGACATATCTCACTGAATTACCAGAGGTCAGAGCTTCTCATTGAATTACCAGAGGTTAGACACTTCTCACTGAATTACCAGAGGTCAGACAATTCTCACTTAATTACCAGAGGTCAGACAATTATCTCTGAATTACCAGAGATTAGACACTTCTCACTGAATTACCAGAGGTCAGACACTTCTCACTGAATTACCAGAGGTCAGACACTTCTCGCTGAATTACCAGAAGTCAGACAATTCTCACTGATTTACCAAGGGTCAGACACTTCTCACTGAATTACCAAGGGTCAGACACTTCTTATTGAATTGCCAGAGGTGAGACACTTCTCACTGTATTACCAGAGGTCAGAAACTTCTCACTGAATTACCAGAGGTCATACACTTCTCACTGAATTACCAGAGGGCAGACACTTCTCACTGAATTACCAGAGGTCAGACACTTCTCACTGAATTGCCAGAGGTCAGAAACCTCTCATTGAATTACCAGAGGTGAGACACTTCTCACTGAATTACCAGAGGTCAGACACTTCTCACTGAATTACCAGAGGTCAGACACTTCTGACTGAATTTCCAGAGGTCAGACACTTCTCATTGAATTACCAGAGGTCAGACACTTCTCACTGAATTACCAGAGTTCAGACACTTCTCACTCAATTACCAGAGGTCAGACACTTCTCACTGATTTAGCAGAGGTCAGCCACATTTCACTGAATTACCAGAGATCAGACACTTCTCACTGAATTACCAGAGGTCAAACACTTCTCACTGAATTACCAGAGGTCAGATACTTCTCACTGAATTTCCAGAGGTCAAACACTTCTCAATGAATTACCAGATGTCAGAAACTTCTCACTGAATTTAAAGAGGTCAGACACTTCTCACTGGATTTGCAGAGGTCAGACACTTCTCACTGAATTACCAGAGGTCAGACACTTCTCACTGAATTACCAGAGGTCAGACACTTCTCACTGAATTACCAGGGGCCAGATGCTTCTCACTGAATTGCCAGAGGTCAGACACCTCTCATTGAATTACCAGAGGTCAGACACTTCTCACTGAATTACCAGAGATCAGACACTTCTCACTAAATTACCAGAGATCAGACACTTCTCACTGAATTACAAGAGGTCATACACTTCTCACTGAATTACCAGAGGTCAGACACTTCTCACTAAATTACCAGAGGTCAGACACTTCTCACTGATTTACCAGAGGTCAGGCAGTTCTCACTGAAATACCAGAAGTCAGACACTTCTCACTGAATTACCAGAGGTCAAACACTTCTCACTGAATTACCAGAGGCCAGACATTTCTCACTGAATTACCAGAGGTCAGACACTTCTCACTGAATTACCAGAGGTCAGACACTTCTCACTGAATTACCAGAGGTCAGACACATCTCACTGAATTACCAGAGGTCAGACACTTCTCACTGAATTACCAGAGGTCAGACACTTCTCACTGAATTACCAGAGGTCAGACACTTCTCACTGAATTACCAGAGGTCAGACACTTCTCGCTGAATTACCAGAAGTCAGACAATTCTCACTGATTTACCAAGGGTCAGACACTTCTCACTGAAATACCAAGGGTCAGACACTTCTTATTGAATTGCCAGAGGTGAGACACTTCTCACTGTATTACCAGAGGTCAGACACTTCTCACTGAATTACCAGGGTTCAGACACTTCGCACTGAATTACCAGAGGTCAAACACTTCTCACTGAATTACCAGAGGTCAGACACTTCTCACTGATTTACCAGAGGTCAGACACTTCTCACTGAATTACCAGGGTTCAGACACTTCGCACTGAATTACCAGAGGTCAAACACTTCTCACTGAATTACCAGAGGTCAGACACTTCTCACTGAATTACCAGAGGTCAGACACTTCTCACTGAATTACCAGAGGTCAGACACTTCTCACTGAATTACCAGAGGTCAGACACTTCTCACTGAATTACCAGAGGTCAGACACATCTCACTGAATTACCAGAGGTTAGACACATCTCACTGATTTACCAGAGGTCAGACACTTCTCACTGAATTACCAGAGGTCAGACACTTCTCACTGATTTACCAGAGGTCAGACACTTCTCACTGAATTACCAGAGGTCAGACACTTCTCACTGAATTACCAGAGGTCAGACACATCTCACTGAATTACCAGAGGTCAGACACATCTCACTGATTTACCAGAGGTCAGACACTTCTCACTGAATTAGCAGAGGTCACAACTTCTCACTGAATTACCAGAGGTCAGACACTTCTCACTGAATTACCAGAGGTCAGACACTTCTCACTGAATTACCAGAGATCAGAAACTTCTCACTGAATTAACAGAGGTCAGGCACTTCTCACTGAATTACCAGAGGTCAGACACTTCTCACTGAATTACCAGAGGTCAGACACTTTTCACTGAATTAGAAGAGGTCAGACACTTCTCACTGAATTACCAGAGGTCAGACACTTCTCACTGAATTGCCAGATGTCAGACACTTCTCACTGAATTACCAGAGATCAGACACTACTCACTGAATTACCAGAGATCAGACACTTCTCACTGAATTACAAGAGGTCAGACACTTCTCACTGAATTGCCAGAGGTCAGACACTTCTCACTGAATTACCAGAGGTCAAATACTTCTTTCTGAATTACCCGAGGTCAGACACTTCCCACTGAATTACCAGAGGTCAGACACTTCTCATTAAATTACCAGAGGTCAGAAACTTCTCACTGAATTACCAGAGGTCAGACACTTCTCACTGAAATACCAGAGGTCAGACACTTCTCATTGAATTACCAGAGGTCAGACACTTCTCACTGAATTACCAGAGGTCAGGCAGTTCTCACTGAATTACCAGATGTCAGACACTTCTCACTGTATTACCAGAGGTCAACACTTCTCACTGAATTACCAGAGGACAGACACTTCTCACTGAATTACCAGAGGTCATACACTCTCATTGAATTACCAGTGGTCAGACCCTTCCACTGAATAACCAGAGGTCAGACACTCCTCACTGATTTACCGGAGGTCAGACATATCTCACTGAATTACCAGACGTCAGAGCTTCTCATTGAATTACCAGAGGTTAGACACTTCTCACTGAATTACCAGAGGTCAGAGCTTCTCATTGAATTACCAGAGGTCAGATACTTCTCACTGAATTACCAGAGGTTAGGCACTTCGCACTGAATTACCGGAGGTCAGACACTTCTCACTGAATTACCAGAGGTCAGACAATTCTCACTGACTTACCAGAGGTCAGACACTTCTCACTGAATTATCAGAGGTCAGACACTTCTCACTGAATTACCAGAGGTCAGACACTTCGCACTGAATTTCCAGAGGTCAGACACTTCTCGCTGAATTACCAGAGGTCAGACACTTCTCACTGAATTACCAGAGGTCAGACACTTCTCACTGAATTACCAGAGGTCATACACTCTCATTGAATTACCAGTGGTCAGACACTTCCAGTGAATAACCAGAGGTCAGACACTCCTCACTGATTTACCGGATGTCAGACATATCTCACTGAATTACCAGAGGTCAGAGCTTCTCATTGAATTACCAGAGGTTAGACACTTCTCACTGAATTACCAGAGGTCAGACACTTCTCACTGAATTACCAGAGGTCAGACAATTCTCACTTAATTACCAGAGGTCAGACACTTCTCACTTAATTACCAGAGATTAGACACTTCTCACTGAATTACCAGAGGTCAGACACTTCTCACTGAATTACCAGAGGTCAGACACTTCTCACTGAATTACCAGAGGTCAGACACTTCTCGCTGAATTACCAGAAGTCAGACAATTCTCACTGATTTACCAAGGGTCAGACACTTCTCACTGAATTACCAAGGGTCAGACACTTCTTATTGAATTGCCAGAGGTGAGACACTTCTCACTGTATTACCAGTGGTCAGAAACTTCTCACTGAATTACCAGAGGTCATACACTTCTCACTGAATTACCAGAGGGCAGACACTTCTCACTGAATTACCAGAGGTCAGACACTTCTCACTGAATTTCCAGAGGTCAAACACTTCTCAATGAATTACCAGAGGCCAGACACTTCTCACTGAATTACCAGATGTCAGACACTTCTCACTGAATTTCCAGAGGTCAGACACTTCTGACTGAATTACCAGAGGTCAGACACTTCTCACTGAATTTCCAGAGCTCAGACACTTCTCACTGAATTACCAGAGGTCATACACTTCTCACTGATTCACCAGCGGTCAGCCACATCTCACTGAATTACCAGAGATCAGACACTCCTCACTGAATTACCAGAGGTCAGACACTTCTCACTGAATTACCAGAGGTCAGACACTTCTCACTGAATTACCAGAGGTCAGCACTTCTCACTGAATTACCAGAGGTCAGGCACTTCTCACTGAATTGCCAGAGGTCAGACACCTCTCATTGAATTACCAGAGGTGAGACACTTCTCACTGAATTACCAGAGGTCAGACACTTCTCACTGAATTACCAGAGGTCAGACACTTCTCACTGAATTACCAGAGGTCAGACACTTCTGACTGAATTACCAGAGGTCAGACACTTCTCATTGAATTACCAGAGGTCAGACACTTCTCACTGAATTACCAGAGGTCAGACACTTCTCACTGAATTACCAGAGGTCAGACACTTCTCACTGAATTACCAGATGTCAGCACTTCTCACTGAATTACCAGAGGTCAGGCACTTCTCACTGAATTGCCAGAGGTCAGAAACCTCTCATTGAATTACCAGAGGTGAGACACTTCTCACTGAATTACCAGAGGTCAGACACTTCTCACTGAATTACCGGAGGTCAGACACTTCTGACTGAATTTCCAGAGGTCAGACACTTCTTATTGAATTACCAGAGGTCAGACACTTCTCACTGAATTACCAGAGTTCAGACACTTCTCACTGAATTACCAGAGGTCAGACACTTCTCACTGATTTAGCAGAGGTCAGCCACATTTCACTGAATTACCAGAGATCAGACACTTCTCACTGAATTACCCGAGGTCAGACACTTCTCACTGAATTACCAGAGGTCAAACACTTCTCACTGAATTACCAGAGGTCAGACACTTGTCACTGAATTTCCAGAGGTCAAACACTTCTCAATGAATTACCAGATGTCAGATACTTCTCACTGAATTACCAGGGGTCAGATACTTCTCACTGAATTACCAGAGGTCAAACACTTCTCACTGGATTTGCAGAGGTCAGACACTTCTCACTGAATTACCAGAGGTCAGACACTTCTCACTGAATTACCAGAGGTCAGACACTTCTCACTGAATTACCAGGGGTCAGATACTTCTCACTGAATTGCCAGAGGTCAGACACTTCTCACTGAATTACCAGAGGTCAGACACTTCTCACTGAATTACAGAGGTCAGACACTTCTCACTGAATTACCAGAGGTCAGAAACTTCTCACTAAATTACCAGAGGTCAGACACTTCTCACTGAATTACCAGAGGTCAGGCACTTCTCACTGAATTACCAGAGGTCAGACTCTTCTCACTGAATTACCAGAGGTCAGACACTTCTCACTGAATTATCAGAGGTCAGACACTTCTCACTGAATTACCAGAGGTCAGACACTTCTCACTGAATTACCAGAGGTCAGACACTTCTCACTGAATTACCAGAGGTCAGACACTTCTCGCTGAATTACCAGAAGTCAGACAATTCTCACTGATTTACCAAGGGTCAGACACTTCTCACTGAATTACCAAGGGTCAGACACTTCTTATTGAATTGCCAGAGGTGAGACACTTCTCACTGTATTACCAGAGGTCAGACACTTCTCACTGAATTACCAGGGGTCAGACACTTCGCACTGAATTACCAGAGGTCAAACACTTCTCACTGAATTACCAGAGGTCAGACACATCTCACTGAATTACCAGAGGTCAGACACTTCTCACTGAATTACCAGAGGTCAGACACATCTCACTGAATTACCAGAGGTTAGAAACATCTCACTGATTTACCAGAGGTCAGACACTTCTCACTGATTTAGCAGAGGTCAGAACTTCTCACTGAATTACCAGAGGTCAGACACTTCTCACTGAATTACCAGAGGTCTGACACTTCTCACTGAATTACCAGAGATCAGACACTTCTCACTGAATTAACAGAGGTCAGACACTTCTCACTGAATTACCAGAGATCAGACACTTCTCACTGAATTACAAGAGGTCATACACTTCTCACTGAATTACCAGAGGTCAGACACTTCTCACTAAATTACCAGAGGTCAGACACTTCTCACTGAATTACCAGAGGTCAGGCAGTTCTCACTGAATTACCAGAGGTCAGACACTTCTCACTGAATTACCAGAGGTCAAACACTTCTCACTGAATTACCAGAGGCCAGACATTTCTCACTGAATTACCAGAGGTCAGGCACTTCGCACTGAATTACCAGAGGTCAGACACTTCTCACTAAATTACCAGAGGTCAGACACTTCTCACTGAATTACCAGAGGTCCAAAACATCTCACTAAATTACCAGAGGTCAGACACTTCTCACTGAATTACCAGAGGTCAAATACATCTCACTGAATTACCAGAGGTCAGACACTTCTCACTGAATTACAAGAGGTCAGACACTTCTCACTGAATTACCAGAGGTCAGACACTTCTCACTGAATTGCCAGACGTCAGATACTTCTCACTGAATTACCAGGGATCAGACACTTCTCACTGAATTACCAGGGATCAGGCACTTCTCACTGAATTGCCAGAGGTCAGACACTTCTCACTGAATTACCCGAGGTCAGACACTTCCCACTGAATTACCAGAGGTCAGACACTTCTCACTGAATTACCAGAGGTCAGACACTTCTCACTGAATTACCCGAGGTCAGACACTTCCCACTGAATTACCAGAGGTCAGACACTTCTCATTGAATTACCAGAGGTCAGAAACTTCTCACTGAATTACCAGCGGTCAGACACTTCTCACTGAATTACCAGAGGTCAGACACTTCTCACTGAATTACCAGAGGTCAGGCAGTTCTCACTGAATTACCAGAGGTCAGACACTTCTCACTGTATTACCAGAGGTCAAACACTTCTCACTGAATTAAAAGAGGCCAGACACTTCTCACTGAATTACCAGAGGTCAGATACTTCTCACTGAATTACCAGAGGTCAGACACTTCGCACTGAATTACAGAGGTCAGACACTTCTCACTGAATTACCAGAGGTCAGAAACTTCTCACTAAATTACCAGAGGTCAGACACTTCTCACTGAATTACCAGAGGTCAGGCACTTCTCACTGAATTACCAGAGGTCAGACTCTTCTCACTGAATTACCAGAGGTCAGACACTTCTCACTGAATTATCAGAGGTCAGACACTTCTCACTGAATTACCAGAGGTCAGACACTTCTCACTGAATTACCAGAGGTCAGACACTTCTCACTGAATTACCAGAGGTCAGACACTTCTCGCTGAATTACCAGAAGTCAGACAATTCTCACTGATTTACCAAGGGTCAGACACTTCTCACTGAATTACCAAGGGTCAGACACTTCTTATTGAATTGCCAGAGGTGAGACACTTCTCACTGTATTACCAGAGGTCAGACACTTCTCACTGAATTACCAGGGGTCAGACACTTCGCACTGAATTACCAGAGGTCAAACACTTCTCACTGAATTACCAGAGGTCAGACACATCTCACTGAATTACCAGAGGTCAGACACTTCTCACTGATTTACCAGAGGTCAGACACTTCTCACTGAATTACCAGAGGTCAGACACTTCTCACTGAATTACCAGAGGTCAGACACATCTCACTGAATTACCAGAGGTTAGAAACATCTCACTGATTTACCAGAGGTCAGACACTTCTCACTGATTTAGCAGAGGTCAGAACTTCTCACTGAATTACCAGAGGTCAGACACTTCTCACTGAATTACCAGAGGTCTGACACTTCTCACTGAATTACCAGAGATCAGACACTTCTCACTGAATTAACAGAGGTCAGACACTTCTCACTGAATTAGAAGAGGTCAGACACTTCTCACTGAATTAGCAGAGTTCAGACACTTCTCACTGAATTACCAGAGGTCAGACACTTCTCACTGAATTAGAAGAGGTCAGACACTTCTCACTGAATTACCAGAGGTTAGACACTTCTCACTGAATTGCCAGACGTCAGACACTTCTCACTGAATTACCAGAGATCAGACACTACTCTCTGAATTACCAGAGATCAGACACTTCCCTCTGAATTACAAGAGGTCAGACACTTCTCACTGAATTGCCAGAGGTCAGACACTTCTCACTGAATTACCAGAGGTCAGACACTTCTCACTGAATTACCCGAGGTCAGACACTTCCCACTGAATTACCAGAGGTCAGACACTTCTCACTGAATTACCCGAGGTCAGACACTTCCCTCTGAATTACAAGAGGTCAGACACTTCTCACTGAATTGCCAGAGGTCAGACACTTCTCACTGAATTACCAGAGGTCAGACACTTCTCACTGAATTACCCGAGGTCAGACACTTCTCACTGAATTACCAGAGGTCAGACACTTCTCATTAAATTACCAGAGGTCAGAAACTTCTCACTGAATTACCAGAGGTCAGACACTTCTCACTGAAATACCAGAGGTCAGACACTTCTCACTGAATTACCAGAGGTCAGACACTTCTCACTGAATTACCAGAGGTCAGGCAGTTCTCACTGAATTACCAGAGGTCAGACACTTCTCACTGTATTACCAGAGGTCAAACACTTCTCACTGAATTACCAGAGTTCAGACACTTCCACTGAATTACCAGAGGTCAGACACTCCTCACTGATTTACCGGAGGTCTGACATATCTCACTGAATTACCAGAGGTCAGAGCTTCTCATTGAATTACCAGAGGTTAGACACTTCTCACTGAATTACCAGAGGTCAGATACTTCTCACTGAATTACCAGAGGTCAGACACTTCGCACTGAATTACCAGAGGTCAGACAATTCTCACTGACTTACCAGAGGTCAGACACTTCTCACTGAATTACCAGAGGTCAGACACTTCTCACTGAATTACCAGAGGTCAGACAATTCTCACTGACTTACCAGAGGTCAGACACTTCTCACTGAATTACCAGAGGTCAGACACTTCGCACTGAATTTCCAGAGGTCAGACACTTCTCGCTGAATTACCAGAGGTCAGACACTTCTCACTGAATTACCAGAGGTCAGACACTTCTCACTGAATTACCAGAGGTCATACACTCTCATTGAATTACCAGAGGTCAGACACTTCCACTGAATAACCAGAGGTCAGACACTCCTCACTGATTTACCGGATGTCAGACATATCTCACTGAATTACCAGAGGTCAGAGCTTCTCATTGAATTACCAGAGGTTAGACACTTCTCACTGAATTACCAGAGGTCAGACAATTCTCACTTAATTACCAGAGATCAGACACATCTCACTTAATTACCAGAGATTAGACACTTCTCACTGAATTACCAGAGGTCAGACACTTCTCACTGAATTACCAGAGGTCAGACACTTCTCACTGAATTACCAGAGGTCAGACACTTCTCACTGAATTACCAGAGGTCAGACAATTCTCACTTAATTACCAGAGGTCCGACAATTATCTCTGAATTACCAGAGATCAGACACTTCTCACTGAATTACCAGAGGTCAGACACTTCTCACTGAATTACCAGAGGTCAGACAATTCTCACTGAATTACCAGCGGTCCGACAATTATCTCTGAATTACCAGAGATCAGACACTTCTCACTGAATTACCAGAGGTCAGACACTTCTCACTGAATTACCAGAGGTCAGGCAAATATCTCTGAATTACCAGAAGTCAGACACTTCTCACTTAATTACCAGAGGTCAGATATTTCTCTCTGAATTACCAGAAGTCAGACAATTCTCACTGATTTACCAAGGGTCAGACACTTCTCACTGAATTACCAAGGGTCAGACACTCCTTATTGAATTTCCAGATGTGAG
Source organism: Somniosus microcephalus (assembly GCF_052327205.1). NCBI lineage: Eukaryota > Metazoa > Chordata > Chondrichthyes > Squaliformes > Somniosidae > Somniosus > Somniosus microcephalus. Next base: position 108,035,215 of record NC_140999.1, read on the forward strand.
ACATTTCTCACTGTATTACCAGAGGTCAGACACTTCTCACTGAATTACCAGAGGTCAGACACTTCTCACTGAATTACCAGAGGTCAGACACTTCTCACTGAATTACCAGAGGTCAGACACTTCTCACTGAATTTCCAGAGGTCAAACACTTCTCAATGAATTACCAGAGGTCAGACACTTCTCACTGAATTACCAGATGTCAGACACTTCTCACTGAATTTCCAGAGGTCAGACACTTCTGACTGAATTACCAGAGGTCAGACACTTCTCACTGAATTTCCAGAGCTCAGACACTTCTCACTGAATTACCAGAGGTCATGCACTTCTCACTGATTTACCAGCGGTCAGCCACATCTCACTGAATTACCAGAGGTCAGACACTCCTCACTGAATTACCAGAGGTCAGACACTTCTCACTGAATTACCAGAGGTCAGACACTTCTCACTGATTTAGCAGAGGTCAGCCACATTTCACTGAATTACCAGAGATCAGACACTTCTCACTGAATTACCCGAGGTCAGACACTTCTCACTGAATTACCAGAGGTCAAACACTTCTCACTGAATTACCAGAGGTCAGACACTTGTCACTGAATTTCCAGAGGTCAAACACTTCTCAATGAATTACCAGATGTCAGATACTTCTCACTGAATTACCAGGGGTCAGATACTTCTCACTGAATTACCAGAGGTCAAACACTTCTCACTGGATTTGCAGAGGTCAGACACTTCTCACTGAATTACCAGAGGTCAGACACTTCTCACTGAATTACCAGAGGTCAGACACTTCTCACTGAATTACCAGGGGTCAGATACTTCTCACTGAATTGCCAGAGGTCAGACACTTCTCACTGAATTACCAGAGGTCAGACACTTCTCACTGAATTACCAGAGGTCAGACACTTCTCACTGAATTACCAGAGGTCAGACACTTCTCACTGTATTACCAGGGGTCAGATACTTCTCACTGAATTGCCAGAGGTCAGACACCTCTCATTGAATTACCAGAGGTCAGACACTTCTCACTGAATTACCAGAGATCAGACACTTCTCACTGAATTACCAGAGATCAGACACTTCTCACTGAATTACAAGAGGTCATACACTTCTCACTGAATTACCAGAGGTCAGACACTTCTCACTAAATTACCAGAGGTCAGACACTTCTCACTGAATTACCAGAGGTCAGGCAGTTCTCACTGAATTACCAGAGGTCAGACACTTCTCACTGAATTACCAGAGGTCAAACATTTCTCACTGAATTACCAGAGGCCAGACATTTCTCACTGAATTACCAGAGGTCAGGCACTTCGCACTGAATTACCAGAGGTCAGACACTTCTCACTAAATTACCAGAGGTCAGACACTTCTCACTGAATTACCAGAGGTCCAAAACATCTCACTAAATTACCAGAGGTCAGACACTTCTCACTGAATTACCAGAGGTCAAATACATCTCACTGAATTACCAGAGGTCAGACACTTCTCACTGAATTACAAGAGGTCAGACACTTCTCACTGAATTACCAGAGGTCAGACACTTCTCACTGAATTGCCAGACGTCAGACACTTCTCACTGAATTACCAGGGATCAGACACTTCTCACTGAATTACCAGAGATCAGGCACTTCTCACTGAATTACAAGAGGTCAGACACTTCTCACTGAATTGCCAGAGGACAGACACTTCTCACTGAATTACCAGCTGTCAGACACTTCTCACTGAATTACCAGAGGTCAGACACTTCTCACTGAATTACCAGAGGTCAGGCAGTTCTCACTGAATTACCAGAGGTCAGACACTTCTCACTGTATTACCAGAGGTCAAACACTTCTCACTGAATTAAAAGAGGCCAGACACTTCTCACTGAATTACCAGAGGTCAGATACTTCTCACTGAATTACCAGAGGTCAAATACATCTCACTGAATTACCAGAGGTCAGACACTTCTCACTGAATTACAAGAGGTCAGACACTTCTCACTGAATTACCAGAGGTCAGACACTTCTCACTGAATTGCCAGACGTCAGACACTTCTCACTGAATTACCAGGGATCAGACACTTCTCACTGAATTACCGGAGATCAGGCACTTCTCACTGAATTACAAGAGGTCAGACACTTCTCACTGAATTGCCAGAGGTCAGACACTTCCCACTGAATTACCAGCGGTCAGACACTTCTCACTGAATTACCAGAGGTCAGACACTTCTCACTGAATTACCAGAGGTCAGGCAGTTCTCACTGAATTACCAGAGGTCAGACACTTCTCACTGTATTACCAGAGGTCAAACACTTCTCACTGAATTAAAAGAGGCCAGACACTTCTCACTGAATTACCAGAGGTCAGATACTTCTCACTGAATTACCAGAGGTCAGACACTTCGCACTGAATTACAGAGGTCAGACACTTCTCACTGAATTACCAGAGGTCAGAAACTTCTCACTAAATTACCAGAGGTCAGACACTTCTCACTGAATTACCAGAGGTCAGGCACTTCTCACTGAATTACCAGAGGTCAGACTCTTCTCACTGAATTACCAGAGGTCAGACACTTCTCACTGAATTATCAGAGGTCAGACACTTCTCACTGAATTACCAGAGGTCAGACACTTCTCACTGAATTACCAGAGGTCAGACACTTCTCACTGAATTACCAGAGGTCAGACACTTCTCGCTGAATTACCAGAAGTCAGACAATTCTCACTGATTTACCAAGGGTCAGACACTTCTCACTGAATTACCAAGGGTCAGACACTTCTTATTGAATTGCCAGAGGTGAGACACTTCTCACTGTATTACCAGAGGTCAGACACTTCTCACTGAATTACCAGGGGTCAGACACTTCGCACTGAATTACCAGAGGTCAAACACTTCTCACTGAATTACCAGAGGTCAGACACATCTCACTGAATTACCAGAGGTCAGACACTTCTCACTGATTTACCAGAGGTCAGACACTTCTCACTGAATTACCAGAGGTCAGACACTTCTCACTGAATTACCAGAGGTCAGACACATCTCACTGAATTACCAGAGGTTAGAAACATCTCACTGATTTACCAGATGTCAGACACTTCTCACTGATTTAGCAGAGGTCAGAACTTCTCACTGAATTACCAGAGGTCAGACACTTCTCACTGAATTACCAGAGGTCTGACACTTCTCACTGAATTACCAGAGATCAGACACTTCTCACTGAATTAACAGAGGTCAGACACTTCTCAGTGAATTACCAGAGGTCAGACACTTCTCACTGAATTACCAGAAGTCAGACACTTCTCACTGAATTAGCAGAGTTCAGACACTTCTCACTGAATTACCAGAGGTCAGACACTTCTCACTAAATTAGAAGAGGTCAGACACTTCTCACTGAATTACCAGAGATCAGACACTTCTCACTGAATTAGCAGAGTTCAGACACTTCTCACTGAATTACCAGAGGTCAGACACTTCTCACTGAATTAGAAGAGGTCAGACACTTCTCACTGAATTACCAGAGGTCAGACACTTCTCACTGAATTGCCAGATGTCAGACACTTCTCACTGAATTACCAGAGGTCAGACACTTCTCACTGAATTACCCGAGGTCAGACACTTCCCACTGAATTACCAGAGGTCAGACACTTCTCATTAAATTACCAGAGGTCAGAAACTTCTCACTGAATTACCAGAGGTCAGACACTTCTCACTGAAATACCAGAGGTCAGACACTTCTCACTGAATTACCAGAGGTCAGACACTTCTCACTGAATTACCAGAGGTCAGGCAGTTCTCACTGAATTACCAGACGTCAGACACTTCTCACTGTATTACCAGAGGTCAAACACTTCTCACTGAATTACCAGAGTTCAGACACTTCCACTGAATTACCAGAGGTCAGACACTCCTCACTGATTTACCGGAGGTCTGACATATCTCACTGAATTACCAGAGGTCAGAGCTTCTCATTGAATTACCAGAGGTTAGACACTTCTCACTGAATTACCAGAGGTCAGATACTTCTCACTGAATTACCAGAGGTCAGACGCTTCGCACTGAATTACCAGAGGTCAGACACTTCTCACTGAATTACCAGAGGTCAGACAATTCTCACTGACTTACAAGAGGTCAGACACTTCTCACTGAATTACCAGAGGTCAGACACTTCTCACTGAATTACCAGAGGTCAGACACTTCGCACTGAATTTCCAGAGGTCAGACACTTCTCGCTGAATTACCAGAGGTCAGACACTTCTCACTGAATTACCAGAGGTCAGACACTTCTCACTGAATTACCAGAGGTCATACACTCTCATTGAATTACCAGAGGTCAGACACTTCCACTGAATAACCAGAGGTCAGACACTCCTCACTGATTTACCGGATGTCAGACATATCTCACTGAATTACCAGAGGTCAGAGCTTCTCATTGAATTACCAGAGGTTAGACACTTCTCACTGAATTACCAGAGGTCAGACAATTCTCACTTAATTACCAGAGATCAGACACATCTCACTTAATTACCAGAGATTAGACACTTCTCACTGAATTACCAGAGGTCAGACACTTCTCACTGAATTACCAGAGGTCAGACACTTCTCACTGAATTACCAGAGGTCAGACACTTCTCACTGAATTACCAGAGGTCAGACAATTCTCACTTAATTACCAGAGGTCCGACAATTATCTCTGAATTACCAGAGATCAGACACTTCTCACTGAATTACCAGAGGTTAGACACTTCTCACTGAATTACCAGAGGTCAGACAATTCTCACTGAATTACCAGAGGTCCGACAATTATCTCTGAATTACCAGAGATCAGACACTTCTCACTGAATTACCAGAGGTCAGACACTTCTCACTGAATTACCAGAGGTCAGGCAAATATCTCTGAATTACCAGAAGTCAGACACTTCTCACTTAATTACCAGAGGTCAGATATTTCTCTCTGAATTACCAGAAGTCAGACAATTCTCACTGATTTACCAAGGGTCAGACACTTCTCACTGAATTACCAAGGGTCAGACACTCCTTATTGAATTTCCAGATGTGAGACATTTCTCACTGTATTACCAGAGGTCAGACACTTCTCACTGAATTACCAGAGGTCAGACACTTCTCACTGAATTACCAGAGGTCAGACACTTCTCACTGAATTACCAGAGGTCAGACACTTCTCACTGAATTTCCAGAGGTCAAACACTTCTCAATGAATTACCAGAGGTCAGACACTTCTCACTGAATTACCAGAGGTCAGACAATTCTCACTGAATTACCAGCGGTCCGACAATTATCTCTGAATTACCAGAGATCAGACACTTCTCACTGAATTACCAGAGGTCAGACACTTCTCACTGAATTACCAGAGGTCAGGCAAATATCTCTGAATTACCAGAAGTCAGACACTTCTCACTTAATTACCAGAGGTCAGATATTTCTCTCTGAATTACCAGAAGTCAGACAATTCTCACTGATTTACCAAGGGTCAGACACTTCTCACTGAATTACCAAGGGTCAGACACTCCTTATTGAATTTCCAGATGTGAGACATTTCTCACTGTATTACCAGAGGTCAGACACTTCTCACTGAATTACCAGAGGTCAGACACTTCTCACTGAATTACCAGAGGTCAGACACTTCTCACTGAATTACCAGAGGTCAGACACTTCTCACTGAATTTCCAGAGGTCAAACACTTCTCAATGAATTACCAGAGGTCAGACACTTCTCACTGAATTACCAGATGTCAGACACTTCTCACTGAATTTCCAGAGGTCAGACACTTCTGACTGAATTACCAGAGGTCAGACACTTCTCACTGAATTTCCAGAGCTCAGACACTTCTCACTGAATTACCAGAGGTCATGCACTTCTCACTGATTTACCAGCGGTCAGCCACATCTCACTGAATTACCAGAGGTCAGACACTCCTCACTGAATTACCAGAGGTCAGACACTTCTCACTGAATTACCAGAGGTCAGACACTTCTCACTGATTTAGCAGAGGTCAGCCACATTTCACTGAATTACCAGAGATCAGACACTTCTCACTGAATTACCCGAGGTCAGACACTTCTCACTGAATTACCAGAGGTCAAACACTTCTCACTGAATTACCAGAGGTCAGACACTTGTCACTGAATTTCCAGAGGTCAAACACTTCTCAATGAATTACCAGATGTCAGATACTTCTCACTGAATTACCAGGGGTCAGATACTTCTCACTGAATTACCAGAGGTCAAACACTTCTCACTGGATTTGCAGAGGTCAGACACTTCTCACTGAATTACCAGAGGTCAGACACTTCTCACTGAATTACCAGAGGTCAGACACTTCTCACTGAATTACCAGGGGTCAGATACTTCTCACTGAATTGCCAGAGGTCAGACACTTCTCACTGAATTACCAGAGGTCAGACACTTCTCACTGAATTACCAGAGGTCAGACACTTCTCACTGAATTACCAGAGGTCAGACACTTCTCACTGTATTACCAGGGGTCAGATACTTCTCACTGAATTGCCAGAGGTCAGACACCTCTCATTGAATTACCAGAGGTCAGACACTTCTCACTGAATTACCAGAGATCAGACACTTCTCACTGAATTACCAGAGATCAGACACTTCTCACTGAATTACAAGAGGTCATACACTTCTCACTGAATTACCAGAGGTCAGACACTTCTCACTAAATTACCAGAGGTCAGACACTTCTCACTGAATTACCAGAGGTCAGGCAGTTCTCACTGAATTACCAGAGGTCAGACACTTCTCACTGAATTACCAGAGGTCAAACATTTCTCACTGAATTACCAGAGGCCAGACATTTCTCACTGAATTACCAGAGGTCAGGCACTTCGCACTGAATTACCAGAGGTCAGACACTTCTCACTAAATTACCAGAGGTCAGACACTTCTCACTGAATTACCAGAGGTCCAAAACATCTCACTAAATTACCAGAGGTCAGACACTTCTCACTGAATTACCAGAGGTCAAATACATCTCACTGAATTACCAGAGGTCAGACACTTCTCACTGAATTACAAGAGGTCAGACACTTCTCACTGAATTACCAGAGGTCAGACACTTCTCACTGAATTGCCAGACGTCAGACACTTCTCACTGAATTACCAGGGATCAGACACTTCTCACTGAATTACCAGAGATCAGGCACTTCTCACTGAATTACAAGAGGTCAGACACTTCTCACTGAATTGCCAGAGGACAGACACTTCTCACTGAATTACCAGAGGTCAGACACTTCTCACTGAATTACCCGAGGTCAGACACTTCCCACTGAATTACCAGAGGTCAGACACTTCTCATTGAATTACCAGAGGTCAGAAACTTCTCACTGAATTACCAGCGGTCAGACACTTCTCACTGAATTACCAGAGGTCAGACACTTCTCACTGAATTACCAGAGGTCAGGCAGTTCTCACTGAATTACCAGAGGTCAGACACTTCTCACTGTATTACCAGAGGTCAAACACTTCTCACTGAATTAAAAGAGGCCAGACACTTCTCACTGAATTACCAGAGGTCAGATACTTCTCACTGAATTACCAGAGGTCAAATACATCTCACTGAATTACCAGAGGTCAGACACTTCTCACTGAATTACAAGAGGTCAGACACTTCTCACTGAATTACCAGAGGTCAGACACTTCTCACTGAATTGCCAGACGTCAGACACTTCTCACTGAATTACCAGGGATCAGACACTTCTCACTGAATTACCGGAGATCAGGCACTTCTCACTGAATTACAAGAGGTCAGACACTTCTCACTGAATTGCCAGAGGACAGACACTTCTCACTGAATTACCCGAGGTCAGACACTTCCCACTGAATTACCAGCGGTCAGACACTTCTCACTGAATTACCAGAGGTCAGACACTTCTCACTGAATTACCAGAGGTCAGGCAGTTCTCACTGAATTACCAGAGGTCAGACACTTCTCACTGTATTACCAGAGGTCAAACACTTCTCACTGAATTAAAAGAGGCCAGACACTTCTCACTGAATTACCAGAGGTCAGATACTTCTCACTGAATTACCAGAGGTCAGACACTTCGCACTGAATTACAGAGGTCAGACACTTCTCACTGAATTACCAGAGGTCAGAAACTTCTCACTAAATTACCAGAGGTCAGACACTTCTCACTGAATTACCAGAGGTCAGGCACTTCTCACTGAATTACCAGAGGTCAGACTCTTCTCACTGAATTACCAGAGGTCAGACACTTCTCACTGAATTATCAGAGGTCAGACACTTCTCACTGAATTACCAGAGGTCAGACACTTCTCACTGAATTACCAGAGGTCAGACACTTCTCACTGAATTACCAGAGGTCAGACACTTCTCGCTGAATTACCAGAAGTCAGACAATTCTCACTGATTTACCAAGGGTCAGACACTTCTCACTGAATTACCAAGGGTCAGACACTTCTTATTGAATTGCCAGAGGTGAGACACTTCTCACTGTATTACCAGAGGTCAGACACTTCTCACTGAATTACCAGGGGTCAGACACTTCGCACTGAATTACCAGAGGTCAAACACTTCTCACTGAATTACCAGAGGTCAGACACATCTCACTGAATTACCAGAGGTCAGACACTTCTCACTGAATTACCAGAGGTCAGACACTTCTCACTGAATTACCAGAGGTCAGACACATCTCACTGAATTACCAGAGGTTAGAAACATCTCACTGATTTACCAGATGTCAGACACTTCTCACTGATTTAGCAGAGGTCAGAACTTCTCACTGAATTACCAGAGGTCAGACACTTCTCACTGAATTACCAGAGGTCTGACACTTCTCACTGAATTACCAGAGATCAGACACTTCTCACTGAATTAACAGAGGTCAGACACTTCTCAGTGAATTACCAGAGGTCAGACACTTCTCACTGAATTACCAGAAGTCAGACACTTCTCACTGAATTAGCAGAGTTCAGACACTTCTCACTGAATTACCAGAGGTCAGACACTTCTCACTAAATTAGAAGAGGTCAGACACTTCTCACTGAATTACCAGAGATCAGACACTTCTCACTGAATTAGCAGAGTTCAGACACTTCTCACTGAATTACCAGAGGTCAGACACTTCTCACTGAATTAGAAGAGGTCAGACACTTCTCACTGAATTACCAGAGGTCAGACACTTCTCACTGAATTGCCAGATGTCAGACACTTCTCACTGAATTACCAGAGGTCAGACACTTCTCACTGAATTACCCGAGGTCAGACACTTCCCACTGAATTACCAGAGGTCAGACACTTCTCATTAAATTACCAGAGGTCAGAAACTTCTCACTGAATTACCAGAGGTCAGACACTTCTCACTGAAATACCAGAGGTCAGACACTTCTCACTGAATTACCAGAGGTCAGACACTTCTCACTGAATTACCAGAGGTCAGGCAGTTCTCACTGAATTACCAGACGTCAGACACTTCTCACTGTATTACCAGAGGTCAAACACTTCTCACTGAATTACCAGAGTTCAGACACTTCCACTGAATTACCAGAGGTCAGACACTCCTCACTGATTTACCGGAGGTCTGACATATCTCACTGAATTACCAGAGGTCAGAGCTTCTCATTGAATTACCAGAGGTTAGACACTTCTCACTGAATTACCAGAGGTCAGACACTTCTCACTGAATTACCAGAGGTCAGACAATTCTCACTGACTTACAAGAGGTCAGACACTTCTCACTGAATTACCAGAGGTCAGACACTTCTCACTGAATTACCAGAGGTCAGACACTTCGCACTGAATTTCCAGAGGTCAGACACTTCTCGCTGAATTACCAGAGGTCAGACACTTCTCACTGAATTACCAGAGGTCAGACACTTCTCACTGAATTACCAGAGGTCATACACTCTCATTGAATTACCAGAGGTCAGACACTTCCACTGAATAACCAGAGGTCAGACACTCCTCACTGATTTACCGGATGTCAGACATATCTCACTGAATTACCAGAGGTCAGAGCTTCTCATTGAATTACCAGAGGTTAGACACTTCTCACTGAATTACCAGAGGTCAGACAATTCTCACTTAATTACCAGAGATCAGACACATCTCACTTAATTACCAGAGATTAGACACTTCTCACTGAATTACCAGAGGTCAGACACTTCTCACTGAATTACCAGAGGTCAGACACTTCTCACTGAATTACCAGAGGTCAGACACTTCTCACTGAATTACCAGAGGTCAGACAATTCTCACTTAATTACCAGAGGTCCGACAATTATCTCTGAATTACCAGAGATCAGACACTTCTCACTGAATTACCAGAGGTTAGACACTTCTCACTGAATTACCAGAGGTCAGACAATTCTCACTGAATTACCAGAGGTCCGACAATTATCTCTGAATTACCAGAGATCAGACACTTCTCACTGAATTACCAGAGGTCAGACACTTCTCACTGAATTACCAGAGGTCAGGCAAATATCTCTGAATTACCAGAAGTCAGACACTTCTCACTTAATTACCAGAGGTCAGATATTTCTCTCTGAATTACCAGAAGTCAGACAATTCTCACTGATTTACCAAGGGTCAGACACTTCTCACTGAATTACCAAGGGTCAGACACTCCTTATTGAATTTCCAGATGTGAGACATTTCTCACTGTATTACCAGAGGTCAGACACTTCTCACTGAATTACCAGAGGTCAGACACTTCTCACTGAATTACCAGAGGTCAGACACTTCTCACTGAATTACCAGAGGTCAGACACTTCTCACTGAATTTCCAGAGGTCAAACACTTCTCAATGAATTACCAGAGGTCAGACACTTCTCACTGAATTACCAGAGGTCAGACACTTCTCACTGAATTTCCAGAGGTCAGACACTTCTGACTGAATTACCAGAGGTCAGACACTTCTCACTGAATTTCCAGAGCTCAGACACTTCTCACTGAATTACCAGAGGTCATGCACTTCTCACTGATTTACCAGCGGTCAGCCACATCTCACTGAATTACCAGAGGTCAGACACTCCTCACTGAATTACCAGAGGTCAGACACTTCTCACTGAATTACCAGAGGTCAGACACTTCTCACTTAATTACCAGAGGTCAACACTTCTCACTGAATTACCAGAGGTCAGGCACTTCTCACTGAATTGCCAGAGGTCAGACACCTCTCATTGAATTACCAGAGGTGAGACACTTCTCACTGAATTACCAGAGGTCAGACACTTCTGACTGAATTACCAGAGGTCAGACACTTCTCATTGAATTACCAGAGGTCAGACACTTCTCACTGAATTACCAGAGGTAAGACACTTCTCTCTGAATTACCAGAGGTCAGACACTTCTCACTGATTTAGCAGAGGTCAGCCACATTTCACTGAATTACCAGAGATCAGACACTTCTCACTGAATTACCCGAGGTCAGACACTTCTCACTGAATTACCAGAGGTCAAACACTTCTCACTGAATTACCAGAGGTCAGACACTTCTCACTGAATTACCAGAGGTCAGGCACTTCTCACTGAATTACCAGAGGTCAGACACTTCTCACTGAATTTCCAGAGGTCAAAAACTTCTCAATGAATTACCAGAGGTCAGACACTTCTCACTGAATTTGCAGAGGTCAGACACTTCTCACTGGATTTGCAGAGGTCAGACACTTCTCACTGAATTACCAGAGGTCAGACACTTCTCACTGAATTACCAGAGGTCAGACACTTCTCACTGAATTACCAGAGGTCAGATACTTCTCACTGAATTGCCAGAGGTCAGACACCTCTCATTGAATTACCAGAGGTCAGACACTTCTCACTGAATTACCCGAGGTCAGACACTTCCCACTGAATTACCAGAGGTCAGACACTTCTCATTGAATTACCAGAGGTCAGAAACATCTCACTGAATTACCAGCGGTCAGACACTTCTCACTGAATTACCAGAGGTCAGAAACTTCTCACTGAAATACCAGAGGTCAGACACTTCTCACTGAATTACCAGAGGTCAGACACTTCTCACTGAATTACCAGAGGTCAGGCAGTTCTCACTGAATTACCAGAGGTCAGACACTTCTCACTGTATTACCAGAGGTCAAACACTTCTCACTGAATTAAAAGAGGCCAGACACTTCTCACTGAATTACCAGAGGTCAGATACTTCTCACTGAATTACCAGAGGTCAGACACTTCACACTGAATTACAGAGGTAGACACTTCTCACAGAATTACCAGAGGTCAGAAACTTCTCACTAAATTACCAGAGGTCAGACACTTCTCACTGAATTACCAGAGGTCAGGCACTTCTCACTGAATTACCAGAGGTCAGACTCTTCTCACTGAATTACCAGAGGTCAGACACTTCTCACTGAATTACCAGAGGTCAGACACTTCTTATTGAATTGCCAGAGGTGAGACACTTCTCACTGTCTTACCAGAGGTCAGACACTTCTCACTGAATTACCAGGGGTCAGACACTTCGCACTGAATTACCAGAGGTCAAACACTTCTCACTGAATTACCAGAGGTCAGACACATCTCACTGAATTACCAGAGGTCAGACACTTCTCACTGATTTACCAGAGGTCAGACACTTCTCACTGAATTACCAGAGGTCAGACACTTCTCACTGAATTACCAGAGGTCAGACACATCTCACTGAATTACCAGAGGTTAGAAACATCTCACTGATTTACCAGAGGTCAGACACTTCTCAATGATTTAGCAGAGGTCAGAACTTCTCACTGAATTACCAGAGGTCTGACACTTCTCACTGAATTACCAGAGATCAGACACTTCTCACTGAATTAACAGAGGTCAGACACTTCTCAGTGAATTACCAGAGATCAGACACTTCTCACTGAATTACCAGAGGTCAGACACTTCTCACTGAATTACCAGAGATCAGACACTTCTCACTGAATTAGCAGAGTTCAGACACTTCTCACTGAATTACCAGAGGTCAGACACTTCTCACTGAATTAGAAGAGGTCAGACACTTCTCACTGAATTACCAGAGGTCAGACACTTCCCTCTGAATTACAAGAGGTCAGACACTTCTCACTGAATTGCCAGAGGTCAGACACTTCTCACTGAATTACCAGAGGTCAGACACTTCTCACTGAATTACCCGAGGTCAGACACTTCCCACTGAATTACCAGAGGTCAGACACTTCTCATTAAGTTACCAGAGGTCAGAAACTTCTCACTGAATTACCAGAGGTCAGACACTTCTCACTGAAATACCAGAGGTCAGACACTTCTCACTGAATTACCAGAGGTCAGACACTTCTCACTGAATTACCAGAGGTCAGGCAGTTCTCACTGAATTACCAGAGGTCAGACACTTCTCACTGTGTTACCAGAGGTCAAACACTTCTCACTGAATTACCAGAGGTCAGACACTTCCACTGAATTACCAGAGGTCAGACACTCCTCACTGATTTACCGGAGGTCAGACATATCTCACTGAATTACCAGAGGTCAGAGCTTCTCATTGAATTCCCAGAGGTTAGACACTTCTCACTGAATTACCAGAGGTCAGATACTTCTCACTGAATTACCAGAGGTCAGACGCTTCGCACTGAATTACCAGAGGTCAGACACTTCTCACTGAATTACCAGAGGTCAGACAATTCTCACTGACTTACAAGAGGTCAGACACTTCTCACTGAATTACCAGAGGTCAGACACTTCTCACTGAATTACCAGAGGTCAGACACTTCGCACTGAATTTCCAGAGGTCAGACACTTCTCGCTGAATTACCAGAGGTCAGACACTTCTCACTGAATTACCAGAGGTCAGACACTTCTCACTGAATTACCAGAGGTCATACACTCTCATTGAATTACCAGAGGTCAGACACTTCCACTGAATAACCAGAGGTCAGACACTCCTCACTGATTTACCGGATGTCAGACATATCTCACTGAATTACCAGAGGTCAGAGCTTCTCATTGAATTACCAGAGGTTAGACACTTCTCACTGAATTACCAGAGGTCAGACAATTCTCACTTAATTACCAGAGATCATACACATCTCACTTAATTACCAGAGATTAGACACTTCTCACTGAATTACCAGAGGTCAGACACTTCTCACTGAATTACCAGAGGTCAGACACTTCTCACTGAATTACCAGAGGTCAGACACTTCTCACTGAATTACCAGAGGTCAGACAATTCTCACTTAATTACCAGAGGTCCGACAATTATCTCTGAATTACCAGAGATCAGACACTTCTCACTGAATTACCAGAGGTTAGACACTTCTCACTGAATTACCAGAGGTCAGACAATTCTCACTGAATTACCAGAGGTCCGACAATTATCTCTGAATTACCAGAGATCAGACACTTCTCACTGAATTACCAGATGTCAGACACTTCTCACTGAATTACCAGAGGTCAGGCAAATATCTCTGAATTACCAGAAGTCAGACACTTCTCACTTAATTACCAGAGGTCAGATATTTCTCTCTGAATTACCAGAAGTCAGACAATTCTCACTGATTTACCAAGGGTCAGACACTTCTCACTGAATTACCAAGGGTCAGACACTCCTTATTGAATTTCCAGATGTGAGACATTTCTCACTGTATTACCAGAGGTCAGACACTTCTCACTGAATTACCAGAGGTCAGACACTTCTCACTGAATTACCAGAGGTCAGACACTTCTCACTGAATTACCAGAGGTCAGACACTTCTCACTGAATTTCCAGAGGTCAAACACTTCTCAATGAATTACCAGAGGTCAGACACTTCTCACTGAATTACCAGAGGTCAGACACTTCTCACTGAATTTCCAGAGGTCAGACACTTCTGACTGAATTACCAGAGGTCAGACACTTCTCACTGAATTTCCAGAGCTCAGACACTTCTCACTGAATTACCAGAGGTCATGCACTTCTCACTGATTTACCAGCGGTCAGCCACATCTCACTGAATTACCAGAGGTCAGACACTCCTCACTGAATTACCAGAGGTCAGACACTTCTCACTGAATTACCAGAGGTCAGACACTTCTCACTTAATTACCAGAGGTCAACACTTCTCACTGAATTACCAGAGGTCAGGCACTTCTCACTGAATTGCCAGAGGTCAGACACCTCTCATTGAATTACCAGAGGTGAGACACTTCTCACTGAATTACCAGAGGTCAGACACTTCTGACTGAATTACCAGAGGTCAGACACTTCTCATTGAATTACCAGAGGTCAGACACTTCTCACTGAATTACCAGAGGTAAGACACTTCTCTCTGAATTACCAGAGGTCAGACACTTCTCACTGATTTAGCAGAGGTCAGCCACATTTCACTGAATTACCAGAGATCAGACACTTCTCACTGAATTACCCGAGGTCAGACACTTCTCACTGAATTACCAGAGGCCAAACACTTCTCACTGAATTACCAGAGGTCAGACACTTCTCACTGAATTACCAGAGGTCAGGCACTTCTCACTGAATTACCAGAGGTCAGACACTTCTCACTGAATTTCCAGAGGTCAAAAACTTCTCAATGAATTACCAGAGGTCAGACACTTCTCACTGAATTTGCAGAGGTCAGACACTTCTCACTGGATTACCAGAGGTCAGACACTTCTCACTGATTTAGCAGAGGTCAGCCACATTTCACTGAATTACCAGAGATCAGACACTTCTCACTGAATTACCCGAGGTCAGACACTTCTCACTGAATTACCAGAGGTCAGACACTTCTCACTGAATTACCAGAGGTCAGACACTTCTCACTGAATTACCAGAGGTCAGATACTTCTCACTGAATTGCCAGAGGTCAGACACTTCTCACTGAATTACCAGAGGTCAGATACTTCTCACTGAATTACCAGAGGTCAGACACCTCTCATTGAATTACCAGAGGTCAGACACTTCTCACTGAATTACCCGAGGTCAGACACTTCCCACTGAATTACCAGAGGTCAGACACTTCTCATTGAATTACCAGAGGTCAGAAACATCTCACTGAATTACCAGCGGTCAGACACTTCTCACTGAATTACCAGAGGTCAGAAACTTCTCACTGAAATACCAGAGGTCAGACACTTCTCACTGAATTACCAGAGGTCAGACACTTCTCACTGAATTACCAGAGGTCAGGCAGTTCTCACTGAATTACCAGAGGTCAGACACTTCTCACTGTATTACCAGAGGTCAAACACTTCTCACTGAATTAAAAGAGGCCAGACACTTCTCACTGAATTACCAGAGGTCAGATACTTCTCACTGAATTACCAGAGGTCAGACACTTCACACTGAATTACAGAGGTAGACACTTCTCACAGAATTACCAGAGGTCAGAAACTTCTCACTAAATTACCAGAGGTCAGACACTTCTCACTGAATTACCAGAGGTCAGGCACTTCTCACTGAATTACCAGAGGTCAGACTCTTCTCACTGAATTACCAGAGGTCAGACACTTCTCACTGAATTATCAGAGGTCAGACACTTCTCACTGAATTACCAGAGGTCAGAAACTTCTCACTGAATTACCAGAGGTCAGACACATCTCACTGAATTACCAGAGGTCAGACACTTCTCACTGAATTACCAGAGGTCAGACACTTCTCACTGAATTGCCAGAGGTCAGACACTTCTCACTGAATTACCAGAGGTCAGACACTTCTCGCTGAATTACCAGAAGTCAGACAATTCTCACTGATTTACCAAGGGTCAGACACTTCTCACTGAATTACCAGAGGTCAGACACTTCTTATTGAATTGCCAGAGGTGAGACACTTCTCACTGTCTTACCAGAGGTCAGACACTTCTCACTGAATTACCAGGGGTCAGACACTTCGCACTGAATTACCAGAGGTCAAACACTTCTCACTGAATTACCAGAGGTCAGACACATCTCACTGAATTACCAGAGGTCAGACACTTCTCACTGATTTACCAGAGGTCAGACACTTCTCACTGAATTACCAGAGGTCAGACACTTCTCACTGAATTACCAGAGGTCAGACACATCTCACTGAATTACCAGAGGTTAGAAACATCTCACTGATTTACCAGAGGTCAGACACTTCTCAATGATTTAGCAGAGGTCAGAACTTCTCACTGAATTACCAGAGGTCTGACACTTCTCACTGAATTACCAGAGATCAGACACTTCTCACTGAATTAACAGAGGTCAGACACTTCTCAGTGAATTACCAGAGGTCAGACACTTCTCACTGAATTACCAGAGGTCAGACACTTCTCACTGAATTACCAGAGATCAGACACTTCTCACTGAATTAGCAGAGTTCAGACACTTCTCACTGAATTACCAGAGGTCAGACACTTCTCACTGAATTAGAAGAGGTCAGACACTTCTCACTGAATTACCAGAGGTCAGACACTTCCCTCTGAATTACAAGAGGTCAGACACTTCTCACTGAATTGCCAGAGGTCAGACACTTCTCACTGAATTACCAGAGGTCAGACACTTCTCACTGAATTACCCGAGGTCAGACACTTCCCACTGAATTACCAGAGGTCAGACACTTCTCATTAAATTACCAGAGGTCAGAAACTTCTCACTGAATTACCAGAGGTCAGACACTTCTCACTGAAATACCAGAGGTCAGACACTTCTCACTGAATTACCAGAGGTCAGACACTTCTCACTGAATTACCAGAGGTCAGGCAGTTCTCACTGAATTACCAGAGGTCAGACACTTCTCACTGTGTTACCAGAGGTCAAACACTTCTCACTGAATTACCAGAGGTCAGACACTTCCACTGAATTACCAGAGGTCAGACACTCCTCACTGATTTACCGGAGGTCAGACATATCTCACTGAATTACCAGAGGTCAGAGCTTCTCATTGAATTCCCAGAGGTTAGACACTTCTCACTGAATTACCAGAGGTCAGATACTTCTCACTGAATTACCAGAGGTCAGACACTTCGCACTGAATTACCAGAGGTCAGACACTTCTCACTGAATTACCAGAGGTCAGACAATTCTCACTGACTTACCAGAGGTCAGACACTTCTCACTGAATTACCAGAGGTCAGACATTTCTCACTGAATTACCAGAGGTCAGACACTTCGCACTGAATTTCCAGAGGTCAGACACTTCTCGCTGAATTACCAGAGGTCAGACACTTCTCACTGAATTACCAGAGGTCAGAGCTTCTCATTGAATTACCAGAGGTTAGACACTTCTCACTGAATTACCAGAGGTCAGACACTTCTCACTGAATTACCAGAGGTCAGACAATTCTCACTTAATTACCAGAGGTCCGACAATTTTCTCTGAATTACCAGAGGTCAGACACTTCTCACTGAATTACCAGAGGTTAGACACTTCTCACTGAATTACCAGAGGTCAGACACTTCTCACTGAATTACCAGAGGTCAGGCAAATATCTCTGAATTACCAGAAGTCAGACACTTCCCACTTAATTACCAGAGGTCAGATATTTCTCTCTGAATTACCAGAAGTCAGACAATTCTCACTGATTTACCAAGGGTCAGACACTTCTCACTGAATTACCAAGGGTCAGACACTCTTTATTGAATTGCGAGATGTGAGACATTTCTCACTGTATTACCAGAGGTCAGACACTTCTCACTGAATTACCAGAGGTCAGACACTTCTCACTGAATTACCAGAGGTCAGACACTTCTCACTGAATTACCAGAGGTCAGACACTTCTCACTGAATTACCAGAGGTCAGACACTTCTCACTGAATTTCCAGAGGTCAAACACTTCTCAATGAATTACCAGAGGTCAGACACTTCTCACTGAATTACCAGAGGTCAGACACTTCTCACTGAATTTCCAGAGCTCAGACACTTCTCACTGAATTACCAGAGGTCATGCACTTCTCACTGATTTACCAGCGGTCAGCCACATCTCACTGAATTACCAGAGGTCAGACACTCCTCACTGAATTACCAGAGGTCAGACACTTCTCACTGAATTACCAGAGGTCAGACACTTCTCACTTAATTACCAGAGGTCAACACTTCTCACTGAATTACCAGAGGTCAGGCACTTCTCACTGAATTGCCAGAGGTCAGACACCTCTCATTGAATTACCAGAGGTGAGACACTTCTCACTGAATTACCAGAGGTCAGACACTTCTCACTGAATTACCAGAGGTCAGACACTTCTCACTGAATTACCAGAGGTCAGACACTTCTGACTGAATTACCAGAGGTCAGACACTTCTCATTGAATTACCAGAGGTCAGACACTTCTCACTGAATTACCAGAGGTCAGACACTTCTCTCTGAATTACCAGAGGTCAGACACTTCTCACTGATTTAGCAGAGGTCAGCCACATTTCACTGAATTACCAGAGATCAGACACTTCTCACTGAATTACCCGAGGTCAGACACTTCTCACTGAATTACCAGAGGTCAAACACTTCTCACTGAATTACCAGAGGTCAGACACTTCTCACTGAATTACCAGAGGTCAGGCACTTCTCACTGAATTACCAGAGGTCAGACACTTCTCACTGAATTTCCAGAGGTCAAAAACTTCTCAATGAATTACCAGAGGTCAGACACTTCTCACTGAATTTCCAGAGGTCAGACACTTCTCACTGGATTTGCAGAGGTCAGACACTTCTCACTGAATTACCAGAGGTCATACACTTCTCACTGAATTACCAGAGGTCAGACACTTCTCACTGAATTACCAGAGGTCAGATACTTCTCACTGAATTGCCAGAGGTCAGACACCTCTCATTGAATTACCAGAGGTCAGACACTTCTCACTGAATTACCAGAGATCAGACACTTCTCACTGAATTACCAGAGATCAGACACTTCTCACTGAATTACAAGAGGTCATACACTTCTCACTGAATTACCAGAGGTCAGACACTTCTCACTAAATTACCAGAGGTCAGACACTTCTCACTGAATTACCAGAGGTCAGGCAGTTCTCACTGAATTAACAGAGGTCATACACTTCTCACTGAATTACCAGAGGTCAGACACTTCTCACTAAATTACCAGAGGTCAGACACTTCTCACTGAATTACCAGAGGCCAGACACTTCACACTGAATTACCAGAGGTCAGGCACTTCTCACTAAATTACCAGAGGTCAGACACTTCTCACTGAATTACCAGAGGTCCAAAACATCTCACTAAATTACCAGAGGTCAGACACTTCTCACTGAATTACCAGAGGTCAGATACTTCTCACTGAATTACCAGAGGTCAGACACTTCTCACTGATTTAGCAGAGGTCAGCCACATTTCACTGAATTACCAGAGATCAGACACTTCTCACTGAATTACCCGAGGTCAGACACTTCTCACTGAATTACCAGAGGTGAAACACTTCTCACTGAATTACCAGAGGTCAGACACTTCTCACTGAATTACCAGAGGTCAGGCACTTCTCACTGAATTACCAGAGGTCAGACACTTCTCACTGAATTTCCAGAGGTCAAAAACTTCTCAATGAATTACCAGAGGTCAGACACTTCTCACTGAATTTCCAGAGGTCAGACACTTCTCACTGGATTTGCAGAGGTCAGACACTTCTCACTGAATTACCAGAGGTCAGACACTTCTCACTGAATTACCAGAGGTCAGACACTTCTCACTGAATTACCAGAGGTCAGATACTTCTCACTGAATTGCCAGAGGTCAGAGACCTCTCATTGAATTACCAGAGGTCAGACACTTCTCACTGAATTACCAGAGATCAGACACTTCTCACTGAATTACCAGAGATCAGACACTTCTCACTGAATTACAAGAGGTCATACACTTCTCACTGAATTACCAGAGGTCAGACACTTCTCACTAAATTACCAGAGGTCAGACACTTCTCACTGAATTACCAGAGGTCCAAAACATCTCACTAAATTACCAGAGGTCAGACACTTCTCACTGAATTACCAGAGGTCAGATACTTCTCACTGAATAACCAGAGGTCAGACACTTCTCATTGAATTACCAGAGGTCAAATACATCTCACTGAATTACCAGAGGTCAGACACTTCTCACTGAATTACCAGAGGTCAGACACTTCTCACTGAATTACCAGATGTCAGACACTTCTAACAGAATTACCAAAGGTCAGACACTTCTCACTGAATTTTCAGAGGTCAAGCACTTCTCAATGAATTACCAGAGGTCAGACACTTCTCACTGAATTACCAGAGGTCAGACACTTCTCACTGAATTACCAGAGGTCCGACACTTCTGACTGAATTACCAGAGGTCAGACACTTCTCATTGAATTACCAGTGGACAGACACTTCTCACTCAATTACCAGAGGTCAGACACTTCTCACTGATTTAGCAGAGGTCAGCTACACCTCAGTGAATTACCAGAGGTCAGACACTTCTCACTGAATTACCAGAGGTCAGACACTTGTCACTGAATTACCAGAGGTCAGCCACTTCTCATTGAATTACCAGAGGTCAAACACTTCTCACTGAATTACCAGAGGTCAGACACTTCTCACTGAATTACCAGAGGTCAAACACTTCTCATTGAATTACCAGAGGTCAGACACTTCTCACTGAATTACCAGAGGTGAGACACTTCTCACTGAATTTCCAGAGGTCAAACATTTCTCAATGAATTACCAGAGGTCAGACACTTCTCACTGAATTACCAGAGGTCAGACACTTCTCACTGAATTACCAGAGGTCAAACACTTCTCACTGAATTACCAGAGGTCAGACACTTCTCACTGAATTACCAGAGATCGGACACTTCTCACTGAATTACCAGAGGTCAGATTCTTCTCACTGAATTACCAGAGGTCAGACACTTCTCACTGAATTACCAGAGGTCAAACACTTCTCACTGAATTACCAGAGATCAGACACTTCTCACTGAATTACAAGAGGTCATACACTTCTCACTGAATTACCAGATGTCAGACACTTCTCACTAAATTACCAGAGGTCAGACACTTCTCACTGAATTACCAGAGGTCAGGCAGTTCTCGCTGAATTACCAGAGGTCAGACACTTCTCACTGTATTAACAGAGGTCAGACACTTCTCACTGAATTACCAGAGGTCAGACACTTCTCACCGTATTACCAGATGTGAGACACTTCTCACTGAATTACCAGAGGTCAGACACTTCTCACTGAATTACCAGAGATCAGACACTTCTCACTGAATTACCAGAGGTCAGACACTTCACAATGAATTACCAGAGGTCAGACACTTCTCACTGAATTGCCAGAGGTCAGACACTTCTCTTTGAATTACCAGAGGTCAGACACTTCTCAGTGAATTACCAGAGATCAGACACTTCTCACAGAATTACAAGAGGTCAGACACTTCTCACTGAATTACCAGAGGTCAGTCACTTCTCACTGAATTACCAGAGATCAGACACTTCTCACTGAATTACCAGAGGTCAGACACTTCTCACTGAATTACCAGAGGTCAAACACTTCTCACTGAATTACCAGAGGTCAGACACTTCGCACTGTATTACCAGAGGTCAGACACTTCTCACTGAATTACCAGAGGTGATACACCTCACACTGTATTACCAGATGTCAGACACTTCTCACTGAATTACCAGAGATCAGACACTTCTCACTGAATTACCAGAGGTCAGATACTTCTCACTGAATTAACAGAGGTCAGACACTTCTCACTGAATGACCAGAGGTCAGACACTTCTCACTGTATTACCAGATGTGAGACACTTCTCACTGAATTACCAGAGATCAGACACTTCTCACTGAATTACCAGAGGTCAGATACTTCTCACTGAATTAACAGAGGTCAGACAGTTCTCACTAAATTACCAGAGGTCAGACGCCTCTCACTGAATTACCAGAGGTCAGGCACTTCTCACTGAATTACCAGAGGTCAGACACTTCTCACTGAATTACCAGAGGTCAGACAGTTCTCACTAAATTAGCAGAGGTCAGACAGTTCTCACTGAATTACCAGAGGTCAAACACTTCTCACTGAATTACCAGAGGTCAGACACTTCGCACTGTATTACCAGAGGTCAGACACTTCTCACTGAATTACCAGAGGTCAGGCACTTCTCACTGTATTACCAGATGTGAGACACTTCTCACTGAATTACCAGAGTTCAGACACTTCTCACTGAATTACCAGAGGTAAGATACTTCTCCCTGAATTACCAGAGGTCAGACACTTCTCACTGAATTACTAGAGGTCAGACACTTCTCACTCAATTACCAGACATCAGACACTTCTCACTGAATTACCAGAGGTCAAACAGTTCTCACTGAATTACCAGAGGTCAGATACTTCACAATGAATTACCAGAGGTCAGACACTTCTCACTGAATTGCCAGAGGTCAGACACTTCTCACTAAAATACCAAAGGTCAGACACTTCTCACTGAATTACCAGAGGTCAGACTCTTCTCACTGAATTACCAGAGATCAGAAACTTCTCAATAAATTACCAGAGGTCAGACTCTTCTCACTGAATTACCAGAGGTCAGACTCTTCTCACTGATATACCAGAGGTCAGACACTTCTCACTGAATTACCAGAGGTCAGACACTTCTCACTGAATTACCAGAGGTCAAACACTTCTCACTGAATTACCAGAGGTCAGACAATTCTCACTGATTTACCAGAGGTCAGACACTTCTCACTGAATTGCCAGAGGTCAAACACTTCTCACTGAATTACCAGAGGTCAGACACTTCTCACTAAAATAGCAAAGGTCAGACACTTCTCACTGAATTACCAGAGGTCAGGCGCTTCTCACTGAATTACCAGATGTCAGACACTTCTCACTAAATTACCAGAGGTCAGACACTTCTCACTGAATTACCAGAGGTCAGGCAGTTCTCACTGAATTACCAGAGGTCAGACACTTCTCACTGTATTAACAGAGGTCAGACACTTCTCACTGAATTACCAGAGGTCAGACACTTCTCACTGTATTACCAGATGTGAGACACTTCTCACTGAATTACCAGAGGTCAGACACTTCTCACTGAATTACCAGAGATCAGACACTTCTCACTGAATTGCCAGAGGTCAGACA